>NC_052101.1:95050700-95669563 GCF_015852505.1 Tachyglossus aculeatus | reverse complement strand
TGGAGAGGTGGGAGTGGTGTAAAATGTAAGTGAATTCAGATTTGAAGCCCCCGAGGAGCAAGATCTTTTACAACTACTTTTTTCTTTAAGAGTAGTTGGTCATTTCAAGTTCTGTTGGCTAGATTTTTGAAGAATATTGACTTCCAGAGTTTCTCCCATTTCTGGCATATGAAATTAAATGCAAACCTAGTGCCTACTAACAATAATGACATTCCTGGTGTCTCTAGCATCGGGCTTAATGTACAGGATGGTCTGGCGTTCTTTCTGAAAAAGAAAACAAGAAAATGTATATGCCAAATAGACGTTGATGGGTACTTCGCGTTCCCAGTTAAGACTTTAAAAAAAAAAAAAAGCGCTAACTGGGTGCTTTGTGTAGTAGTGCAGGGCGAATGTGGAATTTGCGGAACTATTTGGTGTTATTAAAGTAAATATTTGTTCATAAAATGCTAATTTAAGGGCTTCTCAGTGAGCGCTGCAAGGGAGCCACAGGAAGTTCATGGCCACACTGCCGTCAGCACCTCCTCTCCCAGAGACTTTGCCCTCCAGAGGGAGGGGTCCCCCTCTGACTTTCTCCTTTTCTGGATACGATTGATTGATTGATTGATTGATTGATTCTGGGGTGGGAGGAGGGGAGCAGCCTCTTTTGGTTTCTTTCCTTCTAGAAGGGGTGGTGTTTCTCTCTCCCTCTCTCTTTCTTTCTTTCTTTCTCTCTCCCTCTCTCTCTCCCTCCCTCCCTCCTTTCTCCCTTCCTCTCCTCCCAGTCATGCCTGACTCCAGCCTCTTCCCTGACTGTTCATGTGCCCTCTAGGATGCTTGCAGGACTATTTATAGAGCGGGGTTGCTGGCGCCACTCGCTCTAAAAATGGTGTGGCTGGGCCCTAGCATCTTTGAGATCAGAGGGGGGACCCCACCCTCCGACGGAGGCAGTCCAGAAGATCCTGACCAGAGGTGGTCTGCAGGAATTTTCGCTCCCGAAGCTGTCCTGACACAGAATATTTTGAGGGCCTCTGATTAACAAAACAAAATAGTGCAAAATCCAAATTACTGAACCTCTTTAAGCCTGCCCGTATGAAGTTTTATGTTAGGACAAGCCAGGGTAGCTCACCATTTGTCCGATTTGGTTGGTCACAACTTTGGGGAGAGTGCGAGGGTTTAAGTATAATGTTTATTCACCCTTTGTTCATCAGTTTCCCAGCTCTCAAATTTTTTTTTCCATGGTGCCTTGCCAGGTAGGGATCAGTAGTAACCAGTTTTGATCCGAAGATGTCTGTGGGGGTCTTTACTTTCCGTTTTTATTTTATTTTGTTAGTATGTTTGGTTTTGTTCTCTGTCTCCCCCTTTTAGACTGTGAGCCCACTGTTGGGTAGGGACCGTCTCTATATGTTGCCAATTTGTACTTCCCAAGCGCTTAGTACAGTGCTCTGCACATAGTAAGTGCTCAATAAATACGATTGATGATTTGTGCAGCCAGAATCTGCAAGCCCGCTGGATTGAATGAGACAGATGTGCACCTGGATTGGTGATATAGCAGTATTGACCTCAGTCCGTCAATGGAATTCATTGAGCGCTTACTATGTGCAGAGAACTGGACTAAGTGCTTGGGAGAATACAGTACAATAGAGTTGGTAGACACGCTCCTTGCCCACAAGGAGCTTACAGACCTCTTTACTTGGGTGAGTGAGTGCAAGGGAGAAAGGGAAGCCACAATTATACACAAACTGAAAAGAGAAAGAGGGTTTTGTGTTCGCCCCTCCTGCTATTGATGGAGTGCTTCTTGAATTGCACGTGCGCAGTGAGTGTGCACCTAAAGCTCTTCAGGCATTTTTGAGCGTGCCATTTCTTCTTCTCAGAAACCTCTCCAATCAGATTAATTTCCGTTCCTGGAGGCCCGCTGCTTATTAATTGTTCACCCCCTACCTAACTGCCTTTATCTCTTTTTTTATACCTTTCTCATGTTTTCTGCTCCTGACAAGCAAACTTTTTCCCCCTCCTCTGCCCACAACTCACACTTTCTGCCTTCCAGTTTCCGCCTCCCCTCTAAGCTTTAAGCTCCTTGTGGGCAGGGGATATGTTCGTCAGCGCTTATATTGTACTCTCCCAAGGGCTTAGTACAGTGCTGTACACACAGTAAGTGCTCAGTAAATACCATTGAGTGGCTGTACATGTCATTTCACTTGACTGGACCCCCTCTATTTCCTGGCATCCTAGCAGCTTAGTGGATAGAAGATGGGCCTGAAAGTCAGAAGGATCCAACTCCGCTACTTATCTGCTGTGTGATGTTGGGCAAGTCACTTCGCTTTGCCTCAGTTACCTCATCTGTAAAACGGGGATTAAGGCGGAGAGCCCCATGTGGGATATGGACTGTGTCCCACCTGATTAACTTTTATCTACCCCAACACTTAGTACAGTGCCTGGTACGTAGTAAGTGTTTAACAAATGCCATTTTAAAAGGACAAACAAAAAAAAACCCAGTGTCCCTCTCCATCCAAATTCGGCTCTTGACTCACCGTTCCCAGACTGTCACCTTGAAGCTGTTCTCTCTCCCCAGTTGCTCCAGCAACGCTTCTAAGATTTGTGCTCATCTCTGCAGCTAGTTGCTTTTGTACATGGTTAGTTACACTGATTTGTGCTCACTAAGTTCCAAGCATTGTGATAAGCCCTGGGGTATAGAACCAAGAAAATCTGATCTTCTGCACCCAGCTCACACTTTCTGCCTCCCCCTTTAGCTGTTTCTATTGTTCCTATTTACAGTTGTCCCCTGCAAAAACCAGCCACAATCCCAGCACGATTGACTTTGCAACTAGAATGTAAGCTCCTCGTGGGCAGGGAGCGAGTCTGCCCACTCTGTTGAATTGCACTCTCCCGGGCATTTAGTACAGTGCTCTGCACTAAGTGCTTAGTAAATACCATTGATTGATTGAGCGATTGCACACAAAATTTCTCAGCTGTTGAGGAGGATTCCCGCGTGAATGGAAAGCATGCTGCAAATGAAAAGCCTCGTTTGTTTTGGTTAATTAATCCAATTCCTCAAGAAACCTCTGCGGGTTGGGGAGGGAGGAATAGCTTTGGTGTCTGTCCACCTCCCTCATCCAGAGTGTAAATCTCCCCGAAATACCTCCGAAGTCCCAAAGATTGCCCGTGGCTGGGGCTGTTGTGTTAAAGGAAAATGGTTTTCCCACCCTTGCCAGTGGGCTGGGGGGACGACGACGACGACGACGACGACGACGACGACGACAACACTTTTCCATTGTTTTCAGGCCATTTGCTACCTGAAGAGTATTTACACTCACCCCTCTTGCCAGCAGGAGTCAGGGAAATTTCTTCATCATCATCAGTCGTATTTATTGAGCGCTTACTATGTGCAGAGCACTGTACTAAGCGCTTGGGAAGTACAAATTGGCAACATATAGAGACAGTCCCTACCCAACAGTGGGCTCACAGTCTAAAAGGGGGAGACAGCGAACAAAACCAAACATACTAACAAAATAAAATAAACAGAATAGATATGTACAAATTAATTAAATAAATAAATAGAGTAATAAATATGAGGGATGGGGGAGGGGGTGGAGAAGCCTGGTGCTTCAAACTCCTACTGAGGCACCTTTGGCTAGATTTAATCCTCTTGATTAACAAAGGGAAAATAATTAAAGTGGCAGAACAGGGCCGGGGAAGGGAGAGGCTAAACCAGATTGACATAGAGTCTCTGAATCCCCGCCTGTGGAGCTCCGAGCTGGGGATGGCTGGCAACCCACACTAGATGAATGGACACCCATAGAGATAGTGAGGGGCAGAAGCGTCAGATCTCAATATAGGGATTTGAATTTACATACATTTTCATGAATGCTTTGGGACTCGGATGGGGCTTGAACCCAAACCCTTATTTTCCTATTAGCTCCCCAATGCCAAGTGAATTTTGAAGGCATGGGTTAGCATCAGATGCTTGGGGGTAGTACTGAGGATGTCTTCTCTTGCCTCGTCTTCTACCTCACGTAGCTTCGGTCTTCCTCCAGAGGATGTTTGTTGGTGGGTGTTGTCCCTTTGATTCCTGGGTAGAGGGGATGCATCCCATTTGAATTACTGGAATCTTAAAAAGAGTTGAGACTATTTTAAAAACTTAACGAAGTGGTCCCTCAACCAAAGAGCCTTTTAGAAACATTCGAACATGCAGATGGTAAGCTCACTGTGGGTAGGGATCGTGTCGTTCTCTCCCAAGCACTTAGTGCAGTGCTCTGCAAGGAGTGAGTGCTCAATTCATTCATTCATTCAGTCGTATTTATTGAGCGCTTACTGTGTGCAGAACACTGTACTGAGTGCTTGGGAAGTCCAAGTTGGCAACATATAGAGGCGGTCCCTACCCTACAGCGGGCTCACAGTCTAGAAGGGGGAGACAGACAACAAAACAAAACATATTAACAATAAATACCATCGATTGATACAAGCCCTTTGGGATCTTTTGTGTTTTTTGGGGTGTAGTGGTGTTACCTGGCTCCCTCTCGTCTACTTGGGTATACATAGTTCTGGAGCGCGTGTTTTTGCTCTGCGTTTTGTATAATACTCGCCAGCAGAATTGGGATCGTTCTCCTGACAAGACGTGTCTGTCTATACACTCGCCAGCAGAATTGGGATCGTTCTCCTGACAAGACGTGTCTGTCCGGACACGACTCCGTGCTGGGAGAAATGGCTGCACACGTGTACGTGCCGTCGGACAACCGATCGGAACGCGAATTTTCTTCAGCACGGGGTTTGTCGAGAAGTGCACCCAAACCGCCTCTTAGGAGATGATTTCTAGCCTCTCCCCAATCACCAAAGAGCTATTGCCCCAGTTCCACAAGCAGTCAGTCACTCTACTGCGCATGCAAGTGCGGCATTGACAGAACTTTGGAAGCCGCCTCTATTGTCGCTGACGTTCAGACTTCATCCACTCTTTTGGGTTTAATTTGCATGGTTTAGGGGTCTCAGTCCAGGCTCTCATTAATTCAACCCAGGGCTCACGAGTGATGTAGAAGAGCACAGATATTGTGTCCCCCCAGGCTGTGGCTCTACTGGAAAATGATCAGGACGTCAGACAGGACGGTGTTGCAACGTGACCCCCACCCCCATAGTCCTGCCAGTCGGTGCTTTCAGCTATGGTGGAAATTGTGGTGTTGGACAGAGAGCAGCTCCGGGACCAGAGACCTGGTAGCTCGCGTAGCTCTCTCCTCTCCTGTCCACCACTGTTGCAGCTGCCACTGCTCTCTTACACGGGTTATTGCTTCCATTGTTCTCCCTGAGCTGCGCTCGGCACTTTCTTTTTAACCTCTCATTGCTTAGACCCATCAGAGTAATAGTAGCAGCATGGCATAGTGGCTGGAGCCCGGGCTTGGGAGTCTGAAGGTTGTGGGTTCTAATCCCAGCTCCGCCACTTCTCTGCTGTGGGACCTCGGGCAAGTCGCTTCACTTCTCTGGGCCCCATCTGTAAAATGGGGATTGAGACTGTGTGAGCCCCATGTGGGACAAGGGACTGTGTCCAACCCAATTTGCTCGTATCCACCCCAGTGCTTAGTACAGTACCTGGCACATAGTGCTTAACATGCTATAATTATTATAATGAGCAGTAGTAGTAGCAAATACTGCTTACTGAGCGCCTTCCGTAAGCAGAGCACCATGCCAAGCACGGGGGAAGAATTCACAGGGGGGAGTTGGACACGGCCCCGCACCCTCAGGGGGCTCACCATCGAAAAAAGGCTCCTAGAAATATTTTTGTTCCATAGATACAAAGGTTAATTCTCCGTTACCCAACTTTCCTAAAATACTCTTATCTAGTTAGTGCCGGATGTACCAAGCAACCAGAGGAAAGAGCCTGTTCCCTCCTGGGAAGGAAGAGTCCTCAGGCTTCTCCCTGCTTCAGGGAGAACTGTCCTAGGTTAAAACCGCCACAACTTTCTTATCGTTCGGGAAAGGCAGCAGTTATTTTCTCCTCTGCCCCCCTCCCTCCCCTCCGTTAGCCACGATGGGGGTGCTAAGGACCTCCGTGGCCCGGCGATGGTCCGCAGATCTCTGCATTCTTCGGTCTCGTTTGTATCCCTTGATCCTGCGTCAGCTAATGAACACGATTTGACGTAAGGGAAAAATAAATGTACGGAAGTTTGCCGTTTCGGAAAAATAAATGAGCCCTCTTCATTGTATCACCCTCTTTCCTCAGCGGATTCGGATAAAGCCGTAAGCTTTCCTTCGGTGGCAACAGCACTCTAATTCAGTAATACGGTACGTAAACAATAAACCTATGGAGGCCAAATGGCTTAACTATTAGACCTAGTTGCAGTGGATGGGAAGCCAGCTGTGTTCCTGTATCGAACGCAAATGTCCAAAAAGCATATATAATTTCATACTAATAATACACCTGTTCAGTGGAAAGAGGTTTCTGTGAAATCCGGCCAAATACTGAGAATCAATCACAGTCCCACCATGAAGCAAAAATGAGAACAAAGATTAGCGATATTAGTCGGGGGCCATTATATCTGAAAATATGGCGTGGTTTCCTTTCCTTAGTACCTATTTGTCAGACTCTGTTTACATTTAATTTAGACTGGTTTAAAAGCCCTTGACTGGCTCAGTCTAGCCTCTTATTTTTCAGCAAAACAGATTTCTCATTTGTTTTGTTGAAGCCCTTTGTAAGGGGTATGGAAAAGAAGGGCCCTGGTTGTGGGGCGTTTTGGAGGGGTGAGGGAGAGCCCATGCATTACCTTTTAATAATAATAAATGGAACACGTAATTTACTGGAATATATTCTCTTAATCACTAGGAAACAGTGAAGTCTCTCAAGAGCCTAAAGTACTGGTCCAACTAGGAAATAATGGTAAATGACTAATAAATCTTTTGGCAAAAACCAGTAGGTCAGATTGTAGGCTGACCGCGTCCAGTTCCAGTAGCGATGGGGCTTTCATCAAATTGATATTTTCAAAAGAATCAGAGGGAGCTGTATTTTCCAATCTTTCCCATCATCAATATTAATATTCATTCATTCAGTCGTATTGATTGAGCGCTTACTGTGTGCAGAGCACTGTACTAAGCGCTTGGGAAGTACAAGTTGGCAACATATAGAGATGGTCCCTACCCAACAGTGGGCTCACAGTCTAGAAGGGGGAGAGACCTAGTTACAATATTAATATCGTAGAGCAGAATAAAGCATTCTGAAACAATAACTGTTTTCAAAGAGTTTATATTCTAAAAGTGACAAGATGGCCAAACCCAGTCGGAGGACCTGGGTTCTAAATCTGGCTCTGCCACATGCTTGCTGTGTGACTTTGGGCAAGTCTCTTGACTTCTCTGTGACTCAGTTTCCTCTTACGTAAAATGGGGCTTCATTACCCCTTCTCCCTCCTATTTAATAATAATAATTGTAACTGTGGTATTTGTTAAGCGATTACAATATGCCAAGCACTGCTCTAAGTGTTGGGGTAGATACAAGGTAATCAGGTTGGGCAGAGTCCATGCCCCTCGTATGGGGCTCACAGTCTTCATCCCCATTTTACAGATGAGGTAACTGAGGCACAGAGAAGTTAAGTGACGTGCCCAAGGTCACACAGCAGCCTTGTGGCCGAGCTGGGATTAGAACCTGCCACCTCTGACTTTCAGGCCTGTGCTCTTTCCACTAGGCCATACTCCCCTCGGGGGATGGACGGCAGCCAGCCTCATGATCTAGTTTGTACGCCAGCACTTAGTACAGTGCTTGGCACAGAGTCAGTGCTCAAAATATTCCACAGTAATTATTATATTTAAAACTACGCATGTATAGTGGTGATAGCATTTATTGCCCACTGCGTGCAATGCGCTGTACTAAATGCTTGGAAAAGTGCAGGCTAGGGAAGTGACACATTCCCTGCTCACAAGAAGCTTAGGGGGAGATGGACATAAAAAATATTTACAACTAGAGAAAGCAAAATAATTGAGTGCGCAAAAGAATCAACATATAAATATTACTGTTACTGTTGGTTTTGTATTTAGAATGATGGACTTGCTCTCTAAAACTAATAATGCCCTGAGTTTTTGGTGGGTGGTTAACTTTACCCTGCAGCAGGGCGTAATGGATAGGTCCCGGGCTTGGGAGCCAGAAGGTCATGGGTTCTAATCCTAACTCGGCCACCTGTCCGCCGTGTGGCCTTGGGCAAGTCACTTCACTTCTCTCTACCTCAGTTACCGCATCTGTAAAATGGGGATGAAGACTGTAAGCCCTGTGCCGGACAGGGACCGTGTCCAACTCGATTTGCTTCTATCCATGCCAGCGCTTAGTGCGGTGCCCAGCACATAGTAAGCGCTTAACAAATGCCATGATGATGATGATGATGATAATAACAGTTAATGGGATTCTTGTCATGGAGAAAGATTGAAGGGGTAAGTGTAAGAAAGGGTTTCTGTACACATTGAGCTGAAGTTATCAACACTGTTTATTCCTTTAGGGCCTAAACAAGGTCCATTTGGGGCTGAACCTCAGTCTGGCTGATTCATTCATTCAGTCGTATTTATTGAGCGCTTACTGTGTGCCGAGCACTGTACCAAGCGCTTGGTAGAGTACAAGTTGGCAACATATAGAGATGGTTTTAGGCTGGTTCTGGGAGATCCTGCTGTCTGTTCTTAAGACCCCGTTAAGGCTAGATTGGTTTTTGGGGAGGCCGGGGGGCATCCCTCTGAGCCTCAGATTGCTTTTCCCTGAGCTCAGGCGTGCCGGAACGGGGAGACTTATAGACCGATCCAGGCCTTAGGGCCAAAGAGATGTTATCGGTAAGTCAGTGGTTGCTTGACTTGCTTTCTATGGCTTCCTGACAGTCCATCAATTAATCAGTCAGGGGTATTTATTGAGCTCTCGCTGTGTTCAGGGCACTCAATTAAGCGCTTGGGAGAGTACCAACAACAGTATAACAGACACATTCCCTGCCCCTAATGAGTTTATAGTCTAGGGGATGAGCTTACAGTGAGCTGGATGGTCCCATCCTGGAAAAACTATTAATAATAATAATAATGACGGCATTTGTTAAGCGCTTACTATGTGCAGAGCACTGTTCTAAGCGCTGTGGGGGGGGAATACAAGGTGATCAAGTTGTCCCATGTGGGGCTCACAGTCTTAATCCCTATTTTCCAGATGAGGGAACTGAGGCTCAGAGAAGTGAAGCGACTTGCCCAAGGTCACACAGCAGACATGTGGCGGAGCCGGGATTCGAACCCACGACCTCCGACTCCAAAGCCCGGGCTCTTTCCACTGAGCCACGCTGCTTCTCACGTTAGTGATTAGTGCTCTTAGTCTCAAACTGTTACACTGGATGAAGATGGGAGAGGGACCGTTAAGGTTCTTGAATTGTATTGATCGAGTTAAGCATCTTACCTAACATTTTCTTTGGTAATTTTAGTTTTTAAATCTCTGTAGCCAAGGAAACACTTTAGAAATGGAATGAAACATACTTCTAGCATCTACTAATGATAATAATAGTCGTGGTATTTAAGCGCTTAGTATGTGCCAAGTACTATACTGAGCACCGGGGTAGGTACCAAACAGTCGGATTAGGCGTGGTCTCTCTTTCCCACATGAGGCTCACAGTCTAATGGGGTGGAAGAACAGGTGCAGATGAGGAAACTGAGGCGCAGAGACGTTAAGTGACTTGTTTAAGATCACACAGCCAGTGGGTGGTGGAGCTGGGATTAGAATCCTGGCCTTCTGACTCCTAGGCCTACGGGCTTTCCATCAAAGTGGTCAACTAGCAAAAACTTTGACACTTTTATGTCCGATTTTTGGAATTCAAAACCAAGTGTATCAGAAGCTATTTAAAAATAAAATCACTTAGAAGGATGCGAAAGATTTAATTTTATAAAAAGGGTAGCAAATGCAAAACAAAGGTTGAAGCCAAATAAAAAGGAAATGCTTGCACTTATGAATTTGAGATCGCTAAAAAGAAAATGAAGTGTCAGAATAGGGTGTTTAGGTGTAGTTAATAAGTGAACTTTAAAGCTATATTAAAGTGAATTAGGTTAGTAGGCAAATATCAGGAATTTAGGTGATAAACATTGTTCTTGAATTTTCTTAAACTTTAAAAATTGGATAATTTTTGCCTTGTACAGAGAAATTTATAAAACTGCAAAATCTTGATTAAAAATGGTTTTTCAAAGCCCATGGCTAAACTGGTAAAGTACAGGCATTAATCTTTTGAGTTCATTTTTATCCCCTTTGATACCACTGCAAATGCAGTAGTCACTTGGAAGATTGTGGTATTTGTGATTGTAATACTCGATCTCAAATTTTAGATGCATTCTTTAGCAGTTTTAAGCTCTGAGGACAAGGCCCACGAGAGAAATAGTGATTGGAATGCTGTTTTCAGAGTTTTTCTTTAGGATTGCACTTATTACTTACAGTCTGTTCTCCATGTACTAAAAGAAGGGGCTTCCACATCTCCTCTTGGAGAGTTTCAATGCAGTTACTGAATAAATTCGCAGTCAGGAAGTGTTCCAGAATGCCTCTTTTAAAGTTTTCCCCAAATGCCCCCATAGTTGTATTTCCTTGTACCTCCCTTTAAGATAGATTGGCTCTCAGTTTTGCCCCCCCCCTCCCCCCATTCCAATCATTTAGTTGTCACTTAAAGATGAACTGTCCTATTTACCCCATTTACTATGTCTTTAAAAACGGGTTTCTCTACCTTTCTGAATCAGTGGTTACTCTGGTCTCACTTGGTCTCCACCCTTCTTGAAAAAGCAGCTGTACCCGAGTTCTGGGCCGAAGCACTGACTGTCCCAGCTTAGTGACATGTTGCCCCTTCAGACACAGCCTGAAACCGCACTGGCCTTTTTATTGCCCTTTTGAATCGAAAACCCATATCTCATTTGCTGGCCACTGTGAGGCTCATGCCTCTCTTGGCTGTTACTGTTTTCCAGGTTTTACGTGCCTTTAGGATGCTTGTGTCCCCGGCTCTTTTTTCCCAGATGTGTTGGATCAAGATCCTTTCCCCCAGCCAAGTGTCCCTTTGCTGGGACGACTCAGTATTTGGTATCTTTCTCACAAAGTCCGGCGGGAAAAGGGAAAATCCACTAGCCAGAACGAATGCGCGGCCTAGTGAGCTACCCCAAACCCCTGCTGCAGGGCCAGAGGAAGGAGGGCGGGGGAGGCTTTTGCAGAGCTTGCCTGACCAAGCTGCCCGTGCTGGTGGTGCCGCTACCATCTTTCTCCCCTCCTGGGTAGCTGTTGCCAGTGTAGAAATGGTTGGGATTGAGGCACTGATGAACTTCCAACGGTACTAATAGCACCAGCAATGAAGGTGAGCCGGTTAAGGGCTTGCCCCGCCCCAAGCCCCAGAATCTCTTTTCCACAGGCACCATTTTACCTTGACATGGCTTACGTTCCGACTCCCCAGTCCTCTAGACTGGAAGTTTTTTGTGGCCAGGGAACGTACTCTCCCAAGCGCGTAGTATAGTGCTCTCTGCACACTGTAAGAGCTCAGTCTGACCATGAGATCCCTTCTTCTCCCTCAGGCACCTGCACGTCTTGCACAACTTGAACCCTTTTTCGGGCCCTCGCTCACCAGGAGTCTGAAGTAATGAGTTCAAATTCTGATAGCCACGTAGCCTCCATTCAATACAGTTTTGCTGCTTCTAAGTCGGAATAACCACACGTGCTGTGCCTTGTAGAAAATCTTTTTTTCAAAAGTGGTTCAAATCCTCTGAAGATGTGAGCTCATCCTCCCAGTGATAAGTTCAAGTAGGGATAGGAGATATCTCTGTTCTTCAGATGAGGAAACTAGTAAGATTAGCCTTAGAGGCGGCATGGCTTAGTGGAAAGATAACGGGCTTGGGAGTCAGAGGATCTGGGTTCTAAATCCTTGTTTGGGCAAGTCACTTCTCCATTTCTGTTTCCCCATCCATAATATGGGGATTCAGTACTTGTTCTCCCTCCTTCTTAGGCTGTGAACCCCATGAGGGACAGGAACTGTATCCAACCTGATTATTTTGTATCTCTCCCAACACTTAGTACAGTGCTTGATACATAGTAAGCATTTAATAAATACCGTTGTTATTATTAATATTGAAACCAAGTCTGAGATGCCTGGCCAGTGTCATAATCTCACTACAATATCTGAGGGCCTGTTTTGTAGCACTGATACATAGTAAGCATTTAATAAATACCATTGTTATAATTAATATTGAAACCAAGTCTGAGTTGCCTGGCCAGTGTCATAATCTCACTACAGTATCTGAGGGCCTGCTTTGTAGCACTGAACTAGTTAGAGGACGTGATCTCCTTTTCTCCAGGTGTGCAAGCCATCCAATAGTCTCAAATGTGAAAACAGATATAAATTAAGTGCTTGAGTGTTGAGGTGGCCAAAGGGGTGGCGATGTGACTGGAAGGAAGAATTCATCTCTGTGCTTTTCCTTGTCTCTTCCCCCCTACCCCCAACACACACTCTCTGAGGACTGAGTAGTATTCCAGCGCTTAGAACAGTGCTTTGCACATAGTAAGTGCTTAATAAATGCCATTATTATTATTAGATCAGCCCCTGGGGGTTGTGCGGACAGCAGTCCAGTCAGCAGCAGAGGGCTGTGGGATCACAGAACTGCCGGAGGTCAGCCGATCCCGCTTCATCCTTAGAGGGATTAGGAAGCAGGTTGACCTAGAGGATAGAGCACGGGCCTGGACCTGGGTTCTAATCCCAGATCCACCACTTGTCTGCTGTGTGACCTTGGACTAGTCACTTCACTTCTCTGGGCCTCAGTTCCCTCATCTGTAAAATGGGGATGAAGACTGTGAGCCCCATGTGGGGCAGGGACTGTGTCCGCCCTAATTTTCTTGTATCTACTCCAGGGCTTAGAACAGTGCTTGACACATAGTAAACGCTTAACAAATACCATTATTGTTATCATTATTATTGACCCCCTAGAATGCGTAACATATTAAGCGCTTAACAAATACCATTATTATTATTATTATTATTGACTGCTTTCCCTGACCCCCTGGAATGAATAGAGGTGCAGGAGGTTTTACCAAGGAGATCTTGGACTGAAGTGAGAGCTCAGGGTTGTCTAGACCCAAATGCTAAGTCCTACCCTGCACACAGTAAATAAACCCTCAAGTAATACCATTAATTGATTGATAGCTACTGAATTCAGCTTCTCTGGAAACCCTGAAGAGCTAAACTTCTTCAGGAGGTGCCAAAAGAGCTGTCTGTCTGTTGGCCGTCATCCAAAGGGCCTCTTCCTCTGCGTGCGCTTGATCCGTCTGCCAAGTTCGGTCCACATTGGCTCCAGGGAGCATTTTTGTCAGAGGTTTTGGGATGGCTGTATGTGGGCCCTTTGGTGGCTGAAGGAGTGCGTGTGAGGTTGGGAAACCTATGTGAGGGTGATGGCAGTGGGGGTGGCAGGAGAGGGTTGCTGTTCCTTTCTTGTCACTCAAATCTCGGGCAAAATCGCATCATGGTAGAAGGGCTAGATACCATTAAGAGCACGGTAATTTAATTTGGAAGTAGTGTTGGGTCTCAGTCCGCCCTCTTCATTGGGCCCGTGAAAATACAGTGTGAAGCGAAAGAGTGCTAAATGATGTCTTTTAGACTGTGAGCCCACTGTTGGGTAGGGACTGTCTCTATATGTTGCCAATTTGTACTTCCCAAGCGCTTAGTACAGTGCTCTGCACATAGTAAGCGCTGAATAAATACGATTGATTGATTGATTGATTGATGTCTGATTGATTTCCCATAGGGAAATATAAAATGCATGAATTCATTCCTAAGATCTAAATAAATTGACCAACAATAAAATGATTTTGAAAAAGCGATGCTAAATATGATGTGTTTACCCGGTCAAATGGCAATATAAATAAATATACACCACTAATGAAGTATTTTGAATGAGGCTTTTTGCATGTGTGTGTGTGTGTGTGTGTGTGTGTGTGTGTGTGCTTATGTAAATATGGTATAACAACACAAGATTTTTTTCACATTTTGTAAGAATGCAATCCCCTTTTTTAGGAGATCTGGGTATACCTCATTTTTTTCTCTCTGCTTAGTTAGCAAAAAGACACCTTGTGTTCACACACTAGGGAGTTGTCATTAGCTATTCTAAATAGACGTCATTATCTAATGCTGTATTTAAATGGACTTTCATCACTCTTTTCAAATCAGTCGAAATATTTCAAAGGGAGTAGAAGGGAATGCTTAAGTAAGGTAAACTTTTCTGGGTTCAGACAGAATAGCAGCCTAGCAATTCATTATCTAAAAGGAGAGCTTTATGATAGATGGCTGAATATGGACAGTCTGGAGAGGAGGATTTGAAAGTGACCACCATCGGACATTCCTGTCTGGCCAGGGTAGTGAAAGTGAGCAAGACCCAGCTTTTCAGAAAGGAATTTGGATCATGAAATGGGTAGAGGAATCTGTGGGGGGAAAAGAAATTCACAAAATGAGAGAGAAGTCTTCGGAGAAGGGATGCACAGGGAAATGGAGAAGCAGCACGGCTCAGTGGAAAGAGCCCGGGCTTTGGAGTCAGAGGCCATGGGTTCAAATCCGGGCTCCTCCAAGTGTCAGCTGTGTGACTTTAGGCAAGTCACTTAACTTCTCTGTGCCTCAGTTACCTCATCTGTAAAACGGAAATGAAGACTGTGAGCTCCCCTGTGGGACAACCTGATCGCCTTGTAACCTCCCCAGCGCTTAGAACAGTGCTTTGCACATAGTAAGCGCTTAATAAATGCCACTAAAAATGCTGTCTTAGAGATTTATAGAAAAACTGAAAGGAAAAAATGAAGATATTTTCCCTGATTTTGGCACTCACCCATTTCCTTGGACCATCCTGTTGACCAGTCACCCATGTCTTTGCTTTTTATCCTATAGAATCTCTGTATTTTAGGGGGCCAGTAATTTAAATCGAAAGGTAAAATATCTTTAGAAATGGTTAAAAGTGCATTGCAGTTTTTCTTAACAGAAGTTTCATAAGGGTTTAGGCATTTAATTTTCTAAACATTAATTGTAATTGGGTTGCAGCAGCTATGCAGAGTGTAGAGGGCTGGGCCTACCATCATCAAAGGGGACCTTGAGGAACAGGTGAGGTGATTGGTTTGTCAGTGGGGATAGAAAAGCTGGGCAGAGGAGCATGTTTCATTGAGAAGATCAAAAGCTCAGTAGTGCTTCACATTTGAAGTGAAACGACCCCTCTCCTTCTCTGCAGGACAGCTCTACTTGGTTGCTTCGACAACACCTCAGACTTAACACGGCCAAAACAGAACTCTTCATCTTTCCACCCAAACCCTGTCCTCCCCCGACTTTCCCATCACTTCAGACAACTCCACTATTCACCCGGTTCCTCAAGCCTGTAACCATGACATTATCCTCCACGCATCTTTCTCATTCAACTGACGTATTCATTCTGTTACTAAATCCTGTCAGTTCTACCTTCATAACATCGCTAAAATCTGCCCTTATCTTCCCATCCAAACTGCTACTACGCTGATCCAAGCACTTATCCTGTTCTGCCTTGATTACCGCACCTGCCTCCTGGCTGACCTCCGTGCCCCCTCCCTCCCCATTCCAATTTACTTCACTCTGCTGTCTAGATCATTTTTCTACAAAATGTTCAGTCCACGTCTCCTTGCTCATCAAGAAAGTCCAGTGGTTGCCTATTCACCTCCATCTCAAGCAGAAACTCCTTACCATCAGCTTTAAAGCACTTACAATCACCTTGCCCCCTCCTACCTCACTTTGCTACTCTTCTACTTCAACCCAGCCCACACGCTTCGCTCCTCTAACGTCATCCTAACGTTATATATGTATATATGTTTGTACGTATTTATTACTCTATTTTACTTGTACATATCTATTCTATTTTATTTTGTTAATATGTTTTGTTCTCTGTCTCCCCCTTCTAGACTGTGAGCCCACTGTTGGGTAGGGACCGTCTCTAGATGTTGCCAACTTGTACTTCCCAAGCGCTTAGTACAGTGCTCTGCACACAGTAAGCGCTCAAGAAGTACGATTGATTGATTGATTGATCCTGCTCACTACCTCCATCTTCTCTGCCTCACTGTTGACCCACCGCCCACATCCTCCCTCTGGCCTGGAACTCCCTTCATATGTGGACATTCCTTTCTGGTCATCCTCCCTTCTGTGTACTAAGCTAGATGTCCCCCAGTACAATTCAGCAACAGATGGCCACTTTCCCCACCTTCATCATGAGTGATTACTGTGTGCAGAGCACTGTACTAAGCATTTGGGAGAGTACAACACAGCAGACACTTTCCCTTCCCACAAGGAGAAAAGCCTTATTAAAATCCCACCTCCTCCAAGAAATCTTCCCCGACGAAGCCCTCATCTCCCCTACTCCCTCTCCCTTCTGTGTTGCCTGTGCACTTGAAGCACTTGATATTCACCCCACCCTCTCCCCCTCAGCACTTATGTACATATCTGTAATTTATTTTAATATCTGTTTGCCCCTCTATACTGTAAGCTTCTTCTGGGCAGGATCCCAGACTGAGCCCCTTCCCTCCTCTCCCCCTCGTCCCCCTCTCAATCCCCCCATCTTACCTCCTTCCCTTCCCCACAGCACCTGTATATATGTATATATGTTTGTACATATTTATTACTCTATTTATTTATTTTACTTGTACATGTCTATTCTATTTATTTTATTTTGTTAGTGTGTTTGGTTTTGTTCTCTGTCTCCCCCTTTTAGACTGTGAGCCCACTGTTGGGCAGGGACTGTCTCTATATGTTGCCAATTTGTACTTCCCAAGCGCTTAGTACAGTGCTCTGCACACAGTAAGCGCTCAATAAATACGATTGGTGATGATGATCGTGTCTCCTAACTCTATTGGATTGTACTCTCCTAAGCACCTAGTACAGTGCTCAGCGCACTGTGGGCATACGGTAAATACCATTGATTTCATTTATGTCATTGCACAATAGATTTAGAATTCATCTTACGGATTGGAGCTCAAATCATCAGGCAGTGCTATTTACTGAGCACTTAACTGTGTGCAGAGCACTGTAATAGGTGCTTTGGAAAGTACAATACAGTAGGGTTGGTAGACACGCTCCCTGCCCACAAGGGCGCTTACAGTCTACAGAGGAGAGAGACATTAAGATACGTTTACAAATGGGGGAAATCGTAGAGTATAAGGCTATGTACTGAAGTTATGTGGGGCTGGGGTGAATATCCAAGTGCATAGGCGATGCAGAAAGGGGAGATACCGGCTGAACGTGCCCCCCCACTTTTTATGGTACTTGTTAAGCGCTTACTATGTGCCAGGCACTGTACTAAGCACTGGCGTAGATGTAAGCTAATCGGGTTGGACACAGTCCATGTGCCCTATGGGACTCACAGTCTTAATCCCCATTTCACAGTTGAGGTAACTGAGTCACGGAGAAGCCAAATGACTTGACCAAGATCACACAGCGGACGAGTGGCAAAGCCGGGCTTAGAACCAGGTCCTTCTGATTCCCAGGCCCGTGCTCTAACCGCCAGGCCATGCTGCGTCTCATGAAAGATACTGTGCAATGAGTAGAGTAGAAGCCATATAATGGAGTACTGGGGAACATCTAGCATGAATGGAATGCAAAGTAATTCCTAAAAGAGTCATTGAAGGAGTAGCCCAAGAGATAACGAGGAAAAGTAGCAGAAAATAAGTGTTTGGAAATATGAGGCTGAGGAGGTTACTCTATTTTACTTGTATATATTTATTCTATTTAATGTTTTGTTTTGTTGTCTGTCTCCCCCTTCTAGATTGTGAGCCCGCTGTTGGGTAGGGACCGTCTCCATATGTTGCCAGCTTGGACTTCCCAAACGCTTAGTACAGTGCTCTGCACACAGTAAGCGCTCACTAAATACGAATGAACGAATGAAAGCAGTAGGGGTTTTGTGGTGCAAGGGAAGCTGGGCCTTTGATCTTGGCCTCGAGGCTGTCATTAGAGATTTTTTAGGTGAAAGTAATTTTAATCAAGTAATTGTAATGGAAACAAGATTGTAGAGGAATGAGGGGAAGGGTGATGCGCAACGGGAAGACTGCACATTTGAGGAATCTGGCTGTAGGTACTTAGAGAAGTGGGAAGGGTACGTCCATTATGGGCAACGGGATGGTTCTGGAAACAGTAGAGGGTTATGTGGTGTCATGAGAGAGAGTGAATGTTACTATAAAATAAATGGATTGAGTCAGTCTAATGAGATTATGATTGATGAGTTGTTCACTTGGGAGAAATAATTATGTGGCTTGGTTTGAAAAGCAAGGTAACGCCATGAAAATTTCAAATAAAAAGCAGTAGTGCTTAGGCGTTCTAGTCGTGGAAACGTCGAGATGGCAAAATAGCTGAAAGTTGTCTTTAAAATTCAGTATTGCTGGGAGAAAGTGAATTTTATTGGCTTTCCTGGAATTAATATTAAGAATTAAAATTACATGCAAAGATTTTTAAAACCAATTACCTAGCCTCCACAGAAAGAAAAGCAGCAGTTAGAGGTCTGCTGTCAAGACAAGCATGTTCAGCTGGAAAAATGTTTTTCAGGCACGGTTTTCCCTTTTTGCTCCGAATCTACACAGGGCAAACAACGTGCCCTATTGTCTGCTCGCAGCGGGTAAGCGGTCGTCGCGCCTCAACCGTTCTCCAGTGTACACATCGCTAATCTGATCTTTGAAACCAGTCCTGGATTACTAACATGATCCGATTGATTTTTTTCTTTTTTGGCCTGACTGAGAACAACCAGCTCCAGCTTGCACTCCCCATCTCTGCTCCTGCACCTGGCCGAGTTTAATAGAGCATGGCACTTAGTAAGTGCTTTACAAATACTACAGTTGTTGTAGCCTCAGGACAGTTTTCAGAATCCAGATAATCCTGGATGGCCAGGACTGCCAGCAAACCGATCTACACCGCCCGGAAAGAACATATAGAAAGCATTCAAAAGAAACAACCAGAAAAAAATGGAAGAATCCTTTTGGCCCTTCCTCTTCTCCCTATTAGTGCTTAATCTGACAGTGGGTGGGTACCAAGACGGAGGACTTTCTGTGACTATTTTGATAATCATCCACCACCCCAGCCCCACTTATGTACATATTCCTATCCTCTGCCCCTTCCCCTACCTATATTTTATTTTAATGTCTGTCGTCCGCACTAGATTGTAAATTCCCTGAAGTCCAGGGATCATGTCTCATTTTGCACTGTACTTTCCCAAGCATTTAATATAGTGCTTTGCAGAGTGGAGCACTCGATAAATTCCATTGATTGATAGCTCTGTGTTGGCTTGACCTGGTTTAAATACTTGTGACCTGTGGCATTTATAGGACAGGCCCAACCTTTGCAAGGCTCTCGTGGAAGTATCCTTCTGATTTAGAATAAGGACCAGTTGATCTGGGATATTTCACAGAGCAGTAGCAACCTACCACTTGGTTGCTGATGATTCTCAAATTTATGTAATCTGAACAAGAGGTTCCTTTGCCTCACTTTCCCATCCAATTTCATCATTTTAGCTGCCTCTAGCCATTGTTTCGATTGTTAAGATCCTCAGGCATGGAAGTTTTGGGATCTTTCCATACACTCCCTGTACTACCCCAACTCTACTAGGAATATAAAGATATCTTTGGATATGGGGAGTATTGCTTTTAATGAACACTTTTAGAAGTTTATGGCCATGGTGAAATGAGGTCAGAAACTCCAGAAAACTGGAAACTGATGAGTGCTTGGATTAAGGTGGTAGCAGTTTGGATGGAGAGGAAAGGATGGGTTTTAGCAATGTTATGATGGTTGAACTGACAGGATTTAGTGATAGATTGACTATGTGGGTTGAATAATAATAATAATAATGATGGCATTTGTTAAGCGCTTACAAAGTGCAAAGCACTGTTCTAAGCTCTGGGGAGGATACAAGGTGATCAGGTCCCACATGGGACTCACAGTCTTCATCCTCATTTTACAGATGAGGGAACTGAGGCACAGAGAAGTCAAGTGACTTGCCCCAAGTCACACAGCTGATAAGTGGCAGAGCCGGGATTAGAACTCATGACCTCTGCCTCCCAAGCCCGGGCTCTTTCCACTGAGCCACGCTGCTTCTCTAGCAGCGTGAGAGGAGAGAGAGAGAGAGAGAGAGAGAGAGAGAGAGAGAGAGAGAGAGAGAGAGAGAGAGAGAGAGAGAGAGAGAGAGAGAGAGAGAGAGAGAGAGAGAGAGAGAGAGAGAGAGAGAGAGAGAGATATCAAGGATAACACCTAGGTTACAGGCTTGTGAGACAGGAAGGATGGTGGTGCTCTGTACAGTGATGGGAAAGTCAGTTGGAAGACAGGGTTTGGTCGGGAAGATAAGGAGTTCTGTTTTAGCCATGTTAAGTTTGAGGTGACGGCAGGACATCCAAGTGGAGATGTCTTGAAGGTAATAATAATTATGGTATTTAAGTGCTTATTATGTTCTAGGCACTGTTCTATGTGCTGGAGGAGGAAATGAAGAGGGGGGAGATATCAGAACTGGAGATCTCCAGTGGTTGCCTATCAACCACTTTGAATCAAGCAAAACCTCCTCACTCTCGGCTTCATAGCTCCCCGTCACCTCGCCTCCTCCTACCTCATCTCCCTTCTCACTTTCTCCAGCCCAGCCCGCGCGCTCCACTCCTCTGCCGCTAACTTCCTCACTGGGCCTCGTTCTCGCCTGTCCTGCCGTCGACCCCTGGCCCACGTCCTCCCTCTGGCTTGGAATGCCCTCCCTTCACACATCATCATCATCATCAATCATATTTATTGAGTGCTTACTATGTGCAGAGCACTGTACTAAGCGCTTGGGAAGTACAAATTGGCAACATATAGAGACAGTCCCTACCCAACAGTGGGCTCACAGTCTAAAAGGGGGAGACAGAGAACAAAACCAAACATACTAACAAAATAAAATAAATAGAATAGATATGCACAAGTAAAATAAATAAATAAATAAATAGAGTAATAAATATGTACAAACATATATACATATATACAGGTGCTTTGGGGAAGGGAAGGAGGTAAGGGGGGGGATGGAGAGGGGGACGAGGGGAAACACACATCCGCCGAACTAGCTCTCTTCCTCCCTTCAAAGCCTTACTGAGAGCTCACCTCCTCCAGGAGACCTTCCCAGAATGATCCCCCTCTTTTTCCTCTCCTCCTCCTCCCCTCTCCACAGCACTTGTGTATATTTGTACATATTTATTATTCTATGCTATAATTCTATTTATTCTGATGGTACCGACACCTGTCTACTTGCTTTGTTTTGTTGTCTGCCTCCCCCTTCTAGACTGTGAGCCTGTTGTTGGGTAGGGACCGTCTCTACCTGTTGCCGATTTGTACTTCCCAAGCGCTTAGTACAGTGCTCTGCACACAGTAAGCGCTCAGGAAATATGATTGAATGAATGAAAGATGTAGATTTGAGAATCATCTGCATAGAGGTGGTGGTTGAAGCCATGGAAGCAAAATGAGTTCTCCAAGGGAGTGGGTGAAGATGGAGAATGGAAGGGGCCCCAGAACTGAACCTTGAGAGACACCCACAGTTAGAGGTTGGGAGGCAGAGGAAGAGATTGAGAATGAGCAGCCAGAGAGATAGGAGGAGAACCAGGAGAGGACAGTGTAAGAGACGCCAAGGTTGGATCATGCTTCCAGGAGAAGGGGTGGTTGACAGTGACTATGGCTGTAGAGAGGTGGAGGAGGATTAGGATGGAGTAGAGACCCTTCGGATTTGGCAAGAAGGAGACCATTTCTGACCAACTCAGTTATATTGTACTCCCCCAACCGCTTAGTACGCTGCTCTGAACACAGTAAGCGCTCCGTGATTTGGTACTGGATCGATCCTGGACAAGGTACAGAGCAACTAAAAACCAGACTGCCCAGTTTAAAACTTAACAAATGGCCACCCTAGCCAAAGATCGCTTGGTGCACGGGACTGGACATGAGAAGCCTCAAGTTTTCATCCCGGCTCCACCACTTGCCTGCTGTGTGACCTGTGGCAAGTCATTAAACTTCTTTGTGCCTCGGTTTCCTCATGCATAAAATGGGTATAAACTGCCTGTCCTTTGTCTCAGAGTGTGTGTCCAATCTGTTGATCTCGTATCAACCCCAGCACGTAGCCCAGTGCTTGGCACAGAGCAAGTGCTCAAATGCCGTCATTATCGTTCCTATTAATGGGGCAGCCCGAGCTAGGGTATTATGATTCAGCATGAGCACTTTGAGGCTGCTTTCAGCAGCCCTAGGAGGAAGTCCCTGAAGTTTTGTTCACACCACTACTTTCCCACTTTTCTTCTCTTTAGTGGCTCCCACTGTAGAAATCAATAAGAGCTTTTAATGGAGAGAAATGTCCTAAAAGTTCTTTAAGAGGCTATTACCCCCACTCCACACACATCTTTGTCATTCCCCTGATATCAGCGAGGTTGTCGGCAAATTTGTTTTCAGTGAATAAGCTTTCTACCCTTTCGCAGATTCTGAACTAGTGAGAATTTGCTGTCTGTTCGGACAGGGTGTAAGTAGTTTGCTTTGGTTCGCTCTTCTCCTTCTTCCTTCTATCCCCCCACCCTCCGCGTCAACTTGGAAGCATCACTGAAGCAAAACTCTTGTTTCCTTTTCAGGCCGTAGTCTCTCCTCTTTCACTAAGTTAAACCTTGTCTTTCTGTAGCCTTTCCACTCCCCTCCAGTTGCTCGTTGCCTGCCCAAGGCTGAGGGCCCAAATGTCATCTCTTTAAAGGGTCCTCTATTTCCAAAGGACCCTTGTAGCCAAAGCCGTAGACCATTTGGAGTCCTGTCTTTCGTTGCCTCCCTTAATGGGAGAAGCAGTTAGGATAATGGCATTTATTGAATACCCATTGAGTGCAGTGCATGCCCTGCCGTCAAGTAGCTTCTACTCTACCAGGGGATGCAAGCGTATGACATTCCTAAGCAGTGGAATCGGGATAAATAAGTTGAACGGTCCATCCAATTGACCTATATCAATGTGCAGAGGATGGATAGTATAAATGCGCATACAGGTTCTAAGCGGGGTTGATCCGTTGATACAATTCAGGGTGCTGATGAAAAGTCAGGGAATGGTTCATTCATTCATTCAGTTCATTCAATGGTATTTATTGAGTGCTTATCAGCGCTTAGAACAGTGCTTTGCACATAGTAAGCGCTTAACAAATGCCATCATTATTATTATTATTATACTGTGTGCAGAGCACTGTACTAAGCACTTGGGAAGTACAAGTCGGCAACATATAGAGACGGTCCCTACCCAACAACGGGCTCCCAGTCTAGAAAGGGGAGACAGACAACAAAACAAAACATGTAGACAGGTGTCAAGATTGTCAGAACAAATAGAATTAAAGCTATATGCACATCATTAAAAAAATAAATAGAATAGTAAATATGTACAAGTAAAATAGAGTAATAAATCTGTACAAATGTAGATAAGTGCTGTGGGAGGGGAAGGAGGTAGGGTGGGGGGGATGGGGAGGAGGAGAGGAAAAAGGGGGCTCAGTTTGGGAAGGCCTCCTGAAGGAGGTGAGCTCTCAGTAGGGCTTTGAAGGGAGGAAGAGAGCTACCTTGGCAGATGTGTGGAGGGAGGGCATTCCAGGCCAGGGGAAGGATGTGGGCCAGGGATCGACGGCGGGACAGGCGAGAACGAGCCACGGTGAGGTTAGCGGCAGAGGAGCGGAGGGTGCGGGCTGGGCTGGAGAAGGAGAGAAGGAAGGTGAGGTAGGAGGAGGCGAGATGATGGAGAACTTTGAAGCCAAGAGTGAGGAGGTTTTGCTTGATTCAAAGGTTGATAGGCAACCACTGGAGATTTTTGAGGAGGCGAGTGACACGCCCAGAGCGTTAGTAGAAGCCAAGGTTGGATAGCGTGTTGAGGTGAATGGGGTGATCCACAGTGTCGAAGGCAGCTGAGAGGTCGAGTTGGATGAGGATAGAGTAGGAGCCGTTGGATTGGGCAAGAAGGAGGTCGTTGGTGACCTTTGAGAAGGCAGTTTCGGTGGAGTCTAGGGGATGTTGTTTGAGGAGGTGGGAGTTTAGGAAGGCCTTGCATCTCAGGAATTTAATGTTTGTTTTTATTCGCTGCCTGGCCATGAATAGTGTGAAGAAGTAGTGTGGTTGATGAGCGCCTTCTTTTTGCTGCCAGCAGGAAAATCAGCAAAGGCATAAACTTGCTCGGAGCATGGCAGAACCAATGACCTGTTGCTGGAGAAAGGCAGGAAGGTAGTTG
The DNA here is from genome assembly GCF_015852505.1 of Tachyglossus aculeatus. Lineage (NCBI taxonomy): Eukaryota > Metazoa > Chordata > Mammalia > Monotremata > Tachyglossidae > Tachyglossus > Tachyglossus aculeatus. The sequence continues at coordinate 95,645,407 of NC_052101.1, read as the reverse complement.
GAGGGGAGGGCTGCAGCAGCAGAAAGGTTTAATTGGGTGCAAGAGGCGAGGCTGAGGGGAAACCTGTTGCTAGTTTCATCCTTGGCCACCTGACCAATCCCCTCACCCACTTACTCCCATTCCCCAACCCACCTGGTCACCCCTTCCTTCTAGTCACTTGCACATTGAGTTTGGTCCAATAATAATAATGGCATTTATTACATGCTTACTATGTTCAACGCCGTTCTAAGCACTGGGGAGGTTACAAGGTGATCAGGTTGTCCCACGGGGGGCTCACGGTGTTAATCCCCATTTTACAGATGAGGTAACTGAGGCACAGAGAAGTGAAGTGACTTGCCCAAAGTCACACAGCTGGCAATTGGCGGAGCTGGGATTTGAACCCATGCTCTTTTTCCACTGAGCCACGCTGCTTCTCTATGAGAAGTGATAGACAAATGTAGGCTAATTTCTCAGCTGGCTCGACCCCTACATAGCAGAAGTTATCCTTATGTTGAGGCCCAGAGAGGCCACTACTAGTTAGACTTTATAAAAGACTGGAACGTAGTGAAACTTGAGTTTTTAGAAATATTCTCAAATTTGGACTGAAATTTCATGGGACAGAGCAACAGGTGTGTTTTTGGAACATTTAAAAAGTCAAACCCCTTCTGACAAAATACCCAAAGGGCTAGAACGTCAACTTCCGCGTAAGATGATCAGATTCTCTTAAGGTGTTAGGGTGAGGGAGCCAGCCAGTGAGACAGTAGCACCCTCATACTACCACCCAGAGTTTCAGCTTCCGAGCCTGAAGGGGAATGAGTAGATCATGACTCTTATTCTCCTTCACTGTGTCCTGCGTGCATTATCCTGTGTTTGCTGGTCTCTAAAGAATATGAAATGTAACTTCTCTGCTGACTGCATCTCTGCCTCCCGCGAGGTCTAAATCATCATCATCATCAATGGTACTTCTGGATCGCTTACTATGTGCAGAGCACTGTACTAAGCACTTGGGAGAGCAAGTACCACAGAGTTGGCAGGAATGTTCCCCGCCTACACGAGTTTACAATCTAGAGGGGGTGACAGACATTACTTAGGCACTTACTGGCCACTTCTGTCTCCCTCCGATTGGTAAATTATTTCAGTGTCAGTCCACCTCATCTTCCCAAGTTTGTAAACTCCTAGAGGGCAGAGATTGTGTCTATTAACACTCTGGGCATGTCCCTCCCCTCCTCACAAATCTCCAGTGGTTGCCTATCAACCTTTGAATCAAGCAAAAAGGCCTCACTCTTGGCTTCAAAGCTCTCCATCACCTCGCCCCCTCCTACCTCACCTCCCTTCTCTCCTTCTCCAGCCCAGCCCGCACCCTCCGCTCCTCTGCCGCTAATCTCCTCACCGTACCTCGTTCTCGCCTGTCCCGCCATCGACCCCCGGCCCACGTCATCCCCCGGGCCTGGAATGCCCTCCCTCTGCCCATCCGCCAAACTAGCTCTCTTCCTCCCTTCAAAGCCCTACGGAGAGCTCACCTCCTCCAGGAGGCCTTCCCAGACTGAGCCCCCCCCATTTCCTCTCCTCCTCCTCTTCCCCTCCCCGTCGCCCCCGCTTCCTCTCCACAGCACTTGTGTCTATTTGTACATATTTATTACTCTATGCTATAATTCTGTTTATTCTGATGGTATTGACACCTGTCTACTTGCTTTGTTTTGTTGTCTGTCTCCCCCTTCTATACTGTGAGCCCATTGTTGGGTAGGGACTGTCTCTATCTGTTGCCGATTTGTACTTTCTAAGCGCTTAGTACAGTGCTCTGCACACAGTAAGTGCTCAGTAAATGATTGAATGAATAAATCATTCTGTTGTACTCTCCCAAGTTGGTAATTTAGTGTCCTGCTCACTGTAGGTGCTTTAGTAAATACTACTGATTGATTAAATCAACTCAGTTAATTTAAATTGAATTTAAACTCTGCTGCCCGAATCATTCTTCTAAAAAAAAAAAAAAAAAGGTCAGTTCGTGTCGCTTCACTCCTCAGAAACCTCCACATCAAAAAGAGAGTTTTTACCGTTGGCTTTAAGGCGCTCAATCGGCCCTCTTCCCCCTCCTACTTTACCTCGCTGATCAACTTCAACTCAGCCCAAACGCTTCACTCCTCTCCTCTAATGCCAGCCTACTCACTGTAGCTCCATCTCGTCTGTCTCGCTGCTGACCCATTGCTCACGTCCTCCCTCTGGCCTGGAACTTCCTCCTTCTTCTTCAGAGATGACAGGCTGCCACTCTCCCCGCCTTCAAAGTTTTATTAAATTCACATCTCCTTTAAGAGGCCTCCCCCATTGCCCCATCCTATTTGCCCTCCTTCACTGTGTCACCTATGCTCTTGGCTGTGTACCCCTTAAGCACTTTTATTTTGTTAGTACGTTTGGTTTTGTTCTCTGTCTCCCCTTTTAGACTGTGAGCCCACTGTTGGGTAGGGACTGTCTCTATATGTTGCCAACTTGGACTTCCCAAGCGCTTAGTACAGTGCCCTGCACACAGTAAGCGCTCAATAAATATGATTGATTGATTGATTTGATACTCACCCCACCCCCAGCCCCACAGCCCTTATGTGCATATCCTTACACTCTGCCATTTCCTTTATCTGGAATTCATTTGAATGTCTGCCTCCCCATCTAGACGGTAAGCTCCTTGTGGACAGAGATTGTGTCTGTGGTACTCTCCCAAGTGCCTAGTAATAATAATAATAATGATGATGGCATTTATTAAACGCTTACTATGTGCAAAGCACTGTTCTAAGTGCTGGGGAGGCTACAGGGTGATCAGGTTGTCCCACGGGGGGCTCACGGTTTTAATCCCCATTTTGCAGATGAGGGAACCGTGGCACAGAGAAGTCAAGTGACTTGCCCAAAGTCACACAGCTGACAAGTGGCAGAGCCGGGATTTGAACCCATAAATAATAATAATGATGATGGCATTTATTAAGCGCTTACTATGTGCAAAGCACTGTTCTAAGCGCTGGGGAGGTTACAAGGTGACCAGGTTGTCCCAAGGGGGGGCTCACAGTCTTCATCCCCATTTGACAGATGAGGTAACTGAGGCACAGAGAAGTTAAGTGACTTGCCCAAAGTCACACAGCTGACAAGTGGCGGAGCTGGGATTTGAACCCATGACCTCTGACTCCAAAGCCCATGCTCTTTCCACTGTTTCTTCTCTCTACGCACAACAAGTGCTCAGTAAATACCATTGAGCCCACTGTTGGGTAGGGACTGTCTCTATATGTTGCCAACTTGTACTTCCCAAGCGCTTAGTACAGTGCTCTGCACACAGTAAGCGCTCAATAAATACAATTGATGATGATGATGATGACGATTGATTCAAGTTTGGGCCTTTTGCTCATTGAGGTTGTTCTCCTCCCTTCCAACCCCACTCCAATTTAGTGAGCTCTTTATGGAAGTTCTGTCAGTTGTAATAACTTACTGTTGGAACTCGAATGCTTTGCTGGTGTAAATCTATTGCTTGTAATTTATGTGGGAATGTTTGGTAACAGATTGAATGATTGACTTTTAGTTGGCTGGTTATATTAAAAAAACAAAAACCACCTGGCCTAATTTGAAACATAAAAACACACTTACAATCATCATTTTACTAAAATGATGCATTGTGAAGGTTTAACCGTTATTATCTGAGTGGTTTCTCAAATTTGTCTATTTAAGTTCAACATGCACTCTCATTCATATGTACCATCTTAGGTTTTCTTTGTCCTTTGATCATTGTTTCTGAGAGCGTTTGCATCAAAATGCTATCCTGTTGAGTTTTCTATTCCTGTTGTTAATTCCTTGCCCGAAGTTATCATCCTTTGTAATTCTGCAGCTGGTTTCTATGGAAATAATAGACATCCACAAACAAGACATGAGGTGGGAGGGGTGAGATCTCTGATGTCTTCAATTTGATGCAAATATCTGTTGCTACTCTTTTTAAAGCGTTATCAGTTCCAGGAAAAAAAAAAAGCCACTGACAAGTTAATGTAAATTTAAAGAACAGAAATTGATTGAAGAGCTGGAGGGATTGATTTATGAGGCAGTGCTTTAGCCAGAGTTTTTGAAGGGTGGCACCTCTCTCTGCTTTGTCTAGTACTTGCAAAATGGTTGATGTTGTGAAAAGCTACTACTCATGGCGCTAAAGCGAGACTCGAAAGTCCAGTTGTGTATATAAAATTTCCCCACAGCCCTTTCTGGACTGAAAAATAAACACCCTGAAAGGGAGGCCTGGGAAACCGAGTCTTCACTTCTGATATTTCTCGAAGGATGTGGTTTGATTAAGACATCTGCCCTGGAATCCTTTTTATAGAGGCGAGCTTTGAGTTCTTAATTTAGGGACTGAAGGCCTTTTTTTTCCTAAAACTCGGGCAGAATGGGGGGTCAGAGTAACCGTAAATATCAAGTGATCCTTATAAAGTCCCTGCAGTAGTTCGTCTAGTGAAATTAATCTTTCTCTTCACATCTTAACTGGTTTCCAGTGTATATTTGGAATAAAGAGCACAGGCATCTGCTGGTACTGTTGGGCAGAGGGAGGTTTACTACCACAAAGCATGAAGGAATCCTAGTGAACCAGAAGCATGTGTGCCAGAGTGCCTCTCCACGTCTAAGTGACGGTTCTATTCAGGCCGCAGCTGTCTTTTTCTGAGAGCAATTCCACAGTCTCTGATACGCCTGGACTCTCAAGAACGTCTGCGGCGCTGTGCTTTCTTGGTAACTAACGCGATGGTGCCGTAAATATGTAAGGCATCTCCCTTCCGATGTGCAGAAGAATTTGGTGCCACTAGGAGAGTGATCTGCCAGTCTCGGAATGGCCTTTCGAGATCGAACAGATCGAGGTTGTTTGAATTGTTGGCATATTGGGTCGGTGGGTGATCAGTAGCCTGTTTTGGGATATGTGTCGTAACTTTTGGGGAAAAACGTGGTTATACTTTTGAATATTTCTGACACCGATTTCTTTAGTGAATGATTAATTCGGCTCCCATTCCGGCCCCAATGGGTGGGTTCCTTGCCCTCGCTGTGCTCCAGGGCTGGGCCAGGAGGCTCCCCCCTCACCTCCGGCCTCGGAGCCCAGTGAGAGTAAGCCATAGGCCTTCCTTGTTCCCCGTCACCTCACAGAGCCGGGAGGCCGTTGGGCGCGCAATCCGAGTAAGTATTGAGCCTCCGGATCTGCTACTGTGGTGTGATCCCGGCGGGTACACCCCCCCACCATTCTTTTCAGCCCAGAGCCTCCTGCCACTTTCATTTTCCTAGAAGCCCTCCTTTCTTGTGCCAAACCAGTGGAAGGACCTCGAGGTGGAAGGAAAACAAAACCAGACAGATGCCTTATTTTGTTTGCTGCCCTCCCGCTGCCTGGATCTGGTTATGCCAGGAGGTACAGGAAAGGACAACCAGGACAAGGGGCCTTAGAGGAGCTTTCCTGTGAGGACGGACCAAAAACATCAGGACTCTTTAATCTGGAAGATGAATGCTGAGAAGGGGCAGGGTTAAAGTGTACAAAACCATGAAAGGGGTGTATATGGCAAGCACAGAAGTGCTGTTCACTAAATCCCGGGACGGCGGGCCGTGCACTGAAGGTTGACTGGCGATGGTCGGTTTAAAACAAACAGAAGGAAATTCTACTTCCCCCGGTGGGTGGTAAATTTATGGAATGCATTACCTCAGGAAGTTGTAGAGACAGAAAATAATGTGTCTTAAGAAGGGTCTGAATACATTTACAGACCAAAAATAGATCCTTAATGAGTAATTAGAGGGAAGGCTGTTGGCCTAGAGGAAAGAGACTGAGAATCGGGAGACCTGGGTTCAAGTCCCAGTTGTACCCCTGGTCTACTGTGTGGCCATGGGCAAATCACTTATCCTCCCTGGGCCTCAGTTTCGTCATCTGTAAAATGGGGCTAAGATAGTTTGCCAGTCTCTTGTGGGAAAGAGATCGGGTCCGGTCTCCTAATCCTGACTCTGCCCCCAATGTTTAGCTCCCAGTAGGTGCTTAATATATGCCCTTATTTTTCATAATAATAAAGTTTAGGGTCGCGTTACAGTGTATCCCATACTGTGAGGATGGATGTACCCTCCTCAGTACGTTTTTTAGCAGGCGGCTACCGCCCAGCTGGGAATGGGCGTGGTAGAGCTTGCGATCTAGTGGGGAAGACAGATTACATTGCCACAATTCAGTAGTCCCTGGCTGGCAAGATCCCTCAGAGCAAATGTGTGAAACGTGATAAACAGAAAATAGGTGAGGGACGAAGGGAGTTGACCAGGGTGGTGGCGTGCCCAGGAAGGAGCCTCAAGTTATCAGAGCCCCCCACTTCACCCAGGGTCAGGAGCCTTGGGATGCCCCCCTGTTGCACACACCTTCCACTTCTGTAAGGGTGGGATTTGAGTACCGTAGCAGGCTGTGTTCCTTGGTGAAAGGGAGGTGAGGGCTGTCCTGAAGCCTTGGAATCCGCGCATCCTGGCCCTGTGTGCGCAGAGAGTCCCCCATACCCCATGAGCTGCAGAAGGGCCCCAGCGGACTCCAGCCTGGTTTAGGGGACTCTGTGCCAGCAGCTACAACCTGCTCACGAGGGGAAGGAGCATAGCCCCACCTGATCATTTCACTTGTGTTTTAAATGAATTCAGTTACTGGTGCATCCACAGAAGAAAAAAAATACATAGGTAATCCTTTAGTATCACAATTATCATTCTGTGACTTCTTTGGAGATTAGGCTCCCTCAAAATCGATCATTATTTATAGTGAAGACAAATTCTGCTGTCACTAGAAAGTACCCACTTCATTTCTGGCTCAGAAGTCAGATGGTGGAAGAGAAAACCTTCCGTGTTTTGTGTGTGAGGAAGTATTTTTGAAGCTTTATTTGGAGAAAAACAAAGTGTTCTACAAGATGCAAAAGCTGCTTAGTGTATGACCGAAGTCACTGTAATTTGAAGAAAATATTGCCCAATACAGTAGGCAGTGCTTTAGGGAAGTTAGTAGCCCAAAAAGCAAAAAGTAGCATTCCTTTAGAATGAAGTGCTTGATTAATAGGAAGAGTTCAACACTTGAGGAACCTTGAACCAAGAAACATATTGTAACAAATTAACTCGGGAGTATCGGTTGCACCTTGCAAGTGTCACCCGTCCTATGGTTGGGATTGATCGGACCTAACTTTGCACTGTTTATGTGCAGTGTGTGTTTGGAGGGCCTTTGAAGAAAGCAGCACAGTAGACTCTGTTACTGTCGCAGTTGCAGGTTTTCCTTGGCCAGGGGATGATTTTTTTAATAACGGTCACGGTCCTGACAACCAGTGTCCTTAATTTCCCCCACTATCCTAACCCACCCCAGGGAAACCGGAAACGTGGCCAGTTGTTAGCGAGGAACCGAATACTGCGATGGAATAACCCCTCTTTGCTCCGAAGGACACTGTTCAACGCTGTATTGATAGATGAGGAAGTAGAATAGTCGGTCACAGAGGCCAATAGGTACTTTGGGAGTCCACTGGGGTGTGACGACAACTCTGAAGGTCTACAGAGCTATAGTACTGAGCAACCTTTGTTCTGGTTGAGACTCGAGCTCACCAGAGACATAATCTCTTTTAGACTGTGAGCCCACTATTGGGTAGGGACTGTCTCTATATGTTGCCAACTTGTACTTCCCAAGCGCTTAGTACAGTGCTCTGCACACAGTAAACGCTCAATAAATATGATTGATGATGATGATGATGATCTCTAGCTAGTCCATCTATGTCACATATAGGCCGCCCTCACAATCAAGCGGCAAGAGAAGCTTGCGAACATTGAAGTCCTGAACAAAACCAGTCTGCTCGCATTTAAGCTGTGCTTACAGCTCAACCTTCCTGCACAGCGTGGCTCAGTGGAAAGAGCCCGGGCTTTGGCGTCAGAGGTCATGGGTTCAAATCCTGACTCCGCCAACTGTCAGCTGGGTGAGTTTGGGCAAGTCACTTAACTTCTCTGCGCCTCGGTTACCTCATCTGTAAAATGGGGATTAACACTGTGAGCCCCCCGAGGGACAATCCGATCACCTTGTAAGCTCCCCAGCGCTTAGAACAGTGCTTTGCACATAGTAAGTGCTTAACAAGTACCATTATTATTATTGTTGCAGTAAGCACTTGATAAATACCACTGAGTGACTGTGATCTCAGCACAGTCGGTCGTGTATATTGAGCATTTACTATGTGCAGAGCACTGTACTGAGTGCTTGGGAGAGTACCGTATAAAAATAGACATATTCCCTGCCCACAATGAGCTTACAGTCTAGAGACAAACACACCTCAGCTGGGTGCGATGTGTGGAGAACAGGTTGCTGCCGTGGGTCAGCGTACCGAAGCGGGGAAACTGAACCGAGAAGACTCCAGAGACGTTTTAGATGTAGGCGGAGGTGCAAAGCCTCTCAGACGGCGGGCCAGGACAGCACGATAATTAATTAGAAAACCTCACAACAGAGGCTTTAAGCTGATTGTGACACCGAGGGAGAAACAAAAATTGCACCAGACCTTCAGGGTAGGAAATGAAAAAGAAAATCTTTCCACGCACAGAATTAAGGGGTTGTCACCCTTGGGGCCCACCGACCACCGTCACGTACAGGTTAACTCTCACCGTCAGTAATATTAGCATCTCTAGACTGTGAGCTCATTGTGGGCAGGGAATGTGTCCGTTTGTTGTACCCTCCCAAGTGCTTAGTATAGTGCTTTGCACACAGTAAGCGCTCAATAAGTACCATCAAATGAATCTTTGCATTGGGAAGGCAGCCATCTTGGTAGGGGCAGAGCAGCTACCGGTGGTATGTGAGTTGGACCAGAACACGGCCTAGTAATGGAGCTTCAGTACGTTATTATGGCGCCTTTCAAATTTAGTATTTAGAAGATATTCAAGTTCCATTTCTTCCCAGCCGCCTTGGTCGCGTTGATTGCACCCGACCTCCTGGTCTGATGTTTGCAAATACCAATGGCCGTATCTGATTTTTGCAACTTTTTACCCAGCTTCAACTTTTGACGTGTAGCGAGTCCGAGGTGCCAACGCAATGGGAAATCAGTCAATCAATCCGTGGTATTTATTGAGTGCTTGTTGCGTGCAGAGCGCTGTGTTAAGGGTGTGGGAGGGTACAACGGGGCAGAGTTGGTGGCCACATTCCCTGCCCACAAACGGGAAATCTTCAAGAGAGGGTATTAGGTATTTGCTTTTCATGCTATTCTTTGCACTCCAGGGCTACGTTACAGTATTTGAGACACTGTCATATCTTTGTAAAACTTCTTAGATGACTGTCAGACAGCTGCCGAGAGCGGGATAACTATCCACGGTTTCCATTCACTTTGCAGCGCGATGGTGGTTGTGACATGATTCTGATTGAAGCCTGGGTCCGCACTCGGTCGACATCTTTTGAATACTGATGTGTGCTATGTGTAGAGCAAACTCTGAATTCCCCTCAGTATAGCAAATGTACTTTATTGAGCTGAGGACTTTGGGAACCATGGTGATAAGCACAATTGAAATACATAGACAAAATGCCCAGTCCATTTTGAGAATTAATATTGGTATGCAGGGGGATGGTGGAAACCGAAGCAGTATTTCACCATGCTGGAAGGACTCTAAACTTAATAAAATAATTGCTCTGTTTTTCCGAAAGTTCGCATTAAATGCCGATGCTATGTTTTCCTGGAATTTAACCAAAGAGTGGTTTGAAAAATCATAATATTTCCCCATTGCCACATAGGAGAGGACTAGAGGAATGTCAACGCCAAAGAGATTTGATTAGATGTAAGGGAAAACTTCCCAGTAATAAGAGCTAAAATCCTAGGTCAGCTGAATGCTAAAGAGACTGGGTGATTCTGCCCCTGGAGTTCTTGAAAATGGGTTGGAGGGGCGAAGCCCCTGAAATGTGGAGTGGAGGGATGTGGGTCATTTGCAGGATTGCCCACTCCAGAGGGCTTGAGGTTGGCAGAGGCCGGGAGGAAGGGGAGTGACTGATGACGGGCAGAGGAGATGACCGGAGAGCAGGAAAGGGTCTCGCAAATACTAATAATGAGCCCTCCAAACTTTCCTCCCGTATCCGAGGAAGTGTCTCAGTGCTTCGAGGCTGAACCTGTGGGCCACCAGGAGACCTTTCACCTCCTCCTTAATCTGGTGGGAAGTGAAACGGAGTTAGTAGGGAGTTTGGGAAGAGGGAGCTGTGGCATCCGTCGACCCGGAAGCAGCGATGATTGCCGGAATGTCTTCCAGAAGCTCCTTCCCGTTGCTTCCCCTTGACAAGGCCACTGGGCCCCAGGGGGCTGAAGCAGTACCATAGTTGGGTGGACTCAGCCCTGCACCGGGCGTGGGGCCTTACTCCCGAGAAGCAGTGTGGCCTAGTGGAAAGAGTGCCAGCCTGGCAGTCGGATGACCTGGCTTTTAATCCCGTGCCTGCTGCAGGATCTTGGGCAAGTCACTTAGCTTCTCTGTGCCTCAGTTTCCTCATCTGTAAAATGGGGATTAAGACTGCGAGCCCCATGTGGGACAGGGACTGTGTCCAACCTGATTAGCTCGTACGTGCCCCGGTGCTTAGAGCGGTGCCTGGCACATAGGAAGCGCTTAATAAATGCCATTAAAAAAAGAAAGTGGGGCTGGCTCACTGGCTCAGCACGTGGTCTGCTGGCCGTAGGACATACCTTTTCCCCCCTAAATCACCCGTGTCTGAGCAGTAATGCTCCCCCCACCCCCAAAGGCAAGGGGCCAGAAAAGGCGCAGTACTGGATTTTCATAGAATGGGTAAGAGATGCTTTCTCAGTGCCACAGTCAGGGATACAGCCTCGCAGGTGACAGTTGTGGCTTCGAAGAACCAAAAGGCATCTCTGTAAAACTGATTTGTAAGCTCGTCGGGGTCAGGGGACGGGTCTTCTGACTCTGTTGTGGTGTATTCCCTCCAGCGCTTAGTACAGTGCTCTGCACACAGGAAGCAGTCAATAAAATCCCATTGATTGATCGACTTGACTGTCGCTTGGTGAATCTGAGCTTTCAGAAATGCCAGTTAGTTGGTTATTAAATGCTGGAATGTTAATCAGGCAGGGATCCCAAAATACTGATTGAGAGTTAAGATACCACATGGGGCTGTTGTGAAGAAAAATTAATAGAAATGACCAGGAATCACTTTATATGTAAAGTGAAATAGAATTGCTAAGTAATTACGACGATGCTGCGCTTGTTTTCTGGTTGCCAATTACCCCCAGTAATGAATATGGGAAAAATGAAGAGGCAACACGGCTCGGCTAAGCAACAGAGCAAACATAGCCTGCGAATGCTAATCCTGGATCTGCCGCTCTTTGCTCCTTGCTGTGTGACCTTAGTCTATGCCTCAGTTTCTTCATCCCTAAATAGAGATTATGACACCAACATCCTCCAGAGTTGCTTGAGAAGCAACATATAAAGGGTTGTATAAATGCTATATAAATAACATATAACATATAAAGGGCTGTATAAATGCTCCAGAGTGGTCTTTTTAATGACTGAATGAATGAAACAGTCTCCATAGGACAGCAAGCTTGTTTCCTGTTATGCAAGCATTTAAATTCTATAAATGTGACTCCTGGGATTGTATTTAAAAGCGAGATTTGGAGATAGAAGCCCGTCTTGCATCACTTATTGAAAAACTCTCTCCCGGGTGAAAAGATGACTTTTTTTTTTTAAACCATAAACTTTTGCAGGCAATCTAAAACATTTATGACAATAATGTACTAGACACGGAAGGATGTAGAAGACAGGCTCCTGCCTTCAAGAAGTTTGTAAACAAATGGGGAAAACAAGCACAAATCAATACTTAGAAACAAAAATGGCGTTCATTTAGGAACAAAAATGGTAACCAAATAGTGATTAAATACCTAAGAGCAAACACTTTGAGAAAACAGAGAGGATGAGGGACACTAGGTAAATCCCTAGAGTGGCTAATAATAATGACGATTCGGACGGCATTCATGAAGCCCTTACGATGTGCCAAGCGCTGTCCTGAGCAGCAGGGTAGTTATCAGGTGATGTGATTGGACACAGTTCCTATTCCACAGGGCTTCTATTTTGCAGATGAGGAAACTGAGGCATGGAGAAATGAAGTGACTTGCCCAAGGTCACACCGCAGGCAAGTGGCGACGCCGAGACTAGAATCTGGGTTTCCTGGCTGTCAGTCGCATTGCCGCTTCCACCGTGCCACATTGCCTCTCCATTGGAGCCTAATCAGTTTAGTTTGAAAAGGATTTCACAAAAACATGAGTCTTGAAAGATTAGAGGCAGGAGAGGAGCCCAGCGAGGCAGAAAGAATAGGGAGGGCATTTCTAGGGGAAAGCAGTGCAGGACACTGTGATTTGGGGGCGGGAAAAGGCTAAGTTGGTGTGTGGCTTGACTGGTAGATTTGCCTGAGAAGAGCAGAGAATGTAAGGGAGGTAGTGGCCATTGAGGGCACGAAAGAGCTATGTGGGGGAAAGAAAGGCCTGAAGCCCATAAAGAAGTTTCAGTTTGTATAGTTTGAATATGTAAATACGATTGATGGATATAGAACTTTTGGGAAATAGATAGTGATCTGTTAAAAATGACACTTGCAGAGGATCCCCTTCTTCTCTGTAAAGGACAGATGCAAGAAGGGAGAGGCTCGAGGCGAGGCCGGGAGGCCGGGCGTGAAGCGATTAAGGTCCAAACTAGGGACGAAGAGGAACAGAGGCTTGTGTTTCAATTGACTGCATGCACTCCAGGCCCCTCTCCCCAACAAAAAGAGTACATTCTGCTTTTCTTTTTTCTTTTGGATGTTCAATCCTCTTGGACTGGGCTCAATGTGTCAACATGTTCGGTTGAATTATTAGCTGCAGGGCAAACATGAACTGATAGTTACTACAGCAGCTTCTAAGATACAACCTCAGACGTGAAGAAATAGTACTACCCGATAGTCCTCTTCTCTTAGACCAATTCTGTCTGACTTAGTGCATTTACTTGGTTGGTTCATCCAATTCGGAGTAAGGCTTCAGGGCTAGAACGCTAGTGTTCCTCAAATGTTCAAAGCTGATCTTTGATTAATGGTTTGCCTATATCCCGATTCACAAAGGGCAGTGATCCTAAAAAAGAATTGATTAAGCCGACCCTCTTTTTGAGCTTACAATCTCAGAGGCCTCCTTTTCAGATCCCGAGATTCATAAGTGATGTGAATCGAAACAAAAAAGAAAACTGAGGTTACTTAATTGTTTTATTAATCGGAAGAATTACTTACAGGTCACCTGCTCCAGTTTTTCATCACTCTCTGGGTCAGAACAAGAGGCAGTGAATTTAAGTGGCAGCAGGTGGGGTAGGTTAAGCCTAATGTAGAACTTTGTAATAATGATAATGATGGCATTTATTAAGCGCTTACTATGTGCAGAGCACTGTTCTAAGTGCTGGGGAGGTTACAAGGTGATCAGGTTGTTCCACAGGGGGCTCACAGTCTTACTCCTCATTTTACAGATGAGGTAACTGAGGCACAGAGAAGTGAAGTGACTTGCCCAAAGTCACACAGCTGACAATTGGCAGAGCCAGGATTTGAACCCATGACCTCTGACTCCAAAGCGTGTGCTCTTTTCACTGAGCCATGCTGCTTCTCTCTATAAATATAAATGTATATATGTAAATGTAAATATAAAGCTTGTACACACACCAGCACAAATATGCCCCTAGATGTATTTTAGCATAAACTAATTGCCCATATAATGGGTGGTCTGAAAAGGTAAAGGACTAGACAGTATGACTTCTGGAGACTCCTTATGGATCCATGATTCCTGAATTTCCTCTAATTTCATGAATTTCAACTTAGTTTGACTATTTCTCCTTACACTCTACCACCCTCCTGCCAGGCAGCAATTGGCAAAATCCTCATGGCTTTTTTTTTGGGGGGGGGGGGGGGGGTGTATTTATTGCCTCCTTGGTACTGAGTCCAAGTTTAAAATTACGACGACTACATCTCCTCCAAAAGGCACGGTTTTAATTCCGCTCGAGTCCTTTGTTCCAATAGAAAGGCTTAATAAAATCCACTCTTCTCCTATCTAAGGCAGCAGGGCAAAACCTGCCAAAGGTTATCACTCTAAAGCAGACCAACCTCCTCCGTAAGAGCGGAACTCCAGGCACGCCTCCTCTTTGCCACACTCACATCCTCCACCAAATACTATTAGCATTTGGCCCAGTTGGCTGATAGTGCCTTAAAAATGTTTTCCCGCCTGGAAGGGTATGCTTGGAAGAGGTTTAGCTGCACTAGTGAGGGCCCTGGTATAGCTGACCTGGCTCAACTGGTGGAGTCCTCCCTGTGCCTGTCACGGCTCTAATAAGAGACGACACTGAATGCCACAGACTATGCATTTTATTGTATGGGTGCATCAAACGAGCCTCTAAGCCAAATGAAGTGGGCAAGAGACGGGCCGAGCAGGGTGGCCGTTCCCGTGGATTGTGATCCATTTGGGCAGATTTCAGGGGCTTAAAGTGAACTGCAGGAAAAAGCCCAAGAAATATCGCTAGTGGGGTCGGGCAGAGCCCATGGTCCATCCGGCCAAGGATTCAGAGTTCATCTGTGGTGATAGGTACCATGTAACGGTTGCCACCCAGGATATCGAGCCATCCTAACATTGCTACATTTCTTAAGGTTCCCTAGGAGTTTGGTATCTCTATCCATTTTGTGCCCTTAACATTCAGAAAGTGGAGAATAGTTAGGCTCCTCCCACCTGGACATGCTGCCTTGAAGGGAGGAATGTACCATTTTAGCTTGCATTTGGTTTTGTACCCCTTAAGTACTTCACCCCCAAGCCCACAGCACTTATGTACATATCTCTGTATTCAGCCATTTCCCTAATCTGTCACTTATTTTAATGTCTCCCCCCCACCAGGCCTGCAAGCTCCTTTTGGGCAGGAATCATGTTTACCAACTGTAAAGATCTATCAGTTTTACTGTACTAAGGACATGGTAGAGTTCAGTACAGCAGCGTTGGTAGACACGTTTCCTGCTCCCAGTGAACTTACAGTCTAGAGTGGGAGACAGACAGAAGTAGAAATCAATAAACTCTATTGTATTTTACTCTCCCAAGAGCTTACTTAGTACAGTGCCCTGCAGAGAGGAGGGCTCCAATGCCATTGATTGATTGATTGGGCTGAAACAAGTGACTCTAGTTGTAACAAAAGGAGGGGAGAAGCTGTTAGCTAGATTCCTGTTCTTCTGTATTCACCTCCTGAGGCCAAGAGCCTGTAGTTCTGTCAGGGCTGAATCAATCAATCAATCGTATTTATTGAGCGCTTACTGTGTGCAGAGCATTGTACTAAGCAGCCAGCTCAGCTGTAGCTGGGAGAGGAGTTCCTGTCAGCTAGACTCTTCTTACCTCTAAACTGTTCAGGTGTATCACACAGTTCAGACGTTTTGTACATGCGTGCCCGCAAGTGGATATGTGCTTTGTTTTTTAGTGTGCGTGTTGGGTTTTTCCAAGACCCAATTCAAAGGAAACAGTAAATCTATTGGTGACAGCCCCGGGCAAAAAGTTTCCATTCTCAAATGCTAGGATGTTATTTGGACCAGAAATCATTTCTTAGCTTTCCCATCTCCTGCTTCTAACCTCCTCCTCCCCCCAAACCCACTCTTCCATCTCGATCCCTGAAGCTTGCAACTTTAGCATCCTCAAATTTTCATCCACTTTCAGCTCCTCCAGCACACTTCCCGGCTCTGCCTTTTCCTTTCCCCCCCAACAGCCGTCATTCCTACCCATGTCATCTGATGAGACTGAATCAGGCTCCTCTCTGGTCTCCCAGTCTCTCTCTGTTTCAGGCCCATCCGCCACACTGCTGCCCAGGTCATCTATTTAAAACATTGCCCAGTACAGAGACTTCTGATGGCTGCTTATTTCTCGCTGCATCAAGCAGAAACCCAGTCGATGCCATTTATTGAGCTCTTTCCTTGTGCAGAGCACTTGGGGGAGTGCAGTAAAACAGAGTTGGTAGAAATGATCCTCCCCACAAGGCCCTTTCGGCCTAAGGGGGAGAAAGACGTAAAAATAATTTATTGATAAAGGGAAACAGGAGAGTATAAGGCTTCGTCCGTAAGTGCTGGGGGGTGAGGTGAGTATCAAGTGCTTGTCAGTCAATTAGTAGTATTTTTTGAGTGTTTACTATGTGCAGAGCACTGAACTAAGCGCCTTAATGCCTTGCCTTTAAGTCTCTTGACTAGCCTTTTTCATGTTATGTGATACTAAAGGCATTTATGGAGCACCCACTAGGTGCAGTGCTCTCTGCCAAGCACTTGGGAAAGTACAATGGAAGCATGAGACCCCTTCTTTGCCCACAAGGAGTTTGCATTTTAAAGGGGGAGAGAGGAAAAAAAAACATTGACAATAGGATCATTAGAAGTAACTCTTTTGATCAAACATGCATGTAAGTGCTGAGGGAGGATATGATTAAATGTTTAAGTATTAGGCTTAAATGCTACTTTCCAGCTCACACTCTTCACACCTCCCAACTGTACCCTGTTCTCAATTCTCCCACCTCCAACCCATTGCTCACCCAGTTCCCCGTGCCTGGAGCCAGCTTCCTCTTCAATAATACTAATACCAATAATAATAATAATAATGGCATTTGTTAAGCACTTACTATGTGCAAAGCACTAGTTTAAGCGCTGGGGAGGATACAAGGTGAACAAATTGCCCCACGTGGGGCTCACAGTCTTCATCCCCATTTTACAGATGACGTAACTGAGGCACAGGGAAGTTAAGTGACTTGCCCAAAGTCACACAGCTGACAGTTATAATAATAATAATAATATAATAACAGCATTTATTAAGCGCTTACTATGTGCAAAGCACTGTTCTAAGCACTGGGGAGGTTACAAGGTGATCAGGTTGTCCCACGGTGGGGCTCACAGTCTTAATCCCCATTTTTTACAGATGAGGTAACTGAGGCACAGAGAAGTTAAGTGACTCGCCCAAAGTCACACAGCTGATATTTGGCGGAGCCGGGATTTGAACACATGACCTCTGACTCCAAAGGCCTTGCTCCGGAGCTGGGATTTGAACCCGGAAGCATTCCAGCCTCTAGCCTCCCCGCCACCCCCTCCGCATCTAAAAAGCCCCCCTAAACCTCCATCTCCTTCAAGAAGCTTTCCCCAATGAATTTCCCACACCCCAAGCCACATCAACCCATCAGTCCCCGCCCCAGGCACTGATGTACTTGCCCCCATCCTCAACATATGTGCACGTGCGTCTAATCAATTGTCCATTTAATCATTCCGCTCTTTATCGTAACAGTCGTGCTACCTCTCGTTCTTTCTAATCTTCCCTTAAAGGGGAAGGCAGGCTCGTCAACAGTGAGCTCTTAGAATGCGGTCGGCGCCCGGGCGCTGAATTGAGGCGGTGCTCATCGTGACACAGGGTTCCCGGGTGGGATGTGAGCGGAATGGACGATAGCAGGAAGCTCAGGCAGCTGCTCTACGCTGAGCCCGAAGCAGGGAGGGCCGAACAAATCATGGAAAAACACCGTAAAGCAGTCTTCACCGATGTGGCCCAGAAGTGACCTGTTGGGAGACAACTGCCACAGATAGACCAGCCTGGTGAATGTCAATCAAGAGAGGGCTTCAGGGATATCGAGAAGCCGAGGCAGATTTGAAGCCTAGGCTCTACGAGTGGCAAGTGCCCTTAGCGTGGCACAAGTGGGAATGGCGAGTCGTCTCTGCGTTGATCATTCCGTCCATGCCGACACCCAACAGGGGTCTTAGCATCAATAGCTTTCATCTCTGGATACAAGCGATATGCCTGGCAAAATGGGAACGCCACTGTGTGTGCCTTTATTTATTTTTTTTCCATTATAGTTCTAAGATTTGAAATTAGCCTCATTTAGCATTTGGAAAGTCGGGCTCAGTGGTACTCCGTGACAATAACTTTTGCTGTGCTGGAAGGGGTATCAGTTATTTTCAGACCGATAGGAGACTGTTGAGTGCATTCAGGCCACCACAGTAGGCAGCAGGGTTGCAACTCTTCCCAACATTGCCCAACCTTACTGCCTGGTACTAAGTTGGGCACAGGGAGAATTGGTAGTAGTATTTCCAATAATGAACTCTTTGACTTTAATGATAAGAACACTAGTGGTATTTGTTGAACACTTACCGTGTGCCAAGTACTGTACTTAGGGCTTAGTACAAGCAGCGAGAAGCAGCGCGGCTCGGTGGAAAGAGCCCGGGCTTTGGAGTCAGAGGTCACGGGTTCAAACCCCGGCTCCACCACTTGTCAGCTGTGTGACTTTGGGCAGGTCACGTCACTTCTCTGGGCCGCAGTTCCCTCATCTGTAAAATGGGGATGAAGACCGTGAGCCCCCCCGAGGGACAACCTGATCACCTTGTAACCTCCCCAGTGCTTAGAACAGTGCTTTGTGCATAGCAAGCGCTTAATAACTGCCATCATTAATTAATGAATTGCAATGCTCTGCAGACTGTCAGGTCTCAATAAATACCATTGATTGGGGTAAATACAAGATAATCGGGTCAGACAAAATCCCTGTTCCACATGGGGCTCACATCAAATGGGCAGGGACAGTTTCAAAGAAGCATATGAAATCTCGCCCCTTGGTTGATCGATCAATCAATCAATCGTATTTATTGAGCGCTTACTATGTGCCAGAGCACTGTACTAAGCGGTTGATCTGAGTTAAAGGGGCCCTGACATGATGAGTAGCCCCCAAATGGACAGTGTAACCTGACCTGCCAAGACTGGCTGTGGGGAAGATTGACATGCCATACGTTGTTGACCTTTTCCTGGATTTCCTGGGTTCCTGCCCTTCAAAGAGGGATCTGTCGCAACTGTCCTTCACCGCAGCAAAATAGTTAGGGCGCGGTTTGCTACTGCATCCGTAGTGAGTGGAAGAAGAGTGGCACCAGCATTCATGTTACGCTCCTTGGAAATAGTCTTCTGCTTCTAATTTTTTTTTTAGTGGTGCTTTGTAAGTGCTTACTTGGTGCCAAGCACTGTATTAAGTGCTGGCGTAGATGCAAGGTAGTCAGGTTGGACGTAGTCCCTGTCCCACGTAGGGCTCACCGTCTTAATCCCCATTTTACAGATGAGGAAACTGAGGCGGAGAGGAAGTGAAGTGACTTGCCCAGAGTAACACAGCAGACAAGTGGCGGAGCCGGGATTAGTACCCAGGTCCTCTGATTCGCAGGCCCGTGCTCTTTCCACTAGACCATGCTGCTTCTGCTCTACTTTCACCTGCTTGACGGCGAATGTTAGGTGGTGGTGTCTGGCTAATAGTATCAGGAGTTATACTTCAGGAACTTAACCTTTGGGATCAGATTTAACGAAATAACCCCACTTTTCCCACTGGTGATTTTTTTTTTTTGTAATTGTATGTTCAGTCAACTTGCCCAATGGGACTTTTTTTTTAAAGGGGACAATTAAAAATCAAAAAACTTTTCCGATATGGCTGGGTACAATTTCCTAATCTATCAATCCATGGTATTTATCGAGCACTTACTGTGGGCAGAGCACTGTACTAAGAGTACAGTGTAATCGAAGTGGTAGACACATTCCCTGCGCACACGGAACTTACAGTCTAGAGGGGGAAACAGTACAGACATTAAAATAAATTCCTTATCCTATGATGATAAATATCATTTTTTCTGCCCGCCCCCCCCAGGTGTCCACCAAGTCGAAGATAGGAAAAGAGCTTTCGACTTTCTCCAGAAATTATACAAGGAAAAGCGATGATATAAATCAAAAAGAACCAGAAAGCTCAGTTGACATTGATGCAGTTACTGATGTAGGAATGGCATACCATATGTATTTCCAGCTCAGAAAAATGAGACTAAAATGGTGTTTGAATTAATACCCTACTTGAAGTCTTTTCCCTTGTACTGTCTCTCAACTCATAATTGTAATCTTTTTTCTGCCTTACCAACCCTCATTTTCAGATTTCCATGTGTAGCTATTTATAAAATGGCTACAGGCATCAATCCTCTATCCCACTCCGGCTCTCAAATTGGGTATTTTATAGTGTCTTGCTCCGTGTGTTTTTCTTCCTCCCCAGAAGAAGCATCGCCATTCTGAATAACTCAGTATTTTTTTTTAACGATACAGTGACCCTTTTATTCATAATAACGTCTGTTTTTTATGGGTTTTGAGTGCTTACTATATACCCAAGTGCTTGGTAGTAGACATAGTCCCTAGCCCACGTGGGACTCGGAAGCTAAGAGTTAAGGAGGGCTGGTATCTAATCTCCATTTTAGGGATGGCAAAACCGAGGCCCAGAAAGGTTAAGTGGGTTGCCTGAGGTCACACAGCAGAGCCGGGGCAGAGACTCCCTGTCTCCCAGTCCCGTGCTCTTTCCACTAGGCCACATTGGCACCCCCTTACTCATAACTGATACGGGCCAAACTTTACATTTACTATTTTTGTTTAGGCTTCTCTAAGAGTCCTAGAGATTTCCAGAGTTAAACCCCATCTTCAGATTTTATTTTTCATGTAAAGGAAACATATTTTAGCCCAATTCACTTGGTAAAAAATGTTTCATGATGAAAAACGCTCCTTTTGTCACTTTGAGGTTTATTTTGGCCTAAATTTACCCATCAAAAATATGGCAGGCTTTTGTAATATAAACTAAAATACGCGGTTGCAAGTGCCAAATGAGACATATTTGGTAATAGCTTTTTACTAAAACATGTCTTTATTTTTTGTATTGTGAAGGCTATGAAACTGGATAGTCTCCAGAAATTTCCAAGCCAAAACAAGCTAGCAAATTATCTGATAAGATGTTTTATCTGAAACAGACTAACCAAGGGCATTCTGAACTTCTTATCAATGCTATTTTGTCTTACTGAGGCCACAGTGCCTTGAAAATGACAAGATCATTTAAAGCAACAGTTTAGCAATAAAAAATACGAGCCTCTACACAAACTGAAGAGGAAATGGAGAGGGATAACAACTTCTCCAATCAAAAGGTAAAATTGACATGATGCACCCCCAAAGGGTTGAAGCATAAAGAGACAAATCCATAAACGGTCGAAGGAGGTTTGGTAAATGGATGCATGATTTTGCTGTTTATATTCTAAAAGCAATAGTAAATGTGTTTTTTTTTCCTTTAATGTTATGGACTTTTGGGTAAAAGAAGGGTTAGTATATCTATGTATTATTTTGTTGTTTGTTTTTGAAAGCATTACAAAACATGCTTCTTCCTTTACCATTATGGGCTCTTGGTTAAAGTTGCTAGAAATAGAAAATGGCCATCGTCAAGCTAATTAAGCAGCTTAGAAAGTAAATTTGTTGCTATAAAAACTGATGACAAATGGACCAGTTGATTAGCTATGTGGGGAGGCGTAGAGTCCAGAGCTAAGCACAGGGCTACCAATCAAGCACTCTTCTACCTAAAAAGACATTTTAGATTTAAACAGCATGCTTCCGTCAGAGAGCAAAAGTGCTCTGCAGTTACTGCCTATCCTTTTAATCCCCTCAGTCTCCCGGAGAGAGAAAGTACACCTATTATTGTCCCTACTTTATAGACGAGTTCACTTACGTGGCCGAGACCACTCAGGAAAAGCAAACCATCTACTCAGGGTACATTTGAGCATATAATGCTTTTTGAAAAGTAAGTGCTGAGAAGTATTGTGGCCAATGATGTTAGGAAGACTTTAAGGGCAGAAAATGTAGTAAAGCAGATGGATATTTGTTAGGAGTCTCCCTTCTGTCAGAGACCAACTAGCTCCAGACGGGCGGGTGTTCTCGGGTCGGTGGCGGCTCCAGGGTGTTGGGCATCAATCCTGGTTCAGTGAATGCCAAGGAGACTGGGGTGGTTCTGGAATTGATCGAGGGGGTTCAGAATTGCTCTGTGCCATTCTTAGATAGTAGGGCCATGTGTCCCAAACTTGTACTCGAACAGCTGAGGCCGTGTCGTACTAAACATGGTTCTTTCGAGGTCAGCTGAAACTTACGTGGCCTTCCTGTGTCCATACTCGCCATTGATTCGGAGCCAGATCCTGAGGCATGGCAGAGGAAATCACAAAATCACCCCCCCCTTCACATCTGTGTTTTTCCTCCTTTTCTTCCCCCATGGCCTCGGTCTCGTGAGCGGCCCCCAGACCACCCCGTCCCAAACGACTGCCTGCCTTTCCCGGCTACCGGGAATGAATCCGGCAAAAGGCTTCCTGGAGGAGGTGGGAGTTTGGGGAGGACTTGGAAGGTGGGAAAGAGCTGCGGGCTGGTGGATTGGAGTGAGGGGGTTCCAAGCTGGAGGAACAGCATGTACCCAGGGAGTCAGAGTTGGGAGAATTGCGAGAGATCAGTCAATCAATCAATCGATCATTTGTATTTGCTTCAGCACTTATGTACATATCTCTAATTTATTTATATTAATGTTGCCCCCCGCCCCCCCAAGACTGTAGGCTTGTTATGGCAGGGAATGTGTGTGCCAGCCCTGGTTACATTGTTGTTCTCTCCCAAGTGCTTAGTACAGTGCTCTGCCCAAAGTAAGCACTCAGTGAATATGATTGATTGATTCACTGATTGTCATATTTAATCAATCGCATTTATTGAGCGCTTACTGTGTGCAGAGCACTGTACTAAGCGCTTGGGAAGTACAAGTTGGCAACATATAGAGACAGTCCCTACCCAACAGTGGGCTCACAGTCTAGAAGAAGCTAGACTGAAGCGAAGAAGCTGAGGAATGGAAAGCTTAGGTCAGAGCAAAGCCAAGAACTCTGGTCTCTTCACTTCTAGCTCGGCAACTTTTCTTCTTTTATGCTGCCTGACTAGGCAAAGGCAGAAATTCTTTGTTCAGTTTTTTTCATGTTTTTGGGGAAAGTTCTGGAGGGCTTTGGTATTGAGCACCGTCCATTTTCTTAGAGTAGCTTGAATTTTGGGGAGGGTAACATATCAAGGCCTGAGATTTTTTTTTTCATGTTTTCTTGGAGGAGAGGCAGCTTGTGGGAAATTGTCAATTGCAGAAGGAAATGTGTTGAACGTTTTAAAATAGAAAAAGCAGATCCCAAGGTGAGAAGCAGAGAATTTTATAGACCCAAAAAACTTAAGCCTTCTGAAACTGAGCTCTGTTTAGTCTAGGACAGGGATGTCAAATGAAAATTTGCTTGTGAGCTGAGTTTCTGTAGGTGAAGAAAGGGAGCAGAGAGTAGAAAGTTTTCAGAGGGGCAGAGCTAAGCATTTTGACTCTTTGTTTTGGTCTCAGGGGCATGTGCACACCCTTCATCCCCTGAGCTTCTATTATTCCCTTTAGAATGAGCTAGGTTATGCCAGAAGTAGCGGGAACAACTGCTGATTTTCCAAAATGGTTGCCATACCAATCTGAGAGGGCCGCAGGTGGAAGTGAACGAGGGTGCGTGCTGGATTCCCAGCGGGAGTCATTGTCGCAATAAAGCCACTTCTGTCTTTGCCGTGGCCTCTGGTTTCAAGTTGTTGTTTTTGAGAGTCTCATTGGGTTTCCAGCCTTCCCACCCCACAGCCCCTCCATAGCACGCCCCTTGCCTTCAAACGGGAGAAGCAAGGCCGGCAGGGCGGTTGGGCGGAGCCTGGAAAAGTCTGGATTTCCTCGGCCCAACCTGGTTCCAAGCCGTATCCTGGCATACTAGAGCCCGGGTCTCATCGGGATCAGAGGGCGACCCTGGTTGCGCTTAGGGAATTTACTGCTGCACATTTGAGGTGAGTTGGGGCAGAGGTGCAGGTGTTCCCCATGGGAGCTGCAGGGACTTGTCTAACAAGCCCAAGGAGACCATGGCGTATTTGAAGCTGTGCCCCGGGTGTCCCCCCTCCCCATGTCCAAGCCAGGTCTAAAACAGGGTAGTGGGTGTGAAAAGCACAATACCACAGACACGAGAGCTTGGATTGAGTGGTCCACAGAGTGAATCGAAAGTGGGACTCATGGCAGTAGTGACCCAAACGTGGAGGAGCAGCGGTATAAAGCGGAATAAAAAGCTGCATTGCATATGGCAGGCGTATAGATGTCCTAGGTGCCGCCAGAACAATAATAATAATAGGGTGTTAAGTGCTTTCTGTGTGCCAAGCACCGGGCTAAACGCTGAGGTAGATACGGTATCATCAAATCGGACCCAGTCTGTGTCCCACACAGGGCTCACGGTTTAAGGGGCAGAGAGAACAGGTATTTAATACCCATTTTACAGATGTGGAAACGGAGGCCCAGAGAAGTTAAGAGAGTTGCCCAGGGTCATGACAGGCAAGTGGCGAAGCTGGGATTAGACCGCAGGTCTCCCGATTCCCGGGCCCGTTCTCTTTCCACTGGGCCACGTTGTTATTGTCCATGACTGACTTGGAGATTCCTGTGTAAACCGTAAATTCAACGTAAACTGTAAGTTCTGACTGGGCAGAGTATGTCCTGATAAAGAGGAGGAAAGGTATTTCAGTCTGTCAAGACTGCTTTCACAGACCAAATTGTCAGTAGACTCAGATCAATATACCAAAAAAACCACTGGGGAGATGATTGAGTAGAGTTCAAAAGGCAGCGCATCAGGTTTTTCAATAATGAAAACCTTGACTGTCTTGTAACAGAAAACCACCTATCAAAAGAGCAAAGTCACAAGAATTCTGCATATAAACCATTTAAGATTAATTCTTGGTCAGTCTGGGAGTGGAATACCCAGGCATAAGTGGAATTGACGGATGAAAATTATCCACAGATCAATAATCTATTCAAGTCTAAAATTAAAATGCTTCAAAAATATACGCTGGGTAATTACTTTGTTAACTCCTGGAATCAGGTTATGTAGGCCGATTTTGATCAGACATTCTCTTGTACACGAGTAGCAATTATAGAAAGGAGTGATTAAAATATTAGCAGAAACCTACTAGCTATTAGGTTCCTCCCAATCCTGAAAGCACAAACCAAACGACTAATAAAGTTTAATCATAGAAAGCTAAAGTTAGAAAGAACCTCAAAAGGTCATGCTACCCAGCCCCCTGTCTCTAAGCAACACCATGTCTAAACAAATCCTAGTTTGAATGACTATCTATTTTCTACTTTATTTGCTTTTTACTATTTTGTGTGCTTCTTTGGAACATTTTCAAGGGTTGGGTTTTTTTTTTCTCCCCCTCTGGTTCCTCTGTATATGAAATAACTGTTTATATAGGTGAAAAATAATTTTCATCTAATTAGGTAAACTCCAGGTTGAGGGAAATCAGTTGAATTGATTGAGAGTGATTAGAAGTGTAAAGAGCAAATTGGACTGGGTATTCAGAGTTCTTTTATTTCCTTAAGTCCTGAGAAGGTTTAATGAAGGCTATTGCAAGTAGGTTCTATTCGTAAGCTATTACTCTACTCTCAGTATCTGAAGAAGGAAATGTAAAATATTTTATGATGCCAAATATTGAAATACTCCTTTTTGAGGAAGCAGGCTCAGTTTTTGTACTGCTTTGAATGGCAGTGTAGAGAGATCCTTTGTCCAGAAATATACACCTTCAAATGATCCCTGAGCTTAATAACAGCACTTTCTCACAGTAATAAAATGAATATGTGGTACTCTATAGAAAAATCAAGTTAGTAGAATTTGTTTTGAGGTGCGTTCTAACATACAGAAAATGTAACCTTTTACTGAAGAGTCAGAATAATTTCCAATAAGAAAGACAAATATTTAAAATAAAGCAAAGATTTTGAGAAGATATTTTCAAGCTCTGTTGAGGATTTTTGAATGCGCTTTAAACTCCAATGAAGTAAAAATTCCCCCTAATCACTTTAAAATTATGCTGCTGATAAGTTTCTAATTTGCTTTTGGACAAGGTATGAAAGAAGCAGATAAAAGTGGTGTGCCCTGGTGCTGTTTGCCTGTTTCCATAGCAACAGTTTTAGATGTACCATGCCTAATGAAATGCACTTCTTTCCTTGTCAGCATAATTCCCGGCATTCAAAAAATCAACTCAGTGTGAAGCCCATGGGTGAGCAAGTTAGGGGAAAGAAATCTGGATATCTCATATTCCCTTTGTATTTTAGGCACTTTTTGTTTGCGCTAACATTTGCTCAATCGAAGCATGTTAAAACTGCAGCGCCCGTATTATATTTCAGTGATTTAAGAGGAGAATTCTGTTGTCATTTTAGTTTATCACGTAGAGGTGTTTTCTCGGTACATCCATTTTTGGAACATGTCATTTTACACTTTGTGGACATTCAGTACATGTGAAAGAACAGCATTTTCATTGCAGTAAGGGCTAGCTTTTTTTTTTCTTCTTTCTAACTATCACTGATTAATCCCCTTCAAACCAACCCTTGGGATATGGTGGAGTGAAGAAAGTGGCTATGAGAAAATACCTAATGAGTAACAAAGACGAGCTTCTTCCAGAATCAGGAGACCACCTAAGGCATTTGAGGACTTGGACTCTATTAGCAAAATTGTGCTTTCCATGAAAGACACAGAAGAGATGGGGAGGCAGGGAGCTGGAGGCTTATCTCTGACACTCCGACACCTCCATCGCTTCCAAAATGACCACTGTGGCCACATGCAAGGATTTCTTCAGTTCCCAACAGTAACGGTCACTTTCGTGCACCTGCAGGAGATGGGCTTGAGGCTACGGAAGTGATCGATCAATCAGTCAGTGGTATTTATTGAGCACTCACTGGGTGCAGAGCGCTGCAGTATTCACTTGGAAAAGTACAGTAGAATTGGTAGGTGGACTTGAAAATGCATTAAGATAGGGGATAGGGGAAGCGAAAGAGTATAAGGATTTTTACATAAATGTGATGGGGGCGAGGCGATTTCAAAGTGCCGAGGGAATACGGGCCCAAGTTCAAAGGCAATGCAGAAGGGAGGGATAATGGGCCGGGGAGATGAGAGGTCAGTCGGGGAAGGCTTCCTGGAGGAGAAAGGATTATAGTAGGATGGGGAGTAGGATGCTTGTCCGTCGGACATGAAGGGGCAAGAATTTGGGGTGTGAGCCGGGGGTTGTCAGTGAGAAAGATGAGAGCAAGGTACAGTAAGTAGCCTGGTGTTAGAGGAGCAAAGTTTCAATCAATCATATTAAGCGCTTACTGTGCGGAACACTGTACTAAGCGCTTGGGAGAATACAGTACAACAGTAAAAGTTGCAGACTGTGTTAGAGTGGGAGAGGAATGGGTAAGTAGGAGGGAAAGAGTTGATTGAGTGCCTTAAAGCTGATGGTGAGGAGTTTCTGTTTGATGAAGAGATGGATGGCCAACCACCGGAGGTTTCCAAGGAGCGGGGAGATGTGCGCAGAACCATTTTTTTTTTTTTTTTTTTTTTTTTAAGAAAAGTGATCCGAGCAGCAGAGTGAAGTACGGACTAGAGAGGGGAGAGGCTGGAGGCAGGGAGGTCAGCAAGGAGGCTGAAGTGGTAGTTGAGGTGGGATATGATAAGTGCTTAGACCAGCATAGTGGCAGTTTGGATGGAGAGGAAGGGGTGGATTTTGGAGCTGTTGGGAAGGTAGAACTGACAGGATTTGGTGATGGACTGAATAGGTGGGTTCAATGAGATAGGTGAACCGAGGTAATGTCGAGGTTGTTGGATTGGGAGGCAGGGAGGATGGTGATGTTGTCTATAGTGATGAGAAAGCAGTGGCCTGGTGGGCCTTTCCTAATTGCCCCCCCACCATTGCCCCCGGACCACTTTGATGACAGCCCCACTCCTCTGGGATTTGTGGTTACATGAGGCAGAGTGGAGGAGTTGGGCCTAGGTAGGGCAGGGTGGAGTTGGCATCCGTGAAGCCGGTATAAGGGGAAGTGTGGAATGGGGGAAAGGAGCTGATCTAGCCATTTCTCTCCCGCTCATCCTAGTCTGGTTAACTGTTGGATATCCTCGGGCCAGAAGCAGCGTGGCTCAGTGGAAAGAGCCTGGGCTTTGGAGTCAGAGGTCGTGGGTTCAAATCCCGGCTCCACCAGCTGTCAGCTGTGTGACTTTGGGCAAGTCACTTCACTTCTCTGGGCCTCAGTGACCTCATCTGGAAAATGGGGATTAAAACTGTGAGCCCCCCGTGGGACCACCTGATCACCTTGTAACCTCCCCAGCGCTTACAACAGTGCTTTGCACATAGTAAGCGCTTAACAAATACCATCATTATTATTATTATTATTAGAGGCAAAGGTGGTATGCATTCCTTTTGCCCCAGGCCTCCCTGCCAGTTGCCACCTAGGAGCCATCTGCACACACGACTATTGCTTCCTGCATGTTTGTTTTGTTGTCCGTCTCCCTCTCCTCTAGACTGTGAGCCCGCTGTTGGGTAGGGATTGTCTCTGTTGCCGAATTGTACTTCCCAAGCGCTTAGTACAGTGCCCTGCACACAGTAAGCACTCAATAAATGCGATTGAGTGAATGAATGAATGAATGAATCTCGGGATATCACACTGAGACACAGTACCCTTACCTCCTAATTCAAAGAGGTTTCATCAGCTGCAGGTTTAAATGCACATCAGCTTGTTAAATCTATGGAAATCATCATCATCATCATCATCAATCGTATTTATTGAGTGCTTACTATATGCAGAGCACTGTACTAAGCGCTTGGGAAGTACAAATTGGCAACATATAGAGACAGTCCCTACCCAACAGTGGGCTCACAGTCTAAAAATCTGTGTGCCCTTCTGATTTTGTAGAAATACTGTTAGCAGGAGGCTGATTAGCCTTGCGCAGGTTTAGATCACAGGAAAAAGTTGCCAAAAATGCACATTTTCGCTATGCGTTCTGTATAGACTGCAGCGGCAGAATTAAGGGGCATTCTGTTGATGCACATTGCCCGAATGTAGCTCCACGCAGTGTCAGAAGAAACAGGTGTACACATTTGCACAGCATCAGACATGGGGTGAGAGTTTTCCTTAACATGGGTTTTTTCCAAGAACGCAACCCCTGGACAGCTGACTGTATCACCTGTATTGACTGTCCCAGCACCTCTTGGGAAAACTTGTTAGCACAGTCGGAAATCGAGTCTCAGTGCCACCAGAGATTAGCATTGCTCTGCTCTGACCCGGCTGTGCGCTAATTTCACTTGCCAAAGTCGAACCCAATAGCTCGCTCGCCCACTTGGACGTTAAAGAGCACCATATTCTCTCCGGAGTCAAAAGGCACCCTAGCTAACGAGAATGTGAATTCCAGTATTCTGAATTTGAGACTTCGGCTAGGTCAGTACTAAGGAGATAAGGCTAATCACGATCCAAATAGTTCGGGAGTGACTTAACTCCCCAAACGCTCCTTCCCCGATTCAAGCTAATTGGTTTACTTGGCCGCAGACTAAACATGTGCCACAAAAGGCCCAGAAGGGAGTATTTGCCTTTTGCCGTCAGCCTTGAGCCACATTCTGGAAGAATGTATGTCGTGTAATAAGTAAACACCAATTTTCTGATCAACTGTAACAAAATTCATCTGCTCTCAGTGCGTTTCCTGGCGTAATCACTGTTTTATGATGGCTGTTGGGAGATTTGGGTGGTCACCCTTGCCAGGTCCTGGATTTCGAGAAAGGCAACAATCACATGGTATCCCCGAGCATCAATCAATCAGTGGTATTTATTGAGCACTGTACTAAATGCTTGGGAGAGTATTTGGCCTGGATTCCAAGAAAGGCAACCATCACATGGTATCCCCAAGCATCCCGATGCCACTGTCCACGGCAGCGTACTGAATTATGATCTCATGATCTTATTTTTTTTATTGTCAAACTTTTTCATCTAGTCACCTTTCCACCCTGTTCTTCTCTTCCCCACTCAACCCACCTTCCTTCCTCCACACCTCCCCAAAGGACATCAGTCAATCGATCGATGTTATTTATTGCGCGCTTACTCTGTGTGCAATTAATTAATTGCATAATTAATTAATTACTCTGTGTGCAATTAATACATTGTATTAATTAATTCATTCATTCATTCAATCGTATTTATTGAGTGCTTATTGTATACAGAGCACTATACTAAGCTCTTGGAAAGTACAGTTCGGCAACAGATAGAGACAGTCCCTACCCAACAATGGGCTCACATCTAGACGGGGGGGAGACAGATAACAAAACAAAATAAGTAGACAGGTGTCGATGCCATCAAACTAAATAGAATTATAGGTATATACACATTTCTACCACACTCCCTGCCTCATATCACCCCTCAACCCTTCCAAAAACCCCCACAAAGAACCTGTAGTTGAATTTTGGAGGGCACTGCCTCCAGTTATAAATTCAATTCTGATTTCCTCAACAATCAGTCAATGGTATTTGAGCGTTTACTTGTGCAGGATACTGAACTAAGTGCTTGAGTGAGTACAGCACAGTTCTCCTGTGTCATAGAATTGGCTAGATTTGAGTGCCCGCGTGCCGACAATGCCCTGGGCACTTTTGGGCCACCATCCATGCCTTCAAAGAGCTTACGCATGAGGGAGATACAATTAATGGGCATACAATTATAGGGCATACAGGTAGACAAAACTGAGGCAACGTTGGTTTAGAAGGAAGAATAAGATCCTAAGCAATTTCCTTTTAAGTTTAGGTCAAAGGACCATCCAGCCCAGTATTCGGTCTCCAGCAGGGGCAACAGGATGCCTGCTGAAACGGTGTGATGTCTGCCCTTCTTGACGTACACCCAAATGGATCGTCAGATAAATCCAAATTTTTGCCTGCACCACCTTCCTTGTCTCTCCATTAGCCCCTGCACTGATAGGTTACTCATCCAAGAATGCGTCCAAACCAAATTACTCGTGAACTTGCTGATATTTTCATCCCTCACAGTTTCCTGTGGGAACCAATTCCATATGCTTATCACCTGCTGTGTAATGTGTTTCCTTTTGTTTGCTTTGAAACAAAGTGCAAGGGCAGAAGCAGTTTTTGTAACCGAATTAACCCAAGTCCCCAGTTCGGGAGACAATGATAGAAACTCTCTTCTCAGTCGATCAGTCAGCGGTATTTATTGAGTGCTTACTTTGAGTACAATACAGGTGGTAGACCTGATCCTTACCCTCAAGGAGCTTACTGTCTAGTGGGGAAGACAGAAAGGAAAATTATAGGTAAGGGAAGCAACTGAATATAAGGTTATGGACATAAATGTAGGGTTGGGGGGGAGGCTGAGTAATTAAGGACTTGGGGTGGGACTGAGTAAATGAGTGAAGCAGTAGGGAGGGAAAACGGGGTTGGGGGGGGATGAGAAATCTGTTAAGCTTAATAAATACCATAATTAGTATGATGGTTGCAGCTGTAGGAGCTGAATTCTACCTTTACTCACGTTGGCTGCTGTTGCTCCATTTCTTGCTTAGCTCCCTGGAGTTCTCCCTTCCATAGGGATCCATGGCCCAGGCTAAACTCATCTGTACTTTTCTGGTCACACCCACCCCATCAGAGGCCTTAGAGTAAACTGAAAGAAAAAAAAACAGTTAGAAATGTAAGAACAACACTTCCTCCTTTATAATATTATCGTTCATTTTCTCTGCGAATGCATTTGTGTGCCTCTTGGGTTGTGTTCTTCCCTGTGTGAGTCAGTCTGCATACATAGAGAAGCAGCGTGGCTCAGTGGAAAGAGCATGGGCTTTGGAGTCAGTGGTCATGGGTTCAAATCCCGGCTCCACCAACTGTCAGTTGTGTGACTTTGGGCAAGTCACTTCACTTCTCTGGGCCTCAGTTACCTCATCTGTAAAATGGGATTAAGACTGTGAGCCCCCTGTGGGACAACCTGATCACCTTGTAACCTCCCCAGCGCTTAGAGCAGTGCTTTGCACATAGTAAGCGCTTAATAAATGCCATCATCTTTATTATTATTATTTCTGTGGGTGCATCATATAGATCTTCCTCAAGCTTCAATCTGATTAGGTCACTCCCCTTCTAAGAAGCCTTCCATGTAGGACAGGGTCTCTGTGCAACTTGATTAAATTGTATTTACCCCAGACCTTAGAACAGTTATATCAATTCCACGTAGGACAGGGTCTCTGTGCAACTTGATTAAATTGTATTTACCCCAGACCTTAGAACAGTGCTTGACACATAGTAAGTGCCACAACAACTACGATAACGCTTCCTCTTCTCCCAGAACAGTCTTTTCTATGTTTTCCTCCATACGCACAATACTGTTGTCTCTGAGCCAGTGCATGTTTATACCCTTGCTCTTCTCTAAATTCAGTTCATTCCCTACTTCAGACCACTATCCCAAGTCCACCTCACCTATGAAGACTTCCCATAATAACCTCACCCCTTCTCATTTTTATACCAATATATGTAAATCACTTTTTTGGTTCTCATGTCTCTGTTCATGTGTTTGTGCTTCTGTCACTTGTATATGTGCTTTTTCTTTTTTTTGCTTGCCATGGTCCCCCATCCTATTTTAAGCTCTTCACGATCAGGGCCCTCAAAGCCGGTGATCTAGTGTTTCTGTTTGGATGCGGAAGGAAAGGGGTAGTCATTGGGAGGGTTTGAGGAATGGAGAGATGTGGGCCGAACACTGTTTTTAGGAAGATGATTCAGGCAGTAGCATGCAGTATAAGCTAAGGAGGGAAGAGATTGGAGGCAGGGATATCAGTGAGGGAGATTCCGAGCGGGATAAACACCGACTTGAACCAAGTCTGGGCCTGGCAGCTAGCTCTCCCACCGTTGCTGCTAAGTCAGTAACATCATCGACATCGTATGTGGCTCGTGCCCCAAAAGACTCTGTCGTACCACCCCTGCGCTTAAGGGTTGTGAATATTTATGCTCGTATCTTATATACTCTATTACTTCCTTCTATCCATCTTCAGTCATCCAGTCATCCTTCTCCCCCTGCCCAGCTTTCGGACTCCTAGAGTCCAGGGATCATTTCTACTATTTCTATTGCAGTAGTAGTAGTAATAGTGTGTATTAAGTGCGTGTTGTATGCGCCAAGCACTGTACTAAGTGCTGGAAAAGAATCCAAGTAGGCATCAGGCATGTTCCCTGTCCTTTAGTAGGCTCACATTCTACCCAGTAGACATGCAAATTCTTGATTGATTGATTGATTGAAAAGGAAGTATTTCTCTGCTGCTGTCTTTGAACTGCTGGAGCCTTCCTGCTTTATGTTTGGGATTCAAGGAAACAGGAGACAATGATAGGAAAGGTCCTAGGTAGTCTCCAGGGTTGATTTTCCCGCACACGGTGCCCCACACTGATGCCGGTATGCGTAGGAGGTAGACACTTCACAGCAGACAACTAAATTACCTTATATTAAATAGTAAACTCCTTAGAGGGCAGGGACCACGTCTGTTTGACTTGCTCCGTACAGCACTCTGTGTAGGTGGGCACTTAATAAATGCTTTTGGGTAACGATACGAACATTCTCATTCAGTCGTCTCTAAATCGTCTTGCGTTGTGTTTCATTAAGGGAACTACCCAAGTAAAAGGATTCAGATTTGCAGTCTTATTTGGATGTAGGAAATATATGTTAGAGTGCAACTAAGATATCTAGAATGTGAGGTTACAAAACTGCCATAATAGAACAAACACTGTTCAAAACTTCTGTTGCCATTGACTCCAGCTGTCTCCATCGTACATATGGGCTCTCTTTATCCGCTGTTTCCCAGCTCGTACTCTTTGCTTCTCCAAAACTCACCTTTTATTATTATTAATAATGATGTTACTTGTTAAGTGCTCACTATGTGCCAAGCACTGTTCTAAGCACTGGGATAGATACAAAGTAATCAGGTTGGACACAGTCCCTGTCCCACATAGGGCTCACACTCTTAATTCCCATTTTACATATGAGGTGTCCAAAATCACACAGCAGACATGTGGCGGGATTAGAACCCATGATTTGCTGGCCCTCAGACCCGTGCTGTATCCATTAGGCTACTGTGCTTCTCCAAACTTGTACCTTCTTGTTGACTTGCCTTCCTCCCATAGTTTGTTCATGCAATGCCTCCCCCCGGCCCCCCATCCTCCCAAATCCAACAGGCCACAACCCTTTCCATGTCCAAAGCCATCCCAAAATTCAGTCTCCTCAGAAAATCTTTCTCCATTAATTTCCAACCCCCCAAGTCATAGTAATCCACAGCACCCCCATAACACATAAGCATATATCTGCATAGAGATACTCCATGATACAACCCTAATACATTCCTTAAAAAAGTGGATGTATCCTGAACGGTGGTATCACGGGGAGCACTTTCCCATAGGCAGACTTGTAATAAATTGGAACTGTTTCCAGAACCTCTGGAAAAATAATATGAAGTTACTCTCCACATGCACTGTTCTGTAATATTAAGCATCACCAAACGATTGTCTCAAAGGGTAATATCACGGCGTTAACAAAATGAGGAGTTGTCATGTGATTATCTCATAATCTCCGTTTCATTTAAAAGCAGCTCAGTCAGGGTGAGTTAGGGCAAAAATGTTATCCAAATTTAGTAGCTGTGTCTACTACACTGCCTTGTGGTGGTATTTGGGGAGGGTAGGGGGAGGCAGAGCGGGGGTTTGCCTTAACTAAATGAGGAGTTGTAATGTGATTATCACATAATCTCTGTTTCATCTAAAAGCATCACAGTCAGGGTGAGTTAGGGCAAAAATGTTATCCAAATTTAGTAGCCTTGTCTACTACACTGCCTCATGGTGGTATTTGGGAAGGGTAGGGGGAGGCAGAGCGGGGGTTTGCCTGAATGCTGGGACTGGCGGTGAGGAGGGAGGTCCTCTGTTGTATTCCACAACAGCGAAGAATTGGAGTGAAGGTAGAAACGCAGATTTTTAGCTGGATTTATTAGCCTTTTCGAACGTATTCTGATTCTCTGCTGCTTTCAGATCGCATAGCGAAACCAGCTTTCGGTTTGTATTTGGAGAAGGGTAAGAGAGCGGATTGGGGAGGGAATCGAATTCCTTGTATCGGTTAGACATAAAGGCGGGTGGGGTTTATGGATCCTGGGCTACGTCAGCCCTTAGTGCTAGGCATAGCTCTGGATTTTACGTTTTGCAGTTGTTTGGAATCGGGTAGGCCTGCATTCATTTGTGCGTTCAATTTATTCTGGTATTTCAGAAATTTCAATTTATTCAATTGAATAAATTTATTCAATAAATTATTCAATAAATTTATTTATTGAATTATTGAATTATTATTGAATTTATTAAATGTATTGAATAAATTCAATAAATAAATTCAATTTATTCAATTGAAATTGAAATTTCAATTTATTCTGGTATCTCCCCCTGGCTCTTCTTCCTGATTTTTCTCCTGCTCCCACTGTTTGCATATCATTTTTTTTCTGTTTTCCTCATTAAATTGGAAACTGCCTGTGGGCAGAATATGGGTTCCGCCTCTGTTGAAATCTCCCAAATGCTTACTACAGTCCTTTTCACTCAGTAGGTGCTCAGTCAGCATGCTCAACTGATTCCGTTTTTAATTGATTTTGTGGGTTTTACCGCAAGTGATAATGTTATTCAGATTGTTTTGGCTTACGAGATTCATTGTAGGCCAGCAGTTCTAAATTAGTAATGTTTGAGAGAAAAGAATATCTTTTTCTATTTACTGTTTACAATTTTAAAGGGTAGAAAACAAGGATCTAAGATGGAACTTAATGAACATTATTTTCACAAAAAGCTTCATTTTTGTAATACCTTCGGAAGCCAGCATTGAGCATTTTCTTTGTTGCTTTGCCTTTGATAATTATCTTTTTCCATCATGCCACTTTTTTATTTATAATTATATTAGATTTCTAGCTCTTGGGCCCTGTGCCATTTGCTCTCAGCTCACCAACATCCTTCTTAAATAGTCTTTTAAATATAATTTTTGCATTACTCAGGATCTTTCAAAAAAAAAAGAAGATTGTCCTTTCCTATGAAATGCAACATATTTAGGATCTGGTGGAATAGTGAGAGGAGAGAGTTTGAGATGGAGGGCAGGGGGAACCATCCAGTTGGCTGGTCAATCAGTGGTTCTTATTGACCGCATACTGTGTGCAGAGTTCAGTACTGAGTGTTTGGCAGAGTACAATCCAATGGAATTGGTAGATGTGCTCGCTGCCCACAGGGAGCTTTAAGGGGGAAGATGAGAAGATACAGTTTGGGAACCATTAGCTGCAACTTCCTGGTTGAAATACTGTCAAGTGGGTGCATAAGGAGAGATGTGATTTCACAGGATCCAAACTGTTGACGGGTTCTAGAGACCAAAGTCAAGGTTTTGAATTGCTCCGGGAAGCAGTGCAGATGGTGGAGTAATGGAGTCATATGTTCCCGGTGGCTCAGGCTGAGTTCTGTACTTCTTGAAGCTTTCAAATGATCTTCAAAGGTAGCCCCATGTAGAGTTCCCTGAAGTCCTCTAATCTGGAAGTCACAACTTCCGCAAAGGCCCATAGTTCAGAAAAGAGGTAGCGATCACTGGGCCAGATGGGTCTCCCTCGGACTCCCCATCCACTCCAGCTACACCAGTGCAACGAATCATTTTTCAGGTTTCTGTTATCTGTTTATGTCAAGCTCAGGATATTTTCCAGCTCTCCAGTATGAGGCAGTCCTGGTTAATACTGGTTTGTAGGTGGTCCTGAAGATGTTAGCGGTCAGAGCCCCAGTTAAGGTCAGCTTCGAATTGCAGCTGGTCTCAACCCAAGTCCATCCCCCTTCCCTTATACCTTCCTCCATACACTGATTACTTCTCCCCAGAATAAAACTGACAAATATTAAATCCACATGAGCCTTCATTGCTCTGTCCTTACATACTATCACCTGACCTCAGGGCCCTCTTTTTCTGGGCCTCACAATCCTAAGCCCTTAAGGCCTCTTCTTTCAGGCATAGTGAAAAATCAACCTCAGTTCCCCCAGAACTTTTATCCTATTTAGCCTAGAGTCTGATTGCCAACCATTCCTAAAGCCCTAGGTACCAACTACAAAATCTCCCACAGCCGCAATTATAGTATTTATTGGCCACTCACTGAACATATTGCGCTGTGATAAGTACCCGGGGGCTTGGTAAAGCACAACACAAAGAGACACGACCCCTGCCCACAAGGCACTTACACTCCATCACCCCTCTTATTTTCATCGGTGTTAGAAAAACTAAACCCAATGAGAGTGGGGACTGGAGTAGTGGCAATATTTATTACTATTTATTTATTATAGAATATAATATGTATTACTATTACTGCACTAAGCACTGTGAGAATACACAGGTGGGAATTTGACACACTCCATTTCTCGGGGGGCAGGCGAGGGGCTCATACTCTAAGAAGTAGGAAGCTTCTAAGAGGCAGCTAGAAACTGGGCGGCCTAATCCCAGCAAGGAGAGCTGCCTGTTCTGGGAAGTCGAGGCCAGTTGAAGGGGCTGGGTGATGGTCCCTTTAGAGGTCTAAGCACCCCCTATTCTCACCCACTGGCCCTAGACCATCAAGCCCACATCTGTCTGTAGCTCGCAGAGACGAGGAACCAAGAGTCCACTTTGAGTTTGAAAGAACTGACAGATGCATGTCCAGTTCAGTTTTTTTCACAGCTGAATTTCTCACATTCTCTCTGTCACCTAACTTTCCCTTCACAGTTAACACCCCCCGCCCCCCAAACCTATAACCATGGCATTATCTGTGACTCCTCCTGCCCTCTGAAACCCCCACGTTCAGTCCTTAAAATCCCGTTGCAGGATCTGCCCATTCCTCTCCATCCGTTTGGCCCCCGCCTTGCTCTACCCACTCGAGCCCATAATTTACGTTGCTTCCCGGATTATTTTTCCAAAATGCCGTTCTGCACACGTCACCCCACTCCTCAAAAACCTCCAGTGGTTTGCCTGTCCCTCTGCCCATTGAGCAGAAACTCCTCACCTTTGTAAGGCATTAGGGCAGCACTGAGGCCCTCAATCAACTCTTTCCTTCCTACTTATCCAGTCTGTTTTCCCATTGCACCTCAGCTGGCACTGTTTGCTTCTGTTAAGCCAGCCAACTAGTCACTGTGCCCTCTTCCCCCTCCACCTAGCACTCCACCCTCCTTTATATTGGACAGACTACAGCTCTTCCCATTTTCAAAGCCCTTCTTAAAGCCCATTTCCTTCAGGAGGCTGTCACTGATTAATTTTTAATCTCTCCACTTTATATTTCCCCAACTCCCACATCAGCGCTTGGATCCTCACGCATCCCACCCCATAGCGCATAGGTATTCATCTTTACATTCCGTTACTTCCTCCTTCCTGAAATCTCTTTGTGTGCCTTTCTTCCCGACTAGGTTGTGAGTGTCTTGAGGGCAGGGATCATGTCTACTGACTCTCTTATTGTACTCTTCCAAGCGTTAGGTTGTGAGTGTCTTGAGGGCAGGGATCATGTCTACTGACTCTCTTATTGTACTCTTCCAAGCGTTTGGTACAGTGCTCTGTGCCCAGGGTGCCCAAGAAATGCTCCTGATTGCCAGGAGTGTGAACAAGAGAAAGTTTCAAAGGGTGAAGTGCATTAGGTACACGTGCAAAGGTTCCCACTTAGGCGGTCTTCATCTGATTTTCAGCAGGTCTGGTCTGGAAACGGCACCGGAGACCTGGTGGGTATTTTTATCGTAAGCACTTGGATTCCCTCTGCTTTGCCTCGTGAGACAAGAATTCCCCGACCTGGAATTGGCACTCCTATTCACAGGGACCCGGGAGGGGAACGCAAAGGCTCTGGAGCAAACGGTAGCGTCAGGGGACCCTCCCCGCCCCCTGAGACACTTTCTAGGTTCGAGTGGCCCTGGCCTCAGTCGGCGGCTTCCTCAAAGTGGTGCATCATTACGTTATGCCGCGGGCCCGGCGTAACATGCGTCGCATCACGTGAGTCTGTGTGCCCTGTGTCCTTGAGGACCAACAGTGTACATCCTAGTCCGGTCGGGTTCTTTTATGTCTTAAAAGTGTTCAGTGATGCTCAGGGGGCCAGCTGGTGGATTCCTTCCTGGGCTGGGAACCTTTGTTTCCAGCCCAGCCTTGCCTAACCCTAATCCCAGCCTGACCCATTCTGAGCTCTGAGACTGCAGGGTCCAAGTCCAGCCCCGTCCACTCCTGGCGGGACACGTCGGTACGTGTAAACTTGGTCCGCGCTCTCCCCATCCCTTCCGGGGTTCTAGATGGCAGAGAGAGGGGGTGGGACACCACAGGATTCCCCAAGCCTGGAGTCTGGACTTAAGGGACCAGCCAGGTCCTCCCAGTTGGCGGTCTGTGTGCTACCGACTGGTGACTGAGGATACCCTGCTCCTTTTTTTTTTTTCCTTTGGCATTCCTGGACCCAAATCCCAAAGTGCTAAAATGGTTTAAGAGCCAGTAGCTACCTGGCAAATGTAATCTTAAAGGTTTGGTTCTCTCATCCCCAGATTCAGGGCCCGGATTCTTGCCAGTCGGTGTTAATTGATTTCAGCGGGGAGGGTTAGCCTTAGCCCACGAGTCCTGCCATGATATTTTCTTGGGGGGAAGCGCTGAACATTGCTACAGAGGGGCAGGAGAGGCAGAATGGCGATGCCGACTCCCTGAGGTTTTTGTCTCACTTGCCTGGCTCGGACACCCATGGCCCAAGATCTGCTCTCGGATCCGGAGGCTTTGTCATTTTGGAAGAGAATTTGGAGGAGCAAATTTGAGCCTCCATTTCACGTCGCTGTCTTTGCCATGAAAGCGAGTTCCAAGAAGCCACGGGTATGATTCAACTTAGAGCCAGCTTCGATTGTACAGCAATGTAATGCAGGAAATATGCTGATCATTGTATGAAATAACAAAACAAAAAGTGGTTCTGAGGTTGTTGAAGACAAAGTGATACACAACAAACGGGGGTTAGAGGAATTGCTGGCAAATAAGTGGGTAATTGGTGGCAGAAAGCAGTTTATTCATTTGCACTTGTGAATAACACTTTTATTCCAAATATCCGACACTTTAGGTAACTAAACGTGCTTTTGGAAAACACGCTTTGAGAAGTTAAACATTTAAATTACAAGTAAGGAAAGGGAATGACAGCTCTACTTCAATACTTAGGAGAAGAGAGAAGTGGTGGAAATAAGCTTTTTATTTTGCCTTCTTAACTGTAGTGAATGTTTTTATGCAGTGCTAATTGCTTTGTTCTTGTTTTACAGCTCCTGTGATTAACAGATTCAACAGAAGAGTATCAGGTATGTGTTTCTTTTTTTAAAAAAAACCTCCTCTTTTCTTTCTCTTCAGTACCGTTAAGCTGCCTTTTTAAAAGAATAATTGTTGAATGCGTAGAGTGTGGCTAGACTGATATTTTCTTCAAG
This sequence comes from Tachyglossus aculeatus, assembly GCF_015852505.1. NCBI lineage: Eukaryota > Metazoa > Chordata > Mammalia > Monotremata > Tachyglossidae > Tachyglossus > Tachyglossus aculeatus. The sequence continues at coordinate 95,605,373 of NC_052101.1, read as the reverse complement.
ACTGAACTTATACATATTGTGCTTATATTGTTCCATCTTACTGTATATTTAATTGTAGTTTTTGTTGACTTTTTCACGAACAGGTAAAACTGAGTCTTTTGTAGGCTAATGGCAAAACAAAATTGTTTGTATCTGAAATATTCTTCCCTTCCTTCATAGCCCAAATCTTCAAGTCTGCAGTACTAGGCATTTGCTCTCTTCTGTCTGAACTGTTAAAACCCATCTTGCTTGTATTTCAAGGTGCTGTTGTTGTTTTGAAATTTTACAAAGTGTGAAAGTGTGGATTTTTCTAAAGCCCCATCTTTGTCTCTTTTCACTTTTATATCAAACTAGCTGATATCCATGAACTTGGAGAAGTACAGTGTGACAGGGATGGTAGACACATTCCCTGTCCACAAGGAGATTTTTAGATAGATTTTCTATTTAAAGAACATATGGTTTGAGTATTCTGTTCTAGTTCAGTGATAACTAATGACCAAGAACTGTAGTGCAGGCTGTTGTCTTTGGGAATTACAATGAGGGCAACCTGTATCTTGCAGTTGTCTGCAGTTGAGCTTAAAAAATGAGAAAACAACATATGAACTGAGTACTACATGAATATTAGCTTAGTGTATATCTTCAACCCCATTTGTTAAGTGAGGTTAGATTACCGAGTGCATCTTGGTAAATCTGCAGTGGGGTTTTTAGCTGTGATCTGATTTTAATTTAGTAGGAAATTAGTTGATTCATTCAATTCTGCCGTAATGTGGGTTTTCACCGCACATTTCGGCTAGCACACCTTTGGGAGTTAAGGGACATTCTGACAGTGTAAACCTGTTTTGAATAGAGCCATCATTGCGTTGGCAGAACCAAATGTGCCCTCTTATGCAGGGTCAAGTACTGTGGCACGAGTTTTGGTGGCCTTTTTTTAAAGTGGGGCTTTGCAAGAGTGAATAGTTCTCCATGCTTTAGGGGAACTAGATGAGAAACTAAGGCATCAGCTCCATGAGATTGACTCCGAAGGGGTAAAGCAAATAGCCTTGTCCCCACGGGTTTTTTGGAACCGCCTCCTTGGAACTCTAGACTGTGAGCTCGTTGTGGGCAGGGTCTATGTCTGCTTGTTATATTGTACTCTTCCAAGTGCTTAGTACATTGCTTTGCACACAGTAAGTGCTCGATAAATGCTCCCCCTCATCCCCCTCTCCATCCCCCCCATCTTACCTCCTTCACTTCCCCACAGCACCTGTATATATGTATATATGTTTGTACATATTTATTACTCTATTTTACTTGTACATATCTATTCTATTTATTTTATTTTGTTAGTATGTTTGGTTTTGTCTCCCCCTTTTAGACTGTGAGCCCACTGTTGGGTAGGGACTGTCTCTATATGTTGCCAATTTGTACTTCCCAAGCGCTTAGTACAGTGCTCTGCACACAGTAAGCGCTCAATAAATACGATTGATGATGATAAATATGATTGAATGAACGGAACCTGAAAGGGGTTGGCTTTCAGAAACTAAGTTATCAGTTTCAGTTCTCCCCGCCCTCCTCCCCCTTCCCCGCCCCCCAGCCAGCTGGCCATGGCCCCCAGCCTAAACCCCGGGCTCCTCTCATCCTCACTGGGCTCCAGGGGCAGGCCAGAGGCTCCCTTCCCCACCAGGGCCCGGTGGGAATAAGCTTTACGTACGCCTACTTCATTCCCAGGCCTCCGGACACCTTAGAGTTGGGTGGACATTAGGGCTTCAGAGCCACTGGGGATACTGTGTAAATTCCACGACCTGCATGTCTGCCTTGCCGCTTTTCGACTAGGGCCTCTGTCTTTTGTGACTGCCCGAGTGGCAGGGGGCAAGGGCCTGTGCTCAGCCGGTCTGTCCTGTGATGTTGCTGTTCATCCAGTGATGTTGGAGTTGGTACCACAGTAAGTGGATAGTTTTTTTCCTTTCCTCTCCCGTCCCCCTCTCCTTTGCTTTCACTCTCCTCCCTCCCTCCCTTCTTTTCTATCTCCCCTCCTTTTCCTCCCCCGCCCCCCCCCCCCCAGTGCCCTGCCCCATGTTTGCCCTTCTTCGTAGTGTTGGCACCCCAGTGAAACATTCTAATAATAATCATTGTAGTATTTGCTAAGCACTTACTATGTTCCAAGCACTGGGCCAACACAATTGAGTTAGACACAGTCCCTGTCCCTCATGGGGTTAACAGTCTAAGAGGGAGGGAGAATGGGTATTTCACGCAATCGTATTTATTGAGCGCTTACTGTGTGCAGAGCACTGTACTAAGCGCTTGGGAAGTACAAGTTGGCAACATATAGAGACGGTCCCTACCCAGTGGTGGGCTCACAGTTACCGATGAGGAAACTGAAGCACAGAGAAGTTGAAGCGACTTCCCCAAGGTCAACACATTTATTTTATTTTGTTAGTATGTTTGGTTTTGTTCTCTGTCTTCCCCTTTTAGACTGTGAGCCCACTGTTGGGTAGGGACTGTCTCTATATGTTGCCAATTTGTACTTCCCAAGCACTTAGTACAGTGCTCTGCACATAGTAAGCGCTCAATAAATACGATTGATGATGATGATAACACAGCAGGCAAATGGCAGAGGCGAGATTAGAACCCAGGTCCTCTTAGATCATTTCCCTGTCTCCCTCCATCCCTCCAGTGTCCTCCTTTGTGGTCTATCTCTATCCCACTCTTTCGTCCACTCTTAATGCTGTCATCTCCCTTCTTAATTTCTATCAGTCTCTCTCCTCCCCTCTTTTCCTGACCCTTATCATCTCTTCTTCCTCTGACTCCCTTTTTCTCCAACAGTGTCGTTGGGCTCTCACCAGGGAGGAGAAGGTGGGATCAGTGATCGGTTTAACAGTAATAATAATAATGATATTTAAATGCTCACTATGCATCAAGCACTGTTCTAAGCATTGGGGTCGATACAAGTTAATGAGGTTGGACGTGGTCCTTGGACTCACACTGCTATCCCATTTTGGAGATGACGGGAACTAAGGCCCAGAGAAGTTAAGTGACTTGCCCAAGGTCACACAGCAGACATGTGGCGGAGCTGGGATTAGAACCCAGGTCCTTCTGACTCCCAGAACCGTGCTTTATCAGCTAAGCCATTCTGCTTCTAGGGGAAGGGCCCCTCTTCAAACCCAGGCAACAGCAGGGCAGTAAACAGAATAAACCATCCCTCTCCTTCATGATGGGTTTTGCTTCACCCTCCAAGCCCCTCGGCTGGCTTGGCCCAGAAAAGGGGGGGCTTCCACTGTCTCATGGCTAGCATACTCCATGAACAGTGTCATACTCAACAGTGGCATATGAAATGGATAAGGGCACAGGACTCCCGCTGATGAGATTGCAGAGAGATTCTGTTCCACGAGCAGCACAGATCACACTCCTGCCCCCCCATCCCCCCATCCCCTCCAGTCCTCCTGCAGCATGTGCTGCTGGGCCCTGAGCGACTGAGGGAGATCTTGAGGGGGGCTAAGCGCACCCCATTGTCACAAGTGCCCGTCCCAACCCTAGGCAGCAAGTCTTAGGCAACCCAGGCAACTCCAGCATGGCTACTTGTTGAGGGAGAGGCAACAGTGCCATGTGATAGCACTCTTGGTGCCTGAGCAATGCTCCCTCCTTAAGGCAAGGAGCCAGAAAAGTTGCCCTACTAGATTTTCAAGGGCACAGTATCCAAATGTGTAAGAGCATCTCTCTCAGGGACCCTCACCCTCGGGAGACAATCTCACTGTCAGTGATGTTGTCTTCCAGCCAAAAGACATTGTACCATTTTCCCGTGTTCCTCTCCCTGAGTCTGTCTCCCTGTCTCTTCTGTCCGTCTACTTTTCTCTTCCTCTATCTCTCTTCCACTCCACTCCCTCTTTGCACCCTTTCCCTTTTCCTTTCTTCCTCTATCACTCTTTCTCCTCCCCTTGTTCGTATAAGATCAAACATTTTCAAAAACCAGCTGGACCGCCCCTAGATAATAGGGACAGGGTAGCCTGTTGTCATGAATGCATGCCTCAGAATGGATAGAACTGCATTAGAAACACTCAATTGACAGAATACTACGTAGGGTACATATTATCAACACAGTTTGTTTTAATGGCACGGCATTAGTGTTTTTGTTCTTTGGATGAGAGAAGTCTAAACTTTTTTTATGGGGGGGGGGGGAAGCATTTTAAATTTCCTGCAATTTTATCTAACAGTAGCTTTATAGTGTTCTCTCTCTACCTTTGTTTTAGTTTCTATTCACTTGGATGTTTCATGAATCAGTCATTCCGAGGGCTAAAGTAGATTTGTATTAGGCATCGGCAGATGATTTCAAACAAAGTTTAAAGATTTCCCAAGTTAGATTTCCCCGATTTGGCTACTGGTTAGATTCACGGGGTTGTCTGAATCCGTTCGACTTGTCTCCATTCCATAGTGAGGTCCAACAGCCATCTTAGTCCAACTGACTTGTCAGATCATCAAAAACAGAACTGTGAATGTCGGTCAGAGGACACAGTAATTCAGGTTGGGTTCTTGATTCTACCCCAAGAAGCCTCAAAGAGGACACATTTGTTTGAGGCGCCGCCTCGAGCAGGGGTGCCGGCTTTTTCATTTTGAGCAGGTGGGGGTGAACTTGGGACAGAGCTTTGAGAGGGCAGGGCACCCAAGGGAGAGGAGGAAGTGGAAAATTACTGACACAGACTCTTGCAGGTAACCCTGGTTTTGGTTCTAATCCCCAGGTGGGAGGGTGAACCCCACCAGGGTTTGATTTCGAGTCCCGTAGTTCTTATTTGGGGGAGTCTACAGCAGTGCTCCCTTTCTTTCTCCCTCCTTCCCCATTCCCTTCCCTGCGGAGGGGAGGATGAGGGGTGTACACCCTGACATCCACCTTCTGCGGTTGCTCAAGGGGATCTTCCTTAAGCATCCCCAGGGCTCAGCTCACGGAGTGTGTTCCCTCCATTTCTCCCTCTTTGTCTTGAAGAGGGGAAGGGGAAATCATCCTCACCACCACCATCATCATCAGCATGGCCTAATGGAAAGATCATGGACTTGGGAGTCAGAGGACCTGGGTTCTAATCCTGGCTCTGCCACTTGTCTGCTGTGTGACCTTGGGTAAGTCACTTAACTTACCTGTGCCTCAGTTTCCTCAACTATAAATTGGGGATCAAATCCTACTCCCCACTTAGACTGTGAGCCCCATATGGGACAGGGACTGTATCCAACCCGATTAAATTGTATCTATCTCAGCGCTTAGAACAGTTCTTGACATGTAGTAAGTGCTTAACAAATACCATAATAATGATAGTTATAAAAAAAAAAGTCCGTTCAACTCCAAGGAAGCCTTCACCCTCAGCACACCCCAAGGGTCAAACGTTAGGGAGCTGACAATGGCGATTTCTCCCTCTCGAGATCTCCCAAATGAGCAGTCGTCGCTTGCAGGAAGCGATGTTTACCATTCCGGCTCATTGACGTCATTCGAACCAAATCATCAGGTGGGTCTGTTAGAGCCCCAGTAGCGAAACATTTCTGGGTCAGTAGTAGTCAAGTTGCACTGTAACTTGTCATTCCAGAAACAATTACTCTTTAGTTACAGAAACTCTGGAGGAGAAACGCAAAGCGACTTAACCAGCTTGTGTAAGAGCAGCCTTTCAAAATAAATAAAATACTCAAGGGGGAGAAATGTTGCCGATCTTCAGTGCATTCATCACATTTGCAGTTGAATTTCAAATTGATTTGGAGAAGTGTAGTTTCAAGAAAAACACATTTTTGAAAATAAAAAGTTTAATGACTTGCAGATCTGTGCCGACAAGAGCTTCTTGAACCAAATTACATTCAGTGTATCGTTTTGAGAGCATTTGTGTCTCTCTTGACTAGCAACCACCAACCTGAAGCGTGGCTCAATGGAAAGAGCCCGGGCTTGGGAGTCAGAAGTCATGGGTTCAAATCCCGGCTCCACCAATTGTCAGCTGTGTGACTTTGGGCAAGTCACTTCACTCTTCTGTGTCTCAGTTCCCTCATCTGTAAAATGGGGATGAAGACTGTGAGTGACACGTGGGACAATCTGATCACCTTGTATCCTCCCCAGCGCTTAGAACAGTGCCTTGTACACAGTAAGCGTTTAACACAGGCCATTATCATTATTAGTATTATTATGGATCATGTTGGGAATCTGAGGTGGAGAAAGAAATGTTTCTCCTCCAAAATGGAATAACTTTTTCTTTGGCAGAAAGGTCAGATAATGATTAGTAAAACCGATCATTCTGTGATCCTTCCCCCACCCCCAAGTTAGAAGCAGTTTAGACTTGTTTTTATTCTCCAGTCTCTGGTAACTGGAAAATTGTAAGCTCCTCTTTGACTGGAAGCTCCTTGAGGGCTGGGATTGTGTCTACCCACTCAGTTGTATTGTACTCTCCCAAGTGCTTAGTTACAGTGCTCAATAAATACCACTGATTGATTGAGACCAGCAGATTTCTGTAGTCCTGCTTCTGAATCTTTGCAAAGAAGTGATAGCTGATTCTCTAAAATGGTTAATTGGCTAAAGAGATTCTTAATTTATCTCTTTCCCCCCAACATTTAACAATGTAAGATTTTTCATTTATTGTTTAAAATTGCTATAATGGATATAATAAAAATTATGGGATTAAATGATGCTACGTGCCAAGTCCCCATCCCAGAAGGGGTTCTCAGTCTAAGAAGTAGGGGAGAGCGGGGATCTGACCCCCATTTTACAGCTGAAGAAGCTGAGGTTCAGATATTTCTGAAAACGACCCATCTTTTCTTCTCTACTCTTAATGATTTTAAGATACAACTGTGTCCCTGTTCTAGGTAATAGCAAATGTTGGGTCATGTAACAGATGCTAGAGAGATTTCAACCTAAGGATTATCTCTGGGTTGGAATCAGTACTCCCATTCGGATATAGAGGACAGATTGAGAAGAGAGATGACAAATAAATGGTCACCTATGGAATGATGCTTCTTGAGACATGACCGTGGGAAGCCAACGGGATGGGGCGTGGGGCCGACAACGTGGGGGCTTCTCTGGGCTGTTCTTTTCCCACCGCCCCCCTGACATGGTTTCAAACTCATTGTGGGCAGGGAATGTGTCTATCAGCTCTATTATATTCTATTGTACTCCCCCAAGCGCTTAGTACAGTGCACAGCTCACAGTAAGCACTCGATTGATTGACTGAATGTCATCCTTTAGCTTCAAGTAGTTAAATGTGTACTTGAGCCTTTCCCTGTCTCCTTGGATTCAAGGGATTTAAAATTTATGCAGTGCCTCTTCTCCTTTTGTAGTTGCAGGGAAATAACAGCTGCTATAAATTGCCCATGACCTCCTGTGGAGAGACTCCTTGGAAAATTCTTCCTAGTACATATTGTTTGAGTACTGAGTTTTTTGGGGTTTTTTTTTACCTCCAAATTCCACCACAAATAAATCTCATTTGCAAACGTTTTAGTGCCTCTGACTTAAACTGGGTCTGTCCTTCAAATTATTTTAAGCAGGTTGCGTTCAATCAAGCAGTGAGCACTTACTGCGTGCGGAGCCCTGTACTAAGCACTTAGGAGGGTACAGTACAGCAGCACTGGTAGACCTGTTCCCTGCCCATGAGGGGCTTACAGTCTACAGGGGGAGGCAGATGTCCAAATAAATTTTGGATCTGTACGTGCCGTGGTGCTGAGGGTGAGGTGATTATCAAGTGCTGAAAGAGTACAGAGCCAAAGTCCAGAGGTGACACAGAATAGGGGAAATGAAGGCTCAGTCGGGGAAGGCCTCTTGGAGGAGATGTGATTCTCAATAAGGTTTTGAAGGTGGGGAGAATGGCGGTCTGTCATCATCAATCGTATTTATCATCAATCGTATTTATTGAGCGCTTACTATGTGCAGAGCACTGTACTAAGCGCTTGGGAAGTACAAATTGGCAACATATAAAGACAGTCCCTACCCAACAGTGGGCTCACAGTCTAACAGTGTCATTTATGAAACCAGGAGGCTGATGCAGTCGGTCATATTGAGGGCTTACTGTGTGCATACCACTGTACTAAACGCTTGGGAGAGTACAATATAGCAGACACATTTCCTGCCCACAATGACCTTACAGTCTAGAGGGGGGACAGACATATAAATAAGCGAATAAAAATTTTAAAGTGAAGGCCGGCCAAGTGCTTGGATGAGCATATAGTAGCAGTTTGGATGTGTAGACGAAAGGGCGGATTTTAGCGGTGGCATGAAGGTAGAGCCAACAGGATTGGGTGCCAGGTTCAATATGCCGGTTGAATGAGAGGGATGAGCTGAGGTGTTGTCTACAGTGCTGGGAGAGTTGGGGAGGACAGGGTTTGGCTGGGAAGATGAGGAGTTCTGCTTACAGATTAAATTTATTCGGGAGGCTTCTTCATTGCCGAAGACAAATGAAGTTCAAAGGGAGGCAGTCTGGCCCAGTGGAAGGAGCACAGGCTTGAAAGTCAGGAGACTTGGTTCGACTCCGAGCTGTGCCACTAGCATACCGTGGGTGTCCGTGGGCAACTCACTTAACCTCTTTCTGTCCAATTTGATTATTTCCTCACCTGCAAAATGAGGATGGGTTACTTACTCTCCCTATATGCCTCTGTGATTGTGAGCCTGTGTGGCCCAGAGACTCTGTCCAATTTGATTATCTTGTACCCGTCCCAGCGCTTAGCAAGTAGTAAGTGGTCAGTGACCTCACAAGGTCGGGATGTATATGTGTCTGGACCCCATTTGAGCCCTTTGAAGTGAAGGACCTTGAGGTTTTCCCGAAATGACAACCGAAGACCTAGGAAATAAGCAACAGAGTTGCCACTTCCCAGATCCTTTTATTTTGGGATGAGCAAACGCCACCGATGAGAACTCAGGCCTGGCTAGTCCAGGTGTCTGGGAAGAACCTTCAGGCTTTCCCTGCCGTCCCGGTATTCCCAATCATCATCATCATCATCATCATAATTATGGTATTTGTTAAGCGCTTACTATGTGCCAAACACTGTTCTAAGCGCTGCGGTAGATGCAGGGTAATCAGCTTGTCCCTCGTGGGGCTCACGTTTTTAATCCCCATTTTACAGATGAGAGGTAACTGAGGCACAGAGAAGTTAAGCGATTTGCCCAAGGTCATATAGCAGACAAGGTTTATCCGAACTGCTCTTGCCCGTCTCTCCAGCCTACTGTCTTCAGCTCTTCTGTGCTGTTATAGACGTCACAAACAGCGGACATTTTCTAAGACTTTCCAAGCAGTGTGCGACGAGATAGCGTTCTGTGCCAAGTTATTGCCTAGGGAGTCCCCAGGGATCTGTCTTCCTTTCTGATGGGGGAACTGGAAGGGGGTGGTGGGATCAGGAGGAGAATGTGATTTCCCATATTTAAAAAATGCAAACTTCTTTCTCCGGCATTTGCTCTAAGGGGTGCGTTTCTTCTCGGGGGATTTTATCCGTGAGATGATGGCTCAATAATTAAACTTTAATCTGAGCGTTCTCCGACGCTCCAGGACATTTCGGCTCGTCTTTTTCAAAGCGGTTTACGTTCCCACCTCATCCACCCCTCTATTCGGCTCGACTTCATGATTTTTAGTTGAAGCCGATAGTGAGATGGCGCCCTATGGCTCTATTTGATACCTCTACAAATCAAATAAATTAAAGCTTGCATGATTAGCAAGTACAATTTTCCCAAAGTGGTTTAAAAAGTAGCTATTCTTTGGCTTGTGAAACTGCAGCAGAAACTCCTAGATGTGAAACTTTGTCTGCAAATTGCCTGTTAATGGCTCCGAACACGCTGATGGGAAGTCTTTGTGTAGGCAGCATGTCACATTTTGGCAAGAAAAATTCCGCCTCTAACCGATGGCTTAGAGACATTCAACAGAACAGCCCGCTACAGACTTGGAATGGTATCAGTTCTTCATTTACTCTTTAATGGATGTTTTTCCACCAGGAACTCCTCCATTTTTAGTGGCAGATTCTGTAGATTGGATTCAGACTTGGCTTTTGTCTTCATAGTTGCATTTAATACTTCTGTAGCCTTTGACACGGGTGGTATTTACAACTGTTTACTCTAGGATAACTCCGGAGAGCTTGTCCCATCGTGCTGTGCTTACAGGGTTTTCCGAAATCCTCAGACATATCAATCTGCTTTAGGAAACATTGGCAGGCAGCACACGACAATCTAATGGAGAGAAGCATATGAATGTGGGTAATTTTCAAATGCTTATTCCATTTTAAGCACATTCCCACTTTTTGATGTCTCACAGCTATTTATGTGTAGGTAATGAAACCCCCCCCACCACCACACATACACATATACGCACTTTTAATGGTTCCCATTTAAATAAGGACTGTTTTAGGAAGCACATAAGTTGACTAATTATGTTAAATAAAAAGGGAAATTGCTGGAGTGAAAATTATGTTTCTCTGGCTCAATTTCCAGAAGAATTAAAGGAAGTGGTCTTCGATTCATATTCATGAAAGTCTGTGCAGTATGCGTAGAAACATACACAAACTAGACTGTTTACTTGCAGCAAGAAGCATTGCAGTTGGGCGCAGAAATTAAAGATGCATGTGCAGTTTTAATTTTCATTTTTCTTGTATCTGTCTTTGAAATGATCTCTTCACTTAGGGCTAGGGGCAGCTGCTGGAGAAATGTGGCTAAATAGCCCTCTCTGATACCAATTTTAATATTGTGCTGGATTTCAAGGCAGGCTGGATTTCTCCGCAGCCTCGGGAAAACCCAAGGGACCCGAGTCCCCGGGGCTGGGTCCTGTCAGCACAGAGCCAAAACTGGCTGGGCTCGGAGAAGCCCCATTTCAAATATGAGGTGAGGTTGGGTGGCTGGGGCATATATATATATATATATATATATATCTGTATATATGTTTGTACATATTTAACATATTTATTACTCTATTGATTTTACTTGTACATATTTATTCTATTTATTTTATTTTGTTAATATGTGTTGTTTTGTTGTCTGTCTCCCCCTTCTAGACTGTGAGCCCGCTGTTGGGTAGGGACCGTCCTTATATGTTGCCAACTTGTACTTCCCAAGCGCTTAGTACAGCGCTCCACACACAGTAAGCGCTCAATAAATCTGATCGAATGAATGGGAGAAGAGGAAGCGAAAGGCTGCATTGTCATGGAGCCAATCAGTGATATTTACCAAGTGCTTCCTGTGTGCAGAACACTGTGCTAAGCACTTGGGAGAGTGCAGTGCCCAGAGACGTTGGCCTCGTTTCCTGCCCACAAGGAGCTTCCAGTCCAGAGGGGAATGCCGGGTCCTGAACCAGCAAGGAGGACCCCGTAGCACGTACAAGGTTATTCCCTGGCACTGACGGCCCTGTCGTTGTTATTGGAAGAGGCCAATCTTGGGCTGGGCCCGGCTGGACCGGGCCCTGGATCTGTGGCAACGCTGCCTCCATTTAAATAAAGAGGCACTGTCTAAATAACTTGAGAAGAAAGCTCCCTCAAAGCACTTCTGAACTTACCTGTGTGTTTCTGGGGACTTAAAAAAGTTCGATTCCGTTTCACCCATTTCTCCTCACTGAGTTTTATCAATCAATCAATCAATCGTATTTATTGAGCGCTTACTGTGTGCAGAGCACTGTACTAAGCACTTGGGAAGTCCAAGTTGACAACATATAGAGACAGGCCTTACCCAACAGTGGGCTCACAGTCTAAAAGGGGGAGACAGAGAACAAAACCAAACATATTAACAAAATAAAATAAATACAGAAAAGTTTTCTAACCAAACAGAAAGACCTAGCACTGTGCCCCAAATTCTAGCCGCTGGGAGTTTAAATTGGGGAGGGAGGGAGTATACTTCCACCTCCAAGGTCTCCCTGGTGAGAGTCAGAAAATCAGCTCCTGTCGACCGGGAAAAAGTAGCTGAGGAGAGGTCTGTAGCTGGAAGGAAATGGACAATCTGTGCAAGCTACAGAGCATACAAGCAACGTGGCCTAATGGAAAGGGCAAATAATAATAATAATAATGGCATTTATTAAGCGCTTACTATGTGCAAAGCACTGTTCCAAGCACTGGGGAGGTTACAAGGTGATCAGGTTGCCCATGGGGGGCTCACAGTTTTCATCCCCATCCTACAGATGAGGTAACTGAGGCACAGAGAAGTTAAGTGGCTTGCCCAACGTCAATTTTATAATTCACTTTATCATCCTGCCGTTCTGGAACTCTTAAGCTTTCTCTGTTAGGTAGCTGCGTGGAATTATTTATTTGACTATTTGTAGAACGCTTATCTCTGAGAGGACAAGGACTGTATAAATGAAAAATGATTGATTTTTTTTTTTAAGGTGTTAAGCGCTTGCCATGACCACACACTGTTTTCACTGGGGTAGATACGGTCTCTCTCCTACATAGGTCTCACAGTCTACCTCTCCATTTTACAGAAGAGGTAACTGAGGCACAGAGAAGTTGATGAGTTGTCCAAGGTCACACAGCAGACTAGTGATGGAGCTGGGTTTAGAACCCAGATCCTCTGACTCCCAGGCATGTGTTCTTTCCACTAGACCACGTTGTTCTTTTTTTTAATATCTTTAAAATAACAGTTTGACTTAAATCTGTAATAAACAGGAAATACTTCATGGCTGAAACTATCCTTAACTCACTTAAATAATTGAGTTTACCTTCTTCACATTAAGGTGCTTTTTTGAATAGTTGTGTCTTCTTTTTTAAAAAAAAAAAAGAATTGTACCAAATCCCAAATACTGATAGAATAATTGGCATTGTGCTTTTCAGGGTCGTATATAAAATATATATTGTATTTATAAAAATACTGCAATGTCATCCGTATTTGGGACTTCAACTCCCTGGCATTTGTAGAAGAGGAGAAAAACCTAGCACGATGATAGGGAGGAAACACATTTTACTGGCTTTACTCTCAGAAATTGAGGAAGCTCCTTTTTCAACATCCCTCTACAAGAGAGGTAAAAGAAAGATTGGTCATTCAGTATTTGTGACATTGCCTGTGGTGCTCTTTTCATTTTTAGCCAAGAAAGGAGGAGCTGTAAGCACGTTATGGGCAGGGAACGTGTCCACTAGTTCTGTCGTGTTGTATTCTCCCGTGTGCTTAGTACAGTGCCCTGCACGTAGTAAGTGCTCAGTAAATACCGTTGATTGATCCTGCAAGAATAATAACTTTTGTAAAAAGGAAGTTATTTTAGTTCATTCTGGGGGCTTAATGAGCCCTGCCTTTCCTCAAGGCCTTAAATTACTAGCTAGTGGTAAAGTTCCCCTCTGCACCCCAACAGTAATGTACTGAACGATACCTTCGTAGACTGAAAAACTTAATGCATTTCTAGATGTACCCCGTGAGTCAAAATTAGGGCCAGGACTAGTTCAGGTAATCAGATTTCCCCATACACATTTGGATATTATTCTTGGGAAGCTTTTGCCAATTTTGTTCAGGTAACCCAGCCTTTTTGTGATCATCTGAGGCTATCTTGGTTTGGTTTAATTGACTGTTGATTGCACCAGATGCTGAGTGTGATACCTTCGTAGATACGAACGATACCTTCGTAGACTGCAAAAGTTAATGCAGGTCTAGATGTACCCCAGTGAGTCAAAATTAGGGCCAGGACTAGTTCAGGTAATCAGAGTCTATTGCACCAGATGCTGAGTGTGATACCTTCGTAGATCCGAATGATACCTTCATAGACTGAAGAAGTTAATGCAGTTCTAGATGTACCCCAGTGAGTCAAAATTAGGGCCAGGACTAGTTCAGGTAATCAGAGTCTATTGCACCAGATGCTGAGTGTGATACCTTCGTAGATCCGAACGATACCTTCGTAGACTGCAAAAGTTAATGCAGTTCTAGATGTACCTCAGTTAGTCAAAATTAGGGCCAGGACTAGTTCAGGTAATCAGAGTCTGATTTCCCCATACACATTTGGATATTATTCTTGGGAAGCTTCTGCCAATTTTGTTCAGTTAACCCAGCCTTTTTGTGATCATCTGAGGCTATCTTGGTTTGGCTTAACTGACTGTTGATTGCACCAGATGCTGAGTGTGATACCTTCGTAGATCCGAATGATACCTTCGTAGACTGCAAAAGTTAATGCAGTTCTAGATGTACCTCAGTTAGTCAAAATTAGGGCCAGGACTAGTTCAGGTAATCAGAGTCTATTGCACCAGATGCTGAGTGTGATACCTTCGTAGATCCGAACGATACCTTCGTAGACTGCAAAAGTTAATGCAGTTCTAGATGTACCTCAGTTAGTCAAAATTAGGGCCAGGACTAGTTCAGGTAATCAGCCTGATTTTCCCATACACATTTGGATATTATTCTTGGGAAGCTTCTGCCCATTTTGTTCAGTTAACCCAGCCTTTTTGTGATCATCTGAGGCTATCTTGGTTTGGTTTAACTGTCTGTTGATTGCACCAGATGCTGAGTGTGACTTTGGGGGAGCCACTTAATTTCTCTGTTCCCTCTGAGTTACCTCCTACAATCCTTCTGCTTCAAGTCCTGCCCTCCCTTATGCCCCCCCCACCCCAATAATTACTGCCTTGGTATGCGTACCTCCTGATGGAACTCCTGTTCCAGCATCCTTATTAGCCTCATGAGTCTCTTACACCTATCCTTTTGGAACATATCCCCTCTCTTGTCGTGCAACACCTCAGAGTTTGCTCTTCACTCCTCCAAAACAACCCTCCTAACCAGCTGGCAATTCTGCTCCTGCCTCCCTGAGGGAAACCCTCTTCCACCCCCACCGCGACTCATTTCACGCTACGCACCCAGAGTGGCTAAATCAAGTCCCTTCCCTCTTCAAAGCCCTGAAACCCATCTTCACTGGGAGTCATTCACCGACTTGCATTGGTGATGGTTACGTAAATGTGAGCTTCAATTTGTGACTGTTTCTCCTATTAGATTGTAAACTCTTTGAGGGCAGGAATCAGTCAGTGCTCAATTAATGTGATCGATCATGTCTTCTGCTTTTTTTGCATGTCTCCCAGGCACCTGTTACAGTGCTTTGTAGCCAGTAGAGCTCGTTGTGGGCAGAGAACGTGTCTTCCAACCCTGTTATATTGTACTCCCCCAAGTGCTTAGTATAGTGCTCTGTAACAGAAAGCGCTCAATAAATACCATTGATGATGACGATGGTGACTGACAAAGATAATAATTGTGGTATTTAAGTGCTTACCGTGTGTCAAGCACTGTACTAAGTGCTAGGGAGGGTGCAAGTTATTCACGTCAGACATAGTCCCTGTCCCACATGGGACTCACAGTTTAAGGAGGGAGAACAGGTATTGAACCCCCAATTTACGGATGAGGAAACTGAGGCACAGAGAAGTTAAGCGACCCACCCAAGTTGCCATAGCAGACAAGTGGCATAGCTGGGATTAGAAATTAGGTCCTCTGTCTCCCAGGCCTGTGCTCTTTCCACTAGACCACACTGCTCTTCTGCTGCCTTTCTCTTTTTCTACGAAAAACTGAAACAGGATTGAGGTTTGCCACCCACCATCCTTTTACTCACTGTCTAGTGATATCTTCTACCTTTATGCATGTGACTCTGCATATCAAAAAAACACCTAAAATGGCATTCCATACCCTTTTGTTTGCGAACACGGGGTTGGCAAAGATGTCACATGGTTTGAACAGTGATGTTTTGCTGAACTTCCCTTTAAGAGTGTCTAAGTTTTGGATATTATATTTTGGGAAGAAAAAGTACTTTAAAGACTGTTTTAAGGAAATGGGAGTTCTCCCAAATAGTGACTGGTTTCCTTTATCTCCCAAGATCGCTACTGCTTAGGAATGTGGCCGTAATAAGCGTTCAATTATATCAGGGGTTGGCAACCTTTTTGTGCAGAAGAGCCAAAGAAAATCATGCCACAATTTGCCCCAAAGCCATAGCAGCTTTGTACCAGCCATTGCTGCCAGCGGCGCTCAGCTGTGTCAGGTTGCCCCGTCCGTCCCTTTGCCACGGCCTGTCCTTGGCGTGCCCAATCAATCAATCAATCGTATTTATTGAGCGCTTACTATGTGCAGAGCACTGTACTAAGCGCTTGGGAAGTACAAGTTGGCAACATATAGAGACAGTCCCTACCCAACAGTGGGCTCACAGTCTAGAAGGGGGAGACAGAGAACAAAACCAAACATACTAACAAAATAAAATAAATAGAATAGATATGTACAAGTAAAATAAATAAATAAATAGTGTAATAAATATGTACAAACATATATGCATATATACAGGTGCTGTGGGGAAGGGAAGGAGGTAAGATGAGGGGATGGAGAGGGGGACGAGGGGGAGAGGAAGGAAGGGGCTCAGTCTGGGAAGGCCTCCTGGAGGAGGTGAGCTCTCAGTAGGGCCTTGAAGGGAGGAAGAGAGCTAGCTTGGCGGATGGGCAGAGGGAGGGCATTCCAGGCCTGGGGGATGACGTGGGCCGGGGGGTCAACGGCGGGACAGGTGAGAAAGAGGCACGGTGAGGAGATTAGCGGCAGAGGAGCGGAGGGTGTGGGGTGGGCTGTAGAAGGAGAGGAGGGAGGTGAGGTAGGAGGGGGCGAGGTGATGGACAGCCTTGAAGCCCAGGGTGAGGAGTTTCTGCCTGATGCGCAGATTGATTGGTAGCCACTGGAGATTTTTGAGGAGGGGAGTAACATGCCCAGAGCGTTTCTGGACAAAGACAATCCGGGCAGCAGCATGAAGTATGGATTGAAGTGGGGAGAGACACGAGGATGGGAGATCAGAGAGAAGGCTGATGCAGTAGTCCAGACGGGATAGGATGAGAGCTTGAACGAGCAGGGTAGCGGTTTGGATGGAGAGGAAAGGGCGGATCGCTGGGGCTGGAAGGGAAAGCGGGGCTGTGAGTGGACGCTGAGAAACGTAGCAACGGGGATTTACCAGCTCCCCCAGTTCCAAAGCCCCATTCCCCACTCCTGGTCCTTCTGCAGCACTTGCCACTCCCTGAGAGTACACCGAAATGTGGCATGTGAGGGCGGTTGCAGGGAGGCGCCTCCGCCCCGTAAACAAGCGACAGGCTCTCTTCTGGAAGCATCTTGGCTGATGGAACTGGAGTGTTTACCGGGTAACTAGGACTAGGTGTCTGGGATGGAACGATACAGTCGAGTTGATAGAAGTGTCCCCTGCCCACAAGGAGCTCATAGGTTAAACAGTCTGCGTGACCTAGTGGAAGGAGCCTAGGTTAAGGTCCCTCTTGTCTGCTGTGTGACCTTATGCAAGTCACTTCTCTGCCTCAGTTGCCTCATCTTGTAAAGTGGGGGTTGAGACGGTGAGCCCCACATGGGACGATTATGACACCCGTCTACATGTTTTGTTTTGTTGTCTGTCTCCCCCTTCTAGACTGTGAGCCCGTTGTCGGGTAGGGACCGTCTCTGTATGTTGCCGACTTGTACTTCCCAAGCGCTTAGTCCAGTGCTCTGCACACAGTAAGCACTCAATACATATGATTGAATGAATGACAGCCTGTGTCCAACCTGATCTGCTCGTATCCACCGTAGTGCTTGGCTCATAGTAAGCTCTTAATAGTTATTACTCTATTTATTTTATTTGTACATATTTATTCTATTTATTTTATTTGGTAATATGTTTTGTTTTGTTCTCTGTCTCCCCCTTCTAGACTGTGAGCCCACTGTTGGGTAGGGACTGTATCTGTTGCCAACTTGTACTTCCCAAGTGCTTAGTACAGTGCTCTGCACACAGTAAGCGCTCAATAAATACCATTGAGGGAATGGACCGAGGGGGCCGGCAGGGCGGTGAGGAGGTGGCGTTGCCCACCCATTGAGCGCTCCCTCAGCCGAGGCAGGAGGAGCAAGTGCCGCCACATGCGCTGGGGCCCCTAGACAGCCTGACCACCTTCTGGCTCTAGTCCCAGGCGGGCGACTTCCTCGGAGCAGGGTTGGGGCCCACCGAGCCCCCTTTGGCTCCACAAAGAGCCAGGTAGGAGTCGTAGGTTACCAACTCAAGCCCCCGGGCATGGGGAGTCAGAGGTCGTGGGTTCTAATCCCAGCTCCTCCACTTATCGGCTGTGTGACCTAGGGCAAGTCACTTAAATTCTCAGGGCCTCGGTTCCCTCGTCTGTAAAATGGGGATTAAGACTGTGAACCCTACGTGGGACAATCTGATAACCTTGTATGTAACCCAGCGCTTAGAACAGTGCTCGGCACAGAGTAAGCGCTTAACAAATACCATTATTGTCATTATTATTATTAACTCCAGAGTTAGATACGAAGTCGCTATGTGGAGAGTTTCATTTTCTCACTGACCATATAAAAGATTGGAAAATCACTGATTTTTCAGACATAACACAAGTAGATAACATGTTGTGCCACAGCAAAATGATTGAACCTATTTTGCTGTCCCCCAGGGCTGCCTGTCAACGTATACTGCACGTCAGACTCTTTTTTCCTCTCCCCTTGCACTGTTCCTTTTTCCCCCTACTTCCCGCCCTCCCCACCCCCTTCCACTTTAAGTCAGCATGTTCTCCAAGTCACAGACATTTATAATTTTAAAGACTGACGTGCCATATCAAAGCTAACTTTACATTTTAGACCCAGGGGCGAATTAAGTCCTCTAAGGCTTTGAATTTTCTCACTTCCCACTCAGGCTCACTCTCCTTGACTGGTCTCAATTGTAGCAGCCACTTCTTCAAAACCGGAGCCGAACCAGATATTTTCTCATTCTCCTTTTAGGCCCTCGACCTCCCTAACGTGGGGCAGAGGATCTGAATCAGGACACAAGGGCTCGTTCAAGTGTTGGGGACTGAGGGGGAAGGATTCTTGTCTCTCATTTTCACTAGACCGTAGATGAGCAGACTAGACTAGACTAGTCAGCAGTTAAGTAAAAACGACTTTTAAGACTGTAAGCTCCTTGTGGAAAGGGAACGTGCTTATCGAGTCTGTTGTGCTCTCCCAAGCCCTTAGTGCAGTGCTCTGCACACGGGTAGTGCTCAGTGAATACCACTGATGGATTGATTGATTTTACTTGTACATATCTATTCTATTTATTTTATTTTGTTAGTATGTTTGGTTTTGTTCTCTGTCTCTCCCTTTTAGACTGTGAGCCCACTGTTGCGTAGGGACTGTCTCTATATGTTGCCAATTTGTACTTCCCAAGCGCTTAGTACAGTGCTGTGCACACAGTAAGCGCTCAATAAATACGATTGATGATGATGATGATAAAGGATGCCAGCGTGCAAGAAGTAGCAGTGAAATGGCAATCTCAACTTCTTGCCATAATGTCAGCCGGGACCCGGCATCCCAACAACTTTATATTTCAGCCTCAGACCATGTAAAACTCCAGATTGGTGGTTCACCAAAAAACATGCCCCGGAAGGGGTTAGTACTGTTGTAGGAATTGGGCCCTCTTCCTCCTCTCCTCCCTCTCTGCAAAATAGAGGCAGGGCTTGAGGATAGTGGGCTTTCACTGTCGTATTTGTTAAGCGCTTACTGTGTGTCAAGCACTGTTCTAAGCGCTGGGGTAGGTACAGGTTAATCAGGTTGGATACAGTCCCTGTCCCACTTGGGGCTCACTGGCTAAGTACGAGGGAGTAAGTTGTAATCCCCACTTTACATTTGAGGAAACTGAGGCACAGAGAAGTGAAGTGACTTGCGCAGGGTCACACAGCAAGCAGAGCCAGGATTGAGACCGTGGTCTTCCAACTCCCGGGCCCAGGCTCTTTCCACTAGGCCACGCGGCATAGACGTAGCTGTTTATCATCATCATCATCATCAATCGTATTTATTGAGCGCTTACTATGTGCAGAGCACTGTACTAAGCGCTTGGGAAGTACAAATTGGCAACATATAGAGACAGTCCCTACCCAACAGTGGGCTCACAGTCTAAAAGGGGGAGACAGAGAACAAAACCAAACATACTAACAAAATGAAATAAATAGAATAGATATGTACAAATAAAATAAATAAATAAATAGAGTAAAAAATATGTACAAACATATATACATATATACAGGTGCTGTGGGGAAGGGAAGGAGGTAAGATGGGGGGATGGAGAGGGGGTTATCACATGCCAACCTGACCACGCCGATGGGCGTGACAGAAAAGACCAACGCCTGACTAATCCTTGCCATCCTGTGTCACTCAGTGGTATTTATTGAGCGCTTACTGTGTGCAAAGCATTGTACTCAGTGCTTGGGAAAGCACAATACAACAGGGTTGGTAGACCCATTCCCTGCCGATAACAAGCTTACAGTCCATACCCACATAGATGGTCCCTTGCGGTGCCGACGTGTTTGCCACCGCATCTCTTGACTTTGGTAATCTGCTTCTTGATATCTTGATTTTCCTGAAGCCTCTGCCCCGCGAGGGCAACCCCCTCTACAGATTGTCGCCCACCCAGGCCGATCTGTCTGCCTCTGTAGTCTCTTGGGAGTCTGCTGCTGTAATGCATTTGTTGGAGGTGGTGCATTTACTCTGTCTTTAATCATTAGTTCTTTTGTGTGTGTGTTTGTGCGCGCCACTTCAGTTTTCCATATACCAGCTGCTTGGGTTCCTTGTTATTCGTTTTCCTCACATGTTCTGTCCAGTAACGCGATGTGCATTGCCTCGACACAGGTCAATTGAATGAATTCTAGACCTCATAGTAGATGCTGTGCAGGTTCAAATCATCTGTTTGTCGTCTTGTATATGTATCCCCTCCTAGAAACAGCCATCAGCATACAGTTCCTAGGGGTTTGTCCCAAAGACACTCCATTGAGTTGGAAAACTTTGCATGTCTGTGCCAGCTTCTAATATCTCTCTCTCTCTCCTTTTCACCCCCATCAAAATTGCCTAATTTCAGGTGATTATTTTTCCAGCCACCTGTCACTCAATTAACTTCTGTGGAATGACCTGTCCTTCTTTTAATGGTATTTTTATTTTGTTAGTATGTTTGGTTTTGTTCTCTGTCTCCCCCTTCTAGACTGTGAGCCCACTGTTGGGTAGGGACTGTCTCTGTATGTTGCCAGTTTGTACTTCCCAAGCGCTTAGTACAGTGCTCTGCACACAGTAAGCGCTCAATAAATACGATTGATTGATTGATTGTTAAGAGCTTACTGTGTGTCAACCACTGTTCTGAGCACTGGGGTAGATCCAAGTTAATTAGGTTGAAAACAGTCCCTGGCCCGCATAGTTGCCCACAGCGTAAACTAGGAGGGAGAACGAGTAATCTGGACGGTGAAATCCACTCCAAGTTGTAAAATCCCCAAATATGTTTTTTGACTGATTGTCAGCTGTGTGACTTTGGGCAAGTCACTTCACTTCTCTGGGCCTCAGTTCCCTCATCTGTAAAATGGGGACGAAGACTGTGAGCCCCACGTGGGACAACCTGATCACCTTGGATCCCCCCAGCGCTTAGAACCGTGCTTTGCACATAGTAAGCGCTTAACAAATACCATTATTATTATTATTATTATTATGAGTGCCGATTTAATCAAATGCATACGAAGCTAATGGAGGCACAGCCATGGCTACTCCCTGAGGGTCTCTTTTCTGCTTGTCTTCTGGTTGCCTCCATCTTGGCTTCTGCTTATGTTGCCAACTTGTACTTCCCAAGCGCTTAGTACAGTGCTCTGCACACAGTAAGCGCTCAATAAATACGATTGATTGATTCTGCTGCCACTGCCTCAGCTACTCCTCTCCTCCACCACTGCTTCCTTTCATTGTCTCCTTTCCTTTCACTATGTGTTTAAGAAGATGGTACTGTTGAATTCTGACTCTCCGAACTCACTGGGACTAGGTAGGTTGGAGAATGGAACCAAATCGAGTTGGACTTTTCTCAAGTCGGCACTCATCCATTTTGTCCTGTTAACTAAACTTTTGTATCCAGTTTTCTAAACCGGCCTCAGTTTGAATAACTGGTTCGGATAACTGACATTCAGATGTTTGAGATCACTGCACAGGCATTCCTGTTAAAGCACTCTTAGTGCTCTTTTGGATCAGCACTACTGAAATCTAATGCCAGTATTACTTCCCACATGCTGCAAAGTTGCCTTGGCTTTACCATTTCCTTTCCTCTCTCTCTGGATCATTTTATCTTGAGTGAGTTGAATCGAGTGACTAAAAACCCGTTTCAGTTTAGCATTGGATAAGGACCTTGATTTAGCATCAGGTTTATCAGGTTTCTAGTGTGTTAGCACAAGGTGTCTTTTTGCTGAATAGAATGTGAAAAACAACACTTTGAAAATTAAGTACGCTCAGTTCTGCAAAAACACAACAGCAGAATTAGGGGACGTTCTTCCTATAACAAGCCCATCATCAGCCTGGTGTCAGAAGAATGGTTATATGCGTATGCATGTGCCTGCAGCCTTGGACACCGTGGGGTATATACTACAAGTCTTTAGCTGCAAAAACACAAGCCCCACGTTATAGAACTAGGTGTTCTGTATTTATATATGTCCCCTTGCAAAATCCAGTTTAAAATCTGGCATTATTATTGCCTATTTCCATTACTATTTGATCATGTAGCTGCAGGCATATGCCATAATCCAGTAGTAATATGTCCCTTAAAAAAGGATGTAGCCCAAATGGCTGTATTGTGGAGTCCGCTGTCCAATAGAGTTGCGTGTTATAAATTGGGCTCCATTTACCTCTGGAAAAATATGAAATTCCTTTGCAAGTTAATATTCGATGAAATGAAACTCTGCTAAACTATTATTTATTTTCCATTAAAACGAGTCGCGTGGCCGAGCGGAAAGAGCAGAGGCGTGCGAGTCAGAGGATCTGGGTTCTGACCCCGGCTCTACTGTGTGATCTTGGGCAAGTCATTTCACTTCTCTGTGCTTCAGCTTCCTCATCTGTAAAATTAGGAACTTTGACCATGAGCCCAGTGTGGGACAGGGTCCTTGTCTGACCTGAATATCTTTTATTTACCCCAAGTGCTTAGTACAGTGCTTGGCACATAGTAAGCACTTAACAAATATCACAGTTATTATTGGCACCTAGTAAGTGCTTAACACATACCACAATTATTATTAGTAGCATTAATAATAATCCAAAACATACCAGCACAATATTAAAAAAAGGCTTGTAATATGATTTTTTTTGTCTTTGCAAAAGGCTACAGAAGTAGAAGTAGATTCTGCTGATTGTGGGTTTTCAACTTTAGACAAATTTTTCACTACAGTAACTTTGGTTGAATGACAGCCTTATTTGCTTCATAAAGCACCTTGTAGTAGGCTGGACATCTTTGCACACCTTTGAACGCCTATCAGGGTGCTCTTCAATCATTTTTAAAAGTTCATCTGTTTTCTTGAAAAATGGATGCAAGACTTTTTAATCCCCAAATGTTAGCTGCTGCTGGAGCTAAGACTCTAGTCTTAGTGACAGCCATGACAATCTCCTCCTCCCGCAGCGGGGAGAACGCCGCTTTGTAGATGCACAGAATCAAGATTAAAGTAGGCCTAGCCAGCTTTTTCTGTTTTGCTGTAATTCCATGCAGCTCTCAGATAAAGCAGAAAAGCTGGACTTCAAGTTTATGTTTGGGGAGGGGTGGAAAAAGCAGAGAGGGAAATTGAATTGGCCGTAATATTGGGTGGGATTTTGGGATCCTGGGCTAGGTCAACGGTTTCTGAATGATGTAGCTCCGGATTTTATGTATTGTGGTTGTTCAGAACCAGGGGCATGCCTGTATTGTGGTGGTGGTGTGTTTTTTTTTTTTAAATCACTGCTTTTTTAAACAGATTTGTATTGTTTGGGTCAATTTTTTGGCTCTTGAGCTCTTTAGTTTCCCATAGGAAGTAACGTATACTTTATTTAGTACTCTTTCGCCTAACACTGTCCTTTCATGGAACCAATTAAGAGCACTGATTGGGCGGGACATAGCAGCACTACTAATTGGACCTTGTAATTTTTTGGGAAAAAAAATTTTGGTGTAATAGCCATTTTTTTTCCAAGTACAGCTGTATTCATTTGGAAAAAAGCACCTTAACTCTGTGTAATTCCTAACAGTTGCCAACCCAGAGCTGCTAACCACCCCGTGTCATGTAGGTTTCCCTCCATTCAATATGGAAGGAAAATCAAATCCTAGATCTCTGACCTCCTTTAAGCTGTATTGGAGAATTCTGACAAGTCAAGGAAAAGGAACAAATTTCATTTTAAATTCAAGATACGTATTTTGTTGGTAAAGATGAGTTGCAGCTAGCACCTTATCCCTGGGTTAAGACAAGCTGAAATATTACAGTCTTTCCCCAGCTCTTTAATAATAAAATAATAATAGTAATAGTACTGTACTAAGTGCTGGGGTAGATACAAGATCATCAGGTCCCACATGGGGCTCACAGTCGAAATAGGAAGGAAAATAGAACCCCCATTTTGCAGATGAGGGAATTGAGGCACAGAGAAGTCAGTTGACTTGCCCAAGGTGACACAGCAGGTAAATGGCAGAGCTGGAATTAGAACCCAGGTCCTCTGCCACCCAGGCCTATCCTTTTTCCACTAGGCCATGCTGCCTCCCAGCCTATTTCTGAACCCCCTTTTTCTTACCTTGCCCATGAATTTTACTGTCTGCCGAACAGGTACAACTTGTCCAATCAATTAATTGTATCCAATCAGTCGTATTTATTGAGTGCATACTGTTTGCAGAGGACTGTACTAAGCGCATGGGCGAATACAGTATAGCAGAGTTGATAGATGCATTCCCTGCCCACAAGGAGCTTACAGTCTAATTAGATTGTGAACTCTGTGAGGATAGGGATTATGTCTCTTTATTCTGTACTTTCTTATGTATTCCATTGATTGATCGATAAATACCATTGATGGATAGTGTGGACCCTAGTCCTTTTAAACTTTTTCCTAAATTTACGTTTTGATTCACTCTGCACTCCCCCCCCCCCCCCCAAGGTGTAGACAACCCTATTAACCCAAATATTTTTGTTGCAGTTAAAGCCTGCACATGTTTGACATGCTGTGAAATGGGAAGTGTCCACAATTCTGGTTAACTAGGCAGTTGGGTGGAAGAATGAGAGGTCACCTGGGAACCACACCTAGGAAGGGGCTTTACACAAGTCCTACAGAGGGCTGGCCAGAGCTAGGAATAAATTAGCCCAGGAAGGATTGCAAAGGAGCAGATATCAGGGGGGCAGAGGGAGTTGACTGCACTTGGTGAATATATGGCCCTAGGAATTCTTGTCTCATCAGCATCTGCTAAAGAAAGGGGGATAGCTCACTAGTCAGATTAGCAGAGACCTTCCCCAAAGATAGCACTTTGCTAGATAGAATTCCCTGTGGAGAGCTTTAGCTAGGGGAACTGAATACAGCTAGACTTTATCATCCTCCTCTGGCCACCGTGGAGGATTGAAGCATATTTTGATCATAGTTAAGATACTCCTTCCGGGCGGAAGTTTTCCCCATGTGGGATCAATCCACCAATATAGTTGCTCTTGGTTTGGGGTATGTGTGTTGGGACTAGAGGGGTGGGGTGGGAGCAGCGGCAGTCAGAGAGGCCAGTTATTAGAATTTTCCAATTGGTCAAGTGCTTGATAGAGCTTTGCCAGCATTTTGGGATTCAGAGTTAGTTTAATTCAACAATTAAATGTGACGACAATCCAAAAAAATGTAAAAGCCAATTTTAAAGTAAAGAATCCGCTAAAAACAGTTTTCAGAGCCAGAAAATCAGCACTTGAGAAATTAATAAAGACAGGCCTGGATTTTCTGATTTGCTTAACCTAAAGAGGCGAATTACAGATGTCCTTTAGCCAAACCACACTCCCATTTCTTCTTCAACTGGCTTTCCTTCTTCCTCGGATGCAATGAATGGCATCTTTGTGAATGTTAACACTGTATATGCTAAAAGCTCAGATGTACTAAAAGCAAGCACCTTTGGATCTGCCCATAGTAAATCTGGCTCTTGAGCTCAGCCCAGAGCCTGAGTGAGGAAAGACCTGGAAAGGGTGGAAAAGAGATACTTTCCCCACCTCGCTTTATTCCTCACAAGGGCTGGAGCAGAAGTGGACACTTGCCCCAAGCGAGAGCCTTGTTCAGGTGATCAGGAAAGGGACAAGCAAAGAGGACTTAAGGGCCTCTGTGGCCCCCGTGAAATGGGCTTGGGTGGGTTTTTGCCCTTATGGCGTTTACAGTTACCAGAACAAAGTCCAGACAGAACCACTTTTTTTTTGCAGTTCATGAAAAGATAGGCAGGAAGAAAATTTGTGCAGGTTTCTGGGGTCCTTGACAATGGAAGAGGTCTTTGCTCTACAGAGAGCCCTTTGGGAGGCTAGAGATCCTTCCAAAATCCAGCCCGGGAGGGGCAGAAGGGCACAGAAGAGAGGACCCTAAAAAGGTCAGAGGAAAGTGAAGAGGACAAAGCAAAGAGTATTCATTTGGGCATGTACACATTTGGGTTTTTACGTGGGATCAAGTAGTACCTGAAGGGAAATCTGTTCATTTACCGGATGGGACCCAGGAGAATCAAATACCCCGAGCCTATCTTCTGGAAAGCTGTCGAAGTTTCTATGCAGTAGCTAGGCAGTGACACCATTCCAACCAAAACACAAATTTTCAGTGGGTGTTTAGAATCTGAACCACGCAGTTTATAGAAGAAAAAGTCTTCAGGCAGAGAATGGCAAATACCCGGACTACCTTGTAAATAACTCATAAGAAAGGTAAAAACCAGGCAGGATTGTTTACCCAGACCTCAACCTGAGAAGTTCAGATTTTAATAGGGAAGACAAAGAGCTAAAGGAATGCGCTGCAAGGTGGTGGCGGGGGGTGTGGAGTGCGGGAGGAAACGGTGACCTTTTGTACTGTTGTTCACCCACTAAGTGTTCAATTTCTATTAATTGATGATGGCAGTGACAATGCCAGTATTCAGACTGAATTTCTTCTTGGCTTCACTAATGAAGCCAAATTCTATTTTCAGGCATCTAGAGAAAGAACACACATTATGGAAGAACTGAGTGTGTATTTGGGGGTGGGGGGTGCAGTGCGTGTGTGGTTTTTAGTGTTGGCAAATGTTTTCGGTCTTATTTTTAGATTTACTGAATTCATTTTCACACTCATTCATTTGGAGCTCCAGAATACCAACAGTTGCACAAAAGATCTCCCCTCTAGAGAGAAGTCGTTTTTGAAGAAACCCGTGATTTTTCCAGCAATTTAATCATTTCCAGTCACCAGCCATTACGAATGGCTTCAGTTCATTTGCTGAGGAAATTGGTTCTCTTTTTTTTGCACGTATCCATGGAGCTTACTAGTCCCGTCCTACTTCTTTTTTTTTTAATGGTTATTTTTTAAGGGCTTAGTGTGTGCCAGGCACTATACTAAGCACTGGGGTAGATAAAGGCTAATTCAGTCATATTTATTGAGCGCTTACTGTGTGCAGAGCACTGTACTAAGAGCTTGGGAAGTACAAATTGGCAACATATAGAGACGGTCCCTACCCAACAGTCTAGGCTAATCAATTTGGACACAGTCCCTGTACCACGTGGGGCTCACAGTCTTAATCCCCATTTTATAGATGAGGTAACTGAGGCACCGAGAAGTGAAGCGATTTGCCCAAGGTCACACAGCAGACTAGTGGCGGAGCCGGGGTTCGAACCCAGGTCCTTCCGCTCCCTGGCCCGTGCTTGATCCATTAGGCCACGCTGCTCTTCCGAGGACGAAGAGCTGAATCGTTAGCATCCCCTAGACTTTTTGGGAGAAAGGCAAGTAGAGAAACAGCATGGCTTAGTGGAAAGAGCCCGGGCTTGGGAGTCAGAGGTTGAGGGTTCTAATCCCGACTCCGCCACTTGTCAGCTGGGTGACTTCGGGCAAGTCACTTCACTTCTCTGGGCCCATCTGAAAAATGGGGATTAAGACTGAGCCCCACGTGGGACAACCTGATTACCTTGTATCTACCCCAGGGCTTAGAACAGTGCTTGGCACATAGTAAAGGCTCAACAAATACCATAGAAAGAAATAAAATAAAATAAAAAAATAAAAAGTCCGAACGATTGGAAGCATGTCCGGTGGTTTACTACAGTGTCCTTCACTTTCATCCACTCCGCGCAGGCTCTCGCCAGAACTGCGCAAGCAAGTCAAGCACATGCCCTGCTGCTGGTAGAACATGCATTTCCCCTCTTAAGCACTGGTGATGGAGCAGTGCTCATCTGAGTGACAGGGGCCCAGACACGGTTCACCACCGTGTTTTCATGGACA
The DNA here is from genome assembly GCF_015852505.1 of Tachyglossus aculeatus. NCBI lineage: Eukaryota > Metazoa > Chordata > Mammalia > Monotremata > Tachyglossidae > Tachyglossus > Tachyglossus aculeatus. The sequence continues at coordinate 95,577,337 of NC_052101.1, read as the reverse complement.
TAGTGTCCAAGACACTCCCATTCATGGATGCAGTCTCACAGCTGGCAATATCAACGTCAAACCAAAGGACAACTTTACTCCTTTAGGCCGATATAGCCCAAGTTTGGAAGCAGCAGCTCTTGCAAAACTCTGAGTGTATTTTTGTTCTTGTTGTTTTTAAACCAGGTTTTTAAATGCAGAACAGCTGTGCTTATCCAGTTTACCCAGACCATTGGAAGCTCTTGGCAGGGGGGTGGATAATGAGGTGGTGCCATACTATATTCTGCCCTCATCACGCCCCCCCCCCCCCCCCCACCACTTTACTTCTGACTCAGAGCATTCAGAGAAATTCAGACATAGCCCTTGGAGCTTGGGCTCGCTCTTTTTCTCTGTACTCAAAGGGAAGAGGAGTGCGGGGCTGATCGGAGGACCATTAAAAAAGATGGTTTGGGAGCCAGGGTTTAGAGCCCCCAAACCCCGAGGCTGCCAGAAGGAGAATATGCAGGGGAGGGTCCTCACAGGCTAGAAACCACCAGAGCTCAAGGATTTTTGTATGCCAGGATTGTTTTCAGTCTAAAGCAATCTAGATATGGAAAATTTATAGTTTCATGCTGGGCAATCACATCTTAAAATAGTGCTTTGCACATAGTAAGCGCTTAATAAATGCCATTAAAAAAAACAACAGCAAAAAAAACCATCGATCCAATAAACTGTGGGGCAGATGTCCCTGTTGCTACGCATTTTGCTCTGCCATACACGTGTTAGTATTAAGCGCTTAGTACAGTGCTCTGCACACAGTAAGCGCTCAATAAATACGATTGAATGAATGAACGTGTTAACAGTGCAGTTTTGGGGTGGAGCGCTCTTAGGAAATTAGGGCTCATGCAGTAATGTGAGCCTGTTTGGCTACATCGTGACCCAGTGTGGGATGAAAAGGTTTGTGCCCTTGTACCCGTGGGGTTGGACATGGTGAGTACTACCTCACACGTTTTCTTTAGCATGGGGTTTTGCCAGAACATATACTCTGCATTATAGTGTAGTGGCAATTCTCACTGTGGTGATAATCATAGCAGGACCATGCGATTTTTGCTATTGACACGTCCTCATTCGGGGCCGATAGGTCCAACATATTGCTCGCGAATGCACAGAAATAGAACAGACAATTAATGTGAAGTGAACAGTTGGTGAACAACCCCCCGCCAACGATCCCTGTCCTTTTTTTCCCACCTTGGGTCCCAGGCGCTAACCATTCCTTCCGTTCTCTGTCATCCCGATCAGAATTTGAACTTTGCAGATTGAGTCCTGGGGTGTAAAAGAAAGGAATACTCCAACTGCTTCCTTAATAACAAAAATTGTTTTACGGTTTTCATGGGACACCGTTGTGCACCTATATGAATGCTCTGGAAGCAATTTAGTATCTGAATCAGAGGTTGAAGTGGTAAACATCTTAGATTTTTGAACTGTTGAGTGCAGTGGCTTAAATTATTTTTCTCCTAATCAGCTTACTCTCATTCCTTCCCAAGCCCATTCACTCATTGTATATCATTGCAGTATGTTAGGCTTGCTGCCCAGTGCCTTAGTATTGTCAGAGCAATGAATAAGGTGCAGTTGGCTTTTGCTTTTTACTTCCTTGAGTGGTGCCCAGCTCAGCTACAGGAGCAAAGTTTATTAATTCAGCATCTCAGTTAGGTGGAAGTGAAGCAGCTCTCTTTCCCTCTGTCTTTCCGAGTGTATATCTCTTACCAATTTCACAGTGAGGAATAGGATGTAAATGCACCCAGAGACCCCCCCAAGAGAGCCGTAGGGACACTCATCTCTGAATTAGAAAACTTACTTCTGGAAGACTTGAGTTGCTGAGGAGGTGTTAGAATTTGGAAGGTTTTGGTACCCACATCTAAAAGTCCGAGTGATCCGAAAGTACCTCAGGGAAAAGAAGACACCTGCAGCTGACGTACGCAGAGGACTTTGAAAATGACAAACGATGATGTGGATAGTGTGTCTCAGCAAGGCGACAGATGAACCTCAGTCCCGAGACCTCCGAAAGAGACTTGAGGATTGAGAACCGGTGGGCAGGCATGTATTCTAGTACTAGTGGATTGCCCAGCCTCCCCTTGAACTTTCTCAGCCTCACCAGTCGTGCACCCGCTGGGGCACGGAGTGCGACGAGTGAGTAGGAGGGGGGCAGCACACTGACAGACACCGTCGATATCATTGTCGTTATTTTCAAAGTCCTCTGCATAAATTCAGTTTGCAGGCATGCACGTTTACAGAAGGCGCTCTTGGAGCATTCTGACTAGCCTGGAAGACTCGGAACCACAGAGATTTAAAATTCAGCACACCCCAGAGTTGCAGAAATACCGTTTTTCATCCAGATTTGGGAGATGAGGTTTTCCTCCCCTTTATTCTTTTGAGACCTACCCCTGTTTCCTTATTTTGTCCATCATGCTTTTCAGTTTTTATGGGGCTTTTTTAGATGCCCACTCTTCTTCACCCTCTGAAGTTTTCTGTTTATCCTCTTCCCCTTGTCCTCCCCCCGACCTTTCCCTCCATTTCTCTTGTTCCCCTTTTCTCCTCTACACGAACTTCTTCCCCTCTCCCTTGGGTCTGAGTGGAGAGAACAAACTTGTTCCCCTAAACCCGCTCCCCTGCAATTTCTTCTGCCATTTTCCTTAGTAAAGAGTTGTAACCCCTCATCTGTTTCTCTTTAACACTCTTTTATCCTACTCCTTCCTCTTATTCAATAGCTTTCCCTGAATCCTGAAGTGGGACTAATGCCCTTTTAGACAACCAATAGGCTGTCTTGCTAAATTTAGTCCTCCCAAAATTACCGTCATCTAATGTTCCCCCAGATTGCGCTGGCATGATGCAGCCACTCAATGAAGCCCTGACATATTCCCTGTCTCCCCCACCCCCCTGTTGAGCACACTGGCGTCTGTATGCTCTGAACACGCCAAACATGCCTAGTAAGAGCAAGACAGGGACCCAAGTATCCAAACCCAAAGTATGATTTTATTTTAATTTCTATTCTCCATGTTTTCCATATGTACCACACATAGAGTGGTGCTTGTTGATCTGCTTTCGTCAGTATTTCAAGTTTTACCTTCAGGATGGTTGAATAGAGTGACTTCAACACAGTAGATGAAAGTAGCTCAACAAGGAATAACTCCATGTGCAGCCAATACTGAATATGTGAAGTCTCTATATTAATGGGTCTGAGAACCTATCCAGCAACTTAGCCATGCACCCGGATATGAAAATGCATGTGTCTCTCCCCTCCACGTTTGAAGATTATGCCACCGATAGCGTTGAACTTTAACCAAGAACGCGTGGCTATGGCCGGAAAGAAACGCGTCGGTTGCATTTGCAATTTGCAAATGCCGGATGTTAATTTGGATTCTGCCTCTTGGTGTTGTGATCTGGCTGTGGTCTCTCCTTGAAAAGGTGAACCCGTATGGCAGGTGGACTGTCCTTCAGAGACATCTCCCGAGAGTCCTTTGCTGTGCTGCATCTTGAAAATGTTCTTTCTGTCCTCCCTATTTGTGGCCCTCACTGTTTTTCTGCTCAATTCATCACTCGGTGGTATCTGAGTGCCGGCTGGGTGCAGAGCACTGCGCTGAGCACTGAGTTACCCTGCCGTCCTTCCAGTGTTCCAGGACTTTTTATCATCTGCGATCCCGAGTTTTTAAGTGTAGCAAATATGTGATCTGGACAAAACCAGATGAGAACCTGGCGGTGAGGTCTGAGTTTGGTCCAGGTAACAATAATAATAAGAATGTTGGTATTTGTTAAGCGCTTACTATGTGCCAAGCACTGTTCTAAGTGCTGGGATAGATACAAGGTTTTCAGGTTGTCCCACTTGAGGCTCACAGTCTTGATCCCCATTTTATAGATGAGATAACTGAGGCCCAGAGAAGTGAAGTGACTTGCCCAAAGTCACACAGCTGACAAGTGGTGGAGTCGGGATTGGAACCCACGACCTCTGACTTCCAAGCCCAGGCTCTTTCCGCTAAGCCACGCTGCTTCTGTAACTCCAAAGCCAAGATGACTTCTCTAAAATCTTATGCTGCAAATGCAAAAATAATGAATCCCCACATCAGAGATCATGTCTTCTGAGCCATACTGGGAAGAAAAACCACACTGTGATTCTAGAAATGCCTCTATCATTCCTGCCGGGAGATGAGTCCGTCTACATGTTTTGTCACCTGTCTCCAAGTTTTGTTTTGTCGTCTGTCTCCCCCTTCTAGACTGTGAGCCCGTTGTTGGGTAGGGACCGTCTCTATATGTGGCCGACTTGGACTTCCCAAGCGCTTGGTACAGTGCTCTGCACACAGTAAGCGCTCAGTAAATACGGTTGAATGAATGAATGAGTGAATCAGTTAATGACGTTCGTCAGTAGGCAGTCCAGTCCAGAATTTGAGATTCTGCCGGTAATAGAAAGCAATGAGATGCTACACTCGCTTCCACAGCGAACTTTCTCACCTTTCTTAGCGATAGCAGGGTCTGAAGTCCTGGGGCATCACCTCAGTGTTTTTGAGCCAAAGCCAGTGTAACGTCTAAGCCATACATCCCTCCCTTCCTCTTTTCCTCCCTCCCTCCCTCCCTGAAACTATTGGTAGGTGTGCCAGCCAGCATATCCAGATTCTTGACTTTTTCTTAATGCCTATGATAACGGTGGCCACTTCTCAGAGACTGGAGCGGAGGGCCTTATCCTCACTCCTTTTTGGCTTTCTGCTCCTTTAAGGGCTTTACCCCGAGAGTGGCAGGCGTACTCAGAAAATCGAAGTGTTTCCCTCTCTTCTATCAACCCTCCTTGTCTGGGATGATGTATAAGGGTGGCTCTAGAATCTGTAAATTTGCATCGAAAAATGCTTGTTTTGGGAGCCTTCTGAGTTGGCCTAGATCTCTTCAAGGGTGGGCATTCGGCTCTGGCGGCCCACACCCCGTCATTTGAGTCGCGGTTTAGCGCTGGTTTTGTTCAGATCACAAGGGGCTGCAAGATGTTGGTGATGTATTGTTTTCCTTCAAGAAGCCCCCTGATCCCTGAGTCATTGGCATTGAAGTAGTGCTGGTGACCGGCACCTAAGATCTCTGAGGGTCGCCTCGCCACTGGGCGGGCTGATGCTATCACCGGAGTAGATCAGAGGTTGACTTCCAGTCCGGGGCGTTCGAGTGCCTCAGAGCCGAAGCTCGGCAGCCCCAGCTCCTCCTGGCCGCTACTCAGCTGGGCTCCGTGGCCAGGCAAGAACACTACCGAGCCCAACCGTCAAGAAGTAGCGGTATCAATCAATCAATCAATCGTATTTATTGAGCACTTACTGTGTGCAGAGCACTGGACTGTTGGCAACATATAGAGACAGTCCCTACCCAACGGTGGGCTCACAGTCTAGAAGGGGGAGACAGAGAACAAAACCAAACATATTCACAAAATAAAATAAATAGAATAGATATGTACAATCAATCAATCAATTGTAGCAGCAGCAGCCCGGGCTGGTGAGAAAAGAAATTTCTGCTGCTGCCGCGGCCAACTTCTTTTTTATGTTCTCGCCGTGCTCTGGGCAGAGACACGGAGTGGTCCTGTGGCCCCAGGGGCCCAGCTCCTGGGAGGATGGTGGCAATGGCCGTCATTCTTTTTTATTTTCTTTCTCTGCTCCTGGGGTGCGGAGGAGCAAGGGGGCTTAGTGGGAAGAGCACAGAACGGAGAGCACAGTCAGGAGAGTGGGTTTCTGATCCTGCTGGGTGACCTCGGACAAGTCACTTGACCTCTCCGGGCCTCAGTTTGCCCATCTGTAAAGTGGGGACGCAATGCCTGTCCTCCCTTCCTTGTAGACTACGAGCCCTGTGGGGGACTGTGTCTGATCTGATGGGCCTGTGTATACCCCCCCAGTGCTCAGTACCATGCTTGGCACATAGTAAATGCTCAACAAATATTACTGTTGTTATTATTATTAATTATGATTATTCCCCCTCTAGACTGTGAACTCCATGGGTGCAAGCTGTTATCAACTTTGTTGTATTGTGCTGTCAATCAATCAATCAATCAATCGTATTTATTGAGCGCTTACTGTGTGCAGAGCATTGTACTAAGCGCTTGGGAAGTACAATCAATCAATCAATCAATCGTATTTATTGAGCGCTTACTGTGTGCAGAGCACTGTACTAAGCGCCTGGGAAGTACAAGTTGGCAACATATAGAGACGGTCCCTACCCAACAATGGGCTCGCTGTCCCAAGCACTTAATACACTGGACTCATTCAATAACATTGATGGATTCTCATTGATATTATTATTATTCTGTCCAGCGCCCTCAGTTGTGGGCTCTAGTGCAAGAAACGGAGGTGGGATTCCTCAAGCGAAACATAGGAGACTATAGGGATTTGGCCTCTCTAAATTGAAAACCCTTGGAGTAGATGATCAACAGTCTTCGGCACCTTGAAGTGGTCCACGGACCAAATAATTTTATGGCCCTTTTCCATTAATTGCAACCGTGAGATGAAAAAAAAAATCATTGGCCTGTATTGGTGACACTGAAGTACCTTTTGTAGTGAAAATTTATGAGCACTTTTTTTTTTTTGTCCTCTTTATGGCATTCTTTGGGTGTAATAATGACTTGGAAACACAGTGGCTTTTTTCTTGTGTTTTAGAAAACCTCTACCAAGGTTGAGTTTTGGGTGGGAATTACTTTCTAGCACATTTGTGGTTTGGGAAATCAGCTCTAGATATTTTCAACTATTTTGACAGAATTCGGCAATTTTTTTTTTGTAGTCTGTTTCTCAGGATGAAGGGCAAGTCAGAAACACATTTTAACATATTAACTATTCAATGCCTGTTATCCCTCCCCCTTACTGTGAGCCCCATGCGAGACAGCGACTGTGTCAAACCTGATTAATTGTATCTACCCAAGACCTTGGAACAGCACTTGACGCATAATAAATGCTTAATAAATACCAAATTAAAAAAAAACTGGGTTTGAATATTATTCAAATAAGAAACTTGAGCAAAAAGCATTCTGTAATGTGAAAGAAATGTGGTAATGAAGGGACATGCTAATTAGGCTTCTTTGTGTGTTGTATTTCATTTCAAGGGTTTTTGTAATAACAGTATTATGGCTAGAACCATAAATGGGCTCAGTGTTAAGCTCTTTCACTACTGCTTATTTTGTATTAGAGGGGAAAGCATGCCTACCCCTGCCCCCATTCATCATATAATGGAAAATTCAAGTCTAACACTTTCATTTCTTTTCTTCTCCCTGTTAAGTCTGTGCTGAAGCCTTCAACCCTGATGAGGAGGAAGAAGATTCAGAACCAAGGGTAAGAAACAACGGAATCACTTTCGGCAAATATTTGGCTTCCGAGTTTGCATATTGCTTGGTTTCTTTTTCCCAGAATACCAGAACTAAGAAAGTTTTAGTCAGGGTATATTATAGGGGGAAAATAAGTTGGAAAGGTTTGTCCTATTCCCTGAAATTAATAATTTGTGAAAGTTTGCTGAAATGGCCGTTGTCTGAAAATAAACCACTTAGAAGCACTTTGAGGCATTGCAAAACTCCAGAATTGAGCACTTTAAAAACTAAAACTATGCAATCCGTAATGTTTATCAGCATTTATCCACAGATACTCTGTGTATGAATGAGCATGTGAGGTTGGCACCATAATAAGGTAAGAAGGAAGCTGAATGGAGAGAGAATGCCGAGCAAGAAAGAGAGAGGACACATCTGAGTTGAGAGAGGAGCAGCATTGTTAGGATGAGAGTGAGAAAGAAAGCTGAGTGTGGAACGGAAAGAAAAGCATAGAGAAAAGATGTGCCCAGAATAGAATAGAAGCAGAGCTTGGGCCTGGGAGTTAGAGGACCTGGATTCTAGTCCCAGCTCTCCTACTTACCTGGTGCGTGACCATGGGCGAGTCACTTAACTTCTCTGTAACTCAGTTTCATCACCTGTAAAATGGGTAATCAATGCCTGTCTCCCTTCTGCTTGCTTAGGCTGGGAGTCCCATGTGGAGGAGGGAGCGTCTGACCTGACTGTCTTGTATTTACCTCAGCATTTAGTTCAGTGCTTGGCACATAGTAAGCACTTGCCAAGTACCACTCTAAAAATAATAATGCCTATTATTATTATTGTCCCCCTCCAGACTGTGGGCGGAGAATGTCTACCAACTCTGTTATACTGTACTCTCCCAAATGCTTAGCGCAGTGCTCGGCACACAGTAGCCACTCAATAAATACCATTGATGGATTATCGGGAGCAAAAGCCAAGTAAAGAAGACAAGAATGTGGGACAGAGTCTCTGTCCAACCGAATTGTCCTGTATCTACCCCAGGGCTTAGTATAGTGCTTGACACATATTAAGCACTTAATGCAATTATTATTATTATGAGTGGGGAGAGAAAGCCGAGCAAGAGAAACAAAGAGGAGGAGAAAAATCTGAATGGAGAGAAAAGGCAGAGAGGGAGCAAATGGGGTAGGGAGAGTCAAGAAGAAACAATCCAGCAGAGAAGGGCAGGAAGAAAACCAGAGGAAGTCAGAGCCCAAAAGCCGAGTCAGAAGGAAGGCACAAAAGGGTGGGAAGAGAAGGGGAAAGAAAGGCAAGGGAGACTAGAGGGTCGGAGGGGAGGCGGGGGCGGGCAGGGGACTCAAACAGGCAGGAAAAAATCTGGGCGGTAAGAAGGTCAGGAGGTGGGAGTGGGTAGGAAGAGAAGGAGCACATGGAAAAGCCAGCAGGAAAGACGGAGTGGGGCGGGAGGGCGGATAACACCGGAGGAAGGCTCAATCGACCCCCACAAACAATTTAAGCAACAAAGCAAAGGGAAGGGCAAAAGGCTAGGAATGTACAGATTTTAAGGTCCCCACAAAGAATTGTGGCTATTTTATGTTTGGCTTTGCCTTTTAAAGGACTAGCATTTATTATGTTAGAAGTCTTTCATGGGCATTTTGGCTAAAGGGGTTGACCTTGACAGTTTTTATTCTGGAGTGTTTTCTATGTATTGTAACCAAACCAAAGCTTGCTCTCTTACTGTTATGCATTCTGCTGCAGCCCTGGATGTTGGCCAGATTACGGATTAATTATCAAGGTTTTGACACGTTTCTTTCTTATTTAAATGAAACCAAAAACTTTTGGTGAAACTAAGCCTTTTATTGTAGGGCTTGGTTTTTTTTTATGTTGTTCTTTTGTTGGTTTTCCCCCCAAGAGTTGGACTAGCCTCGCAGACATCAGGTCAATTTGCCTGATGATCTGGAAGCCAGGCCTGGTGATGTGGGAATTTTCCCAGTTGGAAAGCCTGCTGTCGTGGCAGCCTAAGGCTGCCACAGCTTTAGCATGGCAGTCCTTTCTTTGCCCCGTTACCCAGTACCGTAGTCATTTGTTGCTGACCTTTCCCTCTCCGTAACCTCTGGAGCGTCCCTTTTTATCTCCAAGGCCCCCGGCCTGGCCCCAGCCCCTACAAATTACATTTCCGGGAGGCTTTCTCTGATTAATTTACGGGCATATCTCATATATATTCTGTTACTTCCTCCTGTCTGAAATTGGTTTGTGTCCGATTGCAAGAGCCTTGAGGGCAAGGATCATGTATACTGATTTCTACTGTATTCTCCCAAGTATTAGTCCGGTAGGAGTATTATGTATATATGTATATATGTATCACCTGTATATATGTTTGTACATATTTATTACTCTCTTTTACTTGTACATATCTATTCTATTTATTTTATTTTGTTAGTATGTTTGGTTTTGTTCTCTGTCTCCCCCTTTTAGACTGTGAGCCCACTGTTGGGTAGGGACTGTCTCTATATGTTGCCAATTTGTACTTCCCAAGAGCTTAGTACAGTGCTCTGCACATAGTAAGCGCTCAATAAATACGATTGATGATGATGATGAGTACTAGAAGAAGCAGCGGGGCTTAGCAGAAAGAGCGTGGGCCTGCGAGTCACGGGACCTGGATTCTAATCTCGGTTCCGTCACTTGCCTGCTGTGTGCCCTTGGGCAAGTCACTTGACTTCTCTGGGCCTCAGTTGCCTCATCTGTAAAATGGGGACTAAGACTGCAAGCCCCATGTGGGACAGGGACTGTGTCCAACCTGATTAGCTTGTATTTACCCCAGTGCTTAGAACGGTGCCTGGCACATAAATACCATTAAAAAAAAATACCTCTTCTCCCTCCTACTTAGACTGTGAGTCCGATGTGGGACAGATACTGTGTCCTACCTGATTAACCTGTATCTGTTATTACAGGTTACATTATTAGTAATGTAATAATAATTATTAGTAATACATTACATAATAATTACATTAATAATTATTAATTAATGATAATTACATTATAGTAGTTATAATCATATAGTGCTTTGCATAAAACTGTGAGCCCACTGTTGGGTAGGGACTGTCTCTATTTGTTGCCAATTTGTACTTCCCAAGCGCTTAGTACAGTGCTCTGCACATAGCGCTCAATAAATACGATTGATGATGATAGATGCTCAGTAATTGTTATTGATTGATTGATTGATTGATATACCCTTCCCTTTTCCTGGAGTCTGTTGCCCTCCATCGGTGGCTAAACCCTGCCTCTAATCCCACTAGGATTTAACCCCTTGGGCAGGGACTGTCTTCAATTTTTATCTAGTGCTCCCAATCACACAGTACAGTGCTCTACATGCAGAAGATGCTCAATAAAGGAACAGCAAGGCCTAGTAGAAAGAGCCCAACAGCCACCCGTAGCTCTTACGGGTTTATTTATACCCGTCCTCGGCACCTGGGTATATGTGTATTTTCAATTCCATTTTCAGTTATTTATTCGGTTTTCATTCTGTTTGTGAATAGTTGTAAATTTCATTCTCCTACTAGCATATAAGCTCCCTATGGGCAGGAGATATGTTGTTCTTTCCCAAGTGCTCAATACTGCACATTGGATTCGGTTGGTGCACAATACATACTGTTTCCATTCGTATTAGGAGCAAAATTGGGGAGGGGAGTGGGGCTGGGGAAAAATGAGAGGGGGGGGAGGGATGGATGGGGACACACACACACCCACCCACCCCACCCCGGGGATGAGGAGGTAAATAACATAGGCATACGTAGTTGCTGAGGCGGTGGGCACATGTAGTCGCACCCGCGGGCGGCTAAGGCCGGGTAGGGGGGCACTCAGACATGGGGCTAGGGAAGGAAATTCCCAGATGCACATCCAGGGCCTGGGCGGGGGACATTCAAGCACACGAAGGCTAGAGGGACACAAAGGGGAAGCGGTCAGGGAGAGAGCCCGTTTTCCCTCGAGGTCAGAGATGGGCACGGGCCGGAGTGCCGGGGTCATGCTGAGGCTGGGGCCGGCCAAGACCCAGCTTTCCTGGCCCGGCCGGAGGCGAGCTGGAAGGGCTGGAATGACCACACTCCACTTCAGGCCGGGGCCAGGAGAGAGTCCCAATGCAGCTCCAGATTCCGGCCGGTAGCCTTCTTACTGGGAGGGCCTGGAGAAGCAGCCCGCCAGGCTGATGGCTTTGGCCTCAGAATCCCGATCTCCCAGTGATAATTGCCGCTGTTTCTTCTCTGAGGGGGTCGTACCTAACAGGTGGGAGAGAGTAATTGGAGGTCGGAGGAGATGAACTTAGCCGATAGATATGCTTATGTCGTAGGTGGTTTAGGCATTCACTTGCCTTGAATCAGAGGGAGGAACAGTAGACCTTTTGAAGCCCCTTCTAGCTCTAGGATTTTATCCTTCAGCGATCAGCCGATTGGGGTAATAGTCCTTATTGGAGATGGCTAACAGCATTTGGGGACCAAATTGAGAAGTCAGTCAGGCGTATTTGTTGAGTGCTTACCGTGTGCAGAGCACTGTATTAAGTGCTTGGATGAGTATAATAGAACAGTAAACAGACCCATTCCCTGCCCATAACGAGCTTACAGTGTAGAGGAACGCTGGGAGGAAATAGGTAGAGGTGATTGAGCTGGGGATGGGGACAACTGCTCCCCTGTCTCGTAGCCGTTCATCCAGGGGACGTGACTGGGTACCGTGGGATGCAGGAAAAGCCCTACCCTGGCTAAAGACTGAGTCCCAGTTCTGTTTCAGCCCCACCCAGGACTGATTTCCAGCAGAACCAGTGGCACCCAGTACTTGCACCTTGGGTTCCTGTTTGCATTGAGGAACAGCCTTCTCCCCCTCACCCCTCCACCCCCCACCCTCCAGAAGGGAATCCCAGACCACCGTAGCTTAGTCGTAGCTCGCTTGTCACACTCTAGACTCTTGTGCCTTGTTCAATAGCAGGATGGCTGGGGTTGGGATCGGGGGCCAGGAAGTGCTGGGTGGGTTAATAATAATAATAATAATTGTATTAAACGCTTACTGTGTGCCAAGCACTGTTCTAATCGCTGGGATAGATACTAGGTAATCAGGTTATTTGCAGCCTGTTCTGAAGAGGCGATCCAACCCTGCTCTGGGGAAGTAGCATCTGATGAATTTCAGATCCTAGGGACTGTGAGGCTTACTACTCAATCAATCCATCCATCAGTGGTATTTATTGAGCGCGTACTATGTGCGGAGCAGTACACTAAGCGCTTGGGAAAGTACAATGCAACACAATTAGCAGATACAGTCCTTGCCCGTAACGAGCTTAAAGTGTGGCAGTTTGATCTGATAAGACAGTGAATGGTTATTTAAACTAGAAAATGAGGTTAGTAGTCATTTTTCCCAGGTTTAATTTTGAATATCTTGTTCACAAATCGTTTTCAGGCCTTTACCCAACAATTTATCCCTTGAGACTTGGGATTCTGTTGAGACTATAGCTGTTAACACGTGACCTGATTTTCTCAGGTGTTTCCTGTCCTAGTACCCCAAAGAGATCTGTAGTAGTGGAGGGAGCAGACACTATTGAAAGAATTTCCTGCTTTTAACTTCCATAGCCCTCATTTCCATGAAAAACACATTTTCCCCCTTGTATTTTCAAATTATAATTTGCCCGCATACATCAGTCATGCGGAAAAATCCTGCTAATGGAAATCCAGTGGACACAAAAACTTCACACTTGATATTCATGAGATTTGACTTAACCAAACAACAGCATAAGTGACCGCGTCCAAGAAGACAGGTGCCGGCCCAGGAGCAGATAAAGAATCACTCCTAAAACTAAAGGAACAGGAAAGCTCCCATGGGCTCTAAATGACAATTGAAGTCAAACGTGAGGTGCCCACTAGCTCAGAAATGGGAAGCTTGGAATATCCTGGTCCAGCCAGGGCAGTGAGAAAGCATATAGGCTGTGCTAAGGAAGGAAGGAAGGAAGGAAGGGTGCATTCTATGGAGCCTTTTGCCAGAGGAAGCCAGAGGAGCTTCTGAGCCTGTCGTGGGAAGGAAAATGGGGAGAAGGGGAAGGGGCATCTTCCTGAGATAGATTGGGAATCCAGTCTCAGAGGGATGGGGCCTGGGACCGTGTTTCCAGGGTCCATCATAGGTAATGGAGTAGCAAAAGGAAAGAGTTTTAGCCTCAAATCAAAGGGCCGGTTATGTAGTCTTGGATTGGGAGCCACTGCTCTTGGCCGTAGCTTCAGGGCACTGTGTGATTCCAGGACCAAGGACAACTTTGCAGGAAAGGGACTGGAACCAGGGTTCCGGAAGGCCGCCGGATTTGTTTGAGGGAAACGGTCCAGGTCCTGGGTTGAGCTGCAATGGTATGCAAAAATTGGACGACTCCCTGTGATTTCATTAGAGGTTCTAACTGCCCTTGTTTTGAGATGTCTTCTTTTGCGCTTTTAAATGGAAAGAACCATGCCAGGTCGTTGTAGTTGGTTGTTTTTTTTTCCAGTGTCTGCTCTTACTTTAAAAGAAAACCAAAGCCACACCGAGGGCCTAATGCTGCTCATTAACATTTGTTTTGCAGGTAGTTCACCCCAAAACTGATGAACAGAGATGCAGACTTCAGGAGGCTTGCAAAGATATTCTTCTCTTCAAAAACCTAGATCAGGTAACATTGATTTTGTCCAAGTGATTTGAGCCGTGGTGGTCTGTTAGCTTATCCCCTGTCTGTTATCCAAATAGTCCTGTTTGGCTATAATGTGTGTTTTCATTAGGAAATTTGGATAGGACTGCACGGCTGAATTTGGGGAAGTATAGTTTAAATGCAGCTATGAATTGGTAGTGACACGATGGAGTTCTGCCAGGAGTGCTGGGTCATGCAGATGACAGGATCTTGTGGAAGCCTGAGTAGCATTTCAAAGACAACCCCTACATAGCAGGTATTTATTCAAAATGCATTGCTGATGAGAAACTGATTTTAAGCGGAGCCAACATGAGCTGCTGATGACCACCAACAAAAGTGACGGTAATGTCAGAGGAACAGGTCATAGTTCAAGCTTTATAGAGCTAAAATCTGAAATGAAAGAAGCCTTATTTTGGGGTCAGGAGTCTTTCACCAACTTGAATTTTACCTGGTGTTCCAGCTATTTTCCCTCATCCCTTTCTTTCCATTGAAACAGCAGCTGTCACAACATGATTTTTGGATAAACCCGGAGTTTGGGGAAAGCAGAGAACTACTGCCTTGTTGTAGAAGCGATGACTTTTGCGCCTAGAATACAGATGTAAAATTGGAACCACGTCACTTGAAGCATCTTCTGGTTCCTTTTCATTCATTCATTCAGTCTTATTTGTTGAGCACTTACTGTGTGCAGAGCACTGTACTACACGCTTGGGAAGTACAAGTTGGCAACATATAGAGACGGTCCCTACCCAACAAATGCAGAGTATCACTATAGTGGATCGGGTCCGCTTTTCATATCCTCACCCCAGTGCCCATTTAAATGTGCCTTGGAAAGCAGTCAAAACCAAAGCCTAGGGCTGCTCCTGGTGTCACGCTGGGATAGAGGGTAACAATCAATATTGCTATTAGCAAATCCCTATAAACAACAGGAAATGTAAACCTTGCCTTTCCTTCATGGCTCAGGAGGAGTAGGACAAATTACATTATGTGACAGTGACTAAAATGCTGAAATGTTGACTGCTACTACCTCCTGCCGGTTGATGATCTAGAGAAGGAATAATCCTTTTAGAATAACACTAAAGGAGTGATTACTGTGTGCCAAGCACTGGGATAGATATAATATGTTCGGACTCAGACAGTGTCCCACACGAGACTCACAGTCTAAGCAGGAGGAGGAACAGGTATGGAACAGGAGTCGAAAGTGAGGTGATGCGACCTCAGTTGGGGCCTGCGGGAATTTAGAGGCCTTCCCGGGATATGATCAGAAAGCCTGGACCGTGGACCGAGCCTGCAAAGGGATTTCCGAGTGGGGATGGGAGTGGGAGGAAATCTGATGGGATTCAGAGCACTGGGAAGCACTCGCTCCTCCCACACATAGTTGAGCTCCCTAGGAGGCTGTAGTTGGGAATTCCTACCGGTGCAGGGGTTTCTGGAATTGCCCCATAACTCCTGAAAAGGTGAAATGTCCCTTATTTGGGGGCCCCTTGCTGGGCAGAGTCTGAGGTCCTAGCAGCTGGCTGGATTGCAGGAACTATGTCAGGTGGGGCGGGGCTAGGAATCTTCTCCACAACCTTGCCCTGTGGATTGATTTTGTGTGTGTGTGTGTGTGTGTGTTTGTTGGGGGGAGAGAGGAGCGCTACTTGGGCATCTCCCACCTTAGTGGGCGAAGAGTGATTGGGAATCACTGCCCTGTCCCCTTGTCTCTTTTCACTGAATGCCGATCCTGCCCCTCAAATAATATCATCAGTAAAGGTCACTTGATATTCGGCTTGTTTAATCACATTATATTTTGAAGCTGTGGAACATCAATCCTGGTAGCCGGGGATGGCCGAAGCAGACAGACTGCTGGTATAAAGCAGTCAAAGATGGGCTAATTGAGTCTGAGCAAACCCATGTGGACCGGGAGATGAAGAAGCAGAACCACAGACAATAACAGGGCCTGCAGGAAGTGGCTGCAATCGCTATCCGCAATCTGAGCAATACAAATGGTGGAAGCGACACACCTTAAGCAAGTTTGTCTTCAGGAGTCAAGAATGAGACAAATTTCAAGTTCTAGAACAGTAGAGTTCTCTTGAGGCTAGGGGATAGATAACTCTATTAAACAACTCCATCCGTGCTAATTTTAAAGAGAGGAGCTTTATCTCATTTCACTTTTACAGAGAAGATTCCCAGTTTCAGACGACAGAATGATCCTTGTTCATATGATATTTGTATATCACGTCCCCCCCCTGCGATAGAAAAAGCTTGCTGTGGGGGGCAGGGGGCAGGAGGTGAGAGTGGGGCACTGAGACATTGTTTGAATCAAATACTCTGAGATAAATAACCAAGCTCTTGGCTCCTTATGCTGGTGCTCCTATTTTACTTTAAGAGAGCGTAGTAGTTCACAATTACCAAGGTAACCACCATTTCAGATGTTTAAAAAGAAGATTAAATACAAATGATCTCATCTTAGAACTGAAGCTGCTTCGATGCTAAGAGCCATATCGTTGAAGTTGTCTCTGCCGGGATCACCTCGAAGGTCTTTTAATTGGCTTAGGGTGAGCTCTTAGGGGGCGACTGTCTGAGAGTGTGGAGGGCAAAACGAAGAGGAAGAGCAGAGGGGAAGAGAAGACAAGAGATGGAGAGGCAGGAGGGTCAGGGTCAGAGCCAGAGCGCCTGGAGCCGTCAGGGCAGCTGGGAGAGAGAAGAGGAACAGAGCCAGCCCCAGGGGAGAGAGTCCAGCTGGAGTAGGAGAAGAGACAGGGACAGCATTAAGAACGGGGAACGCTGACAAGGGCAGGAACACCCGGGAGCAGACTGGGAATTTCTCCTAGTACTTGGAGGAAAAGTGTACTGACGGAAAAAATAGGAATACAATGAAAAGGTGGTAGCACGGCCTCCGATGTAAGGGTGCCTGTTAGGGCTGCTATAATTAGTCATGTTAAAATAGGAACAGAAAAGGTTTAAAGCATGAGGCATCATAAACACTGAGTACTAATGTGTAAGAGCCACATTTTTTCCCCCTTTCTGCTTCCTGTGTTTTAATTCAGAGCAAACAAAGCCCTTTTTTGGGGAATTGAATCTTTACCGGGAGAGGATTGGTGATGGTTTGAAGGAAAGTTGTAATGAGGAAGGAAGTTTAACATTGATCACAAGTCCCTACATTCTATAGAAGAATGGACAGGAAATGTGAATTGTGCTATAGTGGGAGACCTGGATGCAGGATTGTGTTTGTGCTTGTGGGTGGCTGTGTAGCTGTTACAATCATATTACTCAGGGGATCGTAAGCATATGGAATTCATTACCACAGGAAGCTGTGCTGGCAGAAAATATCAATAAGTTCAAGAAGGCTTTGAATAAATTCAAGGGTAAGTGGTCCATAATGGGTTTTTAGGAGGAAAGTTAGGGGTGTGAGATGGTACAGCCAAAGCTCTTTAATGGTGGCTGTCGAGGAGGGCATGTGACAGCGCCTTGAATGTTTCACCGAAGTCAGTGCCAGGTCTGACCTCAGCCCGCGTGTCCCAGAATTTTGCTCGGCCTGAACGTGACAGAAGTTTTATGTATTGCAGGATCCCCATGCTTCCACTCCACTTTAGGGAGTGTTTCCCAGCTAGAGCACTCTGAGATGATGTGGTGGTTTCTTCCACCATCCAGTGATTTGAAGTGCTCCCTCCCTCTCTCCCTCAGTGGCTTCTCGCCCCCAGCCGGCACTGGAATCGGTCGGGGTTCGATTGTCTAACCCAAAGCCATAGCTGAAAAATAGCTGCCGCCTTGTAGGGCCTTTTGTTCCCTCTCCCGGTAACGCGGATGCCCAGAAAACAAGGCACACGTGTCTTTATGCGGGGAAGAAGAAGGGAAAACAGAATTTTTTTACCCAAATAAGTGTAGGTTGGAACATTAAGTGAAAGTGCAAACAAGGGCTAGGCAGTTGAAGTGTTCTAAACTGTGTGAGTTCTAGGCCAAGAGCCTCAGGTAAAAATTCTCTTAAGGAATGCAGTCTTTTCCTTTCCTTGCCTTTTCCCCAAACCAGAGTTCTGCCATCTTGGGATTCTCAAAAGGTGGCTCAGCCCATCTAGAGCTGGCAGCAACCCAGCTCTCCTGCTGCCATGGGCTTTCCAGTGTGCTTCAGTCTCCAAACAGCTTCTCTGGGCATCTCTCCCGGGTCCCCCTCCTGCTTCAACAAGCCGGGCACGGCCAGCAAAGACTCAAGGCTTCCCGTCTGCCTTCCGTTTGGACCTTGGTCCGATCTTAGCCCCAGACCCAATCCCGGAAACTGCATCTCTTCAGCCTGTTGCAATGTCTTTAAGGAGAGAAGTCTCTGGGTTGTCCCCTGGGAAGCCGGCAGGAGCTGGGAGCCTACAAAATTGCCAGTTACTTCCCTTAGGGAGCATTTAGGAGGCACATCTCAAACCTTACAGTCTATCAGTCCTAGAAAAAATACTCTCCCGTGCTGGGTAAGTTCATTCATTCAGTCGCATTTATTGAGCGCTTACTGTGTCGCAGAGCACTGTACTAAGTGCTTGGAAAGTACAATTTGGCAATAGGTAAAGACAATCCCTACCCAACAACGGGCTCACAGTCTAGAAGGGGGAGACAGACAACGAAACAAAGCAAGTAGACAGGCTTCATTAAGTTCTGGAGAATCTGCTTTTTCCTAACTGGATTTTCAAGGAGAAGCCTTGGCTCACCTGGGCTGGACAGCACACTGTTCCTTCATGTATCCTTTGTGGTATCATTGGAAACTGAACACTGGGCTAGATGGACCATGGGTCTGTGTCTTACGTTCTGATATATTTTTGACCTGCAGAAATGATTTTTTTGAATGTCATCCCAAAATCCATTTGCACGCTGCCATGAGACATAGAGACGAAAGCTGGATGACACCCCGCGATTACTGATTACAAATCACCTTTGTGAGAACGTATTAAATGGCATAATAGCCTTTCATCTGTTAAATGTTGAAAGCAGCGTCTTTCTCCTCCCGTTTAAACTGTAGGAGCAGTTGTCTCAGGTCCTTGATGCCATGTTTGAGAGGAAGGTGAAACCGCAGGAACATGTGATTGACCAAGGAGATGATGGAGACAACTTTTATGTCATCGAACGGTAAGAAATTGAACTTTGAAATTGCACAGTCCCGTTGTCTCATTTGACAGGAATACTGAATTTAAAGTTTCCACTAGTTTTTTTTGGGGGGGGGGGGGGGGCGCGAGAGCCGGGAGGTAGGGAGGTTGGCCAACAAAGGTGAATAGGTGAATGTGAGTTACAAGATGGCCCAGTTCATAACCAGGAGGCCTCATTATATTCAAGTACATTTCCATTTGTCTACCAGAGTCCACTTGACTTCACCCTTCTCCCATTGTTCCCAGAAAGTTTCCCACCCTCCTTATCTATAGAATCCTTCTAAATGTACAAGAATGGAATGGGGTGGTTGTCTCATTTGGTCTGCATTGCTGCACAATGAGCATTCAATAGAGCCTGGCGAGGTAGGGAGGGATGAGAGAGAGAGAGAGAGAGAGAGAGAGAGTGTGTGTGTGTGTGTGTGTGTGTGTGTGTGTTTGTGATGTGGGGCGACTCGAAGTGGTTGGCGAGCTCTGAAAGGAGAGAGGCCTGGCTGTAGAGAAACCAAACCTGGCAGGAGAAAGACACCGTGGTTTCGCTAAAGGGAGAGGAGGCCCCAGTACAAAGATGAGAAACCTCTGAATAGAGGAGACTTTGTGCAAATGGTATATTTAGATTTTTCAAAGGGCCTTTGACAAGGTTTCACACCGAACGCTTTAAAAAACAACTTAGTAATCGTGGAATTGGACGGAATGTTCCATCGTTGATAAGAAACTGGCTAAAACTTAGGAAATAGGAGGTGGAGTGTAAATATCTCTCTATTTCAGTGTAAATAGAGAGAACTGTAAGGCATCTGGGTTTAATGCCTTTATATATGACCTGGAAGAGAGAATGTACAGTGAAACCTCGCATCGCAGATGACCCCCGCCTAAGCTTTTCCAATCAGTAAAATGCAATGAAGATCGGTCAAGAAGAAATGTGAGATGGACTAACCAGAGAATAGTTGGGGCCGGAGAGGTCGATATCGAGTCATCCTCAGGGGTGGTAACTGAAGCAGTGCAATTGGATGAGCTCTCTGAGAGACTGAGGGCAGGAAGGGAGGAGAGTTGGGAGTAAGTGTTTTAGAGACGGGGAGGGGGTCGATATCAAGTGCAGACGGGAGACCACCTCTTTAGAGATAGCTGGGAAGGAGGAGAAGGGAATAATAGAGCATTGAGGAGGGGATGGATGGCCTTTGGAAAGTTCACACCTAATTGAATTTAAGTTTATCAACCAAGTAGTTGGTGAGGTTATTGGGGCTTGAGGAGGGAGGCAAGGGGGCACCGGAGGCTTCAGGAGAGAGTTAATGGTTTGGACTAGTAAGTGGAGGCCATGGGAGTGGAAGAATTGAAGCGTGACTGGCTGGAAGAGAGGCCTGGATTATAGTAGGTCATAATGAATTTGAAATGGCAAAAGTCAGCTTGATACCTGGATTTCTAAAAAAATTGTATTTAAGGGCTTACTAGGTGTCAAGCACTGTTCAAAGCTGGGGGAGATACGAGATAATAAAGCCAGGTACAGGCCTGTCCAAATGGGGCTCACAGCTAAGTAGGAGAGAGAACAGGTATTGAATCCCCATTTTACAGTTGAGGAGACTGAGGCACAGAGAAGTTAAATGCCTCGCCCAAGGACACACAGCAGGCAGGTTGCGGAGCCGGAATTAGAACCCGGGTCCTCTGGCTCCCAAGCCCACGCTTTATCTACTAGGCCATGTCGCTTCTCTGATTTCAGCCACGAGCACTCAGCCGCACAAACACAGGAGTGGAGGAAATGAACCCTTGCGGAGGAAATGAACCCCTGGGGATAGGGAGTTGAGTTTGGTGGAGAGGGTGGTGTTAATGGTGTGGACCTAACAATCGAGGGAGAGGAAGGTTCCTAGGGAGTTCAGGCGGGTGATCGCTTGGGCAAAGTGGAGTGGGTCCAGAGCTTCTAAGTGCCAGTATGAGGCGAGGGCTGAATTCTGGTTTAAGAGGGTTTAGGTGAGGTGGCAGATTGAAATGGTTGTGGTTGGATAGCAGTAAGTTGGATTTGGTCAGGTTGGAGATGGAAATAAACTCCAGGAAGACCTCCATAAAACCGAGTAAGTGGCCTGAAAAGTGGCAGATGAGCTTCATTATGAGCAACTGTAAGGTAATGAAGTGCATCTAGGGGGAAAAAATGCAAATTACCACTGTATGATTATGTGCTCAGAGCTAATAGTCATGCTGCAGGAAGATTTCAGAGACATTACTGACCGTTCTTTTAAATCACACACTGGCAGCAGCAGTCAGAAAAGCCCAACGGTATCAGAAAGGGGATCGCAAACAAAATAAAAAGACATGATTTTGTTATCTTGTATCCAAGATCTAAAACGGTGGAACCTAGAAGAGAGTGTGCAGTTCTGGTCATCCCATCTTAGCAAAGTCATAATAGAGCTGCAAAACGTATAGAGAAGGTCCGACAAGATGATCAGGAGAATGGTGACACTTCCTTGGGACTATAGACTGTGAAAGACACAGGCCAATCAATCAATCGTATTTATTGAGCGCTTACTGTGTGCAGAGCACTGTACTAAGCGCTTGGGAAGTACAAGCCGGGAGGGTTGGGAGGCCAAGAGGGTAATGGTTTACAAAATCATAGATGGTGTTCCACTACACTAAGACACGATGTATCTTCAAAGCAGTCAAGAGGAAACACTTCTTCACACAGTGGGTGGTAAGCAGATGGAATTCATTACCACAGGAAGTTGTATAGACAGAAAATGTCAGTTCCAGGAGAAATTTGGATACATTCTTGGGTTCATGGTCCCTAATGGGTTACTAGCAGGAGAATGAGGGATGTTACATGGTACAGTCTTAAACCTTAAGGTTGATGCCAAGGAGAAAATCCATTATACCGTTTCGCTAAGCCTCCTGTTACCCCTGTCGGAGACAGAATACCAGGCTGATTGATCGATCATTAATCTGATGCTGTGATATCCTTGCCCGGGATTTTATATTCTACATCTGCAATGGTTCCCTCTCCCCTGGAGAGGGGAGGCCTGATCATCATCATCATCAATCGTATTTATTGAGCGCTTACTGTGTGCAGAGCACTGTACTAAGCGCTTGGGAAGTACAAATTGGCAACATATAGAGACAGTCCCTACCCAACAGTGGGCTCACAGTCTAAGAATGGTCTGGTACAGCAGCACTCTCTCTTTTGCTTGGCCAGACCCTCCATTTTATTCACCTGCTGCTCCTTTGCAAGTTGATACTTGTGTGTGTGTGTCTGTGTTTGATGCGGGGAAGATTACTGCTTTACCCGGGGGGAAGGGATTGAGTACTACTGTGCGTGTGTGCACATGGGTTGCTGAATAATTGCGTCCCCCATGAAGTGGTAAGCTCCTTGAGGGAAGGGATTGTGTCTCCTGCTACTGTTTTTAGTACAGTACTTGGCACTCCCTAAATGCCACTGATTGAGTGATTGTATGGATGGGGCTGCTCTGTTCCTGCCTCTCTAAAATCCCAGGTGGAGCCAGGCAGTTATTCTAGTTATAAATATTTATGACTCTTGGAGAGCAGTTTTAGAAACTCTCAGTTTATGTATCATATGTTGTGCTTTCAATGAAAGCACTCAGTTAAGGGAACAATTCTAACACCTTCAGTGTCTCTGATTACACTCAGCTTCTAATGATAGTTTTATAGATAAATGCCCATCTAATCCTTCTGCAAGAATGGCTAAAATGTGTATTTGTAGTTCCCTATTAAAGTGGGAAGTTAGCAAGAATAACCGTGAGGACTTTAATGAATGTGGGAACAGGAGCTTCTCTGAACTTTGACTCATGTACCATACTGTCTCATCACAGAATTATTTTCACATGGTTTTTCTTTTAAGCTATTACTCACTGGCACTATTGCAAATATTTAAAAAACTCGACTGAAGTTAGAGCTTCTTCGGATTTGCATTCACGGTGTGTCAACTGATGCAGTGGGTGTTGAGAGTTTACTTTTTAGAGCCCGATGATCTAGGCAGAGTTCAAATGTGGCCAGTCAGAAAATGACCACTGACACTGTCTGGATTTGAAGCTCCGGTCTGCCACGTTTGTTTAAATCTTCATGTCAACACGTGTTTTTAACACGATATTCAAATCCCCCGTGTCAAAGGTCAGTGGTGACTCCGAGAGGGCACATGTGAGAGGAGCAACAGTGGCACCAAAAAGAGTGACCAAGAAGATTAGTGAGTTTAGAAACAGGGGTTCAGACTCGCAAGCATAGGCTTTCACAATTAGACATTTGTTTCAAGCCTTCCGAATCTGCCCAGAAGTGTTAGTGGAAAATCTGATGATCCCCATGGGTGTTAGCTCCTTGAGGACTAGAGTGCCCTCCCTGGGATTGGCACTGAGTTAAAAAAAACTGTCACCCCCAAAGATTTTGGGTACGGTGGGCAGCTGTAGTTAGTCCGCATCGGCCCTCCGCTGCCAGACGGAGTTCCCTGGCCCAGCCCTGGCAACTGCGAGGTTCTTCTCATTCCCAACTGGGTTTCGGGACCGGACCTGTTGAGAATGAGCCGTATTCCCTCTTCACTGTGGACCTCCCCTTCCCCCAGACAAGCTAGAGGATATCCCAGGGTGAGGCGGGTGTCAGGATTCCCGGGCTGCTCCTGTGGCAGTCTGAAACCCCGTGGGGCTTAATCTGCACAGCCACTGAGAATAGTGGCTCCCAGGTCCCCTAGCCTTTCCTGGGCTGGCACAGTAACTGCTGATGAAGATGTCACGACAGCCTAAGGTAAGTGCCCTCTTCCCTTACATTCCCCCTTGCTCCTCCTCTCTTCCTTCGCCTCTCCCTCTTTGCCACATCCCTTTAAGTCCCTGCTCACCACGCTTCACCCCAAGTTCACGTCAGCACTCACTGTGAAAAATTGACACCCCGGATGTCATGGAAGATTTCAGGGCACGTAAAAACACCGATGCTGAAAAATGGATACAAATTACTGGATGACACGTATTGAGGACTTAGTACAGTGGCGGGCACTGTAATAAGAGCTTGGGAACATACAACAGAAGTGGAAACATAGCCTCTGTCCTTAAGGAGCTTTATTCATAGGTAGTATACGTTCAGTGGGAGCAATGAGGAACACATAGGTACAACTGGTAGCAACAAAATAAATGTGGAGCAAATACACTAATGTTCGCCCGAGTGCTAAGGGTGGTTGATGGGCCATCCTAACCGGAGGATTAATGAAAGAATGCCTCTTGGAGGAACTCTTTGTTCATTTGTGGGGAGGTTGTTGTTTTTTGTTTTTGAGGCGGCCCATCGAAGGTAGGGAAGGACTGGATTTGGCAGCTTTGAGAGGGGACAGCCTAGAAAGTTACATAGCGATGGTTAGTCACCCGGCATCAAGGCAGCATTCTTCGCTTCATGGTCATAAGTTCTAATTCCAGCTCCACCACTTGTACACTGTGGGACCTTGGGCAAGTCACTTCACTTCTCTGTGCCTGAGTTACCTCATCTGTAAAATGGGGATTGAGACCGTGAGTCCCACATGGGACAAGGGACTGTGTCCAACTCAATTTGCTTAATTAACACACACACACCCCCACCCAACCCCCAGTTTTATAAAGCAGGGGTTGTGTCCTTGCAGACCCCTGTGTTAAGGCAAGGCTCACCCTGTATAGTATTCACTGTGTTCAGTAATGCACCTTGTCCTTAACCATTTATTCCAACACTGCATTCGGCTGTATCCAGTCAGGTTCTCGTTGTTAGAAGATGTTCCCTCATTCTACTCTAGCGTTGTAGTCAAAATACCTAGGGGAAGCACACGTTATGGCAGAACTGAGAGTGTGCATATGTGTTTACGTGCAGGGATCTTTTAGCACTTTTTCACAATATTGCTGCTGACTTTAATGCCAGTATTTCTTCTAACGGGTAACTGCCCACTGGGTTATGGCATTGTGGACTGTCAGCACTCTGCTGCAGGCCTTTCAGCTGTAAATGGATCCTACCTATCAAAAACTTAGATGTGCACTTTGTATCGTGCCACACCCCTGCCCATCTGTTCCCTTCTTCCACACACTAATTACTAAGCACTAATTCACGTACAGATCCCCTTTTTCTCTTTCGTCCGAGCTGTAAATTATTCAGTGTGTGTCTCCCTGACTTGAATGTAAGCTACTCAAGGGCAGGTGCCATATCTACAAGCTCTCTTGTACTGTCCCAGATTCTTATTATTAATAATAATAATAATAAGTATAGTGCTCTGCTCAAAGGTACTATTTTTAATCGTATTTAAGTGCTTACTGTGTGCCAGACACTGTACTAAGCACTGTGTAGATGCAAGCTAATCAGATTGAACACAGTCCCTGTCCCACATGAGGCTCCCAGTGTTCCCATTTAACAGATGAGATAACGGAAGCCCAGTGACGTGACTTGCCCAAGGTCACCCAGCAGACAAGTGGTTGATTGATTGCACTTTGTGCCCCAGGTGAAACATGCCTGGCAAGGGACAAGAGTGTGAGTGGCGCTGCCCAAGCCGCTAGCACCGTAATCAATTTCTTCTGGCAGTTTCTCAGTCTTGAAGAGTCAAGTTAACACTTTTGCAGCCTATGCTAAATTTACCTTTGCTTAAACCTCACTTGGTCTCTCTCCTTCCCCTTCAACCTTTGAAGTACTGTATTTAACTTCAACAGAGAGGTTAAAAGCCCATTTCAACAGCTCTGTGTTCTCTGATTGGAAACAAATAATGCAAGATTTCCAGTATGGTAACATAAGGCTTTGTTTTACGTAACTTCTAATCCATTATCTTTCATTTGTGTATCATTGCGTTGCTCCATCACAGAGCAGTAATTATTAAGGCTCTCTATCACTGTTTTTTAAAGGTATATTATTTTGGTCTCTTTTTGGACTTGGGATTGCAGCGATATGCTTTACATTATTTTCTAACCTGGATGTATCAGTAACTGAAAATTCCATTCCCTGTTCACTCTCCCTCCCATTCTTTGACCTGCCTGGCAAACCAGTGACATGCTCCATCTCGGAGCTGGTGATTTGAGTGTTCTGCTCAAAGATGTGAGTGGAAGAGAGTAGAGAGGCAAAGAGGGGAGTGGAAGGTAGGTGAGAGCATGGGGCGGGCAGCTCGTGTACAGCATCATAAAGGAACAAGGATGAAGAAAGACCGACAGAGCCAGTGTGAAACTAAAGAAATGAACCACGAAGTTTAGCAGATACAAATACAAGAGAAAAGCCTCACTAATTCAAAATGTATGTGGGCGGAGGAAGGGGTCCCGTCATGAAAAGTCCAAGTCTAATGTTTTGTAGTCTTCAGCGATTGCCCACAAATATACGCTGCATATGTATGGGTAGATGCTAAGAGCACAGTGAGAAGGCAGGAAGGAAATGAATGGAGAGAAAGCAGATGGTGAAAGACAGGAGGCCAAGTAAATAGGGAGAAGCCAGCACAGATTTGTAAAAGCCTCTTTTTCCACTGAATGATTGCTTTAGTTAGGTCGAAGCCCAAGATGCTATTTTAGAAACAAAACTGGGGTGTTCTAGCTCTAAAATGTTGATAGAATCCTGCCAGGAATGGGAAGTGGTGAACGAAAAAGGAGTTTCATTCTGAAGCGAGTTTGCATGGCGAGGTGTGATCTTTGATGATAGGCCTGACGAAGCAGAGCGGGTACGGCATGCGTACATCCTATACACACCTTGAGATGAGAGTTCTCGAACTGATTTTCCGTCGTAGTTTAGGCTAACAGATTATTTGTCCTTTCTGTTTTTTTTTTTACCCCAGTGGATTGTATAATATTTTCGTATCAAGGGAGTCTGAAAATCGCTGTGTCGGCCGCTATGATAACCATGGAAGTTTTGGAGAACTGGCCTTGATGTACAACACTCCAAGAGCTGCTACCATTGTAGCCACAACAGAAGGTGCTCTTTGGGGACTGGTGAGTATGAGAAAATTACCCTCATTTGTGAGCGGCATATCCCAGTCTGCGTCCTTGTCCATTTGGCTCCATAGTAAATCTCTTGCTGGCTCTGTCAAGCAGCATGTGAAGTCCTCATGTTAATGCAGTTTTCTACTTCCCTAAAATGGTTGGTCAGTAAACCGTAATTCCAGCTATATTTACAAGACCGGGCCTTATCACTTTATTGGTATCTGGAGCTTTAATTATCATTCCCTTTCTGTGTTTTTGTCAACGAGAAGAGGCACGGGTAACTGTAATTTAGTGTGAGAACCATCCCAAATGCCATTGTAAATGATCTGATAGTAGGTTTAGCCAATGGTTTCATTCTCCAAGAGTTCCAGAGCTCTTCGGTGTGCACAAGCATTACTTTATCTTTGATTATTAATTTCACGACAGCAGACCGTACTAGGTCTGACTAGAGTGACTAGAAACTACAAAGAGAAACTGGGGAGACAGGATAGAGTTGATCTTCGTTGGCATTTTGTTCAGGATCTGGAGTTCAGAAAGTCCACGGGGAACTTTGATGCTAGATTAGTGATCTTGTTTGGACGTGTGCCCTGAGCAACGTCTTTGGTTGTACCACCTAGGGCCGCACCAGGGCTCTGTCACCAAGAGCCACCGCCCTGTATTAAAGGGATGAGTCATGAGCTGTTTCCTTCAGTTTTTTTGAAACTGGTATTTATTAAGCGCTTATTCTATCCAAAACACTTGGCTGAGATCCAAGCTAATCAGATCAGCTGCAGTCCCTGTCCCACATGGGGCTTGCGGTCTCAGAGGTAAGGAGAGCAGATATAATAATAATAATAATGATTGTATTTGTTAAGTGCTTACTATGTGCAAAGCACTGTTCTAAGAGCTGGATGTTACCCCATTTTGCAGATGAAGAAAACGAAGCCCAGAGAGGTGAAGTGACTCACCCGGGGTCACACAGCAGCCCAGGGGCAGAGCTGGGGTTGGAATCCAGGTCTCCTGACTCTCAGCCCCATGCTCTTTCCACTAGGCCACACTGTCACCCCCCTAGGCAGACCTACAGATTCTATATCTTCCTCTCTATCCTCTGTGACTTTGTTTATCCTAAGCTAATTGAAACTTGCCAGATATATTCCCACTGGAAAAATAAGCTACTTACATATCTATAATGAGAGATCTGGAAATGACATGACTGGCATACTCTCTCTCCCATGCTCTGGCATTCTCTCTCTCTCTCTCTCTCTCTCTCTCTCTCTCTCTCTCTCTCTCTTTTATATATATATATATATGTGTGTGTGTGTGTGTGTATATATATATATATATATATAGAGAGAGAGAGAGAGATATGTATATTCAGGCAAACTATTTTGGGAGTGTGCAGTCTGTTAGCTATCTCATTCTTTTATCATAACCTTTAGGTTTCACTGGACATCTGGAGGGTGGTGCTGTCAGCAGAACTTTCTTCCTGGCTCTGTGCAACGTTGTTTTCTGTGATCAGCATGGCTTAGTGGAAGGAGCATGGGCCTGGGAATCAGAGGACCTGGGTTCTGATCCCGGCTCTGCCAGTTGCTTGCTATGTGACCTTGAGCAAGTTACTTTACTTCTCTGTGCCTTAGTTCCCTCAACTGTAAAGTGGGGATTCAATACCTGTTCTCCCTCCTACTTAGACCGTGAGCCCCATGCGGGGCAGGGGCTGTGTCTGACCTAATTAACTTGTGTCTACCCCAGCACTTAAAACAGAGACACATAGTAAGTGCTTAACAAATACCATAAAAAAGGCAACATGGCAGAGAGCCATCCCGAAGGTGTCCAGTGAGATAATCGTATTTTTTGAGCACTTACTGTGTGCAGAGTCAATCAGTCAAACTTATTTATTGAGTGCTTTACTGTATGCATCGCACTGTACTAAGCACTTGGGAAAGTACAGCGTACCAGAGTTGGTAGACAGGTTCCCTGACCACGAGTTCAGCCTAGAGGGGGATGACAGACATTAATACAAATAAATAAATTACAGATATGTGCAGAAATGCTTGTAAGTGGGACAAGGGGGTGGGGGTGGTGAATAAAAGGAGCTAATCAGGGTGACGTGAAGGGAGTGGGAGAAGAGGAAATGAGGGCTTAGTGAAGAAGACTGGAGAAAGGTGAGGCTTTGAAGGCGGGGAGAGTAATTTTCTGTCGGCTCTGAAGAGGGAGAGTTTTCCAGGCCAGAGGCAGGATGTGGGTGAGAGGTCAGTGGCAAGATAGATGAGATCAAGATAGATGAGAGGAGGGAAGTGTGCAGACTGGGTTGTAGTAGGAGAGCAGCCAAGTGAGTTAGGAGGGGGCAATGTCCTAGGGTGCCCTAAAATAGGCAGAAGAGTTTAGGGCAGGTCTGGAGCTATCACTGAATTTTGTTTGTGGGTGGGCCCTCCAGCAGGGTGGAACCCACTGGTGTCCCAGTGCTCTGGAAAAATACAATGGTAAGGGTGGGAGAGGGGAGCTGATTTATACTTCCATTGGTCCTCCAACATCAGGACATTTTGAGGGAGTTGTCTAGCTTCCAAATGCAGAATTGAAAGCGTGAAATAAAAGAATGCTGTTTTAACAAAATGAGAATCACATTAGGATCTAAAATATCCTTTTCTTAACCAGCACATTAGACAGTGCAACACAAGCCACTTGAAAGTTGAGAGTATTTATTCTAAATCAGAAAAAGGAAAGGGAAAAATGTGTTTTGGTTCCTTCGATTTAAAGATAACCTAGTCAAGGCATCTCCCGAATAAAATTATTATCTGTGCACGGATGCAATGGTGCATTCTGAGTAGACATTTAAAATCTCCCTCTAATTCTGATTAGAAATGTTCCGTTAATCCTTTCCTTTTTTTCTGACTGAAAGAAGAAAAAAACAGAGACTGGTGGATAGACTCAGGGCCTAGAAGTCAGGCAACCAGAATTGTTCTGTTTCCCCGAAATATGTCCCTGGTTTGCTTTCAGTTTTTCCATACGAAAATCGAGATGGTTTCTTCTTCACTTGCAGACTGCTGGTGGCTTGCCAGGTGTTTTTGATCCCATGGCCCAGCGGATAGAGCACGGGCCTGGGATTCAGAAGGACCTGGGTTCTAATCCCCACTCTGCCCTTTATCTGCTGTGTGACCTTGGGCAAGTCACTTAACTTCTCTGTGCCTCAGTTCCCTCATCTGTAAAATGGGGCTTAAGACTGTGAGCCCCATGTGGGACCTGGACTTTGGCCAACCTGATTACCTTGTATCTACCCCAGTTCTCAGAATAGTGCCTGGCGCACAGTAAAACGCTTAATAAATTACCATAAAAAAAACTGGGCAAAAACTGAGTCCTTATTATTCCTGTGATTGTACAGAACACTGCTTTAGGCCACGGGCTGTTTTACTAATCAGTTGTCTAATATAGAGCTTTCTAAAATGCCTCTATTCGTGACATTTAGTCTTCAGTAAATTATCGTTAGAGGAGGAAGATGAGGTAAGGGAAGCATTTATCAGGGAAGCTAAAGATTCTGAGGATACTCTTAGTGGAAATGTGAGAAGGCTCAGGCTGGTTCAGCTTATCCTGAACTATGACCCCACTTAGCAACAAGAATAAATTCAGTGCAATTCTTGGTAAAAAACACTTATTTTTAGGAGCCAGATTAGAGCTGAGTTATGTGTGGTTGCTGCACATGCTGATTTCCCTATTTTGTGAGTTGTCGAAAGAATCATTATGGTTATTTCAATAAGTCGGTAGCGCGTCCAGCAGCTCCAGGAAGGGGGAAGTGCACAGTTGACTCAGTGGCACAAATGACGACGGACCCATTTGTACACGACTCTTTAGCCTTGGTTACAGGCAGTTCATATTCCTCTGGCCGCTTGCACAGCGGCAATTGCTTGCAGGCGTGTTTGAGAAGGGCAAAATGTCTCTCTCCTCTTGTCTCCTAAAATTCCTCCAGCCTCCCCAGCAGAAGCCCAGTTATAATGTGAGGAAGATGGAGGGATTGGGAGGAAGTGTCACCCCAACTCCTTCTCCTTTCCCACACCTCTTGGGTTTTGCATACAGTGCCTACAACCTGGCCTGTTTCCAGGACAGATGGCTAGCGTGAGCCCGGGGGCTTTGAGGTGGATGGGAAGGTTGTTCCTTGTTTGTTTTTACTGCATTTTGAAGTTCCTTTCTACTTGTCCTTCATGTGGTTAATTCAAGGCCCCTTGAGCAGTAAACTTAAAAGTGATAGCTGACTAAATAAATATTCAACTGGATCTGACTTTTCCCTCTCATATGGATTTACTGCTCTCATAGATTACTGCTAGTTGCCCTGTAATCAATATCTGTAATTACTCCGTGAGTAAAATGCCAATTTTGCAAGCGCCCAATTGCTTTAATAACATTTGCAGTTTTTTCGGTTTCTGTGATGTCCACCATATTTCTTTCAGACTCTTAAAAAGTCGACATTAGCATTCACTTATAACAGCCGACACATCTGTGCCCCGTCTTGCAGGATCGAGTGACATTCAGAAGAATCATACTGAAGAACAATGCGAAGAAGAGAAAGATGTTTGAATTGTTCATTGAATCCGTGCCTCTTCTTAAATCCCTGGAGGTAAGGTCTGTTTTGGGGAAAGTTTGAGTTTTGAGGTGGTACTTGTTTGGGGGTGGTTTTCCAAATGAGATTTTTAATTAAAGGGCTAGATTTAAAATGAGTCCTGTGTACTTTCACCAAAAAACATACCAAATCAATTTGGTTTGTGGTCACTAGCATGAAATGTTCTGATCCAATTTTTCCAGATGAAAATGCATGTATCTTCGTTCATCCTGATTGGCATTTATCCTTCTCACAAAAATCATATATGTTTTGGTAGAAATTGTAGCAAGAGAGACCGCAGACTGAAATAGCAAGGGGTGAAACAAAGCAGGATGGAGGTGTACTAGAAAGATCGGAGTGGAAAGCTGTCAGCATCTGCTTATACTAGATCTAGGATAAACCAGCTCTTAGCCCCTCGTATTCATGAACGCTAAGCATACTTCTTGAATTGTAAGGGAAAAAAAACAACCAATTGCCGTCTAATGGCATACTTAGAAAAATTGTGATGTTTATTACAAAGCATGATTTAGTTTAAATCCATTTGGCCTACTCAATGTACTTTTGTTCTTTAGAATAATGAACTCAAATATCATTCTTTTGGTCTTTGTATTAGAAGGGACTCTTTCCTTTTTCAAGCCTTGAACACAAACTGGACCCATCAGATTTTCACGTTATGCGTGGGAGAGACAAAAGAGCCGATAAGGCTTAATGAAAGAAATTGTTCTTGATTTTTCTCGAGAGTTCACACTGTATATCGGCATTGACATAAGCACTATTTAGCACTATTTTGTCAACCATCAATTGACTGGAAAAACAATAGGTCTTTGAAGCTGCGTTCTTCAAAATGCCACATTTAGTTTATCTCTAAAGGCTTGGGCTTTAACGTGATAGTTGGTAAAACTAAAGAGGCAGAACCTTTGAAACAGGTATAATACATTGATATGCCGCAGATATGCAGATTGATGCAGAGAAGCAGCATGGCTCAGTGGAAAGAGCACGGGCTTTGAAGTCAGAGGTCATGGGTTCAAATCCTGGCTCCACCAATTGTCAGCTGTGTGACTTGGGCAAGTCACTTAACTTCTCTGTGCCTCAGTTACCTCATCTGGAAAATGGGGATCAAGGCTGTGAGCCCCCCGTGGGACAACCTGATCACCCTGTAAGCTCCCCAGCGCTTAGAACAGTGCTTTGCACATAGTAAGCGCTTAATAAATGCCATCATTATTATTATTATTGTATGGCCCAACATAACAAAGCACAACTTAATGGTTTTGATGTTAAAACACCTCCTCCTAAATGCATGATGGTTTTTGTTTTTGGTGTTTTGGGGGGTGGGGTTTGTTGGGGTTTTTTACCCCCCAGAATAGACTAGAGCAGATTTTTTTTTCTTCACATTTCCTCTGCTCAATTAGCAAAAAGGAAATAGTCTAGCCGGCTTGAGAGCTTTGTCCCAATGGGGACTTTCTTGCACTGCCTTGCAGTCTCTAGGCCGGTCTGCTTAAGAGTATTTAAATTTCAAGTCTTTGGTTCAAGTTCCAGATTTGCTTAAGAGGCAGCATGATATAGGATATCTAGAGACAGGATACCTTGATTCCAGGTCTGGTTCTGCCCTTGACTTGCTGTGTGAAACTTGGACAATCACTTAGCTCCTCTCTGCCTCGGTTTCCATATCTACAAGACACGAATGGTATCCACCCTTCTCCTTCTCGGGGATGTTCTCCAAAGGTGGGTAAGGGACATGCCAGGTGATCACTGTGGTAGTCACTCCTAGATACCCTCTGGGCTCGTCTTTGTAAAGCTTGAGGGGCTGCCTCCCTGGATAGCAGGCGGTCTGACCAGAAAGAGGTCAAGCTCCACCCCTCCCATGTTCCTGGGGAGGCCAGCCCCTCTCTCCCCTCCATTTTCTTTCCCGATGCCTTGCTGTGGAGACCTCAGAGACTCACCTTAGGTAAGCTAACTCAGTCTGGGCCAGTGGAGGGTGACACACCCTCCCTCCCTCCCTCCCTCCCCCTCCCAACCCCCCAACCCACCTTACCCAACCCACTCATTGGCATGACTAAACTCCTGCAGTGCTC
This sequence comes from Tachyglossus aculeatus, assembly GCF_015852505.1. NCBI lineage: Eukaryota > Metazoa > Chordata > Mammalia > Monotremata > Tachyglossidae > Tachyglossus > Tachyglossus aculeatus. Next base: position 95,543,812 of record NC_052101.1, on the reverse strand, counting down.
CAGCACTCCTGTGTTCATGCTGACCCTTTACATTTTACTGCCCCTTCCTCCCTTCCCCCACTCCTCCCAGGGCTGACCAGAGGATACTTCCCACTCCAAAGTCCGCTGGCCTAGAATGGGAGCTCCCTAGTTGTAGACTGTCGGGGCCCTGTGTATTTTGCCATCCTCCCGGCCATCTTAGAGTGGCTGGTTTCAGTGAGCTCCGTAGATTTGGCACACTGCGACTGCGTAAGCTGTGGCTTTTCGCCCCTCAGCAGGTGGCTGCAGGCTCAGACCTGGGCTCCCGGGCCCTATTCCCGATCCTCCCCACGGCCCTCCCAGTTTAGGGGAGGGTTACCGGTCCTTGAGTTCCCGACTCCCTCCCCAACCCGACTTCTCTACCCTCTCTCTCTTAAGTAGGAAACAATTCAGCAGGTGTGACCTGGTCCAGCCAGACCCACTGATGTGAATCCTCATGGAGGGACCTCCCTCTCCCACCCTTCTCTTTTTGCTCTTGCGGGAAGGCTCCTGCGATCAGCCTCTACGATCATTCACGCAGCACAACAGAGGCTTAGAGGAGAGTTCAAGAGTTTATTGTATAGTGCTTGCATCTCTCTCAGAAATGCTGGAGGAAATGCCACATGAGTTATGGCAGTGACCTCGATGGTCTTTCTGTGTGCTCACATTGGGCAAGCTAAAGACCCCAACTCATGCACCCACACACCATACAGCTCCCCCACCACTCCCTCCTGGAAGAAGAAGAAGAAGAAAAAAAAGACTAAAGAAATGAAAGAGATACTGTTCCGTAATAGGATTTGGTTGGCTTTTCTTCTTTTATTTTTTCCCTCTTCCAAAGTGCTTCCTTTGCATTCAGTCTAGGCCATGTCTGAGACCCGCTTGGACTTGGCTACACTTCAGCATGGTCTCAGGCGAGTCTGCCCTTTCTGTAACCGTTCCTTCCCCAGCCTACTTGGAAACCCTAGGAAAACTTGCAACGGTTGCCTGGTTTAGATCCGGACAGCTTCTCCCAGGCTCTGGGGGTCATCCCTGCTAGTCAGCCTCCCTGCCTCCAAACCCAAAGAGCAGAGTTACTTCAATTCTTCCCGCTCTGCCACTCATTCAGGGTGAGGTGGTGACCCTTTCCAGTGCCGCGAAACCTCTCGCTCAGCAAATGTCAGTACTCATGAGCTGACAGTAGTCTATGCAGTTGCTCTCCTCCCGTGACCAGCTGTCGGTTTCACCGCCACTGGAGGTTACCCTGAAGCTCCCCCATCCTGTGAGCTAGAGCCCCTTCTCTGGAGCATTTCCGTGAGGAGGTCTGTCTAAAGGAAGAAGTGGTCCAACTTTTTGGACTCCATTCTGAAGATGGAGCCGTCGGGAATAGCTAAGCTATTGCCCGAAGGTTCGGAGGAAGCTCCGCAGTCCTTCTGTTTCTGGAGCCTCTCCATCGCAGCGTGAGTGGTAGTGTCCTGTCATACATTTTCTAGGAAAGCAGCCACGCGTGTCTTCAGGACCCTGGTAGTCCGTTTCCTAGGAAAGTGGCCACACATGGTCTCCGGAACCTGGTAGTCTATGCCCCATCTTCTTTTATGGAGTACAAAGTGTCCCTCTCACACTTGGGCCCTTTACCCTGTGTCCTCAATCCCACAGTCGAGGGAGTTATTCCCACCTGGCTAGTACCAGCCCTCGAGGGGAGGCTCGTGTGGTATCTAACCCCTTGACCCCTCTCCAAGCGCATTGACGTAGACGCTTGTAAAGAATTTCTTGTTCTAAATTCTGCTGCCAGCTCTTTGGCTATGCAGCGGGCTACAAGCAGAAAGTCCCGAACCCCCTCAGAGGCCATTTGTTCCTTCGGTCAGAGGCAGACATTGAAGCCATGTGGGATACCGTCGGGGATATAGACGAGGCCGGCAAGTTACAGCTAAAGGCAGTCAAAGATGTGACTCCCGCTACTTTAACTTGGGGCCGTTATGGTTGACTCTCAACCTTTCGTCTGGCCGAGGCAAACTATGTGGTATCACACGAGTCTGGGTGGGAAACCTTAGCGTTACTGGGTGAGGCGTTTTTGGGAAGAGTATCGGTCGGATCCTCTTTCAGGACCAGCCAAATGAGGAAAGCAGACGTGGTTATCTTGGCCCCTTCTCCTTCTTCCCTAAACAGAGGCCCGTTTTGGTAGCGCCATCCTGCAGCACCTGTTTCAGTAGCCTTGATCCCACTGCCTTCTTGGAACCAGTTACGGAATCGACCAGAGTGATCATCTGGTGTGTCCTTGTGCCCATCTTTGGAGAAGCGAGGGTTTCGTAATGTAACCTGAATTCTCTGAAGGTGTGTAGACCCACCAGATGATCACCCCTGCCCTCCTCCCCTCTCTTGAGGGCGGTGCTTTTTCTCTTTGTGCTCTCTTCAGCAGGGCTCCGGCTCTGTCGGGAAACTGGAGGGGAGCGAGGGGCCGGCCTCCCTGGGAACATGGGAGGGGCAGAGCCTGACCTCTTTCTGGTCAGCCCGCCTGCTATCCAGGGAGGCAGCCCCTCAAGCTTTACAAGAACGAGCCCAGAGGGTATCCGGGAGCAGCTACCACCCGAGTGATCATCTGGCGTGTCTACACACCTTCAGAGAACTCAGGTTACGGTAAGTAATCCTTACTTCTGAGGCTTTTTAAGGCATTTGCACTCCTTTGATGGGCATTGTAGCGCTTAGTACAGTGCTCTGCACACAGTAAGCGCTCAATAAATCTGATTCTAAAAATTCAAGGTGGTAGTTTTGGAGGTTTTCATTTTCCCCTGTGATACGGTGATGCTGTCTATCTGGGAGAAGGGGCAAAACAGCACAGGACTGGAACTTTCATCCAGCGCTTAGAACAGTGCTTTGCACATAGCTCTTAATAATTGCCATCATCATCATCATCAGAGGTTTTAACCAATCGAGGAGCAGCATGGCCTAGTGGAAAGAGCACGGACCTGGTTTCCAATTCTGGCTCTGCCACTTGCCTGCTGGATGGCCTTGGGCAAGTCACTTCACTGCTCAGCGCCTCAGTTTCCTCATCTATAAAGTGGGGCTTTGATACCTGTTTTCCCTTCTACTTAGACTGTGAGCCCCATGTGGGACAGGGACTCTGTCCAACCTAAATGTCCTATATCTACCCCTGCGCTTAGTATAGTGCTTGCTACATAGTAAGCGCTTAACAAATAATGCAATTGTTGTCATTATTATTAACGAGCTTGTAGGCCTAGGTCAGTGAGGTTCTTTCTCTTTGTGTGGGCTCTTTGGGACTTTAAGGTGCTATCAGGAGGCTCAAGACGAGGAACTGAGATGAAAGGAGAAGGAGCCAAGTAGGAGATTTGGAAGCAAAAGGAGGGTTTGGCAGATTGGCTTCTTTTAGGAGGGGAATAAGGGTGACCATATTATGGAGGTAAAATAACTTGTGCTGTGGGGAATGAAGGAGGACAGCAGGTAAGAAATTGAACAAGGTTCCCTGAAACAAAGTCATATGGGTGAAGGAGTTCTGGGCAGAAAATATTTGGAATGAACTAACCTAATTCATTGTTTAAAAAAATATATATATAGATGCATGTATGTAAGTATAACTGACATTTCAGTAATTAGTCCTTTTAACTGCCATGGGTTCCTCTTTTGTTTCTAAAGCATCTTAATTTTTTTTAATCAGGTATATTTGGTCACTTTAATGTCTCAAAAGCTCTAACAGTATTGTCCAGTTGAGTTTTATAATCATGGGGCTGTGGATTGTTGTTCTAGGTCTCGGAGAGAATGAAGATTGTTGATGTAATAGGAGAGAAGATCTATAAAGATGGAGAGCGCATCATTGCTCAGGTAAAAAGACTTTGGATTTTCCATTTTAGTATACATTTAGTGATGAGAAAAGCATCTCCTGTGATCCCTAACAGTTCACAGAACTCCCACCGCATCCTAAGAGCCCAACACACTCTTCAGTTTCTGCTTTTAATGGGTACCTGAAAAGTCTCCCTTTAAAAAAGCACCCTATTACCCAGTTGCTGTTATCTTGGTGACAATTTCTTAATACAGCATCTTCAAATGTTCCCTTCCTTAACTTACACTCTTTGCTCTTGTTATGACACCTTCTGCCACTGACTGTGTCTCTTGCTTCACTGTTATTGAAACCTTACAGATCTGTGTAGGCTGGGATCATCCCTTGAAGATGTTTTGTAGTAAGATCAATTCTCTCGGTTTCTTTCATCACAGATCTCAGCCCCCAGTCCTGTGTAATTTTTAGAAATTTGGAGGCATGTCCTACCTGTTGAATCCTTGCTCTTAAGCTCATCAGCTAGTCTTAAATGTGATCAGAATCACTTAGCCATACCTGGATTTGGTCTTCCACCTATTGATCACTGCAGTAACTATTGTATTCGAGTGAAATGCTGGACTTATAACTATGAGGAAGTCAGTACAACAAACTTCTAGACTGTGAGCCCATTGTTGGGTAGGGACCGTCCCTATATGTTGCCAACTTGTACTTCTCAAGTGCTTAGTGCTCTGCAGACAGTAAGTGCTCAATAAATACGATTGAATGAATGAGTGAACAGAAGTTTTTCAAAGCCCTGATGAAATTCCTTTTACAATTGCATATTTTTTTAGTCCTCTCAAGTGAATTTTAAACCTCACAATGAAAACCTCCTCCAAAAGTCACTGCGTGATCTGCAGTCTTGGGCGGTTGCCCACAGTTAAAAATTGAACAGAATCGGTTGCCACATCCAAATGAAAAAGGGTCGCCAACACATTCTAGTCTCCGTGAGAAGCCCGATCTAGCTCTGGCTCGGGAGAGATCCAGCCTCTGTGGGCAGTCATACGGGTGTAATGTCATTACAGCATCATTCATGCTGAGAAGCATTCATGCAAGAGGAGCAGCGTGGTTCAGTGGAAAGAGTACGGGCTTGGGAGTCAGAGGTCATGGGTTCTAATCCCCGCTCTGCCACTTGTCAGCTGTGTGACTTCGGGCAAGTCACGTAACTTCTCTGTGCCTCAGTTCCCTCATCTGCAAAATGGGGATTACGACTGTGAGCCCCCCGTGGGACAACCTGATTACCTTGTGTTCCCCCCTAGCGCTTAAGAACAGTGCTTGGCACATAGTAAGCGCTTAACAAATACCATCATTATTAATCATGGGTGAGGCCCTCCAGCCAGTCTGAGAGTCACCCTGCTTCTCCTGCCGTCCCCTCTGTGTACCTTGAAGACCACTGGAGTCAGCAAAGTGGATTCGTCAGGGAAGCAGAGCAGCCTTGAACTGATTTCCAAAATGCAATTCTGTAAAAACCAAATTTCTTGGGCATTTTTTTTTTCGTCTTCCAAGGATACCTGCTAAGCACACTGTTCTAAGTGCTGGGGTAGATGCAAATTAGTCAGATCAAACAGAATCCCTGACCCACATCGGGCTCACCCTCTAAGTAGGAGGGAGAACAGATATGGAATTCCCATTTTGCACTTGAGGAAACCAAGGCCTAGAGGAAGGGAAGTGACTTGCCCAAGGTCATACAGCAAGCAAGTGACAGAGCCGGAGTTAGAACTCAGGTCCTCTCACCCCCAGGCCCGTGCTCTTTCCACTAAGCCGTGCCGCTTCCCCGGTTTCGCTAATGGGATTTCACCTGAGCTATCATCTCTCTGGGAGTGGTCTGAATTGGCATTTTCAAAAGATATTAAAAGGGCCACCACTCCGCAGAACCAGTTAGCATTTTTCTCCTCGCCTTCACCGTTAACATGCCCCACGCTGGTGGAGACCATCGCAAATTTCTCCCCCTGGTCCCACCCCCAAGGGACTCGGCAAGCTTTTGCTTGCTGTCGTGGGGACAGCAAGGAGCTGTGCGTGGACTAGAGCAGCAGTGGCAGCAGAAGGGAAGAGAAACAATAATTAAGCCACCGCTGGCTTCGAGAGACCACCTAATGCCGTCCCGAATTGCCAGTGACAGCGGGGGCTCCCACTGGTTTCTCACCACCTCCTGCTCTGTTCCTTATGGTTCCTAATGAATTCATCATCTGGCTGTCTAGGGCTGTACGTGTACCAGAACAACTTTATAACCCCGGCTCCACCACCGGTCTGCTGTGTGACCTCGGGCAAGTCGCCTCTCTTCTCAGGGCCTCAGTTACCTCATCTGTAAAATGGGGATTGAGACTGGGAGCCCCACATCAATCAATCAATCAATCAATCGTATTTATTGAGCGCTTACTATGTGCAGAGCACTGTACTAAGCGCTTGGGAAGTACAAATTGGCAACACATAGAGACAGTCCCTACCCTACAGTGGGCTCACCGTCTAAAAGGGGGAGACAGAGAACAAAACCAAACATACCAACAAAATTAAATAAATAGGATAGATATGTACAAGTAAAATAAATAGAGTAATAAATATGTACAACCATATATACATATATACAGGTGCTGTGGGGAAGGGAAGGAGGTAAGATGGGGGGGATGGAGAGGGGGACAAGGGGGAGAGGAAGGAAGGGGCTCAGTCTGGGAAGGCCTCCTGGAGGAGGTGAGCTCTCAGCAGGGCCTTGAAGGGCCACATGGGACAGGGACAGCCTCCAACCCAATTTGCTTGTATCCACCCTGGCGCTTAATACAGTGCCTGGCACACAGTAAGCACTTAACACATACCACAATTATCATTATTATTATTAAGATGGGACATTCTGAAGAGGGTGTGTCCACGGAGTCGCTATGGGTCGGAAATGACTTAGCATTTGAAGGGAGAAAAAGAGTGTTGTGTGTGTTGGTGGGGAGGGTGTCTTAGTCTTCCTCTCTAGCCCTCCGATAATTTTCTCTCTCCCTTTCCCTGTCTCTCTGACTCCCTCGCCTATTTCTCCCCACCCCACCCCCCCAACTCCCCAACAGCGAACTTTGACCATTGACCCTACCTTCAGTAATCCTGCCCCGTGTCTCACTTTTCAGCCCAGTACATTTGGTCACTTGCGCTGTTTGTTGACTATTCCTTTCTTAGAAATTTACTAAAGGTAGTTTGTTTAAAGTATGGTCTCTTAGGAATCTCATAATGTGTTTTTGCTCCTACTCTTTTTGCTGATTCTTGAGTGATTCCGAATGGATGTTATTTCCCGGGAACCCCTTCCTGGGATTATGCCATTCTACCTCTCGCTGTACTTCATTTTCTAATTCGCACTGCATCTGTTCTATCAGTTAGTCTCGACCTTAATCTTTTAACAACATTTTGGGTTTATGTAGTTTTTTTGGTTTGCATATTATGTATTGTTCGCCTTGGGGATTATGAATTCCACCAAATTGTAGGATCCACGAGGTCGTAAGCTAAGGTCCACTAGATCATCTGACAAATCTGTTGTATTATCTTCTCCCAAGCTTGATAGATACTATTAATTAATAAATTGTTTGATTTGGAATTCCGGTACTCTTAAGACTCTGCTGTTCTTCTCTCTCTAATAATAATAATAGTTCTTGTTAAGCGCTTACAAAGTGCCAAGCACTGTTCTAAGCACTGAGGTAGATACAAGTTAATCAGGTTGGACAGAGTCCCTGTCCCAGATTGGGCTCACACACTTAGTCCCCATTTTTTACAGATGAGGTAATTGAGACACAGAGAAGTTAAGTGACTTGCCCAAGGTCACACAGCAGACAAGTAGTGGAGCCAGCATTAGAACTGATTTCATATACAGAGATCCAGTGTCCCGATTTTAGTGGGACACACATGAAATTTAGCCACTGTTTCACTACTAAATTATGGCCAGTGGGTTTCATGAAAATCCTGGTTGTGGTGGTAGCAGCAGAGGAAGCCACTGCTGGCTTTCTCATTGCTCATCTACCGCTGCTATATTCCTTGCTTCTAAGGCCTTGATTTCTCCAGTCACTTCCACTGTGACCTCCAGGGAGCAAGCAACCCGTGGAGGTGGTAGAAGTGATCGTGGAAATGAGGGTCAGGCCAAAGGAGCAGGGCAACAGTGGATGCAAAAAAAGGTAAAGCTGCTTAGTGGCTGCGGCTTCCCCTGCTGCTGTGGCATTCTGGTATCGGGGGGTAGAGGGAGAGACGTGTATGTTTCTCTTTGCATTTCAGCAATCAATCAATCAATCGTATTTATTGAGCGCTTACTATGTGCAGAGCACTGTACTAAGCAAACCTCTCCCTGTCGCTTTCCTTGTCTCTTTCCTGCTGGCCCTAATCTCAGATCACTAGTCCCACCCCATTGGAGCTTCCTCCATTTGGTTCTTCAGAAAATAGGGTCACTTTAGCATCTGTTTGGGTTTTTTTCCTTTCAGCGTCAATTTTTGTGTGGAGAGGTTAAGGATTCTAATGTGCACGGTAATTATAATTAAAGATAAATTCCCTGGATCAGCTAGCACCTCACATTATATTGGCAGCGTAGCTCAGTGGAAAGAGCACAGGCTTTGGAGTCAGAGGTCATGGGTTCAAATCCCGGCTCTGCCTAGTGTCAGCTGTGTGACTCTGGGCAAGTCACTTCACTTCTCTGGGCCTCAGTTACCTCATCTGTAAAATGGGGATTAAGATTGTGAGCCCCCCATGGGACAACCTGATCACCTTGTGACCTCCCCAGCGCTTAGAACAGTGCTTTGCACATAGTAAGCGCTTAATAAATGCCATTGTTATTATTGGCAAACTTTTTCCCTGTATGAATAGTTTGTGTGGTTTCTAAGAAAAATAAAGCCAGCTAACTCAGACTGCAAAAATAATAAACAATTGTATTGCCACTAGTCTTAAGTGCTTTCAACTCAAATATTTGATCTCTTTATGGTAGCGAGTGCCCACTTCTAAATTTTGTTCACTTGGATGTAATGATCCCATCTCGATCCTGTCGGTCCTACCTTTATAACGTCGTGAAAATCCGCCCTTTCCTCTCCACCCAAACCGCTACCACGTTAATACATATCCACTCATCCTATCCCACCTGGATTACTGCATCCGCCTCCTTGCTGATCTCCCAGCCTCCTGTCTCTCCCCACTCCATCCATTTCTCAGTCAGCCTCACTGTAGCTAATATTTTCCCACCTAGTAGCCAGAAAAGAACACAAGGGCAGTTGCCCTAATCCCACTCGTGTGTCCTTTCTCAAGTGACTCAGATTTCTTTAAGTCTTTCCTTAAGAAGTCCATCCTTGGGATTTGGATTTTTCTTTTCTAAATCCCAGAGCGGTGCTACTGCCCTAGACCTGGGACCGATTAAGATGTACCGGGGTTTCCTCGTCTCCAGTCTTTCCATCCCATAACTTGAGGTTCTGCCCGTGTGTGAAGAAGTTGGGGAAGGGGGCACAGGTGTCACATAGTACAACCCCACCACGTTTAGTGCGCTTAGTGGCTTCCATCCTCACATCTTCTGCTCAGAAAGCCGTGGCCTAGTGGAAAGAGCGTGGGCCTGGTTGTCAGAGGACCTGGGTTCTAATCCTGGCTCTGCTACTTGCTTGCTGCGTGGCCTTGGGCAAGTCACTTAACCTCTCTGGGCCTCAGTTTCTTCAGCTGTAAAATGGGGGTTCCGTGCCCCCTCCTAGTTAGACTCTGAGCTCCATGTGGGATGGGGACTGTGTCCAACCCAACGTGTATCTACCCCAGCATTTAGAACAGCAACTGACATATAATAGGTGCTGAACAAATACCATAATAGTACTAATACAGTTTGTCAAACATCCTTTTTTTGACAATCTGAATGTGTGGTAGTCCGGAACTTCGTTTCGTATCCTTTAATGGAAAGATAGTCCCCTTGTAGCCTTAAGAGAATAAATGCTGAGTTAAAATTATTAAGCTGGCTGCTTTCCCGTATTCGGGTGCTAAAATATTTTATTATTTGAATAATCTGCCATATCCATGGAAAATAGAGTTAAGTGGTTTTGAGATGGTAAGATGATTTCATTATCATACCACCATCATAATAGCAGACTGCAAATAAGAAATCACTCTCTAAACACAGTGGATTTAGTAGTGATCTGGGCTTAATCTACATTTAAAGGAAAGCCCGGTGTGTTTCCTTTACAAATATTCACATCCAGGATTTATCAATCAATCAATCAATCGTATTTATTGAGCGCTTACTGTGTGCAGAGCACTGTACTAAGCTCTTGGGAAGTACAAGTTGGATTTATAAATGAACTCTATAAATTATGGGGGTAGATATGAACAACCGCCCCCACCCCCCCCATCACCACCAGGTCTATACAACATTCTGTATATCCTAATGAATCGAGGTGATGATCAAGAAAGACGGGTAACTAAAGATCCGATAGCATTTTTTTGAATGCCAGTCATTAAAATACTTCTAAAAAACAGCCTCCTGGGCTTCTTCAGTAACTAGATGCTACCCCAGCATCTAAAGGAAACAACCAATGTGCAGTATGTACAGCGGATCTACTGTACAGTGGTTTTGATGAGCAGTGACTATCAAAAAAAAAATCTAACAAAGCCATGAACCAGTATCCAGTGCTCCTGAACTCCGGCTTGTGTAGCCCTCTTGGAATTTCTACTTTGTCAAGCACTGGGATTGGGTGATGGCAAGTGTCTAATGAAGGAAAACTCAACATGTATTAATAAGATGTAGCAGCTAATGAGGCGATAGAATGGGTAATTAAAGGATGTACTGCGTTGCTGGAGATTACACCAGTAGCTGTTTGTTAGGAAGTGAATCAGTATAGTGTTATGCATATGAACCAAATAATGTGCTAGAAAATATCTGTTTTAGGATATGTTGGGACACAGCAGTGATTAACAGATCAGTAAATTGTGCTTGTAGAGCAGATATTTGACTGGTTATCATAAACTTAAATGAGTCTGGTTCTCCCAGTGGCTAGTTATTTCCTGTTGTTGTAAATTAAGCCCTTTGGGCTGACTGTTTTATGCATCGATGCAGTATATGAACAGTCTTTGTAGAAACAGCCATTGGTCTCAAAAAAAATCGATGCTCTTTCCAAGTGCCCAATTTACTAGGCATCAACCAAGTGGCAGGAATTAAAATAAATATTGCGGATCTGGTAGACAAACTGAAACGAACACGAACAATTAGGGACGTGCAGTGGTCCATCCTTAAATGCTAGGATGGACGATGAGGAGGATCGCCGTCACACGGCTCTTCCAAGCCTGCTGCTGCCACTGACCGAATACTTGACTGGATGGGGACTATTGGTCTCTCTGGATGGCCTTGCTTGTGCTCTTATTGAGATGCAGCAAAATAAAGCCAGTTAGAAGTGATGGATGAGTCCTTCTACAGGCCACTACTGTGCGAAGTTGAGGATTTCAACATATTGCTGGTGCCGGTTCAAACGATGATATTTCTGAATGCTAACAGTATGATAAGGGAATCCTTTTACTGAACAATAAGCAGTTAGAATTTTGGTAAATGCATTATGATTTGTGGTAGAATAATCTGTGGATCCTAATAAAAATGGCTTAGGTGTGATCTTAGGGCGAATATATTTGCAGGGAGAGATGTGTATTACAATGACATTCAAAGCCATGGAATGCCTGAGCTGCCCAAACTGGAAAATGTAATAATAATAATAATGGCATTGTTAAGCCCTTACTATGTACCAAGCACTGTTCTAAGCACTGGGTGGGGGGGTGGGGAGGTACAAGGTAATCAGGTTGGCCCACATGGGGCTCACACTTTTAATCCCCATTTTACAGGTGAGGTAACTGAGGCACAGAGAAGTTAAGTGACTTGCCCAAAGTCACAGTTGACAAGTGGCAGAACTGGGATTAGAACCCATGACCTGACTCCCAAATCCATGCTCTTTCCACCGAGCCACGCTGCTTCTCACGCATAAGCCAAGTGACCTCGTATTGTAGATTTTTGTTTCATCTTTTAGTTGGTAGTGCTCAGGTAATAGAAGTGTTTATTTTCAGTGGTTAATTTGGTGTCATTTAAGTGACTGTAAATTCACTTGTGCAGTTGAAAATAATTCCATAACTTTGGTAAATTGATAAAAGTGCTTTTGTCTCCCCCACCCCAATCCTACAGGGTGAAAAAGCAGACAGCTTTTACATTGTGGAGTCTGGTGAAGTGAAAATCTTGATTAAAAGCAAGGTGAGTTTGCATATGTTAACCCCGTGTTAGAAATCATTCCCTAGAATTGAAAGTGTTGCGGGGGGCCTAGCCTCTTGGTAATTCCTGCAACTGCTTTAAGTTACTGATTGATACTCACTGTTTTTCCTTTCTTGGGTATGAAGGCCATCTTTGGTAGCCGGGAGATGAGTTAATAAATTCATCTGAATAGTGGGACTGAAGCAAGGAATACTTCAGTTGCATTTTTTTCGTACCTTGTAGGAATTGGATTTCTTCACCCAGTACTCACTCCACCTTCTTTCAAAAATATGACTATTCAGCAAGGAATGATTTAAAAATAGACAACAGTACTGAGAATTAACCAATTGATGGTATTTACTGAACAGTTACCGTGTGCAGAGCACTGTTAAGCACTTGGGAAAGGACAGTACAATAGAGTTGGTAGGCAGGATCCCCGCCCTCAAGGAGTCCAGAGGGGGAGACGGACATTAAAAGAAATTTACAGATAGGGGATATGGCAGAGTGTAAGGATATAAGTACTGCAGAACTGAAGGTGGGGTGTATATAAAGTTCTTAAGGGGTACAGAGAGCTAAGTGCATAGGTGATGTAGAGGGGAGGGCTGTTGGGGGAAATGAGGGCTTAGTCGGGGATGGCCTTTTGGAGGAGATGATGTGATTTTCGGAGGGCTTTGAAAGCGGGGAGAGTGGTGGTCTGTCGGATATGAAGGGGGAGGGAGTGCTGGGCCAGAGGCAGGATGGGGGAGATCAAGGTTCAGAGAGTAGGTTGGCAGGGGAGCAAAGCGTGCATGCTGGGTTGTAATAGTCGACCACCAAGGTAAAGTAGGAAAGGGAGAGCTGATTGCCTTAAAACCGACGGTAAGGAGTTTCTGATTGATGCTGAGGTGGAAGCGCTTAATACAGTGCTCTGCACACCGTAAGTGCTCAATAAATACGACTGAATGAATGAATGGAAGGTCAACCACTGGAGGATTTTGAGGAGTGGGGAGATGTGGACTCCTCTTGGAGGAGTTGTGATTTTCGGGGGGCTTTGAAAGCAGGGACAGTGGTGGTCTGTCGGATATGAAGGGGGAGGGAGTGCCGGGCCAGAGATAGAATGGGGGCTAGGTGTGGGCAGCGGAATAGGGGAGATCAAGGTTCAGAGAGTCCTCTCCGCTCCGCTAGTTTGCACCCATTTAAATTGAGAATTTTCAGCTTTATTAACATCCCACCCTCAGCCCCACAGCACTTACGTACATAGCCATAATTTATTTATATTAAGGTCCTCCTCCCCCTGTAGACAGCTTATTCATCATCAGTCGTATTTATTGAGCGCTTACTATGTGCAGAGCACTGTACTAAACGCTTGGGAAGTACAAATTGGCAACATATAGAGACAGTCCCTACCCAACAGTGGACTCACAGTCTCAAAGATCTGAAAGTCTAAAATATATAAAAGATCTCACAGTCTAAAAGCTTATTGTGGGCAGGGCAACTCTTGCATTGTACTCTCCCAAGTACTTAGTACAGTGCTCTGCACAGAGTACAGGCTTAATAAATACCACTGATTGTTTGATCATACAAGTTAGCAAGGTGATGGATGTAAAGGAATTTGTCTAGCTGCCCGTAATTTATAGTAGTGGCTAGCCATTTAGAGTTACTTTGAGTAATGGAGGGCCAGGTAATTTGGTTCCTTAGTCAAAAAGATCATTGTTATGATAGTTTCTGGTAATCCAAGGTTTTTCCAAGTATAGCAAAGACTAAGTAATGTGTTTATGGAAGGCGTTTATACAGCAGTAGCAGAAACCCCCTGACTGCCCCCAGGGATCCCACCACCGCCCACCCCATCCCTCGCTCCTGCCCATCTCCTTCATCATCATCATCAATCGTATTTATTGAGCGTTTACTGTGCGCAGAGCACTGTACTAAGCGCTTGGGAAGTACAAGTTGGCAACATATAACTCTGGCAACATACCTCCTTGTGGATGATCCTTCTACCCCAGCCCCTTCTGCTGCTGGAGTCTCTCCCTAGAAGCTGGGGTCTGCTGATCTCTTCTCCCCAAGATCGCTGTCCTGCATTGCAGCATTGCAGCCCGTTTTGTTTCTGAATGCAGTATTGTATTAAATGCGCCAAGTTTTGGTTTGCTTTCTGCCTTTCATCCAGGCGGAGACCTAACTCGATAACGTCTGCATCTAGGGCAAGTTCTACCAATTTCGGCCCAAAGTGCCCTGCTCTGTATGTTTCCACTCCCTCTCCCCCACCCTCCACCCTGTATTCATAGGGGATCAGTCAATCAGACAGTTGCGTTTATTGAGCACTTCTTGTGCGCGGGGCACTGTACTAAAAGCTTGGGAGAGTACCACACAACAATATAAGGCATATTTCCTGCCCACAGCGAGCTTACAGTCTAGAGAGGGAAGGAGACGTTAATATGAGTAAATAAATTACGGAGATGTACCTAAGGGCTGTGGGGCTGAGGGTGGGGGTGGCGAAAAAAGGAAGCAAGTCAGAGTGACTCAAAAGGGAGTGGGAAAAGAGGAAATGAGGGCGTAGTCAGGGAAGGCCTCTTGGAGGAGATGTGTCTTCAATAAGGCTTGCTCAGGGGGTTGCATAACTAGGGAAAGAAGAGGAGCAGCCTCCATTTTACTCCTGGGTTGCCCAGGTTTATACATCTCCCCTCCTCCCCACAGCATCCTTAGAAGGGGAAAGAAGGGTCAGTCTTTGGGATTGAAGCTCACTCCCTGGGTCCAGAGAGGATTCCTGAGGGCGAGGGAGCAGTCCAGAAGCCCCACGATCAGTGTGGCTCTAGCTCTATGACCCTCTTTGTACTTTCCGATGTCTACCAACAACTAGCTCCCGAGGTGCCTTTGTCCCATAATGGGAGGCGGGTAGGTCAGGAAGGAAAGGGGAAGATGAGGTGTGCAGGGTGAGGGTGACCTTCTGAAATCACCCTTCCTCCAGGAGGACTTCCCCTAATTTCTCCTCTCACTACCCTAATAATAATAATAATGATGGTATTTGTTAAGCGCTTACTATGTGCCAAGCACTGGGGGAGATACGAGGTTATCAGGGTGTCCCATGTGGGGCTCACAGTCTTAATCCCCATTTTACAGATGAGGTAACTGAGGCCCAGAGAAGTTAAGTGACTTGGCCAAAGTCACACAGCTGACAAGTGGCGGAGCCGGGATTAGAACCCACGACCTCTGACTACCAAGCCCGGGCTGTTTCTACTAAGCCGCACCGCTGCAATTTCAGCACTTCGGTGCCACCTAAGCATGCTCCGAATTAACTTCCAAAGAGCCAAGTGAAACGTTATTCCTTTCTTATAGGGTGTCTCGAAGGTCAGTAGGCAGAGAGGCAGGTCAACCTGAAAGGGAGTTTCAAAAGTGAAGGATTGTTACTGTTCCTTCGAAATTCAGGCCAGGGGCCATTAGTAAGACAGTTGTAACATCCCAGTGACTTGAGACGTTACGTAAGTTGGTGGGGGGGAAAAAGAATCAGCTTTCATAACTTCAGCTTGAATAAATTGCTAGCCAGGGCAGCTTGCAGAACACAGGTGTAACTGTGTAAGGTGACTAAATGCTGGATAATTAGTATGTGCAGAACGCTGATGTCTGAAAAGTATACCAGTAGCAAATATGAAAATGTGAGCTAAAAATAAGGTTCTTTTTCTGATGCAGACAATGACCGTTAAAGAAGGAAACCAGGAAGTGGAGATTGCACGGTGTCGTAAAGGACAGTACTTTGGAGAGCTTGCTCTTGTCACCAACAAACCCAGAGCAGCGTCTGCTTATGCCGTCGGAGATGTCAAATGCCTAGGTAAAGTTTCTTCTTTATGCTCTCTCTCTCTTTTTCTCTCTCCCCAGCTCCACCACCACCACCAAACAATGGTTCCCCCTTCAGTTTTCTTCTTTCTTTCATTCATTCATTCAGTTGTATTTATTGAGGGCTTAATGTGTGCAGAGCACTGTACTAAGCACTTGGAAAGTACAGTTCAGCAACAGAGACAGTCCCTGCTCACAACGGGTTCACAGTCTAGAAGTCTTTCACTACTGTCTATCGGCCTCTAGGCAGGGAGTCTTCTCACAAAGTCAAAGTTTGTAGTAGACATCTTAAACACCAAAGGACAGTGTCTGAAGAGGTGACCTTTTTGGTTATTCCTTCAACTTCTCTCCCCCACCTCCCCCATCTTTTTCTTCCACTTTCTTCTCTTGTTTGCCCATCTCTCTCTCTTCCATGTCTTTCCTTTCTGTCCTGTGTTCTTTCCTTTTTGACTCCTCCTCTGTCTCTGATCACTAATGCAGTTTTTCACCCTCTCTCCTTCCTGATGCTATTCTTTCTCCACTTGGACTCCTCATATTCGCACCCAAACCCTGTCTTCCCCCTGACTTTCCCATCACCTTACGCCACACCACCATCCTCCCTGCCTCACAAGCCCATAAGCTTGGCGTTATCCTTGACTCATCTCTCTCATTCAACGCACATATTCAATCTCTCTGTTCTAAATCCTGTCCAACCTTCACAACATCACCAAAACCCGCCCTTTCCTCGTCATCCAAACTGCTACCGCATTA
This sequence comes from Tachyglossus aculeatus, assembly GCF_015852505.1. Lineage (NCBI taxonomy): Eukaryota > Metazoa > Chordata > Mammalia > Monotremata > Tachyglossidae > Tachyglossus > Tachyglossus aculeatus. The sequence goes on along the minus strand of NC_052101.1, from coordinate 95,527,268 downwards.
ATCCAAGCACTTATCCTATCCCGCCTTGATGACTGCATCAGCCTCCTCTCTGATCCCCCCGTCTCCTGTCTGTCCCGACTTCAGTCCATACTTCACTCTGCTGCTTGGATTGTTTTTCTACAAAACCATTCAGTCCATTCCCCCACCTCTCAAGAACCTTCATTGTTGCCCATCCATCTCCACATCAAACAGAAATTCCGTACATTGGCTTTAAAGCATTTGATCGCCTTTCCCCCTCCTACGTCACCTCCCTGACTGCTACAGTCCAGTCCACCCACTTTGCTCCTCTAATGCCAACCTATTCACTCTTCCTCAATCTCACCTACCTGGATGCCGATCCCTTGCCCATGTCCCATCTTTGGCCTGGAACACCGTCCATCTCATATCCAACAGATGATTACTCTCCCCCCCTTCAAAGCCTTGTTAAAATCACATCTCTAAGAGGCTTTCCCCGACTAAGCCCTCATTTCCTCTTCTCCCCCTCCCTTCTGTGTCACCCTTGCATTTGGATTTGCACCCTTTATTCCCCCCTCCCTCGGCCCCACACACCTCATGTACATGTCTGTAATTTATATTAAGCTCATTTTGGGCAGGGAACGTGTCTACCAACTCTGTTGTAGTGTACTCTCCCAAGCGCTTAGTACAGTGCCGCACACAGTAAGCACTCAAATACAGTTGATAGATGGATGGATTCTTTCCTCTTTCTTCTTTCCTCCTCCTCCTCTCCGCTTCTTTCCTTTCTCTTCTACCTTTTCCTCCTCCCCTCTCCTTTTCATTTCCTCTCCTCTTCCTCCCACTCTTCTTCATTCTCTTCCATCTTCCGTCCTCCCTCCCTCCCTATCTCCCCACCTTCCAGCCCAGAAGTGTGTGGCTTGAGTAGAAAGGGATGAGCAGCACAGATATGGGAAAATGACACTACTAGGCAGAGCGTCCAAGCAGATGTAGACAAGATGGTTGACAAGAGATCAAGTAAGAGGGAGCTGTGGAAGCTTTCTATGGCTGAGATGGTGTGTAGGGGGAAGAGGAGATGCCACTCTGAGGATCAGAGTGGAGAAGCAGCGTGGCTTAGTGGAAAGAGCACGAGCTTGGGAGTCAGAGGTCTTGGGTTCTAATCCCGGCTCCACCACTTGTCAGCTGTGTGACTTTGGGCAAGTCACTTAACTTCTCTGTGCCTGTTACCTCATCTGTAAAATGGGGATTAAGACTGTGAGCCCCACCTGGGACAACCTGATAACCTTGTATCTCCCCCAGTGCTTAGACCAGTGCTTGGCACATAGTAAGCACTTAACAAATGCCACCATTATCATTATTATTATTATTGTAATTATTATTATTATCAGGAAATTTGGCTCAGAGGCTGTCTCTGAACTAATCATTTTGTACAAAGCGGAATGACAGAAGGTCAGTTTGGAAACCATACTGTACATGTGATAGTCTCCTCCTCGCTACCCCACTTCCGCAAACTAAAAACTTGGCCTCTCCCAAACCGTTACACCCTCATCTCTCTTGTTTACCAACTCGAATAGAGAAGAGCATTGGTTAGGCTTTCTACATGTCTAGCAAATAAATCAAAACTGATTTATAAAAAATAAATCTGAACTTTGGGGCCAGGGGGGACATTTATTTACCTGCGTAGTGATTGGTATGGGACCCACAGATGAATCATTATATAACCTTGGTGTTCAAGTTGAAACTTCTTTAGAGAAGCAGCACAGCCTAGTGGAAAGAGCACAGGCCTGGGAATCAGAGGACCTAGGTTCTAATCCCAGCTCTTCCACCTTTCTGCTGTGTGAACTTGGGAAAGTCACTTAACTTCTGTGCCTCAGTTCTCTCTTCTGCAAAATGGGGATTCAGTATCTGTTCTCCCTCCAACTTAGACTGTGAGCTCCATGTGAGACCTGATTATCTTGTATCTACCCCAGCATGTAGTACAGTGTTTGGCACATAGTAAGTGCTTAACAAAACCATTATTATTATTACCATTGCACCTGGCCACTTCCCTAATCTCACAATTATCAGCAGTTGATGCTTTTTTTTTCTCCGAGCTCTCACTTTTGTGTTTAACACTGTCCAGAAGAAAGAGAAGATCAAACCCTGTCCACAAAGGGCTTTGACAAGGGCATAGTATAACACACATTCTGACTAGCAGTTCAGTAGTCCAGAATCTGTGTATAGCTGAATTTGAAATCTGTAGAAACTCTGTCGACAGCAGTGCCATTTGAGTGGTTATAATGTTTGACCTGGAGACCATTTCTTCTTTGTGTGCTAATCATCTCTTTCTGTGCAGTTATGGATGTGCAAGCATTTGAGAGATTGCTGGGACCCTGCATGGACATTATGAAGAGAAATATAACGCATTATGAGGAGCAGCTGGTGGCAATGTTTGGTTCTAGCATGGACCTGGTGGATCCAGGCAACTAGGCACGCCATACCTCAGTGCCTTCTCAGTTCAACAAAGAAAAAGCCTCCTGTCAGCAACACAAAAACACAAAATAAAATGGACACTACGGAACAGTTATTGCTGCTGCTGTCGTCTCGGGCATTTTAGTAAACCATAATTAAGCCTCAGCACATATTGATGGGTAGAGGCTCAACCTGTGCCTCCACTTTGCTGCTGAAATTCCATTCTTAGACCTCTTTTCATGATTATTCTAACCCATCTTTCACTTCTTTGGTTCAGAATGGCAAGTCTCTCCTGCAGTTTAAGTGCCTGATGCAGAGTCCAAAGTAAAAAAGCTGTTAAGCCCGTTTCTTTCTCTTGCTGCTGCTGTTAGTGGCACTTCGAAACCAAAATTCAAATCTGTAGAAACTTTTCTATCGAGGCAGACTATCCCAGTTCCATCAGGGAGGAAGCTTCCCGCCGCCCCCCCCCCGCCCACCTTGTAGTCTCTTGGTCTCTTTCTCTGACGTGACTTCAGTTGATGTCAAAACCCGCTTTCAATTGTAGCATTTAGTTTTTAAATCGAAGGGTTGTAGGGATTTGAAATTGGCGAAGCTTTGGAGTGAGATGGTCCTGAGGCCTTTGTGCCATCTGCCGAAAGCGGCATGAATTACAGCTGATTGTAGGGGGGAAAGAAAAACGAAACAAAAAACCAGCCCATGGTGATTCTTAGACGCAGAAGAGCATTACAATAACAGGTTCCATAAGTTGACTTTTGTTTTGGAGAAGGTGAAAGGAAAGGGGGACGAGAAACAAGTTTGCTTTTTGAGCATTGTGTGGTTAGCAGAGATTCTTTTTCTTTTTTGTCGTTGCTTATTTCAGTGCAGTGCGTTTGATTGAATCGTGTTCTGATTTAGAGATTGCTAGGAGTATCTTCCTGAAGGACTTCCCTTGTTAAACTTCCGCTATCCCTTTCTTCCCTGCTTTCAGCGTCAGCAGGTGGGTAAGATACTGCCGAAAGGTTGACCTATTCCCTCTTGCGGAAGGAGCCCTTTCTACTATAGCTTTGCTGTTAAATGACAGGTTTTAAAACTCTATAAAAAGGAAAAAAAAAATTTTGTAACTTAAAAGGAAAAGTATTTCTGTACTCAAGGGAGACCCCCTCAATCTTACTCTTTTTGCAGTTCTCTTAGACGCAACTAGACAGTCCCAAATGTCAGCAGAATTGTGTAAAGGTTGCAGAGGTTGGCAGCGTTGAAGGTTTGAAGAATTCAAGAGAGGCTCTGCTAGTTGAGGTGTTTGGAGTTCTGATATTTTGGTTGTGGTTTCTGAGGGTCAGCTAGCCTGGGTGTGAAATCAAACACCTGTTCTATCTTTAACGTTTGTCAGGTAAAATTCTTGATGGAGCTGAGATTTCGTAATGAGGCATTAGGAGCCGTGTCACACAAAAGCGGTAACAGTTTTCTATTTCAAATATGGGGAGTTGAGGGGTCATTTAGGGGCCCTCTCCATTTTAAATTTTCATTTGACTCACAACACTCTGGAACTTCCCCAATTGCGGCTAATGATGTTGCTAGGACTGCCATTTGCAGGAAGACCGCTGTTGTTGGCACAATGTCAATATCCGAGAGGCGCGCAGCTATAACTTCGAGTAGTATTTTCTGACCAGAAGTGATTTCTTGTTCATTCACCTCTTCACCATTTCTGCTGTAGAAATTGGAAGCCAACTGAGAACTGGACAGGTGGCCTTGCCGTTGTAGCGATCTGAACTGTAACTGAGGCTTAATGAGCCAGAGATTCAGCACTGTGAAAGACCATTTGACGCTTGCAGTGTTCTTTTTCCAACTCCATTCTATTCCATAGTCAGTGTGGTGAATGTCATCCCCCAGATTCTGTTGAGCATCCGATGAACAAGCCAAAAGGCCACAAACAATGTGTGTCTGTTTCCCAGTGTCGTCACTTTGTAGTCACCAGTATAGAAGTGTAAAAGTTCTGGAACAGTAGCAGCTTCTTACAAGAAAAATGGGGAAATGTGGCCTTCTGAATGACGTGGATCTCTAAGAAGTCGTTGCCATCTATGGATTGCCCGAACAAGGCTTAAGAAAGTCACACCAAGCAGTCTAGAATCCGAGATCTTAAGCCAGTACCCGTATCCTTGGAGTTCTCCAGTGGCTCATGCTAGGGATCGACTCCTCCCAATAAGCTTTGGAAATTCCAAGGTGGCCAAAATGATCTCTCGGGTGCTCTTGCGCCCCAACATTTCACCGTGCCATACAGACTGGAGCCAAACAGGCTTTTAAGTCTTTCCGTTGACCTGATATGACTATTTAAAACCGCTTGCCGTATGGAGCTTTATACCTCCTTTTCGGCAAAATGATGGAACTGGATCGTAGCAAAGGGATTGGGGAACTTTGTTAGTGGCGAGAGTAAGATGACTCGGCTTGAGAATGACGAAGAGGTTGTTAGGAGGGGACATCACTGCCTCTGAATTTAAAACAGATGGGTCTTTGGGTACATTCACAATTTGGAGAGGTACAGGTAAAGGTCCGCTAGCCCAGTTTTAGTGTTTTCTAACTTACCCGAGGCCAGCAAAGCGGCTCCACTGATACTCTGCCGTGTTGCAGTGTCACTTTCACGGAGTTTGGTAGGTTCCGTGGTAGTCTGGAAGCAGAGAAAAGTGATCTTTTGAAATAAGTTGTATGAAAAGGTCTTGCGTGGTGCATTTTAGCCATGTTTTACTCATTTATTCTGGAAGAAGGGAGCCCCAGTTTAGGTTGGAGGCAGTAAAAGTGTGCTTTGAAAGTGGTATTAAGCAGGTGAGAAAGAACTGGTTTGGAGACAACAACTAACAGTATTCATCCTCAGCTTCCTATCCCAGCCACTTTCATTCTTTATCATTATTATTATTATTATCTTTATTATTATTTTAATCTCTTAATGTTTGTGTGGTTTGTTGGTTGTTTATTTTTTTTTTTTTTTTGATCCTTGCTCTATGTTCCGTAAAACTGCTGAGGATTCTAAGATCAGTATGGAGAGAGCTTTTCATATGAGAAAGTTAATGAAAGGACTCAGCAGCAAAGTGGTTAAAGAGATGGTGTCCTTGGGATTTGGAGGAATATCTGTCTTATTTCTGATTCTTTGCTTGTGATTGTTGTGAAATCAGTGAGAAGAGCTTTCAGTCGTCAGTAATGTCCTGGCGTATGGTATTTCTGTTTAATGTCACAGTACAGGTTTCACAATGTCCAAAAGCTGAATGCTGTCTCCTTTAAAAAAAAAAAGTGCAAATTTGCACAGAGAAAACAAACAAAAAAAAACCTTTCACTCTTTTTCAGTTAGTTGGGTTTGGAATTTTTGTTCTTGCCATGTGTTTGCAAACCAATCCTACCAAAATACAAACTGTTTTGAGTTTTTTCACTCCAGCTACCTTTTGTTATTCTTGCAATTATAACTGCTGAGTGTTTCAGTCAGTTTCAATAATATAGTTTGAATTTTGAGAGGTCTTTTGGTTTCATTTTACATGTTGTAGGGCTCTCGCTCTAAAATATAAGAGAAATGTAACCTTGTGAGAGAATTAACTAAAATAATCTACTTCATCTGTCTTGAGTTAGAGGGACTACCAATTTTTTCCTCCACTCCTTGTAATAAAACAATCTAATTAAGCATAAAGATGCTACCTCAAGACTAAAAGTGCTTTAAGAGTTTTTCATCTTTGAGAGTTCCATACACCCTGCTTGGAATTGTACTCTGTTGACTTTAAGAGTTAAATGTTTGTGGGGTTGTGGTTGTTTTTTTTTAATGATTCACTGGGAGATCCTTATATTTCGGCTCATTTGACCGTCGGATTTGACTCTCATAAAGGTGTATTATTAGAGAGTGATCAGCCTTGCATTGTAGTATTGAAAAAGCAGAACCTTATGTTAAAAATAACACCTGCCATAAACAAGCTTTTGGATTTAAATGGAAAGAAAAAGTAATCTAGGGTTTAGCTTCACTATTGGTTAATAAATGCTGACATGTTGTGTCTAGCCTTCCTGGTTCAAACTTGTGTGTGTGTGTGTGTGTGTGTGTGATTTATTAACTCATTTTAGAGGTTTGAGCCCTTAGTTTGTCCAGCTCATTTGCTCTCGGTGTTGGGGGAGTGCTCCTAAAAACAAAAAAAAAAAAGGAAGAATGTTCTCAGTCCAGGAAGACGTGCACTTCTGATGGAAAAGAGAAACTTTTGTCAGTACCACTGACATAAACTCATCTTGGTAATGCATCAGTTCTGGGCCAAAAGCCTGCAGTGTTCAGTTGTCCCACACTATGAGAGCAGCACATGAGTTATTTATTCCAGCACTGGTGATGGTTTGCCACTGTGGAAACACAGGACGGCCGTATATACTATCCTATCACGGTGGCACTAAATATGGTCTGCTTTCTTGTCCTACAGGAGAAAGCTTAATTTACGGTAATCAGGGGAAAATTGAAGTCATCTCTCCTGTTGAGCAATGGCCAAACGTCCTACTGTGAAAAAATAAGAGAAAATCATTCAGTGAAACCTTTAGTGGCAACATGAGAAACTTGCTATTGGACCCAATCGGAAGTTTGATGTTTAGACTTTAAAGAATGCATTGTTTTGGCTTATGTTAGCTGACAGACCAGGTGCGCCTCTGTAGAACAGTGTAAAGGTGAGAAGAGCACTTTGGTCAGCAGTTTAGGCCTTGAAGAAAATCTCGTGATTCAGTATTTTGGAATGTTGCTCTTCACATCAGCCTGTGGTAACTAGAAGGCAGAAATGATTCATTTCGGCATTAGTGCGAATGTACGTACACTGATGTTTCTGCCAGTCAATCACTTCTTTTCTCCAAAGTTCTCGTTAGACACGGGCTGTCACTGCCTGGCTACTCCAGGCCTCCCAGTCAGGTTGGCAGGGGGACACAGGTCCAAGGCCCTTGAATCCAAATTTCTAACCAAGCCAAGCAGCCATGGGGGTGGGAGTGAGTGTAGTTTTTAATCAATCAATCAATCAATCAATCGTATTTATTGAGCGCTTACTATGTGCAGAGCACTGTACTAGCGCTTGGGAAGTACAAATTGGCAACACATAGAGACAGTCCCTACCCAACAGTGGGCTCACAGTCTAAAAGGAGGAAATTAATTGAGGAAACAGGCACAGAGAAGTGAAGTGACTTGCCCAGGGTCACACAGCAGACAGTGACAGAGCCAGGATTAGAACCCAGCTCCTCTGATTCCCAGGCCTGTGCTCTTTCCACTAGGCTTCAGTGCTTCTTTAGACTGTGAGTCCCCTGTGGGATAGGGACTATGTCTGACTTAACTCCTATCTCCTCCAGTGCTTATTATAATGCTTGGCACATACTGAGTACGTAAATATTATTATCATTGTCATTATTTTCCCTTTTGGGGTGAAACTCTTCCTTTCACACTTCAGATTTTGCTCACTTATTTGTTTTCTGAGCACCATATTTACTGCCTGAATATCCTGGGGCTCTGCTTTCCTCTCCTCATATTGAAAACTGGATTTGGGTAACGCATTGACGTCAGTCAAGGCAAATAAGGGGAAAGAGGAGGGACTGGGGGAGTTTCAGAACTAATTTGAAAAGACCGAGTGAAAGAACTCCCCAAAGATAGGCTGTCGGCAAAAAATAGTATGGGCTAGAGGAGAGAGTGTGGGGAGGTCAGGAAGCCCAGATTCTAGCCCCAATTCTACCGCTGACCTGCTGCTTAATCAATCATATTTATTGAGCGCTTACTATGTGCAGAGCACTGTACTAAGCGCTTGGGAAGTACAAATTGGCAACATATAGAGACAGTCCCTACCCAACATTGGGCTCACCTTGGATAAATCACTTAACTCCACTGTTCCTTGGTTCCCTTATCTATAAAATGGAAATAAAATAGCTGTTCTCCCTCTCTTTAGATTATGAGCCCCATGTCGGGTAGAGATCGTGGCCAATTTGATTATCTTGCATCTTCCCCGTTGCTTAGCGCACAGTGAGCATTTAATAAATATGATTATAAAGCTGACTTCATTCCCAACCTACAGCGTTCAGTTTTGTAATGGAGACATTGGGATAGAGCAAGGCCATTAATCCACGCTCAAGGAATCCAATCAGGATGCAAAAAAAAAATCTCATTTGTCCCCAAAACAGTCTGTACTATGCAAAGCAGGTGAGGGGCCATGGTGGAACATTCCAGGCCTTTTAAGACTTGCTTCTGCTTGTTGAGGAATGGCCTCGCATCGATTGTGGGGTGTTGAGTTTTTAGGTTTTTGCACTCCCCTCGACTCCTCCGTTCAGGAGAGCGACTTCATTGATTCCCTGATTCATTGATTCATTGCCTCTTCTCCTGAGCCCCAAATTCGGATCTCACATGAGCCCCTATCACCAACTGCTCAACACTGGCTTATCTACAGTTATTTTCCTCCAAGTCTACCATACATCTCTCTTGCTGAAGCCTATAAAAATGACTGCAGGTTTATATCATTTTCTCTAACGGCATGGCCAGGTCTGCTGATCTGCATCAGATAATAATAATAATAATAATAATAATGTTGGCATTTGTTAAGCACTTACTATGTGCGCTGTTCTAAGCGCTTGGGGGGATACAAAGTGATCAGGTTGCCCCACGTGGGGCTCACAGTCTTAATCCCCATTTTACAGATGAGGTAACTGAGGCTCAGAGAAGTTAAGTGACTTGCCCAAGGTCGCACAGCAGACATGTGGTGAGCCGGGATTCGAACCCATGACCTCTGACTCCAAAGCCCGGGCTCTTTCCACTGAGCCACGCTGGATGGGTATCGGTCGTTCATTTACTGGACAGAAGAAAATTAATTTTATTTTTAGGGGGAACTTGGAAAGGAGCACTTGGTAACAGTGGAATAAGCAGATAGATGTCCACTCCTGAACAGTAGAGGCTTCACTGTACCAAAACCACATCATAACAACAATAATAATCATTGTGGCATTTGTCAAAGTGCTTACTATGTGCCGAGCACTGTACAAAGCACTGGGGTAGATACAAGACAATAAGATTGGACACAGTCCCTGTCCCACGTGGGGCTCACAGTCCAAGGGGAAGGGAAAACAGATATTGAATCCCCATTTTATAGATGGAGAGACTGATGGACTGAGACATGAAGTGACTTGTCCGAGGTCACACGGCAGACAAGTGGCAGAGCCAGGATTAGAATTCAAGTCCTCCGACTCGCAGGCCTGGGCTCTTTCCATGGGACTGCACAGCTTCTCACGCATGGTAGAGGATAATGAAGCTAATGAGCCTAGCAGTGGTCACCGGGTGATTAAAGTGGTTAAACTTTGGTTAAACAGCTAAATCAAGCAGGAAAGCTCATTGCTGTCTTCTCTCCGAAATGTTTTTTTTTGCAAGGGGTGGAGGTTTTCAGGTTAATAAATGAAAGGGAGCAAAACTTGAGAAGCAGAGTGGCCTAATGGATAGATCACAGACTTGGGAGTCAGAGGGTTTGCGTTCTAATCCTGGCTCTGCCGCTTGTCTGCTGGGTGACCTTGGGCAAGTCACTTGACTTCCCCATGCCCCAGTCACCGCATCTGAAAATGGAGATTAAGACCGAGAGCCCTGTGTGTCCAACCTGATTGTCCTGTGTCGACCCCAGCACTTAGTACAGTGCCTGGCATATAGTAAGTACTTAACAAATACCATTAAAAAAAACCCAGACTGAATACCTCACACTTTCAAGACTTGAACTGCACAAGAGTGCAGAATTAAGTAGCTGTCAAAAATTGGCGGGGAGGGGGAAATCTTAATTTTCTTTCTTGTCAGGAGGAAAGGAAATCGGGGTGGGAGTTCCTGTGGTCCCCAAGGTAACACTTCAAACTCCATGCACCACAGCCATCAGCTCCAGATGCTACCCCAGCCTAAGTCTAAGGTTCTCACAGGGAGACGGCTGTGCTCCGGGGTCCAGAGAAGCTGGCGGGAATGACAGGAACCTCAAATTAGGATCAAAAGTAGTGCTCCGTTGGTACTGGGGCATTGAAAGGTGACAAACTGGCACCCTTTTCTGTGACTGAAATTCATCCTCCTGACCCAAGAGTTTGAGGGGGATGGGGTTAGGAGGAAACGGGTTGAATGAAGAGCAGGAAACTCCACTATTTCTGCCTGGCTTGTGCAGCAAACCCAATCAAAATCCTGCCTGGGGCTCCAGAACGGGTCCTGGCGTTGGACCCCAATCAAGCCCTTGTAGAATGGTCTGCAGAGGCAGGACAGGCATGGGTCTCCCTCCCTCCCGACATGTGCACAGCTGGCAACAGCACTGCCTGTCACCTCTGAGCAGCTGTCACCACCCCCTCCGACCCAGGCAGGGGTTTTCCACTGCTGCTCCAAAAACAGCCCTCCACGCATCACGTCAGAGAGCGGCAGCATACTAACGTCTCGTCCTGCCATGGGCCCCGCACGACGGTAAGCCAGCTCTGCGTATGGGAACTGGCCGGCCAGTCCCTTCGAAATCTACAGGCCTGCCCCTGGAACACTGGTCATGTTTACCGAAAAGGATAAAACCACCTCGGGGTGAAAGTGCTGTACCGAATCTGCTTGTTTAGCAGGAATAACCCCCATTGCTTAAGTGGTTAGCCAGTTCGCAGTAAAGAACTGTGTCCCGTGCGGAAAAAAAATCCATAGTTGTGGAGTCACGTAACCCTCCATCCCACTTCGGATGCTTGTTGTTCAGCATCTTTTCTAGAAAGTCAGTTGCCTTCGACTTGAGCAGTCTGTGGATAGGATCACCCTTGTCAAGGCCCCAGGTCATGGATGTTTGGTGTTTTAATGAGGTAAATCAAACCAAGGATAGCAAGCGACTGGGAGAAAGGCAGTTGAAAGGTCTCCAGGTGAATCTCCGTTCCCCCACCAACCCCGATGATGAGATCTGAGGATGAACATCTGATCAAAAGGCTTAGATAGCACAAAATGGAGCTCTCTGTGAGTTACCTAGATCCTATTTTTTAATCCAGTTATGCAGGCCCACTTTGGATAGCCTGAAATCAAGTCTACGTCCTGTACACACGACGATTACTTTTTGCTGTGGTTTTCCACTTAGAGCACCCGTCACTTTCACGCCCACTTCTCCAAGTTAGAGCCACCCCTCTCCTCATTGCCACATGCCAGGCTGCTGTGTCTGCTACTGGTTAAGATGTTTGTTCTACCCTCCCCGCGTATACCCGTCATCATCCATTTTCCTCACAGGTGCCGGCGAGGCGGTGTCATGATGAGCACTACCTCAAAGCCAGTGAGCTGGCTGTGTTCCAGGCCCTCACCGTCGGTTGACGTCAAGTCCGGCCCATGGGGGGAGATTGATGAAAGTACTGGAGAAGCCCCAGTGCCTTCTGTTTTGATTCAATCAATCAGGGGTATTTATTGAGCCCTTATTGTGTGAAGAGAGCACTGGGCTAAGGGCCAGAGAGTATACAACATTCCAGGTCTCACAATCCATCAGTGGCACTTATCGAACGGTTACCGTGTGCCGAGCACTGTACTAAGCACTTGGGAGAGTACCATACATCGGAGTCGATAGGCACATTCCTTGCCCTTAACTTTCATTCATTCAAAAGTATTTATTGAGCACCGACTGTGTGCAGAGCACTGTACCGGCGCTTGGGAAGTACAGTTCAGCAACAAAGAGAGACAATCCCTGCCCACAACGGGCTCACAGTCTAGAAGGGGGGAGACATTGAAACAAGCAAACAGGCACCAATACCATCAATATAAATAAATAGAATTAGATATACATACATCAGAACAAGTAAAACAGGCAGTAATATAAATAAATAGAATTATAGATATGTACATATATACACAAGTGCTGTGGGGCAGGGAGGGAGGGAGAGCAAAGGGAGTGAGTCAGGGTGAGATGGGGGATTAGAGGCCCAATCACCGAAAGGGTTAATCATTTAATGGGATTTATTGAGTACCTACTATGTGCAGAACACTTTATTAAGCACTGGGGAGAATACAATATAACAGGCACCTTCCCTGCCCACAAGGAGCTTACATTCTAAAGGGGGAGATGGATGTTAAAATTAATTTTGGATATGTGCATTAGTGCTGTAAGGTTGGGGTAAGTGTCAAGTGCTATTTATTTATTTATTCCTTCCCCACAGCACCTGTATATATGTATATATGTTTGTACATATTTACTACTCTATTTATTTTCCTTGTACATATCCTATTCATTTTATTTTGTCAATATGCTTTGTTTTGTTGTCCGTCTCCCCCTTCTAGACTGTGAGCCCGTTGTTGGGTAGGGACCGTCTCTATATGTTGCCAACTTGTACTCCCCAAGCGCTTAGTACAGTGCTCTGCACACAGTAAGTGCTCAATAAATACGATTGATTGATTGATTGATTGATCTAAGAGCAAGGGTGACAGAAGGGAGAGGGAGTAGGGGAAAAGAGGACTGAATCAGAGAAGGCCTATTGGAAGAGATGCGATTTTCATAAGACTTTGAAGGTGGGGAGAGGGGTGGTCCAGGCCATAAGCAGGCTGTGGGTGAGGGGTCAGCGGCAAGATAGATGACATCGGGTTAAAGTGAGCAGGTTGGCATTAGAGGAGTGTAATGTGTGGGCTGGGTTGTAAGTAGGAAAGCGGCGAGGTGGGAGAGGGTGAGGTGATTGAGTCCTTTAAATTTCTTTTTGATACAGGAGTGGATGGGCAACCACCGGAGGTTCTTGAGGAATGGAGAAGTATGGACTGAACTGTCTGTAGAAAAATGATCTGGGTAGCAGAATTAAGTATCATCATCATCATCATCAATCGTATTTATTGAGCGCTTACTGTGTGCAGAGCACTGTACTAAGCGCTTGGGAAGTACAAATTGGCAACATATAGAGACAGTCCCTGCCCAACAGTGGGCTCACAGTCTAAAAGGGGGAGACAGAGAACAAAACCAAACATACTAACAAAATAAAATAGAATAGATATGTACAAGTAAAATAAATAAATAGAGTAATAAATATGTACAAACATATATACATATATACAGGTGCTGTGGGGAAGGTAAGGAGGTAAGATGGGGGGGATGGAGAAGGGGACGAGGGGGAGAGGAGGGAAGGGGCTCAGTCTGGGAAGGCCTCCTGGAGGAGGTGAGCTCTCAGCAGGGCCTTGAAGGGAGGAAGAGAGCTAGCTTGGCGGATGGGCAGAGGGAGGGCATTCCAGGCCCGGGGGTCGATGGCGGGACAGGCGAGAGCGAGGTACGGTGAGGAGATTAGCAGCGGAGGGTGCGGGGTGGGCTGGAGAAGGAGAGAAGGGAGGTGAGGTAGGAGGGGGCGAGGTGATGGACAGCCTTGAAGCCCAGGGTGAGGAGTTTCTGCCTGATGCGCAGATTGATTGGTAGCCACTGGAGATTTTTGAGGAGGGGAGTAATATGCCCAAAGCGTTTCTGGACAAAGATAATCCGGGCAGCAGCATGAAGTATGGATTGAAGTGGGGAGAGACATGAGGATGGGAGATGGGAGAGAAGGCTGATGCAATAGTCCAGACGGCATAGGATGAGAGCTTGAATGAGCAGGGTAGCGGTTGGGACGGAGAGGAAAGGGCGGATCTTGGCAATGTATGGTAGTGGAGTGTGGCCTAGTGGATAGAGCACGGGCTTGGGAGTCGGAAGGACCTGGGCTTTACTCCCGGCTCTGCCACGCGCCTGCTGTGTGACTTTGGGCAGCGTGACCTAGTGGAAAGGGCACGGGTTTGGGAGTCAGAGGATCTGGGTTCTAATCCTGGCTCCGCCACTTGTCTGCTGCTGTGTGAACTTGGGCAAGCTTCCCTGTGCCTCAGTTACCTCATCTTTCAAATGGGGATGAAGACTGTGACAACCTGATTGCCTTGCATCTACCCCAGCGCTTAGAACAGTGCTTTGCACAAAGTAAGCACTTATCAAATGCCATCATTATTTTTTATTAGGTCACTTCACTTCTCTGTGCCTGATCATCATCAATCGTATTTATTGAGCGCTTACTGTGTGCAGAGCACTGTACTAAGCGCTTACTAGGCACTAACAGTGCCTCAGTTTCCTCATCTGTAAAATGGGGAATAAGACTGTGTGCCCCATGTGGGACAGGGACTGTGTCCAACCTGATTAGCTTGTCTCTACCCTAGTGCTTCGCACAGTGCCTGGCACGTAGTAAGCACTTAACAAATAAAAGAAGTGGGGAGAGACAGGAGGCAGGGAGGTCAGTAAAGAGGCCGATGCAGTAGTCAAGATAGGATAAGTTCTTGAATCAGTATAAAAGCAGTTAGGTGGGTACCACCACTTTTGGGGGGTTTATCAAGGGATAGAAATTAAGGTCTGGTTCTTAAGGTATGGAACTTGATGCCTGTTTCTCTTCAAACTCCCAGGGGTCATGCTCGTTGCCTTAATTTGGCTTTTCTACTTTTTTATCCAATCGTCTTTGGATATCGTACTACCTAGGTGGCAAAATTCAAAGGCAGCATTAAGCACTGGGTTGTTGATGATTACTTTGGTGTAGGGTTTCCCTAAAGCAGTTTCTTCAGACTTGTCTGACTTTGCTATGCAGTTTTTGCACACCATCTTGGGTATTTGCCTTCAGAAAGCCCTGCCCCAAAGGACTCTGGCTGGATCCTATCAGCAGTGGAAAGTGGTGGGAGTTTACACAGTCCATCCTCTTATCATTCTTGGCACTGTCTCAGTAGTCTTGTCTCAGTAGTCTTTTACTAGAGAAGGTTCAGAGAAGGACAACCAAAATGAGCAGGGTGGGTATCAATGAGCTCCCATATGAGGATAGGCCGAAAAAATAAGGACTTCATTTTGGAAAGATATAATCGGAGAAGAAACTAGAGCTTAGTACAGTACCCGGCACATAGCACTTACCAGATTTCATCTTTAACAAAGCTTGATTGAAGATTTATTCCCCTATACTGTAAGCTCGTTGTGGGAAACCCACTCTGTTGTACTCTCCCAAGCGCTTAGCCCAGTGCTCTGTGCACAGTAAGTGCTCAATAAATACCATGGATGGATTGAAGTCTGAGAAAATCAGAAAAGGCACGAAAAGAACAGACGGGAAATTATTGGTCGCTAAAATAAGGGTGCACCCTTTGAGTTTCACAGATGTAGCTTTAAAACAGCAGGGAGTTAATATATGGAATTTGTTCCCTCAGGAAACTCTGCAGCAAAAAAAAAAACCACAACAGGTTCAGAAGGAGTTGGGCAAAATTCAGGTGGGTTACCAGAGAAAAAAGTTAGGGATGTTAGCTTCTAAATTGTAAGCTCCTTGTGAGTAGGGAACGCGTCTACCAACTCTGTATTGTACTCTCCCAGGTGCTTAGTACAGTGCTCTGCACACAGTAAGCACTCAATAAGTACCATTGATTGATTGCTTAGCCGGTCCATCCCTAACCATTAAAATTGATATCCAAGAGGACAGTCATCACCAAGCCTCCTGTTGCCACTGTCAGACACAAATACTACTGGGCTGGAAGGAATATTGGTCTGGGGAATAATGTTAAGCGCTTACTATGCGCTGAGCACGCTACCAAGTGCTGGGGTAGGTATTCATTCAATTGTATTTATTGAGCGCTTACTTTGTGCAGAGCACAGTACTAAGCGCTTGGAAAGTACAACTCGGCAACAAATAGAGACAATCCCTACCCAACGACGGGCTCACAGATATAAGATAATCAAGTCAGACACAGTCTCTGTCCCACATGGGGCTCACAGTCTAAGATGGGGGAACTGAGGCACAGAGAGATTAAATGGTTCACCCGAGGTTACATAGCAGCCAAGTATAGAACCCGGGGGGGTGGCATGGCTTACATTTTAAAAGAAATAAATACACTGTGGCATTTGTTAAGTGCTTACCATGTGTCAAGCACTGTACTACGTTCTTGGGAGAGTACGCTATGACAACAAACAGCTACATTCTCTGCCCACAAAGAGCTTACAGTCTAGAGGGGGAGACAGACAATTAATATAAATAAATACATTACAGATATGTATATAAGTGCTGTGGGGCTGGAAGGGGGGATGAATAAAGGAGGGAAGTCAGGGTGATGCAGAAGGGTGTGGGAGAAGAGGAAAGGGGGGCTTAGGGAAGGCCTCTTGGAGGAGGTGTGCAGTCTAGGTAGGAGGGAGTAGGATTTCGTCCCCATTTTTCTAGACTGTGAGCCCACTTTCTAGACTGTGAGCCCACTGTTGGGTAGGGACCGTCTCTGTATGTTGCCAACTTGGACTTCCCAAGCGCTTAGTCCAGTGCTCTGCACACAGCAAGCGCTCAACGAATGCGATTGAGTGAATGAGAAAACTGAGGCACAGAGAAGGTAAGTGACTTGCCCAAGGTCACTGCAGACAAGTGGTAGAGAGAGTCGGGATTAGAACCCAAGTCCTCTGCCTCTCAGACGCGGGCTTTTTCCGTCAGGCGATGCTATTTCAACTTGCTTGCGGGTAGGGATCTTGTTCACCGGCTCTATAGTGTTGGACTCTCCCCAGTGCTCAGGGCGGTGCTCTGCGTGCAGCAAAACGCTCAATAAATAGCACCGGTTGCTTCTGTTCCTTCATGGGATGGGGCCCTTGGTAGTCAAATTGCAGCCCAGTCACACTCTGATCAGTAGATGGCAGTAGATGCCCAATTCATTCAATCGTATTTATTGAGCGCTTACTGGGCGCAGAGCACTGTACTAAGCGCTTGGGAAGTCCAAGTTGGCAACATCTAGAGACGGTCCCTACCCAACAACGAGCTCACAGTCTAGAAGGGGGAGACAGAGAACCAAACAAAACGTATTAGCAGAATAAAATAGAATAGATATGTCCTTGGTTTTTATGTTGCCAATTTGTACTTCCCAAGCGCTTAGTACAGTGCTCTACACACAGTAAGCGCTCAATAAATACGATTGATGACGATGATGATATGTCCAAGTAAAAGAAATCAATAAAGTAATAAATACGTACATATATACATACATACAGGTGCTGTGGGAAGGAGGTAAGGTGGGGAGGAAGGAGAGGGCTCAGTGTGGGAAGGCCTCCTGGAGGAGGTGAGCTCTCAGTAGGGCCTTGAAGGGAGGAAGAGAGCTAGCTTGGCGGATGGGCGGAGGGAGGGCATTCCAGGCCCGGGGGTCGACGGCGGGACAGGAGAGACCGAGGCACGGTGAGGAGATTAGCGGCAGAGGAGCGGAGGGTGCGGGCTGGGCTGGAGAAGGAGAGAAGGGAGGTGAGGTAGGAGGGGGCGAGGGGATGGACAGCCTCGAAGCCCAGGGTGAGGAGTTTCTGCCTGATTAGCCCAAGCGCTGGCGCTAGTTTGGCTGGCGGGAGTAAAGCCAACCTTTCTTCCTCTACTTATATTTCTAGGCCACCAAGGGCAGGAGAGGTTCAGCTGTTGCAGCCGATCAAAAGGAAGGGAACGAGGAAGGGAACAAAATAACAAACATCAGCCAGCCGGCCGCTGGAGCCGGCCAGGTTACATAATGGTCTTCGGAAAGAAATTAAACCGCGTTTGGAGAGGCTGTGGCATATCCTTTTTTTTATGGCATTTGTTAAGCGCTCACTATATGCCAGGCGCAGGCTCATCGAGTTGGACGCAGTCCATTTCCTGCAGGGGGCTCACAGTCTTAATCCCCATTTTGCAGATGAGGTAACTGAGGTACAGAAGAGTGAAGTGACTTGCCCGAGGTCACCCAGCAGGTAAGTGGCAGAGCTCGGATTAGAACCCAAGTCCTTCTGGCTCCCAGGTCTGGGCTCTGTCCACTAGGCCATACTGCTTCTCGGTCCTGCCAGTCATCTCATACTTAGGAAATTCTACTCTACCTCCTAGTTGGGCTCTCCAGTCACCTGGAGCGTTGAAAGCAGATTGACCAGTGAGGGAGAAATTGGCGGGTCTAAAATACCGGCCATAACGGGTGCTTTGTCCACTGCTGACACCATTCCTTTTTCCTTGGTTTTTAATTTCTTAAACACTTTAGCCTCCACTCTGTAATCAGTGATGTGGAGAGGGGTTGCCGCATAAGAACTCTCCACCCCGTGATAGCGATAAAACCCAGCCCAGGCAGGCCTGCGTAGCCCCAAAGTTCATGATAAAACCTGAAATGAAGCTGCCCAAGTGTGTCCTAGCCCACGGTGAATGATGCAGTCGGGACTAGGCCAGCACCCCAGGTTTCCATTACAGCACTCATGAGATGCTGGGGACGGGCTCAGGAAGATGAAGTTTTTTTAAAGTTCCATCCAAAACTTCTCTGAAGAGTCCCCCAAGGGAATTAAACCCTTTAGTTGCTCACAGAGGTAGGCTATGCACAGAAAGCCCCGATCCTTCTTGGATCGTATCTCTGAGGTTAATCTAATCCAGAATGATTCAGTAAATGATGAGCTCCAGGCAAAACTCTCCGTGGCATTCTTCAAGCTCCTGCTGAACGTGATGATCAGGGTAGGCACTTTGAGAGTCGTCCCTCCTGGGCTGGGGCTTTGGAGTGTTGCATCTCAATGAAGCAATGACAAAAACTTTTTTTTTTAAAGGTATCTGTTAAGCGCTTACTACGTGCCAGGCTCTGTTCTAAGCACTGGGGTAGTTACAAAGTAATCAGGTCAGACACAGTCCGTGTCCTACACAGGGCTCACAGTCTTAATCCCCATTTTACAGATGAGGTAACTGAGGCACAGAGAAGTGAACTGACTGGCCCAAGGTCACACAGCAGACGAGTGACGGAGTTGGGATTAGAACCCAGGTCCTCCGACTCCCAGCTCCGTGCTCTAAAACCACCATAATAGTCATCGTGGTACTTGTTAAGCGCTTATTAGGTGCCACGCACCATACTGAGTGTTGGGGTAGATCAGTCAACCAATGGTATTTGTTGAGCACTTACTGTGTGCAGAGCACTGTGTAAGCACTTGGAAGAGTCCACTACTGTAAAGTTGATACGCACGTTCCCTAGATACAAGATAACCAGGTGGGACACAGCCCCCTGTCCCACCTGGGGTTGGCAGGCTAAGGAGGAGGAAGAATGGGCACAGAGTCACCATTTTACAGAGGAGGAAACTGAAGCCCAGAGAAGTTAAGCGACTCGCCCAAGGTCACACAGCAAGAAAGTAGTGGGGCTGGGATTAGAGCCCGGGTCCTTTGACTCCCAGGCGCTTTCCATTAAGTCACGGCTGCTTCTCCGTGACAGAGATACACGCTCCAAAGCCTTAGCCATTTTGCAGGTTTCCAAGACCAAGAGTGGGTGGCTTCACCCTAGGAAGCTTCATTGCAGTTGAACCGTAACTTCTTCACTGATGTCAGTGAGTCCTTCGGGGCCGTGCAAAACCTCAGCAACGATACCGATTTGGAGCTCAAACTCATGCCAAAAAACACTTTGAGAGTTCACTACTGGAAATTGCAATGGCAGATGTGGGAACGAGAAAGACAACATCGAGAGAAAGCCACCTTGAATCAGCTCCCTTCAGGGATATGAGCGATATTAACTTTATTTGTACAATGGCCTTGGACGCAAGAGGCTCATTAAGAGGATGAAAAGTTGTATCTCCCTGTCGCAGGTAAGGAAACTGAGGCACAGATCTGATCGTACTCGATCCTAATCCTCCACCTCCCAGTTGCCTTCAAACTCTATGGACCACTCCTTTCTCCTTGGTTTTCCAGGCACGGTTCTCTGAAACAGACATGACTAACTAGCCAGAGGTTGTGAATGTCAAGTTCACGTTCCTTAACGTGAAAACATAAATAGGATCTAGCTGGGTCAGACTCATGGGCCACCCAGCCCAGGATTCTGTCTCTGACAGTGGCACCGGGAGGTCTCATGGCCTAATGGAAAGAGCCTGGGCCTGGGAAACAGAGGACCCGGGTTCTAATCCTAGCTCTGCCACTTGTCTGCTGTGTGACCTCGGGCTAGTCACTTCACTTCTCTGTGCCTCAGTTCCCTCATCTGTAAAATGGAGATTAAGACTGAGCCCTATGTGGGACAGGGACTGTGTACAACCTGATTATCTCGTATCCACCCCAGCTCTTAGTACAGCACCTGGAACATAGTAAGTGCTTAATAAATTCCATTAAAAACAAAAATGGGTGCCGGTGGGCTTCCTTGACATCCATCCTCATGGTTAGGGATGGATCATCTAGGAACCCATCGTGGACCTCTCATGCCTTGATTTATCCAAGCCACTTTGGAATCTGCTGAGATTTCCAGTCTGCACAACTTCCCAGGGTAACAAATTTCACATACTTTGCTACCCTCTGTGGGAAGAAGTGTTTCATTTTATCTGTCTTGAGCTTTCTTCCTTCAACCCTCAAAGGTCGTTTCCTATCCTGGTGTTTGCCTTGCCCCACCCTTCAGGATTTTGCAGACTTCAGTCAAGTCTCCTGCCAGCCTGTGTCTTTTTTAGACAGAAGTTCCCTAAATCTTTTTATAAGTCTTTCTTCATATCAAAGCTGCTCCATCTCCCGGTCACTGTGGTGGCCTTCTTCAGCACTTCTTCCAGTTCTACATTCTCCTTAAAACACTTTGGCCAGTTTTCCAGGGGCAGGTGTGGCTGGAATCCGTCCCGCTAGCCATCTGGACCCGTTTTCGGGGGTCTGGTCTCATATTGGCTTTTCTTGTTGGAAACCTATGCACAGTTTTCATTATCAACACTCTCCAAGCTCAAGCTTCCTTTTGGAGAGGATGGAACAGCAGTATTTCCTCTCAAGAGACTTTATTTAGCACTCACTCCCTTGCCAACATTAGCTAACAATACAAACAGAACTCTGTAGCAAGGAAAACACCCATAAATATTTCTTCAGCGTTTATAGCCAACTGAGAAGTGGAGTTCAGAGGCAAACCATGAACTCTCCCCTGCTGCACGCCCTAACCCGATAATTACACGACCCCCGAGTACCTCAATCTCATCTCTCTCGTCACCAACCCCTCACTCACATCCTCCCTCTGGTCTGGAACTCCCCCTTAGTACCCGACAGACCACCACAACTCTCCCCACCTTCAAAGCCCTCTAAAAATCGCATCTCCTCCAAGAGACCTTCCCAGATTAAGCCCTCATTTTCCCCTACTCCCTCTCCCTTCTGCCTCACCTCTGCACTTGGATCTGTCCCCTTTAGGCACTTGATATTCACTCCACCCTCTGCCCCACAGCACTTGGGTACAAGTCCATGATTTATTTTAGTGTCTGTCTCCCCCTCTAAGCTCCTGTGGGCAGGGAACATGTCTACCCACTCCATTGTATTGTATTTCCCCCAGTGCTTAGTACAGTGTGCTGCACACATAAGACATCAATAAATACCAATGATTGATTGAGTAACCAAGCCCAGTGGGTCACCACTGCCTAGATTGGGGAATGTAGAAAAGCAAGAAGGATGGGCCGGGGCAAGAGACTCCAGCAGATCTGAAGTGGCCTTTGGAGGTGAACGGCTCTCTCTCCTGCTTCCCAAATCTCCAGAGGTATCAGCCTCCAAGACCCTCTCTTTCTAGATTTTCTACTGGGGGACAACAGTCCCTGCCTCCGGTTTCTGGACAAAAGCGTGGTTAGGAGGGAAGCACATGCTGTACGTGTGAGAAATCACATTTCCAGGATGAGATCAGCCTGTGAGCCTGCTACAGAAACTCCCTGTGGATTATTTTTCCTGCCTTTTTTGTTATTTTTTGAAAGAAGCTTTAGTGAACTTTTCACTCTTCTCCCCTCCTCTCTTTCCAGGCGATGAGGAAAATGGAGGCGTGGGTGGGGAAGGGCCAGGCACAGTAGCACACTGGGGCTCTGACCCAGACCAGATCAGCCTGCCATGACACGCCCTAGCCCCCTCTGCCCTCTAAACCCAGAGCGAGAGCCAGCCGTCGAGGGGACGGGGCCGGTCGGAGTTTCAAGCACTGGCCCCAACACACGGTTTGTGGATTTTGCCTGGCAGGTTTCCCGCTTTCTTGTGTTCTAGAAGCGTCTGAGGGTACCGAGCTGATTGGGTGGAACGAGGCTGAGCTTTCGCACATCCATCCTGAGGTTGGACCCCAGTATCCAAGAAAGGAGAGGGGCAGGGGAGTATGTCTGAGATCGCCCATTTGGCCCTTGCCCGGATGCTCAGGGGTGAACGATAACCCTACCTAGCCAGACTGAGCTGCTGCCACCTCTTTACTGAACCCGGGGGAAAGGGAAAGAGCTACCTAGATGGTAGCTACCTTGTGCTTTGGGCCCGTGCCCTGCCGAGCCCCCCGAAAGGACCCTGAAGCCTGTTGAGCCCCCCAAAATGTTCTGACCCTGATCTCAGATGAGCCCCCCAAAGCGACCTGACCCTGAACTCTACCGAGACCCCCGAAGTGCCCTGTTCTTGAGCTCTGCTGCTGGATTTCTACTCTTTAGCTGCTTCCCCTCCCCCTCCAGCTAGGTCCATGTGGTTTGGCCGTGCTGAGCCCCAAATACCGATTGCTTCATCGATGTCCTGGGCAGAGCTTGATTCCCTGAAACTGCTTGGCGCCACGCAGCACAAACAGGCTGTCCCACGAGAAGAATGAGTGGGAAGCTAGAAAGGAGTTTTTGCATAATCCGCTCCCCAAAGAGAGTCAAAGTCCAGCCAAGCTCCGGGCTCCCCGGAGGCCCCTGCTGCAAGACTTTGGGGTAGTGAACAAGCAGGATTCCCTCTATGGAATCGGAAACCCCGATCTGAGGGTGGAACCTCTGGAAACCTTGCCACGTGGGTTCCACCAAAATTGATCGGGAGCTCTTAATCCATCAGTGGTATTTATTGAGGGCTCAACGGGCGCGGAGCACTGGACTAAATGCTCAGGAGAGTACAGTGCAACAGAGCTGGTAGACGCTCTCGCTGCTCACGTACAGTCTCTTCTTTTTGGACGTTTCTTTGCCTGCCTGAGGGTGGGCTAGACATGACACCAAACGGACCCCTCCCCTCCCCTTGGCCATCTCCCTCTCCCGAGGCCAGAGCCAAGTCTACGATGACCTGCTTTCCCAGGTTCCGAACAGCTGTAGTGTCGGGAAGTTCCGGCCTTGGGCAAAGGGCCATCACAGGAGCAAACAGACCTCTGGCAGGGACTCTCCTGGGCCTGGAGCCCATGCCACAGGACCCAAAGCCTCCGACATCCTAAATATACCCTCTAGCTGCCAGAAAACCCCATTGGGTGGATCCCAATCAGCAAGTGGAAACTCAGCAGCTGTTGGAAGGTCAGTCTTTAAGTACGGTGGATCAGGAGCCTCTAGGAATCCTGTAGCAGTGGGAAGGAGATTATAAACCCAAGTCTAGGAATTTGTCAGGACGAGGCATTTCACTGAAACAGGGAGAGCCCAGGAGGATGCAGCATGGAGAGAGAAATGGAACAGGTCTGAAGCTTGGGGTCCAGCTCCGTCGCAAACTAAATTTCTCCACTGATGGGTGTTTAAACCCTGATGGTTTAGAGAAGATGGTGCTACAGAATGTACGGTGGCAACTCCCAGGGTGATTTGACATGTTCCCTTCCTGGCTGCTGTATTAAATTCTCATACCTAAGATTTGTTCCTGTGAGGATCATCATCATCATCATCAATCGTATTTATTGAGCGCTTACTATATGCAGAGAGTTTTCAGGATGCGAAAGCCAGATACACTTGACAGTGCTTTCAGGGAAGGAAATCAATCAATCAATCAATCATATTTATTTGAGCACGTACTCTGTGCAGAGCACTATACTAAGCGCTTTGGAGAGTACAATATAACAGAGTAGTGGGTTGAATGAGAGAGATGAGCTGAGGGTAACGTCAAGACTTGTGAGACAGGAAGGATGGTGGTGCTGTCTACAGTGATGGGAGAGTCACGGGGAGGATAGGGTTTGGGTGGGAAGATAAGGAGTTCTGTTTTGGACATAAGTTTGAGGAAACTGAGACCCAGAAAGATTGGGTGGCTTGCCTGAGATCACAGAGCAGGCCAAGCTGGAACTAAACCCAGGTCTTCCTCCCTATCCTCTGCTCTCAACATATAAGCCAGACTCCCTGGAGGAAGTGGGTAGCTGTGATCGAAATACCCGAAGCCTCCAGAGAATCCTGACAAAAGGCTAGTGGGGAAAAAAGAGGTGAAGATATTGAATTTTTTTATGCTGGATTAAAGGGAATCTGCCAAGTGGCAGGTGAGATTGAAAAATTCAATATCTTCACCTCTTTTTTCCCACTAGCCTTTCATCAGGATTCTCTGGAGGCTCCAGGTGTTTCTATCACAGCTACCCACTTCCTCCAGGGTAGTGGGAAAAAAGAGGTGAAGATATTGAATTTTTTTATGCTGGATTAAAGGGAATCTGCCAAGTGGCAGGTGAGATTGTGAGGCATAAGCCTTTGTCTTCACCTGGGAGTTCCCTGCTCCTCAGCCTAGGATTGCAGAAAATAATAATTGTGGTATTTGTTTAAGTCCTTATCATGTGCAAAGCACTGGGGTATATGCAAGATAATCAGGTCAGATTCAGTCCTGGTCCTACACGGGGCTCACAGTCTAAGGGGAAGGGAGAACAGGGATTGTATCCCCATTTCCCAGGGAGGAATCTGAGGTCCAGAGAAGTGAAGTGACTTACCCAAGGTCACAAAGCCCTACTGAGAGCTCACCTCCTCCATCAGGCCTTCCCAGACTGAGCCCCCTCCTTCCTCTCTCCCTTCTCCCCCTCCCCATCCCCCCGCCTTACCTCCTTCCCCTTCCCACAGCACCTGTATATATGTATATATGTTTGTACATATTTATTACTCTATTTTACTTGTACATATTTATTCTATTTATTTTATTTTGTTTATTTGTTTTGTTTTGTTGTCTGTCTCCCCCTTCTAGACTGTGAACCTGCTGTTGGGTAGGGACTGTCTCTATATATTGCCAACTTGTACTTCCCAAGCACTTAGTACAGTGTTCTGCACACAGTAAGCGCTCAATAAATATGATTGAATGAATGAATGAAAGTGGCAGAGCCACAATTAGAACCCAGGTCCTCTGACACACACACACCCCCCACGCCCCCCAGGCTTGTGCTCTTCTCACTAGGCCATATTGAAGCAGCACAGCTCAGTGGAAAGAGCATGTGCTTTGGAGTCAGAAGTCATGGGTTCAAATCCTGGCTCTGCCAATTGTCAGCTTTGGGCAAGTCACTTAACTTCTCTGGGCCTCAGTTACCTCATCTGTAAAATGAGGATTAAGACTGTGAGCCCCTCATGGGACAACCTGATCACCTTGTATCCCCCCAGCGCTTAGAACAGTGCTTCACACATAGCAAGCGCTTAACAAACGCCATTATTATCATTATCATTGCTTCTCAAACTTAGATCCAACTACAGTCAGAGGTCATGGGTTCAAATCCCAGCTCCGCCAATTGTCAGCTGCGTGACTTTGGGCAAGTCACTTCACTTCTCTGGGCCTCAGTTCCCTCATCTGGAAAATGGGGGTGAAGAGTGTGAGCCCCCCGTGGGACAACCTGATCACCTTGTATCCTCCCCAGTGCTTAGAACAGTGCATTGCACATAGTAAGCGCTTAACAAATGCCATCATCATTATTATTATTATTATTACAGTCCCCGAAAAACAACCTCATAGAGTCTGCTAGAAGCCGGTTGGCTCTGCAGCTTTTAATTAAAATCCATTAACGGCCATGCGCTGGCCTGGCAAGGCTTTGTGGTTCACCTCACCCAGGAAGGAGAGTCACTGAACTGGGCACCTAGTTCAGAGTCCTCTGACCCGTAGTGTCTCCGGTCTCCATCCACCTATGGATTCCGGGTCTTTTCAGCTCCCCTGTCCGAAAGGGGCCAGACGGCCTGCCCACCCACTGGCCTCCCGGCCTGGTCAGAGAGGATTTAACTGGCCTCTTGGGAGTCTGCCACCCTTCAGGTCCCAGACGGGCACGTGGCCAGCTGCCGCTCTGCCACCCGCTATAGAGGGGGAAACTGGAGCCTGGGGACAGTAAGAAGCAGCGTGGCTCTGCTGGCAGTCAGGAGGTCGTGGGTTCTAATCCTGACTCTGCCACCTGTCTGCTGTATGACCTTGGACAAGTCACTTCCCTTCTTTGGGCCTTGGTTACCTCATCTGGAAAATGGAGATTGAGACTGTGACCTCCAGGTGGGACAAGGGACTGTGTCCAACCCGATTTGCTTGTATCCTCCCCAGTAAGCGCTTAACAAATACCAGTTATTAGTAGTAGTAGTAGTAGTAGTACTACTACTACTTTCCAATTGTCAGCTGTGTGACTTTGGGCAAGTCACTTAACTTCTCTGTTCCTCAGTTCCCTCATCTGCCAAATGGGGATTAAGACTGTGAGGCCCCTGTGGGACAACCTGATCTCCTTGTAACCTCCGCAGTGCTTAGAACAGTGCTTTGCACATAGTAAGTGCTTAATAAATGCCATTATTATTATTAGTAGTAGTAAGAGATATGCCCAGTAACTGACTCCAGACCACAGGCTCCTTGAGGGCAGCAGGGATCGTGCCTGCAAATTCTATTGTACTGTACTCTCCCAGGCACTTAGTGGCGTGCGCTGCACAAAAGACACGCTCGATCACTATCATAGATTGGCTGACTCACTGAGTGACTTAACTGCAGAACCTGGAGGAACTCTACCTGCCTGAATTGGGGAGTAGATTAGGGAGCAGCTGCTGTGTCATTGACTCAATTTTCCCCTCTTGCCTCTATCATCCCACACCATTGACCCACCTGCAGGGCCTAAGTAGGGCATTTCAGCTCCCAGGTGTGTTTACTTCATCTCTCTCCCCCATCCCCCGTGGGAGCTGTGAAGGTTCCAGCCACACCCTGCAGAAAGGCCTTAAAACAATCGAGCTTCCAGCTCCCTTTCTGGGGGTTGGCCTTTCCTATCAGAAAAGTTGCTCTGGGAATCAACCCAAGTTTTTCTTGGCTCTATTACCTCCCTCTATTCCTAGGTCTTCCTCCTCCCTCGAACTCCCCCTTCAATGCCTTTCCGTCTCCCCCTTTTCCTTGGATATTTTCAACATATCCCTGGCTAAGTTAGTCATCTCTGCCATCTTTCAAGAGGAGGTCTTCTGTCTGTTTTCAAAATCTACCCCTTCTACCTATGCCTCTTACCCTATCCCTGCTCACCTTCTAAAAACACGTGTGCCTCCTCTTCTTCCCTCCATGGTTACCATCTTTAAATGCTCACTTTCTGAGGACTCCTTTCCCTCAGTCTCCAAACACATCCGTGTCTCACCTATCCTAAAACAGCCCCTCTCTGGACCCCATTATACCATCCAGTTATCTCCCCTTCTCTTTCCTCTCAATCCAGTCCAAACTTCTCAGGTGGGTTTTAATTCCTCCATTTTCTGCAACCTCGTTCTACCCCTTTCACTGAGACTGCTGTCTCCAAAGTTAACAATCACCTCCTTCTTGTTTAAATTGGGTGGCTATACACTATTCTAATCTTCTTCTACCTCTCAGTTGCCTTCAGTACTGTGGACCAAGCCCTTCTCCTGGAAACACTGTCTAGCTTTGAATTTTTTTGACACAGTCCTTTTGTGGGGAGCATCATGGTGTAGTGGATAGCCATGAGTTCTAATCCCAGCTCTGCTACTTGTCTGCTGTGTGGCCTTGGACAAGCCACTTCACTTCTCTGTGCCTCACTTCAACTGTTAAAGAGGGATTGCCACTGTGAGCCCCACATGGAACAGGGACTGTGTCCAACTCAATTTGCTTGTATCCATCCCAGTGCTTAGTACAATATGCCTGGCACATAGTAAGTGCTTAACACAAAACATTATTATTAATAGTTTTCCTCTTTTCCTTCTGGACTGTCCTTCTCTGTCTTTTTCACCAGTTCTTCCTCTTCCACTCCCTATCTGTGGGTGCCCCTCAGTATTCTATCCTGGGTCTCCTTTTTTCAATCTATACTCACTCTCTCGGGAAGCCTATCTGCTCTCATAGCTTCCCCTACTACTTCTCCGAGGATGACACCCAAATCTGCGATCTTGCATTTCCTTTTGCCTCCAAGACATCACCACAAGGATGTCCCTCCAGCACCTCAAGCTCAAGATTTCCCAAACTGAACTCATAGTCCCTCCTAAATTCCTCTCCTCCACCTAACTTTCCCCTCAGTTGACCCCACCACCATCCTCCAGGATTTCAAGCCCAAAACCTTGGCATTATCCTTGACACCTCCCTCTCTTTCAATGCACATATTCAGTCTTTCCCCAAATCCTGTTGGTTCTTCCTCCACAACATTTCTAGAATCCTCCCTTTCTGCTCCAATCAAAGGGCCACCACATTGGTCCAGGCATTTTCCATATCCCACAATGAATCCTGCATCAGTCTCCTCACTGGTCTCCTTGTCTTCAGTCTCTCCCTTTCCAGAGTGGCTGGGGCATCCTGCTGTCTGAGATTCACCCAAGTGACCCTTGCCCAGATGACTAGGGGTGACTGATAACCCCGCCTAGCTAGGCTGAGCTTCTGCTTCTTTGCTGAGCCCCGGGGGAAATGGAAAAACCTGCCTAGTTGGTAGCTATCTTGTGCTTTGGGCCAAATTGCTCACCCCTCTCCAGGCCATTCTCTGTTGCCCAGATCGTTTTTCTAATGTGCTTATTTCCCCTCTCCTCAATAACCTTCAAAGGTTGTCCATTCCTCTCCACATCAAGCAAAAACACCTGATAATTGGTTCCAAGGAGCTCAGTCATCTCTCTCCAGCCTACTTTCCCAATGCCCCCCAGCTCATATAATAATAATAATAATGGCATTTATTAAGCGCTTACTATGTGCAAAGCCCTGTTCTAAGTGCTGGGGAGGTTACAAGGTGATCAGGTTGTCCCACGGGGGCTCACAGTCTTCATCCCCATTTTACAGATGAAATGGTTCTTCATATGCTATAGAGAAGCAGCGTGGCTCAGTGGAAAGAGCCCGGGCTTGGGAGTCCGAGGTCATGGGTTCGAACCCAGGCTCCGCTACTTGTCAGCTGTGTGACCTTGGGCAAGTCACTTAACTTCTCTGGGCCTCAGTTCCCTCATCTGTAAAATGGGGATTAAGACTGTGAGCCCCCCATGGGACAACCTGATCACCTTGTAACCTCCCCAGCGCTTAGAACAGTGCTTTGCACATAGTAAGCGCTTAACAAATACCATCATTATTATTATTGTTATTATTATATGCTTCATTCCTCTCAATTTAACCCACTCACTGTGGCTCATCCTCATCTCACCTGCTGCTGACCTTTTGCTCCCTCCCTCCCTTCCTGCCTGGAACTCCCTCCCCCTTCGCATCCAAAAAGCCACTGCTTTCCCCATCTTCAAAGGTCTTCTGAAACCACGTCTCCTCCAGGAGACCTTCTCTGATTAATCAATCAATTGTATTTATTGAGCACTATCTGTGTGCAGAGGATTGTACTAAGTGCTTGGGAGAGTGCAATATTACAGAGTTGATGGACAAGTTCCCCGCCCACAACGAGCTTACCTAGAGGGATTGATTAATTTCCCCTCAACTCCCATGAAAACCGTTCTGGGTCTCCTAAACATTCCTCCTCATAGAAATTATGTAACTATTTTTTAAGTCTATTGCTTTCATAGTAAGCCCTTGGTACAATGCTTTGCACACAGAAGGTACTCAATAAGTACTTTTAGCTGGTGATTCAGGTAAGCTGCCCAACCAGCTCCTCTCTCAACTCCCTCTCTGATGTTATATCAATCAATCAATCATATTTATTGAGCATTTACTGTGTGCAGAGCACTGTACTAAGCACTTGGGAAGTACAAGTTGGCAACATATAGAGACAGTCCCTACCCAACAATGCGCTCACAGTCTAGAAGGGGGAATACTATCATTAGTGTTGGTTGGTGGTGTTTTCCCCATGCCTGGAAGAAGGGACTTTTCTGCACCCCTAGCACAGGCCTCCAGTCTGAGTCTGAGAGAAATGGGGACAAGTGAGAATACTGAGTAAAATTGGAACACTTAACATTGAATGCTCACTGCCTTTCGGATGCCTCGGTGTTATAACTCTGCTAAATGTGAAAAGAGCTGGGAGAATACTCCGCGGGCTGATTCCTTCTAAACAGGATGTTCTCCTCTCCCGTGGTTTCTGCTGTAGAGGTTCCAGCTTTTTGTCCTTTCTTAAGTTCTAAGAGGAATCAATCATTTATTTGACGGTGTGTACACAGAGAACTGCACTAAGTTCCTGGGAGAGTCCATTGGAGACTGGGCCTCCAGTCTGAGTCTGAGAGAAATGGGGACAAGTGAGAATACTGAGTAAAATTGGAACACTTAACACTGAATGCTCACTGCCTTTCAGATGCCTCGGTGTTATAACTGCTAAATGTGAAAAGAGCTGGGAGAATACTCTGCGGGCTGATTCCTTCTAAACAGGATGTTCTCCTCTCCCGTGGTTTCTGCTGTAGAGGTCCCAGCTTTTTGTCCTTTCTTAAGTTCTAAGAGGAATCAATCATTTATTTGACGGTGTGTACACAGAGAACTGCACTAAGTTCCTGGGAGAGTCCACTGGAGGTAAAGGAGAGGTTAGACCTTGTAAGGGCTAGAAGAAGCCCTGGAATCTGGGAACTTTGGATTTCTGGTCTTAAAGGTAAATTTGGGGGAGGGGGTCAATGCCCCTGAGTTTATGGGGACAGAGAAGATGGCCGATGCAGAGGCACCTTCAGGCCTAGGGGGTATAAGAGTAAGAGTATGTCTCTTCCTTAGGCTGACAGTCCCAGGGAGATTTTAGGCCATGCTAGGCAATTTCAGGAAAATCTATATAAGTCTCTAACTTTGGACTGTCCTGACTAAACTGATCAGGCCTGCAGTTGTTCTTGTTTTGAATGGTCACATGCCTACACCTGGGCTGAATCATAAACTCAGTATGTCTTCAGCTAATCTCCCACGGCGTTCTGGGGCATTTTTACTGTTCTGGACTTGAAGTAAGAATGTTTCAGGATGCCAGAGAACTTCAACTCCACACTTCCTCTCTCCTTCCAGTGCCTCCGGCCCCCGGGGAAGGTGCACAAGGTTGGGATGGTGTCCAAGGTCCCCATTTTTCACATAATGTGGGGAGCCTTTGAGAAAGCACTTCTTTTTTCACAGAGCGTTTGTGTCTGACCTCAGGCACCTCTACATAGCAGGGTTTCTCAGTGGAGACCCCCCTTTCTCATCTGAGTGTGATTGGGGTTCCCTGGGCTAAAAGCACACCAAGGAATGGGTATTTGGGTAACACCTGAGAGCTGAGAAAGTCCATGTATGCGTGAAATCCTAACCAGTGTTAGACCCTACTTCCCCCTGAGGAACTGTTAGGATGGTGGCCCCTCTCCAACGACTGCCATTTTTGTTCTGGGCTTCCCACTGCTCCACACTGTCCTCTTCCAGCTTGCGTGCCACCCACCCCCTCATCCCCCATCACCTTCCCACCCCCACACATACATTCTGTAGCCTGAAAAGTAGAAGACACCTGGAATACCAATCTGGATGCTTTAGAAGCAAAGCATCTGTGAGGACATAGGCTCCCTAAAGCTCCTTCTGGACAGGGAATGTGTCTCCCAACTCTACACACAGTTAGCGCTCAGTAGATCCCATGGATTGATTGATTCATTTGGTCCTTTACCTCTAGGTCATTTGCAAAAACAAATAGTCGCTTAAAATAGCCAACCAGCCGGTCAGTGTCCTGAGGACTCAAGGTGCTGTTTGTTCTAGGTGCCTTTGGCCCTTGGGGCTCTGAATCCCTTGGGGTCAACTCTCCCTATTTGCTTTGCACAGAAAGGAAAAGTCACTAGGACACAGGGCAGAGCTGAAGGTTGAGTAGGTGCTCCTGGGCCCCAGGTCTGATAGCTAGAGGACTCTGGTCCTTCCACAGAGTGACTGCTGAGAGAGCAGCCCTGCCTCAGTGGGAGGTAAATAAATTAGCCCCAATCCACACTGAGGAGGCAGGGAAGGTAGTCTGAGATGGACTTCTTCTCAAACAATCAAGCAATCAATGACATTTATTTAGTGCTTACTGTGTGCAGAGCAAAGCAGCGTGTCTCAGTGGATAGATCACGGGCCTGGGAGTTAGAAGGACCTGGGTTCTAATCCCAGCTCTGCCACATAATAATAATAATAATGATAGCATTTATTAAATGCTTACTATGTGCAAAGCACCATTCTAAGCACTGGGGCGGTTACAAGATGATGAGGTTGTCCCACTGGGGGCTCACAGTCTTAACCCCCATTTTACAGATGAGGGAACTGAGGCCCAGAGAAGTGAAGTGACTTGCCCAAAGTCACACAGCTGACAAGTGGCGGAGCCGGGATTTGAACCCATGACCTCTGACTCCAAAGCCCGTGCTCTTTCCACTGAGCCTCTCTGCTTCTCACATCTCTGCTGTGTGACCTTGGGCAAGTCACTTTACTTTTCTGTGCCTCAGTTTCTTCATCTGGAAAATGGGGATAAGTGTGGGAGCCCCATGTGAGACAGGGATAGTGTCCAACCTAATTTGCTTGTATCTACACCAGTGCTTAGAACAGTGCTTGACCCATAGTAAGTGCTTAACAAGTATCATAATTATTACTAACCGCTTGGGAGAGTACACCCAGTAAGCACTTCAAAAATACTATTTTACTATTAGTAATAGTTGGTAGAAATGATCTCTGCCTGCCGACGGTCTAGAGGGGAAAACAGATATTAAAATAAATTATAAGTAGGGGAAATGGCAGAGCGTAAGGATAAGTGCTGTGGGGCTGAGGACATTCATTCATTCACTCAATTGTATTTATTGAGTGCTTACTGTGTGCAGAGCACTGTACTAAGTGCTTGGGAAGTACAAGTTGACAACATATAGAGATAGTCCCTACTCAACAACGGGCTCACAGTCTAGAAGAGGGAGACAGACAACAAAACAAAACATGTGGACAGGTCTCAAGTCATCAGAATAAATAGAAGTAAAGCTAGATGCACATGATTAGCAAAATAAATAGAATAGTAAATATGTACAAGTAAAATAAATAGAGTAATAAATCTGTACAAACATATATACAGGTGCTGTGGGGAGGGGAAGGAGGGAGGGTGGGGGGATGGGGAGGAGGAGGGGAAAAAAGGGGCTCAGTCTGGGAAGGCCTCCTGGAGGAGGTGAGCTCTCAGTAGGGCTTTGAAGGGAGGAAGAGAGCTAGCTTGGAGGATGTGCAGAGGGAGGGCATTCCAGGCCAGGGGGAGGACGTGGGCTGGGGGTTGACGGCGGGACAGGTGAGAACGAGGTACGGTGAGGAGGTTAGCGGCAGAGGAGCGGAGGGTGAGGGCTGGGCTGTAGAAGGAGAGAAGGGAGGTGAGGTAGGAGGGGGCGAGGTGATGGAGAGTCTTGAAGCCGAGAGTGAGGAGTTTTTGCTTGATGCGTAGGTTGACAGGGAGCCACTGGAGATTTTTGAGGAGCGGAGTAACATGCCCAGAGCATTTCTGCACAAAGATGATCTGGGCAGCAGCGTGAAGTATGGACTGGACTGAATACGGTAGTCGGGGTTATAGCAGGGGTTGCACATGACATCGGTGTATGAATTATGCAGCTTTCGGAACATGCTGCGGATCTCATTGTCTCGAAGTGCTGTGTTGGAGGAATCTACCACCATGACAAATTTCACCTTGGAGTTTGTCACATAGCCATAGACCTCTGTGGTCTTCTGTGGGGTACAGAAGCCCCAAGTAGAGCTCTCTCTGATCCACAAGGGCAGCGGAGCCTAGTGGAAAGATCCCAGGGCCTGGGCGTCAGAGGACCTGGGTTCTAAACCCAGCTCTCCCACTTATCTGCTTCAAGCGCTTAGTACAGTGCTCTGCACATAGTAAGCGCTCAATAAATACGATTGATTGATTATCTGCTGTGTGACCTTGGGCAAGTCACTTCACTTTTCTGTGCCTCAGGTCCCTCAATATGCAAACTGGGGATTCAAAGCCTGTTTTCCCTCCTACTTAGACTGTGAGCGTCATGTGGGACCTGACCATCTTATATCTACCTCAGTGTTTCGTACAGTGTTTGGCGTGTAGTAAGCACTTAGCAAATACCCCAGTTTGCATTATTATAGATCCACGTGCCCAAGTACACAGAAGGGAGCGAGAGTAAGGGAAATGAAGGCTCTCCCCATCACCTCTCCCTTGTCTCCCTCTTCCTCCGTCCCACTCTCCCTCATCCCCATCACCCACATACTCCTTTCCAGGGTATATTCCTTCTTTCCAGGGCAGAATGGTTCCTGTTCAGAAGCCCTTGCTGACGGTTGGCTGGGGCAAAATGTGCCAGCTGAGGCAGGGGACACCAAGGATGAAAGGAAGGAAGGATCTCAGAGCAGAAGTTGGGCAGAAACCGGTTTAATGAGAGGATACCACAGCAGCAGCGGGGTGACCGGCGGATGGTGATTCGAGGCCTCTGGGCTGTGGGGGGGCAGTAGTGGAGGTGGGATAGACAGCAGTTTGGGGGATTTTTTTAAGAAATCCCAGCCGGGGCTCAATCGTGACAGGAGACAGACTTGACTCTGAAGCAAGAACAGGGGCCTGGCTGGAAACCGAAACTGGGCCACAGGACCAAAGAGCAAACAGAAATTGAATCCAAACTGGGCCACCTATCACCTCTCCTGCCCTCTGAGACCTGAGAGTCAGTATTCTGGGGAGGCTCAAATAATTCTCTGTTCGAGGCAGGGTTGCCAACTGCCGAGAATGAGTTTTACAAATGGTTTGGAAATACTTACTGACTTCCAAACTTTTTTACTGACTCGAGTTTGCATAATGTAGGGTGGCAATTGGATGTCAGTTGCGGCATCTGTTTGGTTCATAGCTAGGCCGGGCCGAGAGCCCTGCAAACGGGGCTAGCAAATCCGAGCGGGGGGAGGTAGGGGTGGTGGGGGCAACTAGAAATTGTCTAGAAACCACGGCTCCCCCCCAACTCTTCTCCCCTGCCTGTCTCCTCTTCCTGCCACGGAGCTCTCAAGCAGCAATTCCCTGACCCCTCTCCTCTAGGCAAACTGACTCCTGGAGGAGGAGAAAAAGGTACTAACTGAGGAGAAGTTGGGGAGGGAGAAATAAAAGAGAGAGAACATGAGGGGGAAAGAGGAATCGGGAGGGAGAGATAAGGGAAGGAAGAAGAAGAGCGAAAGGGAAGGAAAGAAGAAAAGAAAAGTGAGAGGGGGAGAGATGGGAGGCAGAGAGAAAAAGAAGGGAAGACTGTCAAGGATTTCCCTTTCCCCTCTTTCCTCTCTCCACTCTTCCTCACTCCCTCCTCTCCACATCTTGCAGTCGGACAAGCTTGCAGCCCCAGAGACATCGTTTGACAAATGCGGTGGGGAGGGAATAATAATTGTAATAATCATGGTGGTATTTGTTCAGTGTTTACACTGTGCCAAGCACTGTACTAAGTTCTGGGGTAGATCCAAGCAAGGTACGGAGGAGAAAGAGCCCCTGGTCCAAATCGGGGAGCCTGACGGCCCACAAGAGCTTACAGCTAGGGTCTGGGGTGCAGGGAGGGGAAATGGAAGGAGGAGAAGGAGGACGAGGAGGAAGAAGGCAGGAGCCATACCATATGAGAAAGGGACAGCCAATAGAGTTTGAGGAGCAGTGTAGCCCAGTGGAAAGAACACAGGCCTGGGTGTCAGAGGATCTGGGTTCTAATCCCGACTCGGCTGATTGCTTGCTGTTTGATCTTGATCAAGTCACTTAACTTCTCTGTGACTCAGGAACCTCATCTGCAAAATGGGGATTTAATCTTCCTCCTTCCAAATTAGACTGGGAGCCCCAAGTGGGACAGGGACTGTGTCCAACTTGATAAACTTGTACCTACCCTGGTGCTTAGAACAGTGCTTGTCACATAGTAAGCACTTAATACCATAAAAAAACCCAGAGTGAAGATCTCAAAAGGTTTTCTGCTGTGACTTTGGGCAAGTCACTTCACTTCTCTGTGCCTCAGTTACCTCATCTTTAAAGTGGGGATTAAGATTGTGAGCCCCGTGTGGGACAGAGACTGTGTCCAACCTCACTATCTTGTATCTACCCCAGCACTTAGAACAATGCCTGGCGCATAGTAAGTCCTTAACAAATACTATTTAAAAAAAGTTCATTCAACTAGTAAATGGAAGTTTACTATCAGAAAGCATTTTGTTCGCCCATGTTCACTGGAGAACCATGCTTCGTAATGTGCTTCAGCATTGTTAACCACTGATTACCCGACCATACTTCCGTTTAGCACAGTGCTCTGTAAACAGTAATAATTCAATAATACAGTGTTGCTGGTTTGTACTTCCCAAGCGCTTAGTACAGTGCTCTGCACACAGTAAGCGCTCAATAAATACGATTGAATGAATGAATGCCTCCCCCTGCTCACCCTACTTGTCTATTTTTGGGTCCTTAATCCCCACTGCCTCAGGCCTACTGACCTCCTTAGTGCAAACAGGAAATGGAGCCAGCTGTGGGGGCTTATCCTATTTCCTGGTCAGGCTCTGGAGCTTTCTGTTGATGAAAGCAATTGCCCTCTAAGCCCAGGCCCCTGCTCCTGTCCAGGAAGCTGTATGCAAGCGGCTGCAGAAGGCTGGCCCTCTCCAAGGTTGGGGAGAGAGGAAGCGGGAGCCCCAGCCAGAACTGCGGCACTCACTGTTCCCAAAGTCCCCTGTCTGTCTGTCCATCTGGTCTGTGCTCCCCACAGCTGCACGACAGCCCCGGGCCAGAAAGCCTCCAACAAGTTCCTGCTCTCTTGGGATGTGGGAGCCCCAGAATTGCCGGGCAGAGAAACAGAGCGACCTCCTCGCTCTCTCCTTATGTTCCTCACTCACCAAGGGCTGCTAGTGACAGAACAGTGCACCCACAGAAGGGAGCCAAGAGACTGCAGCTTCAGCCTTTTCCTGTTCTCTGCCCAAGCCCCTCCCTCCAGCCTTCCCGGCAAGTGAAACTAAATCCAAAGCCACTCCTTCCTCGAACTTTTCCATCTTGGTGGATGACACCGTCGCCCGGCCTGTCTTGAAGCCCAAGAGCTTTGAAGCAGTTTGGCCTAGAGGAATGAGCGTGGCCCTGGGAGTCAGAGGACATGGGTTCTAATTCCGACTCAGCCACTTGCCTGCTCTGTGACCTTGGGCAAATCACTTAACCTTTCTGAGCCTCAGTTCCCTCATCTGTGAAATGGGGTAATAAGGTACCTTTACTCTCCCCATCTTAGACTGCAAAAGTCTCATGGAGAACAGAAAATGTGCCCGATCTGATGATCTTGTATCTACCTCAGTGCTTAGTATGTTGCTTGCTTCTCACCGTTATTATCATTGTTATTAACCTTGACATAATCCCAGATTCCTTGCCCTCTTTTGATCTCACAGACTCTCATAGCCTGCAAATGCAGCTGGTTTTCCCTCCAAGTATATCCCAGATCTGTCCCCTCTTCCCCACCAAAAACACCACCACCTGTTGTTTTATTTTTATTTTCAAACTCCATGTCCTGCCATTAGCTTAGCCCAGGAAAAGAAGGCTTCTGGGAAAGAGTAGATACCCCTACCCCATGTCCCCTGGTGAACCTAGAGAAGAGTGTGAAGTCCTCTTTGTGTCCACACTGGCTTCTCACCAGGAAGGGGGAAGTGGGATTGAGTCGTGGGTAGGGCTTCAAAAAGGAGGCGAATCCTGGAGATCCAGGGCGGAGATCCAGGGGAGCAACAAACCAAGGTAAGTCACCTTTCCCTTTGTTTTCTTTTATTTCAATATCTTTCCATTGGGGGTCTTTTGAGGAACATAATTCCCCTGTTCCCTGCCCCCTGGCTAACTTAGACAAGCGTGTGACAGTCCAGTTGCATGTGCAGACTCCTCACATTTTCATCTTACTTTTCTTTTGCTACTTACAACGGGTACTCCCAACTTTGGAAGGGAGATTCTCACTCAACAACAGTGTATTAACTGGATCCAGGCAACAGGAGGGCAGTAAGCAAGGAAAGCCATTTCCTGTTTTTATGTAT
The DNA here is from genome assembly GCF_015852505.1 of Tachyglossus aculeatus. Classification (NCBI taxonomy): domain Eukaryota; kingdom Metazoa; phylum Chordata; class Mammalia; order Monotremata; family Tachyglossidae; genus Tachyglossus; species Tachyglossus aculeatus. The sequence continues at coordinate 95,489,102 of NC_052101.1, read as the reverse complement.
CCCGCCATGGGCCTAACCCAGAAAAGGGAGCTTCTGGCTGGTGTGGGGTGGGTTGTGGGGTTTTCAGTTTTAAGTTGTAGTGGTAGTATGTATTAAGCGCTTACTTTGTGCAGATCACTGCACTAAGTGCTGGGAAAGAACACACAGGCAGGAATTAAACATGGTCCCTGTCCCTCAAAGGGCTCACAATCTACAAATAGAAGGGGGAGGAGAAGCCACTTAAGGACACCTGAAACCAGAAAGCTCTAAAACAACATAAAAGATGAGGACCAGTTCAGAAAATAGAACCCCAAATTAGTAGGGTGTTGTGGCTACAGGAGCAGAATTTCAGGCTTCTCAAGGCTCAGAGTCCAAGGTACAGCAGCTATTTCTATCCCATTCCTTCATGACATGCAAGTGCCATTTCTCTTTTGTAGCCTTTCTGGCCAGGGCACTGAGCATAGACGCCCACTCCACGGGGGCAGTGGCCCCCACGGCTATTTGAGCGGGACCCCCGCCCCCAACCATGCTCACCCCAGGACTCCGACGAGACCTGAGAGTTTCCAATCAGGCAGGGCCGACAAGACCCCAAATGGTGCCTTTCTGACCCGATAGCTCCCTTCCCCATGGGCTCTCCCCTCCCCACACTCTAAAATTCCTGGCTCTTGTAACCCCTGTGTTCATAATGAAAAGTTGGCACCTCTGGCTCTTAGGGACAGCGAGAACAGGCATCACTCCGAGAGGCTGGCAGCCCAAGGGCTGGACGGATGTGGAGTCAAAATCCCAGCCGTGGCCTGAAGAAGGATGACTCAAGGACACGGGTGCTGGAGGTGCTTTGACTCCGAGAGATGGCAGCGGAGGAAAGTGGGGGAAGGGTGTTCACAGTCAGACAATTGCTGGAAACAGACATGAAAGCAATTATCTGGGGAGACTATACTGCCCTTGTTGCATGTGACCTGCTTTGATGTTCTTGTCTTTCCTGGCTCTGGTCAAATGGTGTGGAATGGAGCTATTATTAATAATAATAATAATAATAATAATAATGGCATTTATTAAGTGCTTAGCATGTGCACAGGACTGTTCTAAGCGCTGGGGGGTTACAAGGTGATCAGGTTGTCCCTCGTGGGGCTCACAGTCTTCATCCCCATTTTGCAGATGAGGGAACTGAGGCACAGAGATGCTAAGTGACTTGCCCAAAGTCACACAGCTGACAATTGGCAGAGCCAGGATTTGAACCCACGATCTCTGACTCCAAAGCCCGGGCTCTTTCCGCTGAGCCACGCTGCTTCTCTTGTTTTGTTGCTGTTATTTGTCTGTTTTTAACTTTCTCATTTTTGCTGGTTTTCATAAGAAAGGGGAACACTCCTCCGACCCTTACTAGGCCACTGAGTATCCGACTCAAGGATGGCTTATGAACTGGGTGAAGAAGGCATGGTGGTGGTGTCTGCTGCTGTTGACCTCTAACCCCAGTCAGCCAACTCAATCAATCACTCAATTAATTGTATTTACTGAGCACTTTCTGTGGGTAGAACACTGTACTAAGTGCTTGGGAGAGTACAGTATGGGCTACTGGGCACAGGGGGACCTGGCGAGAGAGTGTGGATGGCTCAGCACAAACCATCACCACACCTGCAAAAGCATCTCAGGCCCATCAGTCCATCAGTCAATGGTATTTATTGAGTGCTTATTGTGTGCCAAGCACTGTACTAAGCGCTTGGTAGAGTACAATGTAACAGAATCGGTAGACATGTTGGGGCCAGCAAAGCACACTACTGGATTTTTTTTTAAATGGCATTGTTAAGTGCTGTAATAATAATAATAATTATGGTATTTGTTAAGCTCTATGTGCCAAGCACTGTTCTAAGCACTGGGGTAGATACAAGGGAATCAGGTTGTCCCACGTGGGGCTCACAGTCTTAATCCCCCTTTTACAGATGAGGTCCTTGAGGCCCAGAGAAGTTAAGTGACTTGCCCAAAGTCACACAGCGGATAAGTGGCGGAGCCAGGATTAGAACCCACGACCTCTGACTCCCAAGCCCTAAGCACTAGGGTATTTACAAGATAATCAGGGCGGACACAGTCCATGCCCCACATGGGGCTCACAGCCTTAATCTCCATTTTACAGATGAGGTACCTGAGGCACAGAGAAGTGAAGCGACTTGCTCAAGATCACACGGAGCTCACAGATTAGAACCCAGATCCTCTGACGCTCAGGCCCATTCTCTATCCACTTGGCCACCCTGTTTCTCATGGATACAGTGTGCAAGGGATTCTCGGTGTGATACTCACACCCATGGGCACAGTGTCTCGGAGACATTGTCAGCAACCTTTGAACCAAATGATACTATATATTTTTTGGGGGAGCTAATTACTGGAAGGTCAGGGTCTACAATGACCAGTGTTCATTAGGCCTCAGCTCAGGGAGCAGAAACCCCTTTTCTGAGCTCTCCACAGCCCCTCCCTCAATACAAGCGCTTAGTACAGTGCTCTGCACACAGTAAGCGCTCAATAAATACGATTGATGATGATTAAACCATTCAGACTCTCATCGGTGCCCGGGAGAGGCCCTGGAAGAGTGAAGGAAAGAACAGTCAAGTCTGGGCTCTGGGCCTGAAGCTGGGGACCCGCAAGGGTGGTGGCTAGCTGGTCCAGACCTGAAACTCTGCTCGAGTGACAGGGATCCCAAATTCCTTCCTGTCCCTGGTATTCCCAGCCCCCACCACCCCAAACGAATTGGGACAATCCTGAGGGATGAAGGAGTTTTCCTTTTCTGGCCGGAGGCCTTCATGCTTCCACCCATCAGGGATCATGGCTTTCACTTCCATTGTAAGTTCCCGAGCGTCTAGGTCAGTGTTCGGCACATAGTAGGTGCTCGAGCAACCTGGTGGATGATGAAGCCCTCATAGCCATTCCAAACCAGAGGCTTTGGGCTTAGTCATTCATTCAGTCGTATTTATTGAGCGCTTACTGTGTGCAGAGCACCGTACTAAGTGCTTGGAAAGTACAATTCAGCAACAGAGACAATCCCTACCCAACAACAGGCTCGCAGTTTAGAAGAGGGAGAAAGACAACAAAACAAAATAATAACATCCATAACATCAAAACAAACAGAATGATTTATTTTATATTATTATATATTATATTTATATTATTTTAGTCTTCTTTTTCTGGGCTCTCCCCTCCTTTTCTCTCTCCACTGCCCAGCCCTCCCTTCCCACCCCATGCCAGCAGCCTACGGCTCCTGGGAGGGCAGAGAAGCATCGCCCAAGAAATATGCTAGCTCAGCATGTCCTCTGCAGGCGGGGGGAGGCCCAGGGAGCCAGCCGAGCAAGAGGGGTAGGGGTCAAAGCCTCAAAGCGTAGATTCCAGGAAATGGCACGGTTGAGGAGGGGCTAGTTTACCCTCTCTCGCTCCCCCAATAGTAATAACTGTGGTATTTGTTAAGCACTTAGAGTCAAGATAAGCGGGTCAGGCAAAGTCCCTGTCCCACATGGAGCTCACAGTCCCAAGGGAAAGATGAACAGGCATTGATTTCCCAATTTACAGATAAGGAAACTGAGAAGTGAAGTGATTTGCCCAAGGTCACTTAGCAGGCAAGTGGCAGAGCTGGAATTAGAACTCAGGTCCTCTGACTTTCAGGCCCGGGCTCTCGCCACTGGACCACACTGCTGCTCCTGGACAGGCTGGAGCAGCAGATGAGGGCTCTGAAGCTCAGTTCTGAGTGTCCTTCACCGCCCCCCGCACCTTCTCCAACCTCAAAAGGAGAGGGCAGGAGGTGCTTATAGAGAAGCAGCGTGGCTTAGTGGAAAGAGCACGGGCTTGGGAGTCAGAAGACGTGGGTTCTAATCCTGGCTCCACCACTTGTCTGCTGTGTGACCCTGGGCAAGCCATTAAGACTGGGAGCCCCATGTGGGACAACCTGATTACCTTGTATCTACCCCAGCGCTTAGAAAAATGCTTGGCACATAGTAAGCGCTGAACAAATACCATAATAATAATTATTATTATTGTTGTCCAAGGTGGCCCCAAGTCACTGCCCCTCTTGTTCCCTGCTGGAACTAGCCAGCCTTTAGGTTATAAGCTAGGCTGCCTCCGCTCAGAGGAATTTGGTGACCCTTTTTCAAAGGGCTTGCTACCTTTCCCCCCACCTCCTAGCTGTCTGGTTAGCAGGGATCTGAGAGACAGGATTCCTCCATTCTAATTTCCTATTGTGTATTCACTCCCAGAACTTAGTACAGTGCTCTGCCCTCAGAAATATTATTACTACTTAGTAATAATAATAATAATAATGGCATTTATTAATATCTTACTATGTGCAAAGCACTGTTCTAAGCGCTGGGGAGGATACAAGGTAATCAGGTTGTCCCACAGGGGGATCACAGTCTTAATCCCCATTTTACAGAAGAGGTAACTGAGGCACAGAGAAGTTAAGTGACTTGCCCAAAGTCACATAGCTCACATGGCGGAGCTGGGATTTGAACCCATGGCCTCTGACTCCAAAGCCCAGGCTCTTTCCACCAAGCCACGCTGCTTACAACAACAACTACTACTACTATTATGTTAAATCCTCAGCTACTCACTCCCCAGCCTCTGTACAAACTAGGCTCTCATTAAATACTACTGGTTGATTAATAATAATAATTGTGGTATTTGTTAAGCGCTAACTGCATGCCAGGCACTGTACTAGACACTGGGGTAGAAACAATCAAATCAGATTGGGCACAGTCCCTGTCCCATGTAGGGCTCACAGTCTCAATCCCCATTTTACAGATGAGGGAACTGAGGCTCAGAGAAGTGAAGTAACGTGCCCAATGTCACACAGCAGACAAGTGGTGGAGCCGGGATTAGAACCCATGATCTTCTGACTCCCAGGACTCCCAGGCCTGGGTTCCATCCACTATGCCGTGTTGCTTCTCCAACAAGCTTCTTCTTGGGGACTAAACCAAATTCCTGGGAGTCAGGGGAACTGCACAGTGGCTCAGTGCACAGGGGAATAATAATCCCTAGGGCAGGAGATACTCACTGGGAATTTACTGCCCAGCTCTTGCTTTTCCCACACTCTGAGAGCTTTCTTCCTCCTCCCTATACAGAATGTTGAGGTATTCCCAAGCCTCACCTCAGGATTTATTTTAGCCCATCCATGTCTTCCCTCCTCCCTGCACTCCTTCTAGTCCACTTTTATTTTTAAAGCTTCCACGTCCAGGCCCTATCCTGAACATCTAGCCTTCATTGCCAGCAGGCCCACAGATAGAACTGTCAATCAATCAATCAGTCAATGGTACTTGCTAAGCATCTAGTGTGTGTGTGTACACTTGGGAGCAAGCACGTTACAATAGAGTTAGTAGACATGATTCTTGCCCTCAAGGAGCTTACCATCCAGCTCCATACTGAGCATGTTGCCCAGGCTGGAGTCTTACATCCTTTGGCCCTCCCCTCTGTGGCAGGGTCAAAACCCAGAATCCACTACTGTGGTTCCCTGCCCCCTCTCTGGGTCATGCCCCACTGCTGCTCTTCGGCTCCGGCCTTGAGTCAGGCCCACTGCTCTCCTCTGCCTATGCCGAGGTGGCAACCTGTTGCTTTTGGTTCAGAGTGGAGACTCCCCACCGTGGGTAGCAAGTATCTCAGCTGAGCAGCAGAGTGAGGAGAAAGCAGCTAAAAATAGCAGCCCGGTGAGGCCAGCTGAGCCCAAGGGGCTGGTGATGTAACTGCTAACCAGAGGTGCTCAATGAATGTTGTTGACTGACCGACAGACTCCTCCAGGTGCTGAATTGCTGTTGGGGAATTGTGATTTTATTGTACTTTGCTCCTCTCAGGAAAACTGATGTCACCTTGTAATGTTCCCACCGATACCCCATACTGCATCAGCCTTCTCTACTGCATCAGCCTTCTCTACTGCATCAGCCTTCTCTTACTGCATCAGCCTTCTCTTACTGCATCAGCCTTCTCTCTACTACATCAGCCTTCTCTCTGATCTCCCATCCTCGTGTCTCTCTCCACTTCAATCCATACTTCATGCTGCTGCCCGGATTATCTTTGTCCAGAAACGCTCTGGGCATATTACTCCCCTCCTCAAAAATCTCCAGTGGCTACCAATCAATCTGCGCATCAGGCAGAAACTCCTCACCCTGGGCTTCAAGGCTGTCCATCACCTCGCCCCCTCCTACCTCACCTCCCTTCTCTCCTTCTCCAGCCCAGCCCGCACCCTCCGCTCCTCTGCCGCTAATCTCCTCACTGTACCTCGTTCTCGCCTGTCCTTCCATCGACCCCCGGCCCACGTCATCCCCTGGGCCTGGAATGCCCTCCCTCTGCCCATCCGCCAAGCTAGCTCTCTTCCTCCCTTCAAGGCCCTGCTGAGAGCTCACCTCCTCCAGGAGGCCTTCCCAGACTGAGCCCCTTCCTTCCTCTCCCCCCTCGTCCCCCTCTCCATCCCCCCCATCTTACCTCCTTCCCTTCCCCACAGCACCTGTATATATGTTTGTACATATTTATTACTCTATTTATTTATTTTACTTGTACATATCTATCCTATTTATTTTATTTTGTTAGTATGTTTGGTTTTGTTCTCTGTCTCCCCCTTTTAGACTGTGAGCCCACTGTTGGGTAGGGACTGTCTCTATATGTTACCAATTTGTACTTCCCAAGCACTTAGTACAGTGCTCTGCACATAGTAAGCGCTCAATAAATACGATTGATGATGATGATGATGATCAGCCTCCCAACTCCCCCTTCTGTTCCAACCCCTCTTTCCAGTTTCACACCCTTGGGGACAGGGGGGCAGTGCTCATTAAATCCTGTTGGCTGAATGGTTGTAGCGCCTCTAGGCCTCCCTCCCCAGTCCTCTCTCAAAGCAGAAACCAAGGTCTTTGTTTATCAACTAGTAGAGCTGGGCTAGGGAGGTCATTAGGGAATCCCCAGTGGACAGGCGCTCTCTTCCCTGCACCCCTATCCTGATGTGATGACCCAGGAGCTCGGCTTACAGCAACCACTCCGTTCTTTCCCATCTGGGCTTCCCCATCTTCCCCCACGTCCTCTTGGGTTTGCCTCCCTTGGGCCTGTCCCTGCGTAACTTGGCATTCTATCCCCCACCGCTGCCCCTGCAGAACCCACCTGTCCAGTCGCCCACCCTCCCTCCCTTGCTTGCCAGCCTTGGTGCTGACTCTAATTGCATGGCCCAGCTTGCACCGAGATACTGCTAATTAGGAGCTGCCTAGGTTACAGTTCTCTGGTTACTGTTTACCTGATCTGAAGGAGAGAAACACACCACCGCCCCTAGAATAACAAGCGAAGCCCATCCCTTCTCCACTTCTCTCCCCTTCCCTCCCCCACCATCCGCCCCCCTGCCCTTCCCAGCGGGTGGGGCTCTAACCATTCCCCCTTTTCCAAGCTGCTGACGCAAGGCCTCCCTTTTGTTCTCCGGCAAGTCCCTGCCCATCCCATGGGGGTGCTGCTGGCCCAGATTTGGCTCTTGGCTAAGAGTTCCCAGTTCCAGGAAAAGACTGATGAAGGTGTGGGGCAAGGTTTGCTGCTATTCAAGATGTTGAAGGGGTCATGGGAACTGAGTCGAGAGAGCCAGTCCAGGTAAGAAGCAGGGTGATCAGAGATGGAAAGGTATCATCTGGCCCTCTTCAGTGGTGGAGACCCAACTCCCTGGCTCACTGAACTTCTTGTGAATGGTTCCCCCTTTAGGGACCTTCTCCAGGCCTGTTGCTCCATCCTGGAATAGGGCTACAGAATTCCTTTACCTTTGGGGTTGGTGCCTTTCACTGATGTGTAGCTCAGATTTGGCTAAAAGGTTTCTGGCAGAAAGTTCTGGGGTGTAGAGCCAACTGCAGAAAGCCTTGAGAACTGCCAGCATCCATCTCGTCCCTGGTCACTATTTATACTCGTCTTCCTCCTGCTAGTCCTCTTCCTCCACTTGGTAGTTTGTACTCCCGACTCTTCCAACCTCATGTAGGAAAAATGAGGTAGTGAAATTGGTCCCACCAGTGAGATTGGGTGGTAAGCTGGCACAGAATTTCTTGAGGTGTCCCTGGGAAAGACCGAGGGAGATGATCCAGGCTTTTACCTCCAATGCATTTGGCTGCCACTGCTGCTCTTCCTTTACTTCCCTTCAAGCCATGCTCCAGGCCATGAGTGGGTCAGAGCCATGATCCATCCAGCCTAGGATTTGGTCACCAACTGAGGCAGCTTGATGCTTAGAGGAACCGTGTGAAAGTTGCCTTCCTGGACTATCATCCTCCTGGCTAAGGGTGGGCCATCTAACTTTTCCCTCTCTGTTCCCAGCTTGCCCTTTGGAACCCCATCTTACACCACTCATCCATGAGTGAAGCCTATCCATCCAAGGCTCTGATGTGTTAGATCTTTGGTTTGGTCTCCTCAGTGAGAATTCCTGAGAGTTGGGTAGAAATGGCTTGTTCCCCTCTTCAGTCCGAGGACTGGGAGAGATGAGGGACCCTAATTCCCAGTGGCAAAAGCTACTGGAAGCCAGAAAAGGTCATGGAGTACAGAAAGTCTTCTCCAGAGAGGAAGACTCACCGGGCGACTTGGTTAAGCCAATCAAACCTCTGAAATGGTTTCACTTGCCATCCTTCAGGGATTGGACTCTGGAGTGAAGTCTCCTAGACTGTGAACTTGTTGTGGACAGGGAATGTCACTGTTTATTGTTGCATTGTACTTTCCCAAACACTTAGTACAGTGCTCTGCACACAGTAAGCTCTTAATAAATACGACTGAATGAACGAAAGAATGAATGGAATCTCTTTGACATCTCTCTGTGGTAAATGGGTGGATAGGAGATGGGGCAGGAACAGAGAGAGGCCTGGAGCTCCCTCCCCCTTCATATCCTAGTTGTGGTATTTTTTAAGCACTTACTATGTGCTTAGAACAGTGCTTTGCACATAGTAAGCGCTTAACAAATGCTATTATTATTATTATTATTATTATTATCATTATTATTATTTGCCAGGCATTGTATTAAGCATAGGGAAGTATACAAGCAAACAGGGACACAGTCCCCGTCCCACATGGGGCTCACAGTCCTAATCCCCATTTTATAGATGAGGTAACTGAGGCATAGAGAAGTTAAATGACTTGTCCAAGGTCACACCACACACAATAATAATAATAATGGCATTTGTTAAGCGCTTACTATGTGCAAAGCACTGTTCTAAGCGCTGAAGTGGTGGAGCTGGGATCCCCAGTCCACTGCTTTCCCCCCACCTTCCTAAAGTCTCCTAAAATCTCCTCCGAGAGGCCTTCTCTGGCTAAACTCTCATTTCCCCTCCCCACACTCCCCTCTGCATCCACTATGCACTGGCCTGGCACATTCCTCTTAAGTTCTTTGATACTCACTCCAGCCCCACAGTATTGATGTCCATACCCTTACACTCTATTCTTTTTCCTATCAGTAATTTATTTTAATGTCTGACTCTCCCTGTAGACTGTAAAGCTTCTTGTGGACAGGGATCCATACTAATAATAACAATGATGGCATTTGTTAAGCGCTTACTACGTGCCAATCACTGTTCTAAGGGCTGGCGTAGATACAAGGTAGTCAGGTTGTCCCACATGGGGCTCACAGTCTTAATCCCCATTTTACGGATGAGGTAACTGAGGCAGAGAAGTCAAGTGACTTGCCCGGAGTCACACACCTGATCGGTGGTGGAGTTGGGATTAGAACCCATGACCTCTGATTCCCAAGCCCATGCTCTTTCCACTAAGCCATGGAAACCAGTTCACACATGTATGCGTCCAGTACAGGAGCTGCCCAATTTGCCAGTTGGATGCAGTCGCCATCCGACATAGAACTCAGAGTCTTAATCCCCATTTTACAGATGAGGAAACCGAGGCCCAGAGAAGTGACGTGATTTGCCCAAGGTCACACAGCCGACAAGTGGCAGAGCCAGGATTAGAACCCAGCTCCTCTGATTCCCAGGCCTGTGATCTTTCCACTAGGCCATGCTGCTTCTCCCTAGAGCTTGGAACAGTGCTCTGCACGCAGTAAGCGCTCAAAAGCTACAGGTGATTGATTAAAATAAATTACAGAGAGGGGGGGCAATGGGGTAGGAGAACAATAGAGAAGCAACGTGGCTCAGTGGAAAGAGCACGGGCTTGGGAGTCAGAAGTCAGGGGTTCAAATCCCGGCTCTGCCAACCGTCAGCTGTGTGACTTTGGGCAAGTCACTTCACTTCTCTGGGCCTCAGTTACCTCATCTGGAAAATGGGGATGAAGACCGTGAGCCCCCCGCGGGACAACCTGATCACCTTGTAACCTCCCCAGCGCTTAGTAGTAAGCACTTAATAAATACCATCTTATTATTATTATTATGGACAAAAAGGTACCTCCTCCTTTACCACCCCAGGGCCTGCAGCATTCCCAGGAGTGCACTATGTTGAAGTGCTGGTTTTAGTGAGCGCCCACTCCTACTCTCAGACCACCTCTTCTTTGGCATACCCATTGGCAGCCCAGGTGCGTTGGCACAAAGACCCGTGGCTTTCTGTCTTTTCTTGTAGCTTGGCCGGCGGCCTGGCTGCAACGTCCACGGGTGGAGTTCGCACACTCTGTTCTCTGTTTGTTCCCGTGCCTGTTTCGTTTGTGATTCTGCAGCCCAGCCCCGCTCCCCATCCGGGGGATTTTATAACATCCTCTCCGGGGCCAGAGCTCAGTTCTGGCTGGGCCCGACAGCTAACAAGTCACTTCTGTTTGAATGGCTGGTGATCCGGCTCATTATATAACAGGATAAACAATGGGCCCCAGGGCCATGAGCTCGGGATAAGAGCTGGGAAAGGTAGTGACACCGGGGTTCTCCCTTGCCCTACCTCTGCACTTACCAGCCAAATAATAATAATGACAATAATTGCGGTATTGGTTAAGCATTTACTATATGCTAAGCACTGTTCTAAGCGCTGGAGTAGATACAAGATAGGTTGGATACAGTCCCTGTCCCACATGGCAGTCTTAATCCCCATTTACGGATGAAGTAACTGAGGCGCAGAGAAGTTAAGTGACTTGCGCAGGGTCACCCAGCAGACATGTGGCAGAGCCAGGATTAGAACCCACGTCCTCTGACTCCCAGGACCCGGGCTCTTTCCACTAGGCCACACTGCTCAAACTGGGAGGGTATCACAGGACTAACTCACGTTAGCTTGGTCAGTTTACAGAAGCCCAGGCACTGAAGCTCAGAGTTCACAATCCAGAACCCCAAGTTACCCATGGCAAGGAGAACTGAAGGCAGGAATCCTGGCTTGGATGAAAAAATGCCTAAAAGAGCCATGGCTCGTTCCTGGAGCCATTAGCCCGGAGTTCCCTGCCCCTCCTGCCCCATTCGGAGCGTTCCTAGCATAGCCATTTCATTGGGGTGGTGCTTTGTTTATGTTCTCCTCCAGGGAAAGTAGGTCACACTGGTGATTCTTGGCCACAGGAGACAGGAGGGGTGACCCAGGGTGGTGAAATGACTTGCCCAGGTTCAGGCATGAAAACAGGTTGAGGATTCCCAGGAGCTCAGGGCATACAAGCCTAGGCATAGCCACCCTGAGCCACCCTGCCTCCAGGGACCTCTGGAAAACCCCTGACACCAGTGCAAGCAGCTACTAGCCGGGAAGGAATTCTCGGTGCCAGCAGAATGAGCGTTGGCTGGATGCGGATCTGGGATCCACGTCTGGGCACAATTAGCCTAGCCAGGGCCAGGCACCCCCCTATCCCCACCCCGGCGCCCACCCCCGTTTCAACCACCTTGCCGGCCCGCTCTGGCTATCTTTTCAACCTTTCAGGGTAGCAATACTGGGAATGCTGAGAGGCCCAGGTCTGGGAATTTTCCTGGGAACAAGAGAGGTAAGCCAGATGGCTAAACTGCCTTCTCTCTCACTGCCCCCACTGCCGCACCTCTGGACGGCACTGACCACTCCCCGTGGGGGAGAATAAGGAGCTCACCACCTGACATGCTGGTTGACCTCTTGGGAATTCCCAGCTGGGGCTTGAGGTTGAGAATCTCGGGCCTGACCTTGAGAGGGCCAACCTGGACGCAGGCTCTTGTACCGCTCCACTTCTGAAATCCTGGGCCGGGGAAGAGGTCGGCAACACCTTAGAATGGTGCCTGGCACATAGTAAGTGCTTAACAAATACCATAATTATTAATTACAACGAGTTTATGCTTTTATTAAGGTGAAACCACCTCCATAGTGAGATCCCTTCCTGAGGACATTTCATACCATTCCCCTCACCTGCTTCACCTTGCTTGGGTTGGCCCACATTAGGGAAAATCAGCCAACTGTTGATTTGAATAAATCAGTCGTATTTATTGAGCGCTTACTGTGTGCAGAGCACTGTACTAAGCGCTTGGGAAGTACAAGTTGGCAACATATAGAGACAGTCCCTACCCAACAGTGGACTCACAGTCTAGAAGAATATACGTATATTCAGAGGTGAATATACGTTCCAACCACCCTGATGAGTTGAACATGATCTACGAGGACAGTCTGGGTGTTTTTCTCGTTGGCTAATAATCAGTCAATCAATCAGTGGTATTTATTGAGTGTTTACTATGTGCAGAGCACTGTACTAAGTGCTTGGGAGAGTACAGTACAACAGAGCTGGCAGCCTCAGTTCCCTGATCTGTAAAATGGGGATTAAGATTGTGAGCCCCACGAGGGACAACCTGATCACCTTGTAACCTCCCCAGCACTTAGAACAGTGCTTTGCACATAGTAAGTGCTTAATAAATACCATTATTATTATTATTATTATTATTATTATTATTATTAGACACATTCCCTGCCCACAAGTGCGCTTACCATCTACAGAAGTAACTCACTTTCACCAGAGAGGCACCGGGTTCGCTCCAGGGAGCCAGTAGCCAGCCCTACTAGCTGACCTGCTGACCGGGAGGTGGGCCTCAGTAGTTGCTTGGGTGGGAGAGAGCCTATCAATGTGGTATCCCTGTGTGTGGGGCTGATACAAGGGCTGAAACCTTTTGGAAAACAAAACAAAGGTGTGGCAATGTGTGACAACAGCAGGTTCAAAACAAACCACTTATTGGGACTGCAAGCACCTGGCTCCACCAGGGTGGAAAAGCTCATTCTTTGCCAAACCGATCATTACCACATCATCGTCATCATCGTTATTATTATTTACAACAGTAATGACACCTTACTAGCAGAAGCTCAGCTATGCCATTCAGAGTGAGTGGGGCCGTCGGTCCCACAAGATTGATACTATAAGGGTGAAGCCATGAGCTTTTGGGCAGGATGGGCAGCTGTTGTCAGCCTGCCCTGCCCCTTGGAACTAGATTGAGTGGAGTTAAATGGTCACGTTCTGCTGGCTGCCCAGGTCTGGACTCTGGGGCCCAGAAGCAGCAGGTCTTCTTGGGGGCGGGTGACTTAGGAGCTTGGTGTAGCCCAGCACCTGAAACAGCATGGCCTAGTGGATAGAGCACAGGGCTGGGAGTCAGAAGATCATGGGTTCTAATCCCGGCTCTGCCACTTGTCTGATGTGTGACCTTGGGCAAGTCACTTCACTTCTCTGTGCCTCAGTTACCTCATCTGTAAACTGGGGGTTGAGATTGTGAGCCCCATGTGGGACGGGGACTGTGTCCAACCCAATTTGCTTGTCCCCACCCTAGCATTTAGTACGGTGCCTGGCACAGATTGAGCGCTTAACAAATTCCATAATAATAATTATTATTATCCCAGAGGGTCTGGCAGGTGCAGCTGCTCCAGCTATGAAGTGCCCAGCCTCAAAAGTCATGGTGGTGGTTTGAACATTTAGCTGACTACTAGATTTAGAGATGTTGCCAGGTGCTACCGAGGGCAAGAATCTCTGTTATTATGTATGGTTTCATTTTGAAATTTGGATAGAACCTGATGGAAGACTAGGAGAACATAGTTATTATGATGTAACTGTGCATTGGTTATATGGTTATATAATGGGATGGGGCTCTGCTAGGAATGCTGCTTCAGGGAGATGACAGGTTTTTGTGGAAAATCCCATTACCTGTCCTCAAAAGCATTTCAAAGGCAACCATTTGCAAATTCTTGCTAGGTGGCAAGATGTGTTCAATAGGGCTGGGTGGTTGTCCTCTCTGGGGGTCTCTGAAGTCCTTTCAGGCAGATTCGTGTCTGGGTTGCGGGGAGGATGCTCATGCAAATGGGGCCTCCTATTTCTTGTCCCCCTCTTCTCCATCCATCCCCTTCTTCTAGCCACCACTGCCAAAGCCAGCAACTGTGTGACAGTGGGGAGCAGTGGGAAATGCCGGCAGGAGTAATTACCAGCATTCCCTGCTGCCACTTCCTGCTCTCCTCCCAGGGACCACCCTGACGTGATTTATTCGTGCCCCCTGAGGTGTGGCCAATGTGCAGCTACCACGCCGTTGGCCCATATTCATTCAATCGTATTTACTGAGCGCTTTCTGTGTGCAGAGCATTGTACTAAGCCCTTGGGAGAGTACAGTGCAACAATAAGCAGACACATTCCTTGCCCACAACGAGCTTTGTTGAAGGACTTCTCTTCTAAGTTCTGCTTCCCCTAAGTGATTCTCCTTTGGAGTCTATGATCCTGGTCGTTTGCTTCTCTGAGTCCATTTATCTTTGAGGTGGGTGGGCAGCCTCAGACTTGTGGCTTCTGCTGACTCACTGACTCATAGGCAGCCTCGAGCCCTGGCTCCCACAGACCTAGCCTCTCTGCACCACTGGCCCACTGTGGTAGGGTGGGTGGGAGACCTACCTTTCCACTGTCTGTGGCCAGGGCCTACAGAGGCGATGGTGGTAGCAAGAATCTCCTCTCTCAGACTCAATCAATCAATAGATCAGTGGTATTTATTGAATGCTTACTATGTGCAGAGCACATATGGGAGAGTACAATAGAACAGAATTAGCGAAAACAGTCCCTGTCCATACCAAGCTCAGAGTTGCTTCTCCTGCTCAAGGGTATCATCTCAGACAGTATGGGCAAGGAGAACAGAGGGAGCAGCTGGGGAAACAGAGAGCAAAGGCAGGTCCCAATATGCTCGACTTGCCAGGAAGCATTTCCAAAGATGCCATTGATTCACCAACGAAAAGGTCAGATAGGGGAGGGAGAGGAGGAGGGAAGGAAAGGAAGGGGGAAGGGAAACCTGAGAGGCTGACTTTGATGACTGCCTCTTATTTCAGAAGATGGGTCATTTTTCATCACTCAAGGGAAGAACATCGCCACTGGGGAAATTGAGGAGGACCAGAGTGGTGGATCCCTCTCACTAGGACTCTAGAAGGTCATGTAATCCAACCCCCCGTTCCAAGTTTGTCCCACCTCTCTGAAAACGTGAAGCCCAGGTTTAACTTGGGAAGTTGTGTGGCCTAGTGGATAAAGCACAGGCCTGGGAGCCAGAGGACCCAGGTTCTAATTCCGGTTCTGCCACTTGCCTGCTGTGTGACCGTGGGCAAGTCACTTCACTTCTCTGTGCCTCCGTTACCTCATCTGTAAAATGTGGGACTCACAATCTGATTAGCTTGTGCCAACTCCAGTGACTCGTACAGTGCCTGGCACATAGTAAATGCTTAACAAATATCATTAAAAAAAATAAAAATCAGTGGAATGGATCAAGTCCTTATGGTGCACAGAGCCCTGCTGTAAGAAATCGGGAGAGTGACACCAGTAGGGAAAGATCCCATCCCTGCCTGCAGAGGGCTTACAATCTAATAGGGGAAAGGAGCAGACATTTGTTACTGACAAAGAGTGGGAAGAGGAGGAGGAAGAAGATAGTGACACCATCAGTTCAGGAGGAAATCGCTGAATAAATAGTGGAATTCATGTAAATAATAATAATAATAGTATTTGTTAAGTGCTTACTTTGTGCCAGGCACTCTACTAAGCACTGGGGTGGATACAAGCAAATCGAGTTTGGGCACAGTCCCTATCCCATGTGGCGCTAACAATCTGAATCCCCATTTTACAAATGAGGTAACTGAGGCCCAGAGACGTAAAACGACTTGCCCAAGGTCACACAGCAGACAAGTGATGGAGCTAGGATTAGAACCCATGACCTTCCGACACAGGCCCGCGCTCTATCCATTATGCCATGCTGCTTCCTAAAGTTGAACATATAGAGACACACATGACTCGGAGGGTTGGGAATTGATGGGGGAAGGCTTCTAATAGGAGGTGGGATTTTCAAAGGGCTTTGATGATGGGGAGGGCTATGGCCCGGCAGATTAGAAAGGGGAGGAGTTCCAGGCAGGGGAACAGCGTGAGCAAGCCAGGGGTTGAAGGTGGGAGAATCAAGAGTGAGGAATAGTGAGAAGGTAGACTTGGGAGGAATGAAGAGTGCGATCTGGCAAGTAATGGGTGAAGAGAACCAGCATGTAAGAGGAAGAAAGCTGGCAGAGAATCTGGAACTGTGCTGAGAAGTTTCCGCTTGATGAGTTGGATTGAGGAGCAGAGGGACATGTGACAAGCGACATTTGAGGAAGATGATCTGGGTCATAGAGCATTAAGTATGGATCGAAGGCGGGAGAGGCTGGAAGATAAGTGAGGAGGTTGATGCCGAAATCTAATAGCAATGGAAAGAGAGCTTGAATCAGGGTGGTGGCTGTTTGGATAGAGAGAAAGGGGTGGATCTGGGAAATGTTGTGGAGGAAGATCTGGCAGGATTTAGCAGTTGATCGAATGGGAGAGGTGAAAGATAGTGAGGAGTGGAGGATAATAAATACCAGGGTTTCAGGCTTCGTGGACAGGGTGGATGGCGAATGGTATCGACAGAGCTAGGAAAGACAGGAGGAGGAGGGGGCTTAGGAGGGGTGATGAGAAGTTCAGTTTTGGATATTTAGTTTGAAGAGCTGGTGGGACAGCCAAGTGGAGATGTCCTGGAGGCAAGGGGAAATAGGGGATTTAGCTTTGAGGATGTCATTGGTGCAGCGTGGCATAGTGGAAAGAGCCCGGGCTTGGGAGTCCGAAGGCATGGGTTCCAAACCCGGCTCTGCCACTGACCAGCTGTGTGACTTTGGGCAAGTCACTTGACTTCTCTGTGCCTCAGTTAGCTCATCTGTAAAATGGGGATTAAGACTGTGAGCCCCACGGGGGACAACCTGATTACCTTGTATCTACCCCAGCGCTAAGAACAGTGCTCGGCACATAGTAAGCGCTTAACAAATGCCATCATGATGATGATGATGATGATGATGATGACCTTGGAGAGTGCAGAATCAGTAGAGTGAAGGGGATGAAAACCTGATTGTAGTGAATCAAGAAGACAGTTGATTGAAAGGCAGTTAAGGTCTTTAAAACTCTAAGACTCTGCTCTTTCATTGCACAGCGCCAGCCTCTCCCACAGCTGCCTCCACCTCATAATAATAATAATAACTGTGGCATTTGTTAAGTGTCAAGTGCTGTACTAAGCGCTGGGGTAGATACATGATAATAAAGTCCCACATAGGACTCACAGTCTAAGTAGGAAGGGAGTACAGGCGTTGAATCCCTATTTTGCTGATGAGGGAACTGAGTCCCAGATAAGTGAAATGACTTGCCCAAGGTCACACAGGTAAGTGGCAGAGTCAGGATTAGAACCCAGACCCTCTGACTCTCAGACCTGGGCTCTTTGACCGAGACCAGTCTTCTCTTCCAGGCCTTTAACGCCTTCCTGTCTCTCTGCCCGCCCCCCTCCCCCCCGACCCCAATACCTTGGCTAATTATTTTGCTGATCAGAAAGAGGCCATCAGATGAGGACTTCCCCAAATGCCATCTTTGCTGCCTCTATGTTCTCCTGCTCCCACATCCACATTTTCCTTCTTCTCAGCTCTAGCCCCCAGATCTGGGCCTAGGATCCCACCCCTGTGGGTAGGGACTATCTCTGTATGTTGCCAACTTGTACTTCCCAAGCACTTAGTACAGTGCTCTGCACACAGTAAGCGCTCAATAAATACGATTGATTGATTGATTTCCTAAAACTACTTACACCCATCTGCTTTCCCTCTCTTATGCTACCTATCTTCTACTTCTCTCTCTATTCAGGCTCCCTCCATTCTGCCGTCCAACAAACACGAGTCACCCCCAAGTGCAAAAGCCATCCCTCAACCTCACTGCACTCTCCAGCTTCCACTCCCTCCACCCTGCTCCCATTCATGTCCACACTTCTTGAAGGACTTTTCTATGCCCATTCCCTTTGTGGACCCTAAGATCCCTGTGGGCAGGGATCGTGTCTACCAGCTCTATTGGACTGTACTTTCTCAAGCATTTAGTACAGTGCTCTAGGCCCAGTAAGCCCTCAATAAATACCATTGATTGACTGGTTGCCTCCACTTCCTCTCTACCAACTCTCTTTCTGATCCCCCGAAATCTGGATTTCACTCTGTTTCACTCAGAGGACACTCAACAAGGTTTCCAATGACTGCCTTCTCTGCCCTAAATTGCCTTAACCTCTCAGCTGCTTTCAACACTGTTGACCAGCCCCTCTTCCTAGACATACTCTCTCTTTCTCTCTCTTTCTCTCTCTTTCTCTCTCTCTTTCTCTCTCTCTCTCTCTCTCTCTCTCTCTCTCTCTCTCTCTCTCTCATATCCTGGTTTCACTAATACAACACTCTCCAGGTTTTCTTCCTATCAGTATGACTACTCCTTTTTGCTTTTCTTCTGCTAGCTCTTCTTTCCTTCCACAAGTTTAGTTCTGGGTCCTTCACCCTTATCGCTCTATAGTCACTGGTTCTGCAAGTTCATCCACTCACCTAGTTTTGGTTACCACCTCTAAGCAGATGGCTATCAAATCTACCTCTCCAGGCCAGTCAACTCATCTGCTTTATGATCTTGTATTTCCTCCAAGGTATCCCCATGGGGGTGACCCGCTGGCACTTAAAACTCAATATGTCAACAAGGAATTCCTCATCTTCCCTCCTAACCCACTCCTCTGCCTATCTTTCCCATAGCTGCTGATAATACCACCATCCTCCTGTGGCTTAGTGGAAAGAGCATGGGATTGGGAGTCAGAGGATGTGGGTTCTAATCCTGCCTCTACCGCTTGTCTGCTGTGTGACCTTGTGCAAGCCACTTAACTTCTCTGTGCCTCAGTTACCTCATCTGTAAAATGGGGATTAAAAGTGTGAGCCCCACTTGGGACAACCTGATTACCCTGTATCTACCCCAGCATTTAGAACAGTGCTTTGCACATAGTAAGTGCTTAACAAATGCCGTAATTATCATTGTTATTATTATCATCTCAGAAGTTCACAGCCTTGGTGTCATCTTTGGCTTCTCTCTGTCTTTTAACACATAAATTGGGTCTGTTTCTAATCCAGCCAGTTCTTCTGCTACAATATTTTACGCCTGAAATTTCCTTCCCCTAGCAACCTGCCAAACCATGTCTCTACCCACCTCAAAGTCCTATTAAAACCACCTCCTTCTCCAAGAGGCATTCCCTGATTGATCTCCCACCTCCTCTAGAATGTAAGCTCCTTTTTTGGTCGGGGAGGGGGGGGTGTTATTTTTTTAATGGTATTTGTTCAGTGCTTGCTACATGTCAGGCACTGTACTAAACGCTGGGGTAGATATAAGCTAATCAATCATATCTATTGAGCATTTACTGTGTGGAGAGTTCTGTACAAGCTCTTGGGAGAGTACAACATTACAGGGTTAGAAGACAGGTTCCCTGCCCATAACAAGCCTACAATCTAGAGGGGGAGACAGACATTAATAGAAATAAAAAAATTATGGATATGAATCTAAGTGTTGTGGGGCTGATGGAGGGGTGAATAAAGGAAGCAAATCCAAGTGCAAGGACAATGCAGAAGGGAGTGGAAGAGGAAATGAGGGAAGGCCTCTTGGAGGAGATGTGCCTTCAATAAGGCTTTGAAGGTGGGGAGTGTAATTGTTTGTCAGATATGAAGAGGGAGGGCATTCCAGGCCAGAGGCAGGATGTGAGCGAGGGGTTGCTGTTGAGATAGACAAGCAGGTTGGCATTAGAGGAGCGAACTGTGTGGGCTAAGATGTAGTAGGAGAGCAGTGAGGTAAGGTAGGAGGGCAAGGTGATTGAGCGCTTTAAAGTTAATCAGGTTGGACGCAGTTCATGTCCCACATGGGGCTCATAGTCTTAATCCTCATAATAATAATAATTGCGGTATTTGTTAAAAGTTTACTGTGTGCCAGGCACTGTACTAAGTGATGGGGTAGATACAGCACCTCATGTTGGACACAGTCCATGTCCCATGTGGAGCTTAGAGTCTCAATCCTCATTTTCCAGATGAGGTAACTGAGGCACAGAGAAGTGAAGTGACTTGCCCGAGCTCACACAGCAGACAAGCGGCGGGGCTGCCCAGGTCCTTCTGATTCCCAGGCCCAAGCTCTGTCCACTAGGTCACACTTTTTGTTATCGTCAGGGGACATGTCTATCAACTCTGTGATAATGAATTCTCCCGAGTGCTTAGAACAGTGAGCCTTTTAGCCTGTGAGCCCGTTGTTGGGTAGGGACCGTTTCTATATGTTGCCAACTTGTACTTCCCAAGAGCTTAGTACAGTGCTCTGCACACAGTAAGCCCTCAATAAATATGATTGAATGAATGAATGAATGAATAGTGGAAAGAGCACAGGCCTGAGAGTCGGAAGGACCTGGGTTCTAATCCTGGCTCTACCACATGCCTGCTGTGTAACCTTGGGAAAGTCACTGTGCCTCAGTTACCTCATCTAAAAACTGGGGATTTAGACTGTGAGCCATGGACTGTGTCCAAGCTGACTACCTTGTATCTACTCTGGTGCTTAGTATAGTGCCTGGCACATAGTAAGTGCTTAACAAATACCATTTAAAAGAAATAAATAAATCTGACTGATTGATTGATTCCTGGTCTCAAGCCAACTTAAGAGCTCATGGCTTAGTACGAAGCACTGTGACCCAGTAGTAGCAGTGTGGGCCTACAAGTCAAAGGACCAGGATTGTAATCCCGGATCTTCTACTTGTCTGCTGCGGGACCTTGAGCATGTCACTTAATAGCTATGTGCCTCAGTTTCCTCCCTTATAAAATGGGGATTAAATCCTATTCCCTCCCACTGGAAGGTGAACCATGGGTGGAACTTTGTCCAATATGATTATCTTGTATCTACTCCCGGGCTTAGAACAATGCATGCCACATAGTAAGCACTTAACAAGTACCCTATCACCATTATTCATTCATTCATTCAATCGTATTTATTGAGCGCTTACTGTGTGCAGAGCACTGTACTAAGCACTCGGGAAGTACAAGTTGGCAACATATAGAGACAGTCCCTACCTAACAATGGGCTCACAGTCTAGAAGGGGGAGACAGACAACAAAACAAAACATGTGGACAGGTGTCAAGTCATCAGAATAAATAGAAGTAAAGCTGGATGCACATCATTAACAAAATAAATATTCTCTGCACACAATAGGCATCCAGTAAATACTTTTGATTGATTGGTCATATCACCTCATCAGCTATTTCATCCCTCAGAAGTAGAATACCTGCTTGTGCAATTGGTTGCTTTTATCATTTGTATCTTTGGCTATTTCTCTTTAACCTATTAAATGTAAAGCAATGTTCTGGGTACTTTTCTTCCCCATCAGATTGCAAACTCAAGGCTTTTACTTCTCTTGAATGTTCCCAAGTGTCTAATAGCAACGTTGCTCTACACACAGCAGGTCCTCAAAAAATGGTGTTCGTGATGAAGAGGACTAGGTCCTACCCTGCACTTCTCTCTACTGAATTTCATCATTATGTCAGGGTTATTTTCATCCTAATCCTGTCTTCTGTGGTACCAGGCAACCTCTCTAATTTCATCAGCCAACTGAATGAACCTGTGCTTTCTCATCTGTCGTCCAATAGTAGAGTAAAAATCCCGAGTCCACTTCTCCCAGTGGACCAAATTTACTTCCCAGTAGGAAGTTAGGCATTTTGAGAGGAGCATTAACTCTCTCAGATCACTAGGGAATGGTTTAATTCATTGCATCATGTATTCACAGTGAATGCAATCGAACAGCGGTATTTATTGAGAACTTACTCCGTGCCAACCACAGACCTAAGTTCTTAGGAGAGTACGATAGAGTTAAAAGGCATGATCCCTACCCTTAAGGTGTATACAATCTATTGGAGGAGACAAAGACTAAAATACATTTTGGAAAGGGGGAAGCAACAGGGTTTAAAGATATATGTGTGGTGGTGAATGATCCAAATGCTTTGGTGATACAGAAGTACTGGAGTTGCAGTAGCGGGCAAATAGGATGGGGAGATGAAAGAGTCATTCCATCATATTTATTGAGCACTTACTGTGTGCAGAGCACTGTACTCAATATGTCCAAGACTGAACTCCTTGTCTTCCCTCCCAAACCCTGCCCTCTCCCTGACTTTCCCATCACTATGGACGGCACTACCATCCTTCCCGTCTCACAAGCCCGCAAGCTTGGTGTCATCCTCGACTCTGCCCTCTCATTCACCCCTCACTTCCAATCCGTCACCAAAACCTGCCGGTCTCACCTCCGCAACATCGCCAAGATCTGCCCTTTCCTCTCCATCCAAACCGCTACCTTGCTGGTTCAATCTCTCATCCTACCCCGACTGGATTACTGCATCAGCCTCCTCTCTGATCTCCCATCCTCCTGCCTCTCCCCACTTCAGTCTATATTTCACGCTGCTGCCCGGGTTATCTTTGTGCAGAAACGCTCTGGGCATGTTACTCCCCTCCTCAAAAATTTCCAGTGGCTACCAGTCAACCTACGCATCAGGCAAAAACTCCTCACTCTCGGCTTCAAGGCTGTCCATCACCTTGCCCCCTCCTACCTCACCTCCCTTCTCTCCTTCTCCAGCCCAGCCCGCACACTCCAGTCCTCTGCCTCTAACCTCCTCACTGGGCCTCATTCTCACCTGTCCCGCCATCGACCCCCGGCCCACGTCCTCCCCCTGGCCTGGAATGCCCTCCTTCTGCACATCCACCAAGCTAGCTCTCTTCGTCCCTTCAAAGCCCTACTGCGAGCTCACCTCCTCCAGGAGGCCTTCCCAGACTGAGCCCTCTTTTTCCTCTCCCCCTCCCCATCGCCCCTGCCCTACCTCCTTCCCCTCCCCACAGCACCTGTATACATGTTTGTACAGATTTATTACTCTATTTACATATTTACTATTCTATTTTGTCAATGATGTGCATCTAGCTTTCCTTCTATTTATTCTGATGACTTGACACCTGACCACATGTTTTGTTTTGTTGTCTGTCTCCCCCTTCTAGACTGTGAGCCCGTTGTTGGGGAGGGACCATCTCTATATGTTGCCAACTTGTACTTCCCAAGCGCTTAGTACAGTGCTCTGCACACAGTAAGCGCTCAATAAATATGATTGAATGAATGAATGAGTACAACAATAAACAGACACATTCCCCGCCCACAACAAGGTTAATCAGGGAAGGCCTCTTGGAGGAGATGTACACTGTCTATTGGAAAAAGCCCAGGCCTAGGAGTCAGAGGAACTGAGTTCTAATCCCAGCTCCACCATTTTTAAGGCATTTTTAAGTACTTACTATGTGCCAAGCACTGTACTAAGCACCAGGGTAGATGCAAACTAATCAGGTTGGACACAGTCCCTGTCCCACATAGAGCCCATAGTCTTAATCCCCATTTTATTGATGAGGTAACTGAGGCACAGAGAAGTTGAGTAACTTGCCCAAGGTCATACAGCAGACAAGTGGCAGAGACAGGATTAGAATCCAGGTCTGTGCTCTATCCACTAGGTCATACTGCTGCTCTTTGACCTTGGGCAACTTCTCTGTGCCTCATTTACCCCATCTGTAAAATGGGGATTAAGACTGTGAGCCCCATATAGGACATAGACTGTGTCCAGCCTGCTTATCTCATGTCTACCAGTACAGTGCCTGGCATATAGTAAGAACTTAACAAATACCATTTAAAAAAAAAAAAGATGGGGAGCAGTGGTCTGCTGGATTTGAAGAGGCCTTGCAAAAGGGAATGCTAGTGAGTCAAGTTCATGTTCAAGTTCATGTTCCTCCCAAAGTGCCCAAGTTTTCTCCCTGAAAACAAATAAGACACTTTGGGAGGAACATGATCCTCCCACCACCAGCTGTACACTCCTATTACTGGAGTATTGACTAAAACTGGCCTGTCCAGATCTTAATCAGCTAGAAGCAACATTTTAATTTGTCTCCCTCATGAACTGTAGTTTTTTTGAAGTGGATGAAATCACAAGAATGTATTCCCTAAAGACCTAGGGATACTCCTTAGAAGTAAATTAGACACTTGGAAAGGACATTTGTTCTTAATGGTAGGAAATTAGGTTATCACAGAAAGAAATTGTTTGTTCTTCACAAAGCCGTGCTGGTTACTACCTGGTACTCTGTGCTCAGCTGGGCTTTTGGATATCATTAGACAATGTTTCATGCGTCTGCCAAGAGAGACTAGGTTGCTGAAGTTAGTTGTTCAAGACTGTCTTTTTTTAAAAAAAATGGGCAATTGTCCTTTTCCAGTTGCTAGATGCCTCAAAACTATTTTATTTGAACAGGGCGAAAGAGGGCCCCCTTGGCTGTCCCCAATTCACTCTCCCCCCGATTTTCATTGCTTCATCATCTCTGTTGTTCCAAGCTAATAATAATATTAGTATTTGTTAAGCACTTACTATGTGCCAATTACAGTACTAGGAGCTGTGGCATATATAAGATAACCAGGTCAGACACCACCTCTGTCCATACGGGGCTCACAGTCTAAGGAAAAGAGAGGATAGGTATAGAATCCCCATTTTCCAGGTGAGGAAACTGAGGCATAGAGAAGTTAAGCAACTTGCCTAAAAACACATAGCAGGCAAGTGTCTGAGGCAGGATTAGAACCTAGATCCATTGACTCTCAGGCCTCTCCTGCAGTGTTGACATGTCTAGAGGGAGGGACTCAAGTATTCATTCATTCTCTCAATCATATTTATTGAATGTTTACTGTGTCCTCTGGGGAGAAGGAAATGGGGTGAACTTTAATGACTGTTTCGATCTCATCAAAACCTTAATTTATCTCTGTCCATGAGTTCTCAAAAGAATTAATGTCTCTGAAATATCAATCAATTCTTTGAATACCCCTAGGACAGTGAAGTGAAGCCTGGCAATTCTCTGATGAATCTGGGGTATAAACAGCCTATCTGGATAATTCAGAGTGAAAAAGCCAGCCCTCAATTCATCCACTTTGGACCCTAAATTACCCATATAAATGCCTCTGGTGTCACCTCTATATACTGAATTGCCTGTGATACTTTACAGCTGGGTTAAATGGAACCACAGGAAAAGCCAATGTCTATAATAGGTCTGAAGCTGAGTTTAGTATCTTCCAACTGCAGACCTAGTGGTGGTTTGTTGTTTTTTTTGTATTTTTTTTGTTTTTTGTATTTTACCAACTCAATTACATTCCCTTCCCCAGTGCTGCCTCAGAGTAGTTGTCAATCAACTGTATCTGTTGTGCACCCACTATGTGCAGAGCACTCTACTAAGAGCTTGGGAGAGTATGGTAGAGGCAAAATACCCAAGTTTTTGCTCTCAGGGGCACTTGCAATCTAATGGGGGAGGCAGGCAGACCTAAATTAAATATAGAGGGAATAGGAGGAAAAACAAGGATAGATTAGATTAATGTCTGTCTCCCCCTCTAGACTGTAAGCTCCTGGTGGGCAGGGAATGTGTCTGCTAACTCGGTTGTATTGTGTTCTCCCAAATGCTTAGTACAGTTCTCTGTACATAATAAGTGCTCAGTAAATACTACTGATTGATTGATAGCCTGAATATGTCAGAGTAAATCATTGAACATTTAATTGAATATACATAAGTGCTGAGGATGGGGGAAAAGACATAAATTGCATTGTTTTTCAAAACCTTGATGCACATTTCTGTTATTCCTCCCATTAGACTGTAACCTTGCTAAATGTATAAAGTACATATATGTCAATCAATGGTATGTACTGAGCACTTAATGTGAGCAGAGAGCCCTGTACTAAGAACTTGGGAGAGTACAACAGAGTTGGTAGACACATTCCCTGCCCACAACAAGCTTACCGTATATATGGATAAAATGAATGTTTTCTCTGCCGGGGTAACCACCGAGCTCTCTAATTGGCTCACAGGAAACCACTGGCTGGGCGGGCTGGGCCACAGGAGGGCTAGGAACAGGAAATAGGGAAAGGAGGAGGAAGAAGAAAAAGGAAGAGAAGGGAATGGGGGAATCGATGGGGCTGAAGTCATCAGAGCAGCTGGGGAGTAAAGAGCCACAGAGCTAAGCCCTATGGAGGGAGCAGGAATAGTGATCTCTGTGAGAAAGAGCACCATCAAGGGCAGTAACAAAGAATGTCAGGAATGGGATGGAGGCTAGCGTAGGGACCCCGATGAGCAGATTGGATATTATCTACTCCCTTTGTAGTTTCCCCTAAAACTTAGAACAATGCTTATGCTCCGTACCCAGTGGTAAGTACTTATTCAGTGTTCTGACTGACAGGCCTTGAGGTGAATTTTTTTTAATGGAACTTAAAGTGGTTATTATGTGCCAGGCACTGTACTAAGTGCTGGGGTAGATATAAGCTAGTCAGGTTGGACACAGTCCAAGCCCCATGTGGGGCTGGCTCACAGTCTTAATCCCCATTTTACAGATGAGGGAACTGAGGCACAGAGAAGGGAGGTGACTTGCCCAAGGTCACCCAGCAGGCACATGGCAGAGCTGGGATTATAATTTTATATGCTGTATGTATTTTGTTGTTAGGGAAAACTGCACTCCTGGAGATGGGGCAGAAAAATGAATCAGTGGAAGAGGGAGACAGAGAATGCAGAGCCTTCTCAGCCTCCATGTATTGCTTGTTTATTAGCATCCTGCTAAAGTCTCTAGGTGACAAAGCTCTTCCTTTACCATTTTGCTAATGAGGTCTTTACTTGACTTTTCTCCAAAAAGTGGCTTTTTGCCAGGGCACTGTATTGAGCTTGCACTGTGACTGCATGGGACACATGGCCATTTGCAGATGAGCACTCAAATAGTATTGTACTAGATGATGATGAAAATCATAAAATTTTACTAACTGGGCCTCTGTGAAGGAGTCTGCCAGCAATGGTATTTATCGACCGCTTACAGTGAACAAGCATTGTACTAATCACTTGGGAGAGCACAGTACAACAGAGTTGGTAGACAAGATCCCTGCGCACAAGGAATTTACAGATTAGGGGTCCTGAGTACAGGATCCAATCAGAGCTAAACTGTAATGATCTTAACCACTTCCTTTCCAAGGCACCTGGGCCCCACTCCTGGCCTCATTACTGAGTCTGTGCTTGTTAGAGAAAGAACATCTAAGATCAGGATGATGAACACTTGAGTCAGAAGGGCAGTGTCTGAATAAAGATCCACTCTGTGAGCTGATGTCCGCAGAGAACATAACCATGCGAGGATGAGGGTGATTGTCCAAGCTAGGCTAGCTCCATAAGTAGAAAAGGGGAAGGACCCAGAAGTTTTTAGAATAAACTGCTCACTCCCTGAGATCCCTCCCAGAAGAAGCCGTTTTGTGTGGGATGTCACTCACCTGCTGACATCAGCTGGAATACAGCCAAACAAAGGGGAAGAATTGGATAAGGAAAGGTAGGGGTGGTTAGAAAAGAAGGGAGAAATGCCAGAGGCACAAGAAGAATTAGTCTGTCTCAGGTGCCTGGAGGGGGTAGATGTGCAAGAGGTTCCGGGGCCCTTTGGGGGGCTCTAAATCTGAATCACAGGATGGTAAACTACTAGAGAAATCTCAGGGTACACTAGTGGGGAGTCCCTGTCCTAGCTGTATATCCCCATGGGTACTGGGACCCTGTGGGGTGCAATTGGGCATCTGACTTCAAAAGTGACTGGAACTGTCACAGTGAGGCGTCATTTTAGCTAAAGCCCCTGCAATATTTCCTCAGCAACCACCACTTCTTTGCAAGGTGAATGGAAGGATAGTTTGACAAAACTGGACCCTATGCTTACAAGTGGCTTGAACTAGGCTAAATGCAAGTGCTGACCGGGAAAAGAGGGACTAGCAGAAGACTACGTGAGTGAAGTCCTTTCCTTGGCCTGTTGCAATAGAGTAGGCTTTGTGCTGAAGCAAGAGCTGAATTAAGAATAAGATGATTAGATATGGTGATTGAGGTGGGACAGTCCCTAAATTTCAGGGACATGTACCTAGGCTGAGGGGTGGAGTTGTGCCACATTGGCATGCATATCCCTCCCAATTTAGGGCAGGAAAGGGCTGAGGAAGATTGGCAGGGGAGAGCAGCCATGGTTGTCCTGCAAGCTCCAGGGTTCTGGCCACTTCGGGAGGCCTAGATGTGCAGGTCTGAAACTTGATTGCAAGGTAGCCCCAGCTGTTAGGGCTCTGGTGGAAACATGGCTCGGGACAGGCTAATTGACTTGGGCAGAAGTGGAAGGATTGGCCCCTGATGAAATGGGCCGTATCCCTGTAGAGATTACTGGGTGGTAGAGGTCTCAGTCTGTGTGTATGTGTCTCTCTCTCTTTTGCTCTCTCTCTCCCCACCCCCTTTCCTCTGACACCCCTTCCTCTTCATTCAGCCATTAAATCCTTCTTCCATCCTCTACCCTAATCCCCTAATAATAATAATGATGGTATTTAAGCACTTTCTATGTGCTAAGCACTGTTCTAAGCACTGAACACCATGCAGAGTCAATGTGGAATATGGGAAAGATCGGAACTGCTGCTGTCTCCCCACACCGAGTCACTGGGGCATTCAGTGCTTAGAACAGTGCTCAGCGCTTAGTACAGTGCTTGGCACATAGTAAGGGCTTAACAAATACCATCATTATTATTATATGAAAAAAATGAAACATCCCCTTTCCTCTCTTTCACCAAAGTCACTATGGAGTGAGGAAACTGCATGGTCATTTGCCTGGCTTTATACCGGTAATCTGATTTTCAGCTGGCCTGTTCCCCCACCCATCAGGATTCATATGGGCCTGGCAAGGGAATGTAATGGCTCTGGAGTAAGGGAGAGGAAGGTGGTTCAAGCAAAAACTCCTCATTATTGGCTTCAAAGCTCTCCATCACCTTCACCCTCCTACCTCACCTCCCTTCTCTCCTTCTACATCCCAGCCCGCACACTCCGCTCCTCTGGTGCTAACCCTCTCACTATGCCTCGTTCTCGCCTGTCCCGCCGTCGACCCCTGGCCCACATTCTACCTCTGGCCTGGAATGCCATCACTCCTCAAATCCGCTAAACAATCACACTTCCCCCGCCTTCAAAGCCCTACTGAAGGCTCACCTCCTCCAAGAGGCCTTCCCAGACTAAGCCCACCTTTTCTTCAGCTCCCCCTCCCCTCCCCATCCCCCGGCTCACTCCCTCTGCTCTACCCCCGCCCCCACCGCACAGCATTTGTGTATACATGTACGTATCTATAATTCTATTTATATTAATGCCTGCTTATGTGTTTTGATGTGTATGTATCTATAATTCTATGTATTTATATTGATGCTATTGATGCCTGTTTACTTGTTTTGATATCTGTCTCCCCCCTTCTAGACTGTAAGCCAGTTGTAGGCAGGGATTGTCGCTATTGCTGAATTGTACTTCCCAAGCGCTTAGTACAGTGCTCTGCACACAGTAAGCGCTCAATAAATACGATTGAATGAATGAATGGTTCAGTTAAAAAATGCTTTATAATTGTGTGAAATTGATATTCTTCCACCAAATGGCCTGTGACATCGTCATGCTCTGTGCTTGGCATAATATCTGTGATGGCACATGTATCTCCTTGTCCAGTATGTGCGAGGGACATCAGTGGCCACCCTATGAGGAAGGGATCGAACTTCTTTGTTACCCAGTGGAAGTGAAGGGCCTTGGCCTCGTGAAAATTCACTGTATTAAGCATTGGGGTGGACACAGTTGAGTTGAACACAGTCCCTGTCCTGCATAGGGCTTAATCTCCATTTTACAGATGAGGTAACGGAGGCACAGAGAAGTGAAGTGATTTGCTCAAGGCCACACAGCAGATAAGTGAGAAGCAGTGTGGCTCAATGGAAAGAGCACAGGCTTTGGAGTCAGAGGTCATAGGTTCGAATCCTGACTCCGCCACATGTCTGCTGTGTGACCTTGGGCAAGTCACTTAACTTCTCTGAGCCTCAGTTACCTCATCTGTAAAATGGGGATTAAGACTGTGAACCCCACATGGGACAACCTGATCACTTTGTATCCCCCGCAGCGCTTAGAACAGTGCTTTGCACATAGTAAGCGCTTAACAAATGCCAACATTATTATTATAAGTGCCAGAGTCAGGATTAGAACTCTTGACTTTCTGACACCTAGACCTGTGCTCTATCCACTAGACCATGCTGCTTCTTTAGAGAGGGGGGTGGTTTTGAGAGAAAGCAGGAGCTCTTCTCTTGAGATAATGCTGGGAAGGTTGGGAGAGTTGAAGAAGAGGCAGGAGGAGGAAGGGCCTGGAGGGGAGATTTTAGGGAGAGGAGGGGTGGTGTGGACATGACATTGGGGGCCGAGAAGAAAGCTGACATCTCCCCCTTTCATCAATCGTATTTATTGAGCGCTTACTATGTGCAGAGCACTGTACTAAGCGCTTAGCACTGTACTAAGCGATTGAACGGGAGAATATGAAGCCCCCTCTGAAGAGAGCGGCAGGGGAGACCGTTCAAATGGGGAGGAGGAGGAGCAGTGAATGGGTCAGGAACAGGTCAGTAATAAAGGGAAGCTTTCCTATGATGGGGGGGGCGTGGGGAAGGGGTGTCCACAGGCTGCACTTGGCTGAGGCTGCGGGGGAAGTGTGTGGGGAGGGGACGGCACAAGGAGTTGGGAGGGGTTTGATAGTAGTGAGCTATGGGGAGAGGGGAATCAGGGGTGGCGATGGGACAGGATGACAGGGATGGATTTAATAGTAATTAATAATTATGGTATTTCAGCACTTGTTATGTGCCAGGCACTGGACTAAGAGCCGAGGTGGATACAAGCAACTCTGACAAGGACTGTGTCCAACCCTTCATTCATTCATCTGAAGCGCTGCAGGAGCTCGTGGAGGCCGCGGCGCACCGTGAGCAGCGACCCCCACCCTCCTGCAGGCCAGGGACACCCCTCTCCCAACTCTCTTGCTTCCTGCTCGCCCGAGCGCTTAGCACAGTGCTCTGCTAAGCCCTTCAAAGCCCTACTGAGAGCTCACCTCCTCCAGGAGGCCTTCCCAGACTGAGTCCCCTCCTTCCTCTCCCCCTCCCCCCTCCCCCCCGCCTTACCTCCTTCCCCTCCCCACAGCACCTGTATATATGTATACATGTTTGTACGTATTTATTACTCTATCTGTACAGATTCTGTTTTATTTTAATATGTTTTGTTTTGTTGTCTGTCTCCCCCTTCTAGACTGTGAGCCCGCTGTTGGGTAGGGACTGTCTCTGTGTGTTGCCAACTTGTACTTCCCAAGCGCTTAGTGCAGTGCTCTGCACACAGTAAGTGCTCAATAAGTACGATTGAATGAATGAATGAGCCCCCTCCTTCCTCCCCCTCCTCCCCGCCTTACCTCCTTCCCTTCCCCACAGCACCTGTATATGTGTTTGTACACATTTATTACTCTATTTTATTTGTACATATTTATTCTATTTATTTTATTTTGTTAATATGTTTTGTTTTGTTCTCTGTCTCCCCCTTCTAGACTGTGAGCCTGCTGTTGGGTAGGGACCGTCTCTATATGTTGCCAACTTATACTGCCCAAGAGCTTAGTACGGTGCTCTGCACACAGTAAGCGCTCAATAAATAAGATTGAATGAATGAATTATATTTATTGAGCACTTAGTGTGTGCAGAGCACCGGACTAAGCGCTTGGGAAGTACAAGTCGGCAACATATAGAGACGGTCCCTACCCGACAGCGGGCTCATAGTCTAGAAGGGGGAGACAGACAACAAAACAAAACACATAGACAGGTGTCAAAACTGTCAGAATAAATAGAATTATAGCTATACGCACATCATTAATAAAATAGAGTAGTAAATATGTACAAGTAAAATAAACAGAGTAATAAATCTGTAGAAATATATACAAGTGCTGTGGGGAGGGGAAGGAGGTAGGGCTGGGGGGGCAATGGGGAGGGGAGGAGGAGAGGAAAAAGGGGGCTCAGTCTGGGAAGGCCTCCTGGAGGAGGTGAGCTCTCAGTAGGTGTTTGAAGGGAGGAAGAGAGCTAGCTTGGCGGATGTGTGGAGGGAGGGAATTCCAGGCCAGGGGGAGGACGTGGGCCGGGGGTCGACGGCGGGACAGGCGAGAACGAGGCACGGTGAGGAGGTGAATGGCGGCAGAGGAGCAGAGGGTGCGAGCTGGGCTGTAGGAGGAGAGAAGGGGGGTGAGGTAGGAGGGGGCGAGGTGATGGACAGCCTTGAAGCCGAGAGTGAGGAGTTTTTGGTTGATTCATAGGTTGACAGGCAACCACTGGAGATTTTTGAGGAGGGGAGTGACATGCCCAGAGCGTTTCTGCACAGAGATAATCCAGGCAGCAGAGTGAAGTATAGACTGAAGCGGGGAGAGACAGGAGGATCCTCCCTTCTCTCCTTCTCCAGCCCAGCCCGCACCCTCCGCTCCTCTGCCGCTAATCTCCTCACCGTGCCTCTTTCTCGCCTGTCCCGCCGTCGACCCCCGGCCCACGTCCTCCCCCTGGCCTGGAATGCCCTCCCTCCCCACATCAACCGAGCTAGCTCTCTTCCTCCCTTCAAGGCCCTACTGAGAGCTCACCTCCTCCAGGAGGCCTTCCCAGACTGAGCCCCTTCCTTCCTCTCCACCTCCTCCCCCGCTTCATCCCCCCGCCTTACCTCCTTCCCTTCCCCACAGAACCTGTATATATGTATATATGTTTGTACGTATTTATTACTCGATTGATTTTACTTGTACATATCTATTCTATTTATTTTATTTTGTTAATACGTTTTGTTTTGTTCTCTGTCTCCCCCTTCTAGACTGGGAGCCCACTGTTGGGTAGAGACCGTCTCTATGTGTTGCCAACTTGTCCTTCCCAAGCGCTTAGTCCAGTGCTCTGCACACAGTAAGCGCTCAATAAATACGATTGATTGATTGATTGATTGATTAAGCACTTGGAAAGTACAATTCAGCAATAAAGAGAGACAGTCCCTGCCCACACTGGGCTTAAGATGAGTCTTTGCCAAATTTTTCATAACACAAAGTCTCTACAAGTTCAGGATTCCATTGCCTAGTTAATACTGCATTAGGGAACCCACATTCCATGACCTTAAGTGCATCAGCAGGCAAGGCCGAGGACATTAGGGTGAAGCATCAGTTCAAGAACCCAGCTCTGCTTGGCACCATTTGCAACAGCTAATCGTATCATGAAGCAGTCTTGATCCAGAACTCTACTGTGGAGTGATCTTGCGATGGAAATGAACTTTCCTGGACAAACTTACAAAGACCATCCTACTGACAATTCCAATATATTGAGTTGGAAGCCTTTTGTACATCAGTGAAGACCAAATGCAGGTCTTGGTTCTGCTCTCCACATTTCTCCTACAGTGGTCTAGAGGCAATTATGATGTCTGTGGTGCAGAATCCAGATGAAAAGCCTTAATGGCTTTGAAAAAAGTATTTTTTCCATCTTAATTCTTTTAGCATCGAAATTAGAGGAAGACATTCGGTGGTTTCCTATATGAACATAATTTACTAGTTTATCTTAATGAAGGTAATGTAATCACATTGAAGGATCAGATGCCAGGGATGGTTTAAAATAATTAATTATTTCATTTGCCAATCTCCAGCCTCCATGTCTTCTCTTCTACATACAGTTCTTCTCCAAAAGTGAAGGAATCTGGAAGAGGGAATGATGAAATTACAGTGGCCCCTGTTTTCCAGTGAGTTAGAGACAATGCATGCTCACTAATAATTAGGTTGTCAGTAGGAAGAAGGAATCTCGACACTGCAAAACATAGGCAGTTAAAGGTCTTTGTAGTTTTCACCTTGTTACATTTTCCTGCGAAACAGAAAACGGATTAAATCACTTTGAATTTGCCTCTTTCCCAGGAGATTGCAAGGGACTCCTCTGGCTCTACTTGTCCAAGGTAAGGTAAAATAGATCAAGAGTAATTCTGTAACAGCAGTCACCTAGCTGAAAGCCTGAAGTTGCCACTTTCCATCTTCGTGCCGTAATAATAATTATTATTATTACTACTACTAATAATAATAATTATGGAATTTAAGTGCTACCTCCTTCCCCTACCCACAGAACCTGTATATATGTTTGTACAGATTTATTAGTCTATTTATTTTACTTGGACATATTTACTATTCTATTTATTTTGTTAATAATGTACATCTAGCTTTTTTTTTATTTATTCTGATGACCTGTCCACATGCTTTGTTTTGTTGTCTGCCTCCCCCTTCTAGACTGTGAGCCTGCTGTTGGGTAGGGACCGTCTCTATATGTTGCCAACTTGTACTTCCCAAGTGCTTAGTACAGTGCTCTGCACACAGTAAGTGCTCAATAAATATGATTGAATGAATGAATGAATGAGGATGGGAGATCAGAGAGGAGGCTGATGTAGTAATCCAGTCGGGTTAAGATGAGATTGAACCAGCAAGGTAGCGGTTTGGATGGAGAGGAAAGGCCAGATCTTGGCGATGTTGTGGGGGTGAGATCGGCAGGTTTTGGTGACGGATTGGATGTGTGGGGTGAATGAGAGAGCGGAGTCAAGGATGGCACCAAGATTGCGGGCTTGTGAGATGGGAAGGATGGTAGTGCCGTCTACAGTGACGGGAAAGTCAGGGAAAGGACGGGGTTTGGGAGGG
The DNA here is from genome assembly GCF_015852505.1 of Tachyglossus aculeatus. Lineage (NCBI taxonomy): Eukaryota > Metazoa > Chordata > Mammalia > Monotremata > Tachyglossidae > Tachyglossus > Tachyglossus aculeatus. Next base: position 95,454,415 of record NC_052101.1, on the reverse strand, counting down.
AAGATAAGGAGCTCAGTCTTGGACATGCGCTCAGTGAAAAGAGCACGGGCTATGGAGTCAGAGGTCACAGGTTCAAATCCCTGCTCTGCCAATTGTCAGCTGTGTGACTTTGGGCAAATCAGTTCACTTCTCTGTGCCTCAGTTATCTCATCTGGAAAATGGGGATTAAGACTATGGGCCCCCCGTGGCACAACCTGATCACCTTGTAACCTCCCCAGCGCTTAGAACTGTGCTTTGCACATAGTAAGTGCTTAATAAATGCCATTAAAAAAAAACCACGTGGAGCTGACAGTCTCAATCCCCATTTTACAGATGAGGTAACTGAGGCACAGAGAAGTGAAGTGACTTTCTCCAGGTCACACAGCAGACAAGTGGAGGATCAAGGTTAGAACCCATGACCTTGACTCTGTGCTCTTCGACTATGCCATGCTGCTGCTTATTTTATGGTATTTATTCGGTGCTTACTTTGTGCCAGGCACCGTACTAAGTGCTGTGTCCAACCCCATTTGCTTGTATCCACCCAGCGCTTGGCACATAGTAAGCACTTAAATACCATAATTATTATTATTGTACAAGTTAATCAGATTGACTAACCCACATGGGGCTCACAGTCTAAATCCCCATTTTACAGGTGAGGTAGCTGAGGCACAGAGAAGTAAAGTGATTTGCCCAAGATCACACAGCAGACAAGTGGTGGAGCTGGCATTAGAACCCAGGTCCTTTCTGACTCCAAGGGGTGCAGGAGAAGTGTGGGGACGGCGGTTAAATGGAAGGGGAGGAAGGGCATGGTTGGATGGAGGGAGAAAAATTGGGGTGGTGCAAGGAGTGGGGGGGGCCGTTGGATGCAGGGGGAGGAAGGAGATGGTGCAAGGGGGGAGTTGGGGGAGGAAAGGGGCAGTGCAAGGGATGGGGAGTGATTGGATGGAGGGAGGGGATTGAGGGAACGTAGTGAAGTCAGAGAAATTTAAGAGTCGTAGGGGCGTACATCCTCGGTAGTAAGTACTGAATCTACTAGTTCCGTGATTAATTGCTGAATTGAATGCGGGTCCTTGAGAGTCAAGAAGCGAAAACAGAGGACCGGGTTATGAAGGCAGGCAGCTGTTGATGTGTAAAAATCCGGGTCGTTGTCTCCAGGAAGTCCAACAGCCACACCTGTTTTCCACTGTGGATTCAGGCTGGGCTGCAGGGGAAGGGAAGATGAAGGAACGGCCCTTCCTAGGCCGCAACAGTTCGGAAGCGACATCTCTGTGTTTTGGCGGCTGTCCGGACGGTAGGCAGTGGTCCCCAAGTTTGATGACCTGAGCCGCCTGACGCGGTTTGGCAGAGAGAGATCCCAGTGTTCTCGGGTAGCTAAGACACATATACTTATCCAGAGTCCAATGACTATAAGAACAATACACCTGTTCCATTTGGAATCTGCTCCAGGGTCAGAAATCCAACCCAGATCTAGCAAAAAATCAGGTAACACAGCACCCTTTACATTTTTTTTCTTATTGACCAGTGATTCAGGATGGAAAACTGTGGTTTTTGTTTATGGAGGGAATTTTATTTTACTTTTTGGCTGGGGGGGTTGGTGTTGGACCGGCGGAAGAGAACAACATGACATAATGAACAGAACACCGGCCTGCAAGTCAGAAGGTCATGGGTTCTAATTCCAGCTCCGCCCCTTTTCCGTGTGACGTTGGGCAAGTCATTTCCCTTTTCTCTGCCTCATCTGTAGAATGGGGATTGAGCCTGAGCCCGGGGTCGGCCAGGGACTTCGTCTAATCAGATTCGCCTGCATCTACGCCGGCATTTAATCCTGTGCCTGACGCATAGTAAGCGCCTAACTATTATTATTGAGACCTTTTTCCTATATCGTTGTTTCGACCACTGAAGCCATGGTGCGTTGGATTCAGGCTGCGATGCGTATGTGTGTATGTACCTGTATATATGTTTGTACATATTTATTACTCTATTTTACTTGTACATATCTATTCTTTTTAGACTGTGAGCCCACTGTTGGGTAGGGACTGTCTCTGTATGTTGCCAATTTGTACTTCCCAAGGGCTTAGTACAGTGCTCTGCACATAGTAAGCGCTCAATAAATACGATTGATGATTCTATTTATTTTATTTTGTTAGTATGTTTGGTTTTGTTCTCCGTCTCCCCCTTCTAGACTGTGAGCCCACTGTTGGGTAGGGACCATCTCTAGATGTTGCCAACTTGGACTTCGCAAGCGCTTAGTCCAGTGCTCTGCACACAGTAAGCGCTCAATAAATACAATTGATTGATTGAAGGACTAAGAGGAACCCCGGCTTTGCCACCCACCTTGATCCATCACGTTCATGCAGCCGAAAAGTTCGGCGTGGAAGAAGCTCAAAAGCCAGGCCGCCAGATCCTGGATAAAGAACCGGTTGTGCACAAGGCCTAAAAGACACGACTGGGCCTCAAACCCTCACCAGACTTCACTGTGACAGAAGCCCTGCATCAGCCTTCTCTCTGATCTCCCATCCTCGTGTCTCTCTCCACTTCAATCCATACTTCATGCTGCTGCCCGGATTATCTTTGTCCAGAAACGCTCTGGGCATATCACTCCCCTCCTCAAAAATCTCCACTGGCTACCAATCAATCTGCGCATCAGGCAGAAACTCCTCACCCTGGGCTTCAAGGCTGTCCATCACCTCGCCCCCTCCTACTTCACCTCCCTTCTCTCCTTCTCCAGCCCAGCCCGCACCCTCCGCTGCTAATCTCCTCACCGTACCTCGCTCTCGCCTGTCCCGCCATCGACCCCCGGGCCTGGAATGCCCTCCCTCTGCCCATCCGCCAAGCTAGCTCTCTTCCTCCCTTCAAGGCCCTGCTGAGAGCTCACCTCCTCCAGGAGGCCTTCCCACACTGAGCCCCTTCCTTCCTCTCCCCCTCTTCCCCCTCTCCATCCCCCCATTTTACCTCCTTCCCTTCCCCACAGCACCTGTATATATGTATATATGTTTGTACATATTTATCACTCTATTTTATTTGTACATACCTAGTCTATTTATTTTATTTGGTTAGTATGTTTGGTTTTGTTCTCTGTCTCCCCCTTTTAGACTGTGAGCCCACTGGTGGGTAGGGACTGTCTCTATATGTTGCCAATTTGGACTTCCCAAGCTCTTAGTACAGTGCTCTGCACATAGTAAGCGCTCAATAAATACGATTGATGATGATGAAGCCCCCTCCCATTCCCTGCCCCTGAATTTACCGTCTCCTCTGCCGGACGCCCTAGCAACAGGGCATTTTCAGCCCGTCCAATCAATGAGCAGATTCGCCCCGCCTTAGCCAATAGAAGAAATAGGATGCGAATGAAGGGTTGGGAAGTATAGGGCGGGGGGGAATGTGCGGCTGAGGCCGCCATTTTGACTGGAGCCTAACAATAGGGGCGACATCGCTCGGTCGGAGTCTCAGGTAACCTTAACGCGCCCCCTCCACTCCTCCCTCTCCTCGGGCCGCGCCCCATATCCTGCCCTTGCCTTGGTCTCCTTTGAGGCGAGTTATGGATAACTGTTTTGACCCCCCCCATTTGCCGTCAGCATTTGGTTTTGTTGTCTGTCTCCCCCTTTTAGACTGCAAGCCCACTGTTGGGTAGGGACTGTCTCTATATGTTGCCAATTTGTACTTCCCAAGCGCTTAGTACAGTGCTCTGCACATAGTAAGCGCTCAATAAGTACAATTGATGATGATGATGATAACCCCCTACTCCCCTCCCACTCAGTCCAGCTCCCTCAAATCTTTTACAGCTTTCCTGGCTATTCCACATAATAATAATAATGATGGCATTTATTAAGCGCTTACTATGTGCAAAGCACGGGGGAGGTGACAAGGCGATCAGGTTGTCCCGTGGGGGGGCTCACAGTCTTAACCCCATTTTCCAGATGAGGGAACTGAGGGCCAGGGCAGTGAAGTGACTTGCCCAAAGTCACCCAGCTGATAATTGGCGGAGCCAACCTCCGACTCCAAAGCCCGGGCTCTTTTCCACTGAGCCACAATGCTTCTCTACATTATTATTATGGCATTTATTAAGCGCTTACTGTGTGCAAAGCACTGTTCTAAGCGCTGGGGGGGGGTTACAAGGTGATCAGGTTGTCCAACGTGGGGCTCACAGTCTTCATCCCCGTGTTACAGATGAGGTAACTGAGGCACAGAGAAGTGAAGTGACTTGCCCAAAGTCACCCAGCTGACAATTGGCGGAGCCGGGATTTGAACCCATGATCTCCGACTCCAAAGCCCGGGCTCTTTTCCACTGAGCCACAGTGCTTCGCTACATTATTATTATTATGGCATTTATTAAGCGCTTACTGTGTGCAAAGCACTGTTCTAAGCGCTGGGGGGGGGTTACAAGGTGATCAGGTTGTCCAACGTGGGGCTCACAGTCTTCATCCCCGTGTTACAGATGAGGTAACTGAGGCACAGAGAAGTGAAGTGACTTGCCCAAAGTCACCCAGCTGACAATTGGCGGAGCCGGGATTTGAACCCATGATCTCCGACTCCAAAGCCCGGGCTCTTTTCCACTGAGCCACAATGCTTCGCTACATTATTATTATTATGGCATTTATTAAGCGCTTACTGTGTGCAAAGCACTGTTCTAAGCGCTGGGGGGGTGTTACAAGGTGATCAGGTTGTCCAACGTGGGGCTCACAGTCTTCATCCCGTGTTACAGATGAGGTAACTGAGGCACAGAGAAGTGAAGTGACTTGCCCAAAGTCACCCAGCTGACAATTGGCGGAGCCGGGATTTGAACCCATGACCTCCCACTCCAAAGCCCGGGCTCTTTTCCACCGAGCCACGCTGCTTCTCTACATGAACTTGTACATGACATGACTTTGGTGTTTCCCTCCGGGCCCCCTCCTCAGATGCTCGTCCCGCTCATTCATCCATTCGTATTTATTGAGCGCTTACGGTGTGCAGAGCACTGTACTAAGCGCTTGGGAAATACAAGTCGGCAATATATCATCATCATCGTCCCCCTCTCCGCCCCCCATCTTACCTCCTTCCCTTCCCCACTGTACCTGTATATATGTATATATGTTTGTACATATTTATAACTCTATTTTACTTGTACATATCTATTCTATTTTATTTTGTTAGTATGTATGGTTTTGTTCTCTGTCTCCCCCTTTTAGACTGTGAGCCCACTGTTGGGTAGGGACTGTCTCTATATGTTGCCGACTTGTACTTCCCAAGCGCTTAGTACAGTGCTCTGCACACAGTAAGTGCTCAATAAATACGATTGATTGATTGATTGATTTCTCCCCCTCCCGCGGTTGTGTTGCCCCCGAGGTCCCGCCCGAATTTTGTCTCCTTTGCCCTTCCGCTTTGTCCTATCTTTTCCCTGGCCACCTGCTCTTAGCCAAGGTTCTTCCTCGTTCCCAAAATTTTTTCCATCCGTTGTTGTGACTATTCATTTAATGGGTCTCATCGTCCCCCCAGCTGAGACGTTCAAACTACATTTCCCCGTTATTTGTTGTACTAGATAATAATAATAATAATGATGGCATTTATTAAGCACTTACTATGTGCAAAGCACTGTTCTAAGCGCTGGGTAGGTTACAAGATGATCAGGTTGTCCCACGGGGGGCTCACAGTCTTAATCCCCGTTTTACAGATGAGGTAACTGAGGCCCGGAGAAGTTAAGTGAGTTGCCCAAAGTCACACAGCTGACAGTTGGTGGAGCCGGGATTTGAACCCATGACCTCTGACTCCAAAGCCCGGGCTCTTTCCACTGAGCCACACTGCTTCTAGATCTGTCTCTGCTTCCTGCTAACCGGGGAGGGGGCGGGGGGCACCTTCTTGCAGGCCACAGTTCGGGCCCTTATTAACTATTTTTTCGTTGTCACAAACCAGCACAGTCAGGTGTGGTAATATTGACTGGCCTTTCTCTCAGTTCTGCGAATGCCCAGATGGTGTTTTTCTTGAATTATTTCAGGAAAATGGCCCAGGCTCTCTTAATCTGTGTGAATAAATTTCAGGTCGCAGTAGATACCAGTGCACCTGCTAGGTGTGATCACTGTCCAGAAAGGTTTGTAAACTAAGGGGCATATTTTCACATTGGGGGGAAACACTGCCTAAATGAATAATTCCTTTTCTCCTGTGTTGGGAAGCGTCAGGTTGTAAGGATGTCATTGTGAACAGGTCTCCTTGTAATACTGCTTTCTAATTTTTTTTAATGATTCAATTCACAAGTTTCTATCCAGTGTCACCCATACATTGCTATGGACCAACTTTGAAATTAATGCTGAAGCCAGTGACCCTTTTAGACTATTAAGGTACATCACCTAAATTCCCCTGTTGCGTGTGTTCGAGGTGGCTGAAAATCCTGCTGGGAAATAACGGGAATCATAATGCCATTTTGTGGAACGATTCAGCTCTACATCTAACAATCTTTAAAAACATCTGATTACTCTGAAATTAAACTTTAGGAAATTGTAGTAATCCTTCATACTGTAAATGCAGCAAGAAACAGCATAGCCTGTGACTCAGAGGACCTGGGTTCTAATCCTCGCTCCACCACTTGCCTCCTCTGTGACCTTGTGCTAGTCACTTAACTTCTCTGTGCCTCAGTTTCCTCATCTTCAAAATGAGGGATTCAATACCTGTTCTCCCTCCTATGTAGTCGACTGAGCCCTCTGTGGGACCTGATTGATATCTACCCTAGTGCTTTGAACAGTGCTTGGCACATATCAAGTACTTAACAAATACAACAAAAATATTAATAATGAAGATTTAATTGCTAGAGACCACTGTTTTGTCCAGGTCAGAACTCAAGTTATGCGTTAATATTCAGGCATGAATTAAGTATATACTCATTATTGTGAAGCCAGAGACTTCTTCAGATGATCTGAATAGAAGTATTTCTCCTGGCTACAATTGTCCATAAGAGTAAGTCTGCATATAGCATATACCTTTGTGAATTGTTTGAGGTAGGCTAGTTGTTTCATTAAAGAAGTTTCCTGCATTCATTTCAGTGGCAGTTTTATTCAGCAAGTGAAATAGTATACAGTTGTTTGTACAGTTATCTCTGCCAGGACCCCTTGAAAATGGGGTGATGGAAATATTCAGAATCCTTTAATACAGTTTCATATTGCCTGAAAATACTGAATAAATTTGTAGATCCTTTCAGAATTTCCCAATATGGGAAATGTCAAATGAAAAGTCTCTTAACCCTTAGCAAAAGCTAGGTGCTGTGTGATTCACATAATCAGCTAATTATGAAAAGCGCTTAAGTTTAATAGCAGTTGTGAAATTTTCATTACTGTAAAGAACTGATTTTTTTCAATGTTCTGTGCAGGTTTGTTCAGAGGGCTTTTAATGGTTTTACGTAGCATTCTGTTAACAGGAGTTAAATTAGTTCTGCAGAGTGAAAACCAGTCTGTACACATCAGCCCAATTATTAAAATTGTATTATAGCTTAGTAATACCTCCTACAGAACTTGTAAAGGTTGTTTTATGCAGGAACTGTTTTTTCTGTTTGTTTCTGAAAATTCTTGTAGTGGGTGGTATTTATCATTGGTGAAATAGTTTTTTTAAATTAAAAATATTTGAAATTATTTTAGTAGTTCTAGTATTTGAATGCCTTCCTGGTACAGTGTCTTATACTAGGTGCTTGGGAAATAACAGAATAAAGAAATTACCCATTTGCTGCCCACAGGGAGCTTACACTCTGAGATCAGTGCGTTAAAATTGTCTAGAAGAAGAAATAATTGGTTGAAATTGGCTTGATTTCTAAATTTAATGGTGATTTTTTCATCAATTTCCTGTATTGAATCTTCTGTTGAGTTTATTTGTACTTTCAATCAGTTGTATTTATAATAATAATAATGATGATGGCATTTAAGTGCTTACGACGTGCAAAGTACTGTTCTAAGCGCTGGGGAGGATACAAGGTGAACAGGTTGTCCCACATGGGGCTCACAGTCTTAATCCCCATTTTACAGATGAGGTAACTGAGGTACAGAGAAGTGAAATGACTTGCCCAAAGTCACACAGCTGACAAGTGGCGGAGCCGGGATTAGAACCCATAACCTCTGACTCCCAAGCCTGTGCTCTTTCTACTGAGCTGCGCTGCTTCCCTAAGTTATTTATTGTGCTTCCTGTGTGCAGAGCACTGTAGTAAGCACTTGAGAGAGTACAACGCAATAGTGCGACACATTCCCTGCCTGCAACGAGCTTACAGACTAGAGGGAGACACAGACGCTAGTATATATAAATAAATGTATTTGCCTAAGTATCTTAGTATATTAACTTCATATTGAATTTTACTTAGGCCCATAAATGTAGAGTGACCCGAGCCGCAAGTTTCTGATCTTTGGGTCAAGATTCCATTGAAATGTATAGTTTGAAAAAAAAAATAACCAGAATTGATCCCTTCCTGTATGTCAGTACTTTGAGAATAACAACAACAATATTAATAATAATTGTGGTATTTAAGTGCTTACTCTGTGCCAGGCACATAGGACTCCTAGTCTCAATCCCCATTTTACAGATGCGGTAATTTAGGCACAGAGAAGTGAAGTGACTTGTCCAGGGTCACACAGCAAACAAGTGGCAGAGCTGGGATTAGAACCCAGGTCCTTCTGACTCCCAGCCCCGTGCTCTCTCCACTAGATCATGCTGCTAAGCAAAGTTCAGATGTAGTAATAATAATAATAATAGTTGTGATATTTGTTCAATGCTTACTCTGTGCCAAACACTGTACTAAGCATTGGGGTAGCAGGTTGGACACAGTACCTCTCCCACTTGGGGTTTGTAGTTCAAAGGGTAATAAAATAGTCTTGGGGAAAGGAATTAGTTTTCTTTTAAAAGGTTATTGGGATTTGGGGACGGTATCGACAAATGCTCCAAACTATTCTGGAGATCTAAGTATTTTTTGAAAGATCTTTAATCTTACGTAATTTAAGAAAGTTTGGATGAGTGTGCAGTCCGTAATGGATTACTAATGGGAAAGTTCAGGAATGGTGCTGATGGGGAGAGGAGACAGTCTAGGTCTGTAGTGTTACAATTCCTGAGAGCAAGTGTGGAGCCTATTCTGTTTGAATTTAATGTGAAACAAAGTTTATCAAGTGGAATTGATGCTTAGTTGCACTTATGAAGCTTGGAATGTGATAAAATAGTGAAGTTAATGGAGAGGTCTTTGTAGGTTAGAACTCTAAGGGCGTTTTAAGAGGAAATTCCACCCACTAGCGTAGATGAGCCACTTGTCAATCTTATGTGGGTGATGCATAGTTCTCTGTATTAGTAATGCCATGTCACTGGTATCTAAGCAACCCAAGATTAGCTAAGCATCTCTGTTGCTTGCTTGCAGTTTAAAAATTTCCATTGCTGGGTTTATAAAGAGAGTGTAAGAAAAGAGGATTTTTTTTCCCTCTTTTTTTTTTTTTGTTTTTTCTAGTCCGTTTATGACTGGACACTCAGGGTTCTATCCTTTGAAACTGAGCAGAAAGTGGTTCTTTCTATCTATGAAATGCACACTTGAAAAGATCTGCAGATTAACCTGGTAAATTAACTAAAAGTAATTTAATTTACTCGTATCTTTTTTTTAAACTTAAAATACACTTTAATTCCTATCCTTGCCCAGTTGCCTTGTAATTTAATAATTTACGGAGAAGACAGAATGTATCATATGAGTAGCATTATCTGATAAATTCTTAGCGCTAAAGAGGAAACGCTTGATTTTTTTTGAAATTGAGCTTTGACAGAAAAGACATCTTGCAGTGTTGTTGGGTTTTTTGTTGTTTTTTTTTTTCAGATGCTTCCTGCTCGTACTTTGAGGCAAATGAGCCAATTAAGACACCTAGCTTCTAGTTTTTGGCTCTGCTGTTGACCAATTCTTTCTATCAGTCAATCAGTAGTATTTATTAATGTGTACTATGTGCAGAGCACTGTACTAAGTGCTTGAACTTTAGTCTTACAGATAAGGAAACTGAGCCCCGGAGAAATGAAGCAGTTTACCCGAGGTCACCGAGTAGGCAAGTTGCGGAGCTGGGTATAAAACCCGGGTCAATCAATCAATCAATCAATCGTATTTATTGAGCACTTACTATGGGTCATCCAACTCCCAGGCTAGCGCATGCTCCGCTAGGCCAATGCTGCTTCTCTTCAACTTCATAATTCCCCAGTGATCTAGTACTATGCTCTCCACAAATTGAACACTCAAATAACACTTGATTGGAGAGAAAGAAACATTACATGTTTTCAACTTTCCATATCTTTGTACATTCCTTCTAACACTGGCTAGGTTTGCATAGCTGAAATGACATAGATAATTTGGCAGATTATCCGTTTGATTTGCTCAATGCAGACAGTCCATATGGATCATTTGGACCTCAGAGTGGATTTTTCCTGAATTATCCCTTGGGCTAACTGATCAATTGGCTAAGTGCCCACTTCTCCTCTTCCCTGCCCAGACTCAACCCCTGAGTTCTAAATAATTTTTTGATAGGCACTGTCTATGACTTGAAGTATATTTCCCCAGCTGTTTTTGCCCCAAGGTACCATCATGAAATGATCTATACTTAGCTTTTTTTACATAATACTCTAATCATTAGAATTTGTCATGGTTTTCTGCCCTTGTCCTTTGATTTCCCAGCTTTCTTTAAAATGTGGCTATAGTTCACTGATCGGAATACTTAAGTAGCAGCGGGGTGATGGATGCCGAAGGCTTTTGTGATATCAAGAATTGTCAATTGTCAACTCTTTGAATTCAAAGAGTTTCAAAAAGCTTTCACTTTGATTCAGCTGTTGGAGTTTGTGTGATGTGTTGCTGATGGTATGTTAAATGCTAAATAGTTATCTTTAATATATTGTAGTGAAGGTAATTTTGTGACATCTTAATACCTAATGTGCACATCATTTAGCAAATATGTTATGAGAATTGGTTTTCTGCCTTTATATAAGGCTTAGTTTTCTTGCCTATTATGTACTGTACAGTACCAAATGCAGCATGAGGAACTAGGTTCCCCATCGGCATGGAGACGACTTCTGCTAGCAGGTGGGACGTGTACAGTTTTTGAATCTGTCACTGGATGGCAGGAAAAATCAAACTGATGCATAGTTTTAATGCACTTCTAGTGCCTGTTTACTGGATGATCCACCCACTTACCTCTGCCATGTTCCTGGGCCCTTGTTCTGTCGTTCACCCTTCCTAGATAACTTTATCTTCTGCTACTGTCCTGCCACCCAGGCTACTCAGGCACAGTTCTCTTCATCTTCTGCCCCTGTGGGTAACCAAATTAAACCGTGGGACATCACCATATTTCTCTAGACGCTAAAGAATCAGACTAGAGTGACTAAGTAAGCAGTTGATGGATTTTGGTTGAATTCCCTCTACAGATTTATGTGGATCAACAGCCCCTTTTAACTGGTGCTTTATAAAAAAAAAACTGGTGACTTAATTTAAACAGCAGGCTTAAACAATTCTGATTCTTCGAAGTGGTTTTGTTAATGTTTTTCCTGCTGCTTGTCTAAAGTGACAGGGTTTAATTTTCAAAAGTAGCAACACAACATATGCACATTCTACATCTTGATAGTCATTTGCTCAAATTACAGTCAAGCATGCCGACTCTCCTAAAGAATGTAATTTAAATGTGGTGTGTTAGAGTCTGTCTACATCTGAGTAGTCTCAGCATAGCAATAATGCTTTTTCCCAGGGAGCGCAGCAGGACGTAGGATATAGCAGAAAAACTATATCTGCTGCCACAAACAGCACAACCCAAGCCATTTTCTTAGTACATTCTACTGTATTGTAACTTGATTAGATTCCTGACGAGCTCCATGTTAAGAAGTAACTTAATTCCCCAACAGCATTTTATCCAAAACATGAAGCAAGGGCGTGAGTTCTTGAGTTAGCAATCGTAAATATTTGAGTGTACTGTGTGCAGAGCACTGAAGTAAGTGCTTGGTGTACACTAGAGACAGTAAATATGAGCTGAGTCTTGTGGTGTTTGTTGAAAAGGATTATATCGTGTGAAATGCCGACGTGTTTGTGTTCAGATCATGTTGTGCAAAAGATGGAGCTTAAGTGTTGGATCCTGAGACCATTGGGTCGTAGAGTGGCATTCCAGTCTCTGAGTGCCCAATCTGCCGATTACTGTTTGGTGGCGAGGCAATAAATTGTTTGCATTGTGAAGTCGGTGTCACTATGTGGATTACATTCCATGACTTCCTCTACCCACTGAATACTGTGTATGTTTTCAACTAAACATTGGCCATAGCAGTACAGGTACCAGAAGGTTTGTCAAGACACTTTTATAACTTGCCTAATAGGAGTATTTCACAGTGTTTTAACATGTTGGCTGTGTAAAAGCCCTTTTTTCCCCTTTTATTTTCATTTCCCTTTCTTGGCTTAATATTTTATATTCATTTGATCTATTGGAGACTGAAATGGTGCAAGTAAATAAACCTAGTTGCATTGGCACTTTTTTAATGTGCCTGGAAGCTGCATTTCAAGAGTGTTAAATAGAATGCTAAGGCTAAGACTTCAGAGAAATATTTTCATCCTTGGGGCCGCCAAAATGCTGCAAAGTGTGTCCATTTGATTATGTGGTACCTGGAAGATCTTAACACTGGCCAGCAATTAGAGCAGATAGTCAAGAAGAGTGTGTAAGCTCTTAGTGCCAAGTTAAAATTGCATAGCTGGATTTATGGACTGCATAATATAATTACCAATTTTTAGTTGTTGAGTAGTACTTCTTCTAGACTGTGAGCCCGCTGTTGGGTAGGGACCGTCTCTATATGTTGCCAACTTGTACTTCCCAAGCGCTTAGTACAGTGCTCTGCACACAGTAAGCGCTCAATAAATCCGATTGAATGAATGAATGAACTTAGGCTCCTATTACAAAAAGGATCCTGGGCTAAACAAAGAGTTAAGACATTGTCCAGAAATTTTCTGCAAAAAGTTAGTAATTTCCTCCAGAGAACTAGAAAGCACTGTCCTGTTGTGCAGTTTTAATGCTCTATTTTGTGTAGTTAGAATTCTAAACAGTACTTCTTGCAGAAGCCTCTTTTTGGGGGAGCTTCATGAATAATATTTTTCCCCCTCAGCATTTCTGTAACTTTGGTAATAATGTCTCATAACGTTTTATTCTCCCATTTCCCGAATTAGGAAGACTAATGTATTTTATTTTTTGGTGATGACCGGCAGATCATTGGCATCCATCCTTCTTCCCTTCTTCACTGATGTCTTCAACTGCTTACTCTCCAGCAGCTCCTTCTCCTCTGCTTTCAAACACGCCCATGTATCTCCTATCCTAAAAACAAACAAACAAAACCCTTCAGTGGTCCTAATGCCCCATCTAGCTATCACCCCATCTCTCTCCTACCATTCCTGTCCAAACAGCTTGAGCAAGTTGTTTGCTCCCACTTCAACTCTTTTGTAGACCCTTTCAAATCTGGCTTCTGCCCCCTTCACTCCATGGAAACTGCCCTCTCTAAGGTCACCATTGACCTCCTTCTTGCCAAATCCATCGGCCTCTACTCCTAGTCCTCCTTGACCACTCGGCTGCCTTTGACACCGTCAACCACCCCCTTGTCCTGGAAGCACTGTCTAACCTTGACTTCACTGACACTGTCCTCTCCTGGTTCTCCTCCTATCTCTAGTGCCATTCCTTCTCAGTCTCTTTTGCAGGTTCCTCCTCCACCTCCCACCTTCCAAATGTGGGTGTCCCTCAAGTCTCAGTTCTGGGTCCCGTCGAGTCTCCATCTCCATTCTCCATGAATTTCAGCAGTAGTCTTAATTTGTATAAAGTAACTTGAGAGAAGACTAGTTGTGCTTTGTCTTAATAGCCAAAGGGGCTGAGATTTATCAGTGTTGCTTCTAAAAATTGCTTCCTTGCTTCTGCTTCTTGTTTGCTTTGCCAGTAGTCTGTGAACTTGGTACATTGAACATTAACAGGTCCCCTGAATTCAAATAGAATTCAGGCCTCATAAAGCCAGGTGGGGAGTGTGAAATTATATTCAGACATTCGTAAACAAAAATAACTTCACAGTTTTCCTATGTTGGCTACAACTGTTGCTTCATCAGATATCTTTAAAGGGGACAAAATAAAACATCAGAGAGGAGCCATTGCTCTAACATTGTGGGAGTTAAATTCTTGAAGAATCTCATCCTAGTTTTTACATCTTAATGTAATGTCTTGAATTAACATTCATGTTAATGTCTGTCTCGCCTCTCTAGAGTGTAAGCTCATTATGGGCAGGGAACGTGTCTGCTAATTATGTTGTACTCTCCCAAGGGCTTAGTACAGTGCTCTGCACACAGTAAATGCTCAATAAATAGGATTGATCTTGACCAACCCTCCTGTATGTGTTTCGTCTGACATCACAGATGTGTGTTGTTGGAAGAACTTTCCCGTATTTCTCAAAAGCATTCTCTTTAAAAAGCGTAGCAAACACATGTATCTGGAGAGAACCAACTAACAGACTCAAAAGTGGGGCATTGTGTGAGGAGGTGGTTCCTGATCCTGACTTCCATGCTGCCTACGATCGTTTATGGGAGCTCTGGGGCTTTCTGCTTGTTGGTTTGGGGAGCAGAGTAGTGCAGCTGTTCTTTCCAACCTCCACCTCTGACTTACCTTCACAAACCCAGGCCTGAACCTCATCACAAATGCTCCGAAACTGCCCGTCTCCCAGTTCCTCTGGTTACAGTTTGGGACGCTTACTCATGTTCTTGGAAATCTAGTCTAATTACCCCGGATTCCCCGATCATGTTCTTGTTTTCCCAAGTCGGGTTACCACCTGATCAGATTATGGGATAAACTCTATTTTTGCCCTGGTGTCCGGATGATCTCCAGTCTCCCTGCCCGGGAAAGTGGGCCCATCTCCTGTCTATGGGCCCACTCCTCCAAGCTGCTAAGCTCATTGTGGGTAGGGAATGTGCTTTTTATTATTATATTGTACTTTCCCAAGTGTTTAGCACAGTGCTCTGCAATTGAAAGCATAAATATGATGGAATGAATGCTAGGCAGCAGACCCAATTCATTTCCTCTACAGCCTTTAGAAGAGGGATCTTCGTCCAGTTATTTCTTAATCTGATTTGGTGGGTGTTTTCTATGTAGCTACTGGACCTAAGTCTCTTGAGGGAGCCAATCCTTTGGAGGTCAGGGGCAGGTAATGCATTTATGATGTGTGCCGTTCATCATAGCCCCTCCCTGATATTCATTCATTCATTTGCATTTATTGAGTGCTTACTGTGTGCAGAGCACTGTACTAAGCGCTTGGGAAGTACAAGTTGGCAACATATAGAGACGGTCCCTACCCAACAGTGGGCTCGCAGTCTAGAAGGATGGACCTGGAGTGGGTTACAAAATTGAATGACTAGTGTGCATTTCTGTTCTGGTGG
Source organism: Tachyglossus aculeatus (assembly GCF_015852505.1). Lineage (NCBI taxonomy): Eukaryota > Metazoa > Chordata > Mammalia > Monotremata > Tachyglossidae > Tachyglossus > Tachyglossus aculeatus. The sequence goes on along the minus strand of NC_052101.1, from coordinate 95,439,066 downwards.
TTCCTAGATATCGTGTATCTTCTCACAGCTGACCTTAAGCATAAGAAAGTGCCCTCCTCAAAAAAATTGATTAAATACTTGGCCCACGCCTTTAATTTCAGGCAGGTGAAAGGTGAACTTCTAAAAGAACAATAATTACCTTCTTACAAAAGATCCTTTGATACCTTGTTGACTTCAAACAGAATTAGGGAGGAAAGAGACTTGGTGTACTCTTTAAATAATTATATCACATAAAGAATGTATGCAGGCAGTCCTGGACTTAAGTCGTTTCAAGCACGTTTGGTTTTGACTTTACAACACTGATACCGTTTACAGCACTAGTTCCAGGAACACAGACCATGTAGAGGGTGCATAGCAGTCAGCTTCTTCCCCCTCTCTGTAGTCCCGCATATCTTGCTGTTCTCAGACACAGCATGTCCAAAACTACACTCCTCTTCCTCCCCAAACTCTCTCCTCTCCACACCCCCGCATACACACTTTCCCATCACTGTGTAGGCAATACCACCGTCTTTCCTGACTCACCAACTTTGGCATTTTTCTTTACTCGTCCATCTCTCCTCCAACCTGCATATTCAGTCAGTCACTAAATCTTGTCGATACTATCTCTGCAACATCTCCAGAATTCACTCCTTCCTCTCTGTAAACACTGGTTTAAGCACTTGTCATGTACTGTCTGGACTACTGCATCAGCCTCCTCACTGATCTCCCTATCTCCAACCTCTCCCCTCTTCAGTCCAAACTTAACTCTGTTGCCAGGATCATTTTTCTAAAAAAAAAGTTCTGCACATATCTCCCCACTCCTCAAGTTGTCCATCCAACTCTGCTACAGGCAGAAATTTCTCTCTGTTGAGTTCATGGCATGCAATCAGCTCTCTTCCCCCTTATTTACCTTTACTCCTCTTTCACTTACAACCCAGCCTGCACAATTTGCTCTAACACTGACCTAGTCACTGTCCCTCGCTCTTGCTTCACACTCCATTAACCCCTTGCTCACTCTCCCTCCTGGCTGAAACTCCCTTTCCCCCCACATATCCCACAGACTGACTCTCTCTCCATCTTCAAAGCCCTAATGAAATCACATCTCTTCCCAGCCCAAGCTCTCATCCTCCCCACTCCGGAACACTTAGGTGCATATCCTTATACTCAGTTGCTTCCCTTAGTTTGATGTCTGTCTCCCCCATTAGACTCTAAGCCTCTTGAGGGCAGAGAGTCTGTCTAGAACTGCATTGCACTCTCCCAAGTAAGTGTTCAGTAAATGCAATGGATTGATTGAGAATCACCAGGAAATTGAGAGGAAAGTTTATAAAGAGGGCGGAGCAGGAGAGACCTGGTGGGGTTGGTTTCCTGATTGCCAGGCAGGTCAACATGTCTGTTTTCTGGGGAAGTAAAACCCAGCTATCCTATCGTGGCACCTCTCTGCTTCAGTATAAATACGTTAATGTAGCTATATTGCTCCGCTATAATTGAGTACGCAATTCTGTGTAATTTTGATGAAAGCAAAGTATCTGATTGTGGTTCCCCCATTTATAGCACGGTTTCCTATGAAAAAAATCAGTTTGACTTAATGGTTTGTCTTAAAGACGGCACAGTTTTCAGGAAGCAGTGTTCGTAAATCCGAGGATTGCTTCTACCTAAATTGCAGCACGTTTATAACTGGCTGCTTTCCCTAGAATGAAGCTACGGAAGGTGAGGAACTTAAAGTACATTTTAACTGGGAGGAATATGGTTTTTGCCTGGTCAGTTTTGCACTTTGGCAGAATCTTTTGAAGATTCCAGTGAAGAGCTGGTTCGACTGGCTTCCCTGAGCTTTGATCTGGCCACTTGCAGGGAGAAGGGAGCCTACATTTGGGCCTTTCCAGTCTTGTAGAGCTTTCCCCTGTTTTATGTGGCAGCCTCCACATGAACTATTTCTACTGCTGGCTGGTTTCAGAAGAATTTCTAAAAGATGATAGGAAAAGTGCAGCATCAAATTAGAGCTCTACTTTCAAATGATTCTTTTTTCCAGCAGGCTCCTATTTATGTATGACTAATCGTTGCGTGAGAGTTTTTATGACATAAAATAGCCATACAGGGAATAAGAAATTACTTATTACGGCCCTCTCTGGTTCTGGCCTGACTGTTTTTCTGAACCCGAAATGGAGCTGAGGGAAAGCGGAAAAAGGGTAGCAGGGCTGGGCTGTTGGAGCAGAGCCATATTTTCATTATAATCAGGGCTCAACAATTGTTGGCTTAATTCATCTCTTAAACAAAAATACCACTGGTCAGCTATTCTCAGCCTCTGTTTGTATGTGTTGTCTTTGGCTGAAGGGTTTGTTGGTTTTAGTTGTTTGATGTTTTATCTTTGTACTTCTCTGCCTCCCACAGCACAAAGGATTACTTTCTTGTCTGTCACAAATTTTCACTCCCAGTAGATGAGTATATTTGACCCATGACTGTCATTTTCTGAAAAACTGAAATGGTAACAGGGAAATCAGATGACCACAGATTGAATCCTCTTCTGTGTGGCATTATTTACTTTAGGTGTTGAATATGTGAGGCTGTTCTTGACTGTCTTATTGTGCTTTGCCCAGTTTGGATGAGATTCTAGAGAGAGAGCCAAGTAGTTCTCTAGGGTGGGAAATGTATTATTACATTTGCATTAATGTAACTTGAATTAATAACCCTCTTTCCCCTGTAATTTTAGCACTTTTTATAAACCATCCTCATAATATCCCAGTAGAGTCACTTCTTGCTATAACATGGTAGTTGCATTTTTGATGAACCTCGTGTTACAGTAAAATTACGTTGTAGTAACCATTGACTTATTAATGGGGTGGGAATATGTGATTTGAGAATATGAACATGATTGTCAACTTTTGGTACAAATTTCCATTTTGTTATGTCCGCCACTAGCAGAATGTTCTAATCCCTGGCTACCTGTTACTGCTTTGCATTAAATACTGTAAGGTTGTAAAAACTCCACACCATGCATGATTTTGTTAACTTCAATCACGTCCCCACTCAAACGTTCCTAGGCTATAGTGTCCTCACTTTTTCAGTACTGGTACATTTTGAGGGCTGAAATTGTATTTTGCCTGATCTATGCTTTTTCTTCTCCATAGGAAAGGGACAATGTTATGTTAAGGTATTCAGACTATCAAAACTTTTTAGAAAGCAATTTAACTGCACGTGGAAATATTGGGTATGGATATTTCCCATTAACCATTACAACTGTAATAGGAAAATTAAGCACGGAAATGGACAGGAACTGAGCCCGACTGGTACCAGTGTTCTTATTATAAAACTCCTCCTCCTGTTCAAAAGGGGCTTGATTTTGGTCGTGGCTCTTTGAAAAGTCATCTGTCCTTATTATGCCTGTGAATAAAGTATTAATATGTAGTAATTGTGGTATTAAACCCATACTCTTGTGCCCAGTACTGTACTAAGCAGCTGGGGTAGATGCAAGATGATCGGGTTGGACACAGTCCCCTGGGGCTCACAGTCTGATGAGGGACAATGGGTATTGAATCTCCATTTTACAGATGAGGGCATTGAGGCACTGGGAAGTGAAGCGGTTTGCCCAAGGTCACACAGCAGGCAAGTGGTGGAGCCAGGATTCAGAACCCAGATCCCCTGACTCCTCTGGGCTCTTCCCACTAAACTATGCTGCTTCAAAATATATAACTATAAAATCTCTTTTAACCGAGAGGCAGCATGGTCTAGTGGAATGAGCATGGGCATGGGAATCAGAGGACCTGGGTTTGAATCCCAACTATGCCAGGTGCCTGCTGGGTGACCTTGGGCAAATTATTTCTTTTTTTTTTTCCCCCTTAATGGTTTTTGTTAAGCACTTACTATGTGCCAGGCACTATACTAAATGCTGGGGTCTTGTCTTATGCTCTCAAGTCATAATAATAATAATAATAATGGCATTTATTAAGCACTATGTGCAGAGCACTGTTCTAAGTGCTGGGGAGGTACAAGATGATCAGGTTGTCCCACGTGGGGCTCACATTTGTAATCCCCATTTTACAGATGAGGTAACTGAGGCACAGAGAAGTTAAGTGACTTGCCCAAGGTCACACAGCAGACAGGTGGCAGAACCGGGATTAGGAACCTGGTCTGTTGACTTCCAGGCCTGTGTTCATCATTCATTCATTCATTCAATCGTATTTATTGAGCGCTTACTGTGTGCAGAGCACTGTACTAAGCGCTTGGGAAGTACAAATTGGCAGCATATAGAGACAGTCCCTACCCAACAGTGGGCTCACAGTCTAAAAGGGGAAGACAGAGAACAAAACCAAACATACTAACAAAATAAAATAAATAGAATAGATATGTACAAGTAAAATAAATAAATAAATAGAGTAATAAATATGTACAAACATATATACATATATACAGGTGCTGTGGGGAAGGGAAGGAGGTGGGAAGGGAAGGAGGTAAGAAGGGGGGGATGGAGAGGGGGACGAGGGGGAGAGGAAGGAAGGGGCTCAGTCTGTGTTCTTAACACTAGGTCGTGCTGCTTCTCTGGTCTCGGTTTCTTCATCTGTAAAATGGGGATTCAGTGCTTGTCAATCAATCATATTAAGTGCTTAGTGTGTGCGGAGCACTGTACTAAGCGCTTGGGAGAATACAATATAGCAGAGTTGATGGACAAGCTCCCTGCCCACACTGAGCTTACTTCTACTTCTTCTTGCTTCCTTCTACTTAGACTGTGAGCCCCATATGGGACAGGGGCTGACTAACTTGTATCTATCCCAGCGCTTAGAATGGTGCTTGACACATAGTAAACACTTAGCAAATACCATAATAATAAGTGAATTGTTACTTGTGTGCATGTGGGTTTTGTGAAAATCTGAGGAATAACCTTTTTGCTTATAATGAGGCTGAAAATCATTCTGAAGATATGTGGGGGCCCTATCTGACAAAACCCTGAATTCACTCAGCCAGATGGGCACTGATCTGGTACTGAGCCAAGCCTGGGGTGAAGAGTTGGGCCAAAGGAGTCTGCAGTCCGCTCATTCATTCATTCAATCATATTTATTGAGCGCTTACTGTGTGCAGAGCACTGTGCTAAGCGCTTGGGAAGTACAAGTTGGCAGCATATAGAGACGGTCCCTACCCAACAGCAGGCTCACAGTCTAGAATAGACAGTCTAGAACAGCGGGCTCCCGCTTGGACTGGCCATAGGAGTTTTAGGCAGATTCCAGGCTATCTAAAATACGTGGGAATAAAAATCACACACATTCTAATCCTAGCTTTGATCCTAATGTGCTTTGGGACCTCAGTAAAACCACTTAATCTCACCTGTAGATAGAGGAACCCCTTCTCACAGAGATGTTCTAAATGAAAACTAAGTTGGTTGGTTAACGGTCAGTAGTGCAGATTAGATAGAATTTTGTAACACTTCCACTTGCTGTGATGGCAGTGGTTGCAGGTGCACATTTTGTCCAAGGTTCATCAGTTTTCATTAATGAGATTTTGGTCTGTCCTCAGATGCCCTGGGAGTCAGAGGACCTGGATTCTAATTCCAGCACTGCCGAGTGCTTGCTGTGTATCCCTGGGCAAGTCACTGAACTTCTCTGTGCTTCAGTTAACACAGAGAAGCAGCGTGGCTCAGTGGAAAGAGCCCGGGCTTTGGAGTCACAGGTCATGGGTTCAAATCCCCACTCCGCCACTTGTCATCTGTGTGGCCTTGGGCAAGTCACTTAACTTCTCTGTGCCTCGGTTACCTCATCTGGAAAATGGGGGTTAAGACTGTGAGCCCCATGTGGGACAACCTGATCACCTTGTAACCTCCCCAGCGCTTAGAACAGTGCTTTGCACATAGTAAGTGCTTAATAAATGTCATTAAAAAATTATCATCTGTAAAATAGGGATTAAATCTTCTTTCCTCCAATTTAGACTGCCATGTATCATGCTGTGATGGATTGCAACTCACTGCTGCTTGTTCTGAAATGAAGCCTGGAAGGAAAGGGGGGACTAGATTCAAATTTCAACTGTAGGTGGTAGTAAGAATAGTTAGTAGTAGTGGAGAAGCAGCATGGCATAGTGGATAGAGCATGGGCTTGGGAGTCAAAAGGTCATGGGTTCTAATCCCGGCTCTGTCACTTGTGTGCTGTGTGACCTTGGCCAAGTTACTTCACTTCTCTGTGCCTCTGTTATCTGTAAAATGGGGGTTAAGACTGTGAGCCCCGCTTGGGACAGGGACTGTGTCCAACCTGATTTGCTTGTATCCACCCCAGCGCTTAGTGCAGTGCCTGGCACATAGTAAGCACTTAAATACCATTATTATCATTATTATTATTATTATTAATATTATTAGACTGTGGGCCCCATATGAGACAGGGACTGTGTCCAACCTGGTAAACTTGTATCTATCCCAGCACTTAGAACAGTGCTTGGCACGTAGTAGATGCTTAACAAATAGCATTAAAAAAGAATAAGGTAGCATAAGTAGCTGCCTTTTTGCTATGGGAGATTGGGAGCTTCATTGTAACTGGTAACTGGAAATCCTTTGTGCCAGAAGGCATTAGTTTAGCATTTTAAAGCCAAAGTTGAAGCTATGGAGGCAGAGGGTGTGCTTAAGGGAATGAACAGTGTTCATGATAAAAAGAAATTGATTTGCCATGTCTGCCTGCTAAGCAAATTATAGGAACTTTCTCAAGGTACCTTATGCATTGAATTCATGAACAAATACTTCCTCTGAAGCATGAAATAGAAGTCCAGGCTTAACTCTGTTGATTACCCAATATGACCATAAGTTCCAGTCTACATTGTATTTGAGAAGTTCGTTGATAAGCATCAGTTCGGTGGCTGCCTGGAGATCATTCGTCAGGATTTTCAAAACTCAGAAGGAGGACATTCTTACCCATTCATTAAATATGAGAGGTTACTGGTCTCTATTCCTTCTTTATGACCTCTACCAGACCCTTCTGCTGCCTGTGGGCCCTTTCTATGCATGTATCTTCCTTCTCCCACTCCCTCTTCCTCTCTGAAAGGAATATGTAATTTCAACCGGAGGCAATGGCATCTTTTTGCAAAAGGACAACAATCTTGTGCTCTCTAATATGCTAGCCATTGGAAAGATTAGAGTGTGCACCCAGTTAAAACAACCTTTTTGTGTGTGTTTGTAAAAAGACACATGTTTTATAGAGAAGGACATGAACAAAAATCTGCCCGTTATAAGAAGCTGTTGCGACTGTCTATGGTGGGGTCTGACCTATCGGTCCGTGTTGGCCTTTTCAGCCAGGTTTGTGTCCACTGGGAAACTTCAGCATCTGCGGCATCATCTTTGTGTAGGAAGGATGGGAGGCAGTGTGGAAGGAGCATGGAACTGGAAGTTAGGAGCTCCCTGAGCCCCCTGTTCTAATTCTGGCTCTGCCACTGGTCTGCTGCACTTCACCTCTCTGGGCTTCTGTTTCCCCATCTGTGAAATGGGGATGAGATCCTTGCTCACCCAACTTCTTAAACCTAAGTCCTGCATGGGACAGGGACTGTGCCCGATACAATAAACTTGAATCTTTACCCCATTTCTTGGTATTTAGTAAGCACTTGATAAATACCATCATTATTAAACTATTCATTCACTGTTGTGAATGGATGAAAATAAAACTGTAAAGAGATTCACTATGTTAATGAGTACTTTTAAAGTGATGTTAACAGGGATGTAATGTAGTGTGCAGTTTTGGGGAAGGACATAGCCATCTGAGAAAGGCAACCACAGTGGTCGGGAGGAAGGGAGAGGCTTCAGTAAGAGGACAGGTGGACAAGGTTAAGAAGGATGAAGGTTGATAAAGAGCCGTGATTGGTATTTAAAACATAATAAGGCTGCTGATGAAGTACAATGATATCAGGAAGTAGGGACATCCGTTGCAGTTGGAAGAGGTGGTTTCAAAATGGAAGGTATGCCTTTCTAGTCCAGGAGCAGCTAACGCATAGGGAATCATTTTCCCCGGAAAGTTGTGTAGATGGCATTCTGCAGATTCACTGGGCTGAGTGGACCATTGGTCTGTCCTAGTGTGGCTGTTTTTGTTCTTCTGACAAGGTGGGATCATATTTGTCATGGAGACTGAGTCAGAGATAGAGCAGAGAAACTAAGGAAACCATATTTTGGTGGTGAAGCTGTTCATACTTGATCATTTGGATTTACCTTTGCTGCAATAGCCAACAGTAGTTTTTAACCTAAGCAGTCTTGATTATTGAAGCAAGTAGGTCTCTGGATTTTCCACTAGATTATGTTTTTAGAGATTATCACCATTGCCTGCCTAAATAACCCAACACTTGTATGAATTCATTTAATGGTATCTGTTGGGCACCTGCTGTGTGCAGAGCACTGTACTAAGTGCTCGGGGCAGGGGTAGATGCAAGGATGTGAGACATGGTCCCATAGTTCTCAGGGGGCTCACAATCTAAGAATAAGGGTGAAGGGGAATTGGCAGCGGAGTGAAGGTAAATAATATAGATTGATTAAATTCCCAATCAACAAATGCAGTCCACTCTTCAGGCCCATTTTGTGAAGTTAGCATTATTTTTCCTACTGAGTCATTGTACATGATCATTCCAAACCCAGATGACTCTAGTGTAACCTAAATGCACAGGGAACAAATACCCTACAGATTGCCTCCTGTACATTTGAGGGAGGCAAACAAGCTGCTAAGTCAAACATCAGATAATGAGCTCACTGGGGATATGGGGAAACTGCTTGACCTAAAGTCGTTTAGAGTTTGTTCCCTTTCTTCAACAAACTTTTCTCCCTCAGATATCTTTTTGCTTTGTGAGAAGATCTTGTCATTAAAAGTTGGGCAACCCAAAGTTAAAATAAAACTCCCAAAGTTTCCAACTGTACATATTAGAGATCTGAGCTTTCTATGGTGTCTTCAGGACACTTGAGCAGATCCCTCAAGGAATCCTTCCCCAAAACTGCACACTACATTACATCCCTGTTAACACTACTTTAAAAGTACTCATTAAAATATCGAACTGATAATCTCTTAACAGTTTTATCTTCGTCCAGTTCACAAAAGTGAATGAATATTTTAATAATGATGGTATTAAGTGCCTACCAAATACCAAGAAATGGGGTAAATTGGGCCAGATTCAAGCTTATTGTATCAAGCTCATCTGAAGGTAGATGTGATTACTTGTGTACCATAAATGAAAACAGTTTTTAAATTATTATTACAACTACTAATGATAACAATAATAATTGTGGTATTTGTTAAGAGCTTACTATGTGTCAAGAACTGTTCAAAGTGCTCGGGAAGATACAAGGCAATTAAGTCAGACGCAGTCCCTGTCCCACACAGTCTTAAGTAGGATGAACAGGTGTTGAATCTCCATTTTGCAGTTGAAGGAACTGAGGCACAGAGAAGTGAAGTGACTTGCGCAAGGTCACCCAACAGATAATGTTGTCAGAGCCAGGATTAGAACCCAGGTCCTCCGACTCTCAGGCCTGTGCTCTATCCACTAGGCCGTACTGCTCCTTTCATGATATGCTTTTTGGAATCCTGTCTGCCAATATCTACTGAACATTTTCTTATTTGTTCCTATTGAAATAGCGAATGCAAACTCCTCAGTATTAAGCCGTCTTATTCCCATTTGCTGGCTTTTCTTCTACCTCTCAACCCCCAACTGAAGGCCCCCCCAAGTTTCGTCTGGGTCCCCTAATCTTTGCACTCCTTTTCCAATTCTCTTTTTGCTCCCCTTCAATCTGGCTTCCGCCCTCTTCACTCTATGGAAACTTCTCTCTCCAAGGTCATCGGTGACCTCCTTCGTGCTAAATCCCACCTCAGTCAATGATATTTATTGAGTGCTTATTGTGCGCAGAGCACTGAATTAAGCACCTGGGAACTGTAGACACGATCCCTGACCACAAGGAGCTTACAAGCTAATCCCAGCTCCACCACATGTCTGCTACGTGACCCTGGGCAAGTCACTCATCTTCTCTGTGCCTCAGTTTCCTCATCTGTAAAATGGGGATTGACTGTGAGCTTCATATGGGACAGGGACTGTGTCCAACCCAATGATCTTATATCTCCCCCAGTGCTTAGTACAGTGCCTGGCACATAGTGCTTAACAAATACCACTATTATTATAGGGGGAGACAGGCATTGAAATGCAGATTGGCAAAATGGCAGAGTATAAAAGGATAAGCACTTAAGTGCTGTGGAGCTAGAGGTGGGGTGATCCAAGTACAGATCCAAGTGTATAGGCGATGTCAGTGAGACGGCGAACAGGGGAAGTGAAGGTTTAGTGGAGGAGGTACGATTATCGAGGACTTTGAAGATGGGCAAGTATTGGGAGGGAAAGGGAGTTCCAGGCCAGAGGGAGGACTTTGGCAAGGGATCAGCAGTACACGTCTACACACTCTAGCAGTAGTGTGTATTGAGCTCCCACTTGATATTGTGCTTGGGAAGTACAGAGTAAGGCAGTGCTTTGCCTCCTGCCTACAAGGAGCTTACATGCTATGCTCCACTCTGAAAATATTTATTCAAATAGCTATATTTCCATTCTCTTACCTCCTAAATAAATTATGTGGTGGCTGTTTCTGCCATCCTGTCGTAGGCTTCTTGAGGACAGGAATTGTCTTACCCGTTTTGTTTCACTTTCCCAAGCGCTTACTGTGGTGCTTTGCATGGAATCAGTATCAACTGATCAAGCAGCAAGTGCATTGTAAACTTTGTTGTACTGTAAAAGAGACCATCAATAGTACTGCTGAAATTACTGGTTCAATTCATTTTCCAGGAGCTTATTTCACAGGCTGATAGGCCAGTAATTCAGAAAATGCCCATTTTTAATAAGCTTACTCCTTGACCTCTTCTCAAGAAACAAATTTTGTAAATCAAATCAGTGTAGGAAACTTGGTTTTTATTGGCCTGGCTACAGATGTTCTGTGACTTTAGTTTTGTTGGTGGAAATGGTATTTCTGTAGACCAGAGGTTTGAGGGGCAGGTATGTGGAGGGAGAAAATGAAGGGACATTCAGTTTGCAGAGAGGGATTCTACAACTTTGCTGCCTCCATTTGTTAAATTTGAAAAAAATATCACTGACCTATCCCACAGAGGTATATAAATGTTGAATGCAAGTTGACTGGAATCTAACCCGAATTGAAGCAGCTCTCAATATTACTGGGAATGGGCTTGACCTTTCTTGCATTAGGACACTTTGAAAATTCATATTTCTAGGTGTCATAGACCTTTCCCCTTGTCAGTGCTCAGATGTCAGGTATGCAGGTGAATATTTTCCCATTACCAGAATTTGATTGGATTTTATCTGAATTAAGATAGTATATAGCTTAGTATCTGGATGTATGAAGTGGACTCTCACAATGTGTAGTTCACTGCGTATCAGAGCTGTGGTCAGCATCCTAAGTCGAAGGACTTTGGTATTAAGGGTTTTGCCCATCAGGATTGAATGGATAAAAATAACCAGTGACCTAGAAAACTTTGTGTCTTTTCCTTTTAATCAAGTGCACTATTGTTAGAATATAATTCTTTAAGGGGCCGCAGCTAGGTGGTTTTTTAAATGAGTTAATCATTACAGCTGGGTTTTGTGTTGCATTGCTAATGAGGTTATTGAGGTTTAAGTTCAGCCTGTAGTTCGGTGAGAGGGTGATGCGTGTAGACCCGCTAAAAGACAGTCACAGAAAATATACTTGGTGACAGGACTCTGTAGAGAAGTTGAAACAAAAAACAATCATCAATATGGCAAGCGGTTCAAATGCACTCAGGCGTTGTCTTCAACCAAGATTTAAATTGTATAAGAACATTATGGATTTTCAGTTTTTAAATGGCTTTGGACTGATCTATTGGCAAAATGGGACAACAACTCCAATTTTCCTTGCTTATTAAGGGGTGGGGGCTTTACTGTATAATCTGCGTGGTTTTTAGTCCGCTCTATTTTTGAAAGCTAATTGCAAGTAACTGTCAGTTGTAAAAGAAGACGTCCACCTTAATTCCCATCGGTCTTCGTGGATCTAAGCTGTTTTGACTCCAATCTCTACAATGAAAATAACCGGGCTGAAAGTGCCAGCTCTCCGCTACGAGCCTCTCTTGCTAATTCTGTGAGGGTTGGCGAAGAACAGCAAGGAAGGGGCTGCGTGCAGCCCGTGCTTGTTTGTTTCAGCCTATTCCTCTTAGCACTCCTTTTTTTTTTTTTCCTAGTTTTTCCTCCTCTGCCTCTGGAATGGTCCTTTCCAGCAGCTGAGTTCTGCTCCCAATTGGCTGGCCCTGAAATGGGAGGAACCTGCCGTATTGTTTGTCTTCTCTGGATGATCTCATTCTTATTTGTCTAGCTGCTCAGGGCTCTAAAGGATCATTTCAGTTTCTGCCTCCCAGGAGAGGAGGGTGGAGCAGCTTATGGAATAGCTTTCTCTTCCCGATTGCCTTAGCTTGGACTAGGACTCTTTCTGTATGAAGTAACTTACGGCCGAGGATTTTACTGTGTTTGTTTCCAACAGAGTTTCTGAGCTGGAAAAGGAAGCTTTTAAGGGACAGACTTTTGGAAATCTCTTCTTTTGAGCTACCCTCAGCAACTGCCACAGTGCTCCATCTAATGTGCTACAAGGATGAGCCCAGCATTTGGAGCCATGGAAGTGGAGCATTATGCAAGTGGGGTCCTGCTCGAACCTTTTGTCCATCAGGTTGGGGGTCACTCCTGTGTCCTCCGGTTTAATGAAAAAACCATCTGTAAGCCCCTCATCCAGAGGGAACACCAGTTCTATGAGACTCTCCCAGGAGAAATGCGTAAATTTACTCCCCAGTATAAAGGTAAGATAGCAATCTGCTGTAAAGTGTTGGATTTTTCTCTTTTGTACGTTCTAGGATCACGCCTTCCTTAAAGCCTCTTCAAACTTGAGGAGATTTTAGGGTTTTTTTTTTTTCTCTTCGTGTATTTTGATGTTGTTCGAGCCAGGCTGTGTGGTGATGCAAGGGTGGAGATGTCTTGCCAGTGGGTCTCTGGGCTGGCTAACAGCATTAGAATAGAACAGTTCTGCTGGTGATAGTCATATCTTCCTTAGGCGAGATCAGGTAAGTGTTTGCTTGTAAATGTTCTCCGTAATGATTTGACTGACACGTCACATTTCATTCTCTATATTTTCCCTCCTTCCCTCTTCCCGCACAAACACTCTGTTTTCAAGCATTGGGTAAGATTGCTCAATATTTTTTAAAAAAATTTTTGTTTGTAGATTTATTTTTTGGTCCAAGTTGAACTGTGTTTTGTGTCCGTGTCCCCTTTAACACACTCTTAGCCACTAATGTAGTCCTGGGATAACGGAAAATTTTAAATTTTTTTTTAAACCTTTTTTTAATATTTTCAGCCAGTTTTTGCCCTTATGGAAAAAAATAATCAAGGAAATTAGGTAGGCAGGGGTCAAGTAGCCTGAAGAGGCTGAGTCAGAAGGAATGTAGGAGTGGAAATTCCAGTTCTGTTGAGCATGGCATTGGTTAACTGAAATCCTTTGCTGTTGTGGAATATCTCAGAAATTGCTAACCGGCGGAGAGCCACTTATTAAACTCTGTTCTTGAGAATTTGTTTTGTAAAGTCAGTACTGAAACAGTTCATTTTTTGGACTTCAGAGTCACCAGTCTTTTTCTTTTTTTCACATTACTTGTAAATTGAGGAAAAAGAAGTCACTATGAGACACTTTAAATTTGTGTGTTGTCTTTGTGTGGAAGATATTGGAGCAGCGCAAATTTCTCTAGAACTGTCGAATTTGTTGCTTTCCCAAGCAAAAAATGTAATGGACATCTGTACTTCAATGTGCTTGTGTGTGTGTGTGAGAGAGTGTGTGTGAGTGTGCGTGTGTGTGTATGTGTTGAGTCTTTTTTGGGAACAGGGGAGGGACTAGGGGGGAGGGGGGTGGGCCTCTCTGTTGGTCCTTCTCTGTTGTTTTTTTCCAGGATAAAGCCAAAGGCCATTTGCTAGCTGGCTCGCTGCCACTTGCCCCCTTTTTCCTGTAGTCCTTTCCTATGTGGCAGCAGGACTGTCAGTCAGAGCTTCTGACCTCCCTACCCCAGCTACTGTAGGCCCCAGAGCCGCCAGCCCACCTCAGAAGTGCCAGTCTCTCGCCGAGAACTCGAGTGATGAGAGCGGCAAGAACTGAGCAGATTGGTTGATTGATTTGGGGCAAAGAGAGAGGACTGTGAGAAAAAGCATTCAGCCAGTTGTAACTGCAACGCTCTTCGATAACCGCTGAAACTTTCTCATCTGGCACTGGGGGCAACCCTGTCAGCACTTTCCTCAAAGACTCTTAAAAAAAAACAATGCAGTGCTCTAGAGACTCAGAGGAGAAAAAAAAAAATGCTTTCAAGGTTCACCATGTTTCTGTGTACCTCAATCCGATTTGCTTTGTATTGCATTTTGTTTTTATTTCGTGAGACTGCAACATCAATAAAGTAAATTTCTCAAAAAAGAAAAAGGCCTGTGAAATTAAACGTGGTGATACTGAGCGGAAGCCTTTGAAGTAGTATCTGTTGTATTGTGTGATTTGTTTTTTTGTTTTTTTTTTGGTTTTTTTGGGTTTTTTTTTTCTTTTCTTTGTTTTGCTCTGCTTGCAAGTCTTTCCTTTCCCTAGGAAGCTATTTAACCTTCTGCCAAACTTGTGTCCAAGTGAATGCTTTGGGCTTTGCTCTAGCGCAAAACCTAAAGCCTTTGGTATTTGTGCAGGATATTATATTTTCCACAGAAAGATGTAAATAGCCGATGTTTTTACATCTCTCCTTGAGTCAGACCAATCACTTTTAAATTAATAAACATTTTCAATAATGGAAAACGTCTCCTGTTATTATTTGATTCCTGTATGACTCAGTTGATCAGCGAGAGAAGACTCCTGCTGCAGCATTGTTTTGCTTCAATGATTAAATGATCTTCTCCGAGGTGTCATCTTGTCTAGATGTTTTGATATTTGTTAGGTTGGCAGATGAGTTTTGAGCCTCTGGCAAGATAGAAACTAAGGACCAGGGTAAGAGAAAAAAACAAAAACAAAAGTTGTTAAAATTGTGTTATATAAAATGCACTTTCTGGACAATCCTAAATTCTTTTCTCCTCCTCCTCCCCCCTGTAGGTGTGGTATCAGTAAGCTTTGAAGAGGATGAAGTTGGAAATTTGTGTTTAATAGCATATCCGTTAAAAGGGGACCATGGTAAATTGGACAGTATAGATAATTCAGACTGCGAACCCAAAAATAAGCTATTGAGGTGGACTAACAAAAAGACTCTCTTATTAGAAAATGAAAAGATCACCAAGGAATGGGTCCGACAACACAGAAAAGAGGAAAAAATGAAAAGGTGGGTATGCAAACTGAAAGGAAAACTGCATTTTAATGGAATAATAATAATTTTAAATAATCCAGTGCCCTGAATTCAGCCCTGAAGTCTACAAACCCAGTTTAATTTCAGTCTTGGATTTCCAGTATGTGCTCTCTCATCCCTTCTGGAAGTTTAGCCCCCGAGAATGTTAAAGGGTGACTTTATTTTGATCTGTTTTGGATCACCCAGATAGTGCCCAGGTTTAAGACTGTGCATGTCCAATTGTCGGTCAGTCGTATTTATTGAGTGCCTACTGTGTGCAGAGCACTGTACTAAATGCTTGGGAGAGTACAGTCTAACAGTGTAACAGGCACATTCCCTGCCATGTCTGTTATCCTTGTCTCAGCAGCTGATGGAAACAGAATCATCCAATCTAAGAACCTTGCCACCATTAGCACTACTGTGAAAGGGGCATAGCTGAGTGTGGGGATTCCTCAAATCCCAAACGTGGTTTCATTTTTCCTCAAACTGGGATCTTGTGCCCCCAAATGGGGACAGTCCCGTGTGTATGTGGCTCAATGGGAAACCTGATACATTTGTAATGGTAAACGGCTACCCTACGTTTCAGGGTAGAAATCTTTTCCTGTCACCGCTTAATAGTCTGTGAACATTTGTGCTCATCAATCAAAGTATTTAATCGGACTAAATGAGCTAATTCGATTAAGGATGAAATTTCAGTACGGGACTTGCCTGGTCCCAGACACAATACATTATGTCAGCTGATGGGTAAAAGCAGCGTGAAATGTCAGTGAGTAAGCCAACTTAGAAACAGCGAATGGGCTGAGGTCAGAAATTGTTAGCAGGGTTCAGTTGGAAAAGGTCAGAACAAAGTCTTAGGAGCCAATTCCTTGTTCATGCTTGTGTCTCCCACGTGTAGTTCTCTGAACCTGCCCGCCTGCACTCAATAGCAGAAGTTCATTCATTCAGTCGTATTTATTGAGCGCTTACTGTGTGCAGAGCACTGAACTAAGTGCTTGGAATCTACAATTCAGCAATAGAGACAATCCCTGCCCACACCGGGCTTACAGTCTAGAAGGGGGGAAGCTGTTCTTATCCTTCAGTTGCTGATTGTTTTAGAAAGCATTGCTTGACATCCCGATTCCAACATAATACTTTAATACCAGATCATTATCTCTTTTACAGTCATAAATTAGAAGAATTTGAGTGGCTAAAGAAATCTGAAGTTTTATACTACGGCGTAGAAAAAAAGGGAACTATAAGTTCACAGTTTAAACATCACAATCCTTGGAGTATGCAGTGTCACCAGCAGCAGTTACAGCGAATGAAGGAAAATGCAAAGCATCGAAACCAATATAGTATCCTTTGCTAAAAGCAATCTATCTGCATCTGGTTATATGGTCACTGGGAAGTCCGTCTCCTTTGGCTTTGTCCATCTTGATAAATGGCGTTGAACGAGTGCTATGTTTTAACTGATCTAGCAATGTTTTGCTATCCAGGGACTTGTATGTAAATGTAAATACATCACTTATATTTGTGGCTTGAAATTTGATTAGGCCAGGAATGCGTTTCTTGCAAAGCAAAGCTGAAGATGTTAATAATTATAATAATGGTACTTGTGAAGCGCTTACTATGTGCCAAGCACTGTTCTAAGCACTGAGGTAGATACAAGTTAATCAGGTTGGATACAGTCCCTGTCCCACATGGGGCTCACACTCTTAATTCCCATTTTACAGATGAGGAGGCCCAGAGAAGATAAGTGACTTGCCCAAGGTCGTACAGCAGACGTGTTGCAGAGCTGGGATTAGAACCCAGGTCCTTCCGACTCACAGGCCCATGCTCTGGCTACTAAACCACGCTGCTTCTCATCTTCTTGATGAGCTATAAAAGGACTAATAATTTATATCATCTGTGTGCATAGTTATCTAACTTCAGGCCAACATCTCACGATCATTGAACGTTTTGGGCATGCATATTGGGGGTTGCCTAGAACATGAGTCAGAAAAATGTACATGCAAAAAAGCCCATGGAAGAGTGCAATGTCTGTTTTGCTCCCTTTGCACCCATGATGCTGCTTGCATCTCGGCTGATAATAGGAAGATGTCAGGGGTTTCATCTCCCATTTCAGTTTAACAGGCCGAGGACTTCATCAGCCCAGTGTTTTGTGCCTCTTAGAGTGTAGGAAGAAAATAATCAGCGGTCCCAATAGTTGGGGTTTTCGTCCTGGCAGCTGGATTTTTGCTTTGGGCAGGGAATGCGCTGGGGACCCCAGGGGTCGAGGAGCAGAAATGTTGCTGCTCATGCTAAGGTAAGTCCAGGAGGGTGGTGTTCCCTGTCAACCATGAGGGTGGGAGCACCCGGCATCCCTCCATGGGAATGTTGCAGGTGGTGGTTAAGTAAAATGAGTAAATGGGAGACAATATTGATTCCAAACTGAGAAAGTAAAGGACTTTCTGGGTGGCCATTACACCCAGCTCTACCCTGTGATCTCAGTTTCCTCTGTGGGCTTAGAAAAAAGTGAAATCAAATTATCAGAGACAGAGTTTGATGATAATGGTACATAAAGGGGAGGTATTTGGATTGTTACCAGGGAGAATGTATCGATTGTGATGATTGCTGTAAGTGATGGAAGAAGTCTAACCTGGGCTTGATTATTTATTTATTTATTTTTAACTCATGTCTGTGTGCTATCGGCAGTCTTGAAGCATAAGTGAGCTGGCTCTTTTTGGTGTTTTTCTGGAAGTCTGACTTCTAGCCCCCACTACCTCTTCCTCAAAAAATAAACCAGAGCATTTAAAGACTTACAGATGTTTGCTTTTAAATCTCACTTGAAATGCTTTAATCTCCCAATGAAGGTGGAATTTGGGTTTCTTTAGTTGTAAAATATTTCCTGTCCCATCAAGCTCATTTTTTTAACAGAAATATTGTGAGGGCTATAGACATAATCATTGTCCTTTAATATGGTCATTTATAAAATGTGGAGTTTTCATTTATGCTGAAACTCTGATTTGGACCACTCAAAGTCCTTTAGTAGAAATAGCCTTTTTAAGAAGGTAAAATGTACGTATAAGGTGATTGTGCAGACACTGAGTACAAGCACTTATAAAACTCAGAATAAAACCTAGTGTTAACCTTTATGCTGTGTCACGCCACCATCTATAAGCCTTTTTGTACCCATTGTCAAGATTCAATTTGAAGAGGTGTTCAACCTACCCACCTCTGAGATGATTGACTACCGTTTGAATAATGTGCACATGTTCCGTACATGTTCCCTTTGTGTTGGAATGCTTAAATGTTTCCAAATTCTCCAAATGACAGTTGTTTTTCTTAGGAAATAAAAATGCACTGCCTATGAAGCGCTGCTTTTTAGAACAAGCCTGACTTCTGTCTTACTAGTATGTATAAGTAGCCAAATGCTCATGGAGAGTTTTCAATACTTATCGAGGGACAAGAGTCACTATTTTTTTTATCTTTTAACTCCGCAGGTCTTAGAATAAATTATTACAGTGCTCCTGTAGAGCCGACTTTGGGGGGCAATTTTGACTGTGAAACTTCTTAATTCAAGGGGGCAGGAAGCTTGCAAATCAGAATCCGCTACTGATCTTGAAATTCTTCTAGTTATTACTCAGCTTTGGGAGATGAATTCCCTTTGTGTCAGATCCCTCTCAGTGAATTGCATGTTGGATTTAAACAGCCCAGTGTGGTTTGGAAAGTGTGTAACATAGCATTGTGCCCCAAACTTTGGTCTGTTCTTGTAACCCGGAATTGGCACACTCTCTGACCAGTTTGGCTTCTCCGGGGACTCAAGAAGCCTGATGCTCCACTTCTGGTTGTGTGAAATGCTAAATCTCGTTCACCAGACATCAGGTGTGCCAATTCAGAATTCTGTTAATTCCAGGGTTTATTATTTATCAGAGAGCAGGCTCCAAGGGAGGAGGCTGGTACAGTCTATTGTAAGTCCAAGAGAAGGGCCCAAGAAAAGCAGGTATTCATTGCTCATTAGGCATATCATACCTTCAGCTAGTATGGGTAACTCTGAGGCCTTTTGAGGATCAAGTCTTATGGAATTGAGCCTTGCCGGAGATAATTTTTACCCATTTTCTCCCTATCCTACCCCCCCATCCCCAGCACTTTTTTCCTTCCCTTACCACTTTCATTTTTCTTACAGACTTTTTAATGGAAAGGAAATAGCATCTGTAATAAATTGAAATTCTCTGGTGTGAAAGTAGATTACTAAGCTACAAACAACTGGTATTAGCACTTCCTGGGCACTGTTAAGATTGGAGGTGTTTGATGTGCACTTTTTTAAAAAATGGTGTTTTCTGTGTGAGGCTTTTCTTTAACCATCCAGAATTTATCTTACTGGAAAATTTAACCTCCCGATATGAGGTGCCCTGTGTCCTGGACCTAAAGATGGGGACCCGGCAACACGGAGATGATGCCTCTGAGGAAAAAAAAGCAAATCAGATACGGAAGTGTCAGCAGAGCACTTCTGCAGTTATTGGGGTCCGAGTTTGTGGCATGCAGGTGAGTCTCACCCAGCCTTGGGAGTCAAACCTGCACTGTTATTGAATGGTAGACGAGGAGGCCGTAAGATCTGGATGGATGGTCGAATCTTTGTGGCAGGGAGCAAACGCTAGTCTTTCCAGTGTGAAAAGTGCATAAGGAGCCTAGGACTATGGTGGAGATAGAAACACCCAATACGTGTTGTCTCTGGTCATCTGGCTTCCCTCAGAATGGTGATAAGAGCATTTGCTGTCTTTAATAATAATAATAATGATGGTATTTGTTAGGCGCTTACTATGTGCCAGACACCCTTCTAAAGCCCTGGGATGGATACAAGCAAATGGGGTTGGACACAGTCTCTGTCCCTTGTGGGACTCACAGTCTCAACCCCCATTTTTCCAGATGAGGTAACTGAGGCTCAGAGAAGTGAAATGACTTGCCCAAGATCACACAGCAGACAGTGGCGGAGCCGGGATTAGAACCCATGACCTTCTGACTCCAAGGGCCGTGCTCTATCCACTATACCGTGCTGCTTCTCTAAGAGATCTGTTGGTGTATACAGGTCAGGAGCTGTAGATTGTTATAATCTCTCAACTCCACTGCCAAAGGACTCTGAGACCTAGAGCGAGTCAGTCAAGTCATTCTCTATCCCCTTGGTTCCTGTGTAACCCCTCTGGCTCACTCCCAGAGCTCTTTTACAGACTGGTGGAGTGTTTGAGGTTTTTGTAGGAGCAGGGCTGCTAGATAAATACCAACAGTAGGGATAGGATTTTATCGCTCACTACGATCCATTCACTTCTCCTTTCCGGTCTCCGTTGTGTCCACCTTCCTCCCAAGAGGTGAAACCTTCAGGGCTTACATCTGTTCAACCTCTTTTTTTAGTCTTTCCAGTTCTCCCCCTTTACATCCGGGAGCGTGCAGACAGGCCCCCTTTACTCCCCTCCTGGATTATCTTCTCAAACCCCAGTCTCTCACCATTTAGCTTCTTCAGTTCACTTAGAGTTGAAGCACAGGAAAGCTTAATGGTCCTGGCACCGAAGGGGTGCCCACGCAGCACTTTTCTTTCATGGGAGAAGGGAGGACATGGCATGTCCTGAGTCCCAGCTCTCCCTCCTTCCTCCCCAGAATCTCAATAAATGGATCATTGTTGGGCCAGGCTTTGTTGAGGGTGGGGGAGCGGAGAGGCACGGGGGTGTCCAAAGTGCAGCCGGCCGGTGATGTGGGAGGAAGTCAGCCCAGCATGATATTTGATAGAGCAATTCCTCCTTGAATCTACATAGATACCATTGGAGAGCTAGTTGACCCATGGGAGGCTTTCCAAATAGTTTGCAGTTAATATAGAGTTAGCATAACAGCAGTTGTTCTTAGCACAATCAACCCCTCATCCTCCTCCCTCCCCCACTTTAGGCCTGCGCTCCCTCTTGCACCTGTTAAGATCCAAAGAAAGAACTCTTATCGGCAGTTCAGAGACTTGTGAAAGGCTCTCCCTGACCGAAAGCAAATTTGATGCAGAGGGCAAATAAGAGGTTGATTATTAAGCAAGGGAGATAAGACTGGGGCTTAGAAACAAGGGAGGACCCATTTTATCCTTTCACTGAAAGGATTTACCCTCCTGTTAACAAATCATTTTAGGAAGAAAATGTGTTGTTGGGTTTTTTTTGTCTGGCTTATGACACTGACTAGCTGCTCTGCTGTTAAGTAGTTGTATTCCATGGGTGTGATGTTTGGGTGGAACCTAGTCGGTGGGCTTGTACAGCATTGAAAAGCAAGTTTGCTCCTGCTTACCTAGTACATTTGAACACTGCTGGAAAGGTTACTTGCAGAGAGTCTGTGACTCAATTCCATCTGTCCCAGCTCTTAGTACAATACTTGGTGTACAGAAAGCACTTAACAAATACCATTATTATTATTATTATTATTATTTTATCGTTATTGTCCAATACAAATAACCATTCCATTCCTCTGGTTCTTCCCAAAAGCCTGCTTTTCTGACTCACCTCAGCATCTCTCTCACGTGCCTTCCTGGAAGAGATAGTGGCCCAATTGGTAGGAGCTGCTGAAAATTTTAATGGAAAGAATGACACCTGGTGCCAGAAAATCTAAGCCTAAACTTGAGAGTGCTGGGATAGGGAAGTACAAGGGCAGTGGTCTTAGATTGCCGACCGCTCCTAAAGGAACGGCGTCTCTTCTCGCACCAGGACCCTTAAAGTTGGGTGGCCTCAAGGTGCTAGAAGATCGACAAAAGAGCATCCAACTTAATCCATCAAAGTGGAGAATCTGTATTTGAGTAACTTGAGGACTGCTTTTGCACTAAAAGTATGAGGGACAGCCAGGAGTAACAATAGTGTTAATAAGTGGTGGTATTTGTTAGCGCTTACTAGGTGCCAAGCACTGCACTAAGCGCTGGGGTGGACATGAGCATCAGCTCGGCCACCTGTCAGCCCACATGGGGCTAGGAGGATGGGAGGGGGAGGGAGACCAGGTAATTCACCTCCATTTTACAGATGAGGAAACAGTCACAGAGAAGTTAAGTGACCTCTCCAAGGTCACACACAAGCAGACAAGTGGCAGAGGTGGAATTAGAACCCAGGTCTTCTGACACCCAGGCCGTACTCTTTCCACCAGGCCACGCTGCTTCTCTGGAACTTGGAGATGCCAGAATAGTATCTTCTCTACTCAGTGTGGCCTAGTGAAAAGAGCATAGGGCTAGGAATCAGGAGATCCGGGTTCTAGTCCCAGCTCTGCCACTGGCTTGCTGTGTAACCTTGAGCAAATCACCCTCTCTGGGCCTCTGTTTTCTCATCTGTAAAATCTGCACCAGCACTTAGCACAGTAAGTGTATACTAGGTACCATAACTAGTAGTTATTATCCCTACCTTCGGGCTGTATGTGCCTCTGTCACCATTTAAACACCTGCTCAAGAGGACAAGGGCTCAAAAGGGCACGGTTCTGTTGCTAGTAGCTCTCAGTTACTCCTGAATATATTGGAAAAAATGGTGAATTGTAGCTGAGGTCTTCTTATTCCGCCTGTAGCCTTTTCATTTTAATCACCATCGTCAATGGTATTTGAGTGCTTACTGTGTGCAATGCACTATGCTAAATGCTTGGGAGGGTACAATACAACAGTTGGTAGGCCTGTTCCCTGACCACCACAAGCTTGACAACAACAGGAAAAAAAGTCTGTGTCCATCTTCCAAGGAATTTTAAGTAAGTAGTCTGGTGTTGCGGTGTTATGTAGGTCAATATTTAATGGAATTTCTTCAGTTCAGAAAATGTTTTAAATGTCCTCTTTCTGTCTCCCCATTCCAGGTGTACCAGACGGGCAGTGGCCAGCTAATGTTCATGAACAAGTACCATGGGAGAAAACTTTCAGTTCAAGGTTTTAAAGAAGCACTTTATCAGTTCTTTCATAATGGCAAGCATCTTCGTCGAGAACTCTTTGAACCTGTCATTAAAAAATTGACTGAATTAAAGTCAGTGTTAGAAACCCAGGAATCCTACCGCTTCTATTCAAGCTCTCTTCTCATCATTTATGATGGCAAAGAATTGCAGGAGGTTGCTGTGGATTCAGATCTTGAGGACCTGTCAGAAGAGTCATCAGATGAATCAGCGGGTGCATTTGCCTACAAGTCTCGGGCTAGCACCGTGGACATTCGTATGATAGACTTTGCTCATACGACTTGCAAATACTATGGGGAAGATAGCGTTGTACACGAGGGTCAGGATACAGGTTACATTTTTGGGCTCCAGAGCTTAATAGATATTATTACAGAAATAAGTGATGAGAATGGGGAATAAGCGGTTAAATGCGCACCTGTTTATAAAAGCACTATTGTGACTTTGTAATACAAAATTATTAGCCACTTTATGGTGGTAAAACTCTGGAACAGTTCAAGGAGACTGGTTCAGAAGAGGCATTTACCTACAGGGTGCTGGAGCTAGCACTAGCAAATCTGAGGCTTTATTTATTTTAAGTATTTCTTAAAACATTCCATATTTGTTGATACAGATACCTCTTTCTCGTTGTGTGTTTATGTTCTAATAAAATCTTTTTGTTCATTATAAACAATACAGTGATGGTTCCTGGTATGGACTATTAGTAGTGGTATGTGCTAAGTGCTGGAGTAGGCCCAAGTTCAGGTGAGACACGGCACCTGTCCCACCTGGGGAGGGAGAACAGGCCATCAGTCCTCGCAGATGAGGAAACTGAGGCCCAGAGCAGTTGGCGACTTGCCCAGTTGTCACACAGCAGGCAGGGGACCGACCTGGGGTTGTGAACCCAAGTCTCCTGATTCCCAGGCCCGTATTCTTTCCGCTAGGCCCCGTGGTATCTCGGTCACCAAGAGCCCAGACATAGCAAGCTCACACCAAGCATTGGTTTCTTGACGTGGAGGGATGCAGGGGAGGGGTTGTAAGTCTGTATATTGGCTGATCTGACATGTTCTGGGCAGAACATCTGCAAAGAACCCTGGATCAACATCAAGGATTTGACATAATGGCACTTGAAAGGAATAGGAAGAGTAGTAGAAAGAGAATTTCAAAGGGAAAATATTGGGGCCTCTGGGGCCCAGGACCACCCTGCCCCCTCCACTGAAGCCAGTCCTCTTTTATTACCTGTGACAGGCCTGGTCTGTGGGCCTTGGGCTAGGCACCCTCTTTATCTTCTGCCCCCACCCCGCTGCAGTCCACTGAGACTTGCGCAAAACCAGGGGTAATTTCATCCATGCTCAGAAGTCTGTATGAAGTGAAACCTTTAGTTTTCTGTCTGGCGCCTGATATTCTATTGAGCAAGAGAAAGGTTATCAGTATGCCTACATAAGGAGATTCCACAGGAGGCTCCAGCCCCTCCTGAAGTCAAAAGGGCCAATCTAAAGAAAAATGGATAGTGGGCTGGGATTTGGCCCTGGAACTTTGGCCCATGCCAGGCTCTACAATAGGGTTACCTATTGAAGTGGAGAAACAAAAAAGGACAGTCTAGGGTGGTGGTGTTTAGCATGACTGAATTTTACCAGTACCACCTCTTTAATTTATCAGTAACTTTATTGTTAACTGATCACCATTATGTATCTTTAGGTGGAGTGACCTGTTAAGCTTCAGGGTACTGGGGCTGTAAAGGAAGCCTGTGATGTTAAACTTACAGGGGTTTTAGGCCCCAACCCCTAATTTCAGTTTTGCATACTATTCCGTTTTGCCCCAGCCCCATTAAGGATGGCCAGCATGGGCTGTGCCTCATTATCTTGACACCTGTCCATATGCTTTGTTTTGCTGTCTGTCTCCCCCTTCTAGACTGTGAGCCCGTTGTTGGGTAGGGACCGTCTATATGTTGCCAACTTGTACTTCCCAAGCGCTTAGTACAGTGCTCTGCACACAGTAAGTGCTCAATAAATACGATTGAATGAATAAATGAATTATCTGCTGCATTTTTCAAGCTCCTACTGTGGGCTAAACACTGTACAGTCAGTTCTCTAACACAGGAGTTAAATTCTTGCAAGAACCTTGGGTTAAGAGAACATTGTGCTATTCTTAGACCTCAACTGCATATGTGCACAATCAATAGTATTCACTGAATGCTTACTGTGTGCAGAACATCCTTTCCTTCTGATGTTGCATTCTATTCAGTTGGGCATTTTGGAAAGAATGTTCCTTAATTCCTCAACAGCCTTCTAGCCAAATCACATAATGCCCGAAATGACTGTTTGGGCACTTGGAGGATGTACTAAAGATAGAGAAGACATGCTCCCTGCCCTCAACGAGCCTAATAGGGGATTGGGGGGGAGCACAAGCAGACACAAATTGACAAATATTCACTAGGTGATGAGGGATAATGATGATTATAATTGTGGTATTTGTTAAGCACTTCACTGTGTGCCAAGCACTGTACTAAGTGGTTGGGTAGATACAAGGTAATTGGGTTGGACACAGTCCCTGTCCCACATTGGGCTCACAATCTGATCCCCATTTTACGGATGAGGTAACAGGCACAGAGAAGTGAAGTGACTTGCCCAAGATCACACAGCAGACAAGTGGCAGAGCTGGGATTAGAACCCAGGTCCTTCCGCCCCCCCAGCCCTGTGCTCTATCCAGTAGGCCACGATGCTTCTCTCATTTGAGAACCAAATGATAAGCACAAATGAAGAAATGTGTCCACAAGGATTAGGGTGGCTGCTGGATAGGATGGTGTGAACTGGAAGGTGAGAGGTTAGTCAGGGAATGCTTCCTGGGGTAGGTGGCTTTTTTAAGAGGGCTTTGAGGGAAGGGTAAAAGACATTCCAGGCTTTGAAAGCAATGGGTCGAGATGGGAGACTTGTGAACGAGGTTATTTGGTTTGTCTGGGTGGGGCAAAACATAAGCTGTGGTACAGTGGGAAGGGAGAATGGTAAGAAGGAGTCAGCCAACGAAGAGTATTGAAGTACAAAGTTAGGAGTTGGTTTTATGTGGAAAGCAATATATAGCTTTTGGAGATTTCTGAGGAGAGGGGTGACATGTTTCCATCAGGGCAGTAGAAAGATAATCTATGTGGTTGTGTGTGAGAGACTCAAGAGGGAAGAGTCTGGAAACAGAGAGCCCAGTAAGAAGCAGATTACAGCTGGGAAGTAATAAGGTCTTGTACCAGAGTGGTGATAATACAGGTGGAGAGGAGGGGACACATCTGGGAAATATTAACAGAGGAAGAACAGGAGAGTTTAGATACAGGTAATGTGACATCCAAGTTTTGAGCTTGTAAATCGGGTTGATAGGGTATGTCTATTGACATGCACTAAGTACTTTGTTATACTGTACGCTTCCAAATGCCTAGTACAGTGCTCTGCACACAGTAAATGCTCAATAAATATGTTTGACTGAATAATGGCAATATCCGGAAATGTAAGCAGAGGTAGTTCTCTGGCCTTGCACATGCCAGTCACGTGTGTGTCATGGTAGAGAGGTTTTGTTTGTTTTTCTACAATCTCAAAGGAGGGTGAAGCAATGAACCCAGAATGGGAAGTATTTGATAAACACTCCTAATGAGGATCATGCCTCAAAACTTCCATTAGAAAAGGTATTCCTAGAGACTTCTAAATTCTCGACACTCAGTTCACTTCTCTGACTACATCATCTCCCGATCCCCAGGTTTTAGTGTCAGGCTGGTGTGGTTGACCAGATTTGGTAGGACCATCCAGTTGCCTTGCCTCTTGCTCCTCACTAGACTACATTTCTGTAGAACAGGGGTGGAAACAGTAGAATGAGTGGGAGTTGAGACCTGTGTTTCCATTTCTGGCTCAATTGGATGTTGGGCAAGCCAATTCACTTCCCTTTGCCTTAATAACAATAATAACGATGATTATTATTATTTTTATGGTACTTGTTAAGCACTTACTATGGTCCAAGCACGGTTCTAAGTGCTGGAGTAGATACAAGCAAATCGGGTTGGACACAGTCCATGTCCCACATGGGGCTCACATTCTTAATCCCCATTTTACAGATGAGGTAACTGAGGGCCAGAGAAGTTATTGTTATCATTATTATTATTATTATTATGGTGTTTGCTTACTCTATTTCAGGCACTGTACCAAGCACTGGGGTGGATACAAACAAATCGGGTTGGTCACAGTCCCTGTTCCACATGAGGCTCACCGTCTCAATTCCCATTTTACAGATGAGGTAACTGAGGCACAGGGAAGTTAAGTGACCTGCCCAAGGTCACACAGCAGACATGGGGCAGAGCCGGGATTAGAACCCAGGTCTTTCTGACTCCCAAGCCCATGCTCTAGCTACTAAGCCACACTGTCAACATGGGGCTACAACTTTTCTCCAGCCTACCTCATGGAGATGATCTGAAGATATTTGGGGAACATTTTGATAAAGTTGCTGTATAAATACAAGGTGGTGAGCTATACATTTCCCAGGTAAGAGCCCTTCCTTGGAGGTGATAGTTTTGCTAGCGAGCCCATCATATGTGCAAAAATCAGTTCCAATTAGATTTGTAGAGAGATTCCTCTCCTGTGAGTTGCTTGAGCTCTATTACAGACTCAAAAGTTTTCTCTACACCCTTGTGCCCCCTTCAGAGCCAATGCACCAGACCTAATCTAAAAAGGAGGGATGGTAGGTTAATATGACACAAAGATAGGTTCGAGGTGATAGGGAGAACCTAACTTGGAAGGAGTTGGGTGGCACTGCCCCATTTGTATGTGGGATTTATGGGGCAGCCATAAGAACAGCACATACAGGGTCACAAGATCATTAGCAGTGCCATTTCTAGATCAGCCCCCAACTTCAACTAGTCCAGGATTAAAGGAGAGGGGAAATCTGGATATTACATGTGATGATATGATCAAGTACCATTGATTGAGATGCCAAAATAAAAAGCCAAGGACAAGGTAGAGCTGTCACGGAGATTTTGATAGTTGGAGGTGGGGGAGAAGTACAAGAAGGTCAATCAATCAATCAGTCAATGGTATTTATTGAGTGCTTACTGTGTGCGGAGCACTGTACTAAGTGCTTGGGAGAGCATTATAACAGAGTTGGTAGACATATTCCCTGCCCATAACGAGCTTACAGCCTAGAGGTGAAAGAAGCAGAACGATGAGGACTGTTAGGTGAACAGAAGGAAGTGCTCTGCACACAGTAAGTGCTCAGTAAATACGATTGAATGAATGAATGAATGAAAGTAGAGATGAACATGGCAAGATGAAGGTATAGATGCAAGGAACTGCAGCTCACATTTTAACTCCAGGGTGGCAGGGTAGCAGGTGATATATATTTCATCTTCTATAATTTGACAATTACACTACTCAGATTGCTGCTTTTGGTGCTGGGAAATGTGTAATGTGCCCCTCTTTCAACCTAGGCCAGGTGAAAACCCGTCCTTTAGTTTGTGGCTGCCGTGGCTTTGAGCGGGGCGTAGCTCAGTTGGCAACTGTGGCTCTTAGCTGACCCCCAAAGGCATCCCCAATCTTCTTGCTGCACCCCAGACTGACTTGGCCAAAAGAGCCCGGGCTTTGGAGTCAGAGGTCATGGGTTCAAACCCCGGCTCCGCCAATTGTCAGCTGTGTGACTTTGGGCAAGTCACTTAACTTCTCTGGGCCTCAGTTACCTCATCTGTAAAATGGGGATTAAGACTGTGAGCCCCACGTGGGACAACCTGGTCACCTTGTAACCTCCTCAGCGCTTAGAACAGTGCTTTGCACATAGTAAGCGCTTAATAAATGCCATCATTATTATTATTATTATTATCCTCCCAGCGCGGCATCTTGGTAAGTCCTCAACACTTCTTAATCAGCGGGCACATCAAATTCATTCCTAAGGATGAGATGGATGCTGCTATTGTCAATGTATGCAGGCCACCACACTTTTAGGAAGCCGCAAATTACTAATAAGGCCTTTGCAAAACGCTGAGCAACCTAATACGTGCTTGTTAAATGGAACAAAAGGAAATGAAACTGGTGAACAAAACTATCTCCATGCTCACTATTTTCCTGCAGATGCAGTGTTAGGGGTGGGGACTTCATAGAGGTGAAAGCCATAGTTCAAGATTAGTGAGGGAGAAGGCAGGGAAGGGAATCATAGAGATAGATGTGGAGACAGCCGCATTTCCCCCTCTCTGTCTCTCTCTCTCCACACCCCACCCCACCGCACCACACACTCCTCTTGCTCCTCCAATCCAGGGCAGCTCCTTCAGCCCAGAGCAACAGTCAGGCTGCAGGAGAAAGATGCC
The DNA here is from genome assembly GCF_015852505.1 of Tachyglossus aculeatus. Lineage (NCBI taxonomy): Eukaryota > Metazoa > Chordata > Mammalia > Monotremata > Tachyglossidae > Tachyglossus > Tachyglossus aculeatus. Next base: position 95,409,615 of record NC_052101.1, on the reverse strand, counting down.
AGCTGCATCTCTCTCTCCTTGCACTTCCCTGCTTGAGCCAATTGTCCTCTTTGAGCTACAGATGGCAATCCACGGCCCAAGTGCTTGATAAGCTTGTTGTTGGGCCTCAGTGGTGATACTGGAAGATGCATCCTGGAGGTCAGGGAAATATCCTCAGGATTCCTTTCCTATCCAGGATAATAATAATGATGGTATTTGTTAAGCGCTTACTATGTGCAAAGAACTGTTCTAAGCGCTGGGGGGATAGAAGGCGAGCAGGTTGTCCCACGTGGGGACATAGACGGGCCTGGGAATCAGGAGACCTGGGTTCACAATCCCAGGTCGGTTCCTTGCCTGCTGTGTGACAACTGGGCAAGTCGCCAACTGCTCTGGGTCTCAGTTTCCTCATCTGAGGACTGACCGCGTGTTCTCCCTCCCCAGGTGGGACAGGTGCCGTGTCTCATCTGAACTTGGGCCTACTCCAGCACTTAGCACATACCACTACTAATAGTCCATACCAGGAACCATCACTGTATTGTTTATAATGAACAAAAAGATTTTATTAGAACATAAACACACAACGAGAAAGAGGTATCTGTATCAACAAATATGGAATGTTTTAAGAAATACTTAAAGCCTCAGATTTGCTAGTGCTAGCTCCAGCACCCTGTAGGTAAATGCCTCTTCTGAACCAGTCTCCTTGAACTGTTCCAGAGTTTTACCACCATAAAGTGGCTAATAATTTTGTATTACAAAGTCACAATAGTGCTTTTATAAACAGGTGCGCATTTAACCGCTTATTCCCCATTCTCATCACTTATTTCTGTAATAATAGCTATTAAGCTCTGGAGCCCAAAAATGTAACCTGTATCCTGACCCTCGTGTACAACGCTATCTTCCCCATAGTATTTGCAAGTCGTATGAGCAAAGTCTATCATACGAATGTCCACGGTGCTAGCCCGAGACTTGTAGGCAAATGCACCCACTGATTCATCTGATGATTCTTCTGACAGGTCCTCAAGATCTGAATCCACAGCAACCTCCTGCAATTCTTTGCCATCATAAATGATGAGAAGAGAGCTTGAATAGAAGCGGTAGGATTCCTGGGTTTCTAACACTGACTTTAATTCAGTCAATTTTTTAATGACAGGTTCAAAGAGTTCTCGACGAAGATGCATGCCATTATGAAAGAACTGATAAAGTACTTCTTTAAAACCTTGAACTGAAAGTTTTCTCCCATGGTACTTGTTCATGAACATTAGCTGGCCACTGCCTGTCTGGTACACCTGGAATGGGGAGACAGAAAGAGGACATTTAAAAGATAGCACACAGACACAGTCTTAACCCCAATTTTACAGGTGAGGTAACTGAGGCACAGAGAAGTTAAGTGACTTGCCCAAAGTCACACAGCTGACAAGTGGCGGAGCTGGGTTTAGAACCCATGACTTCTGACTCCCAAGCCCGTGCTCTTTCCACTGAGCCACGCTGCTTCAGCGATGCCATCTTCTCAGACATGGAGATTAAATTACTTTGTGCCCCTGCTCTGCTCCCTCCCCTGTTTCCTGTCCTGGAACCTTCCTTTACCTGAATTATTCCTGACCCAGTACTGCATGGGTGGAATATAGAGGAGCCCAGACTCCCTCTAGACTATAAGCTCCTTGGGGGAATGGAATGTGTCTACCCACTCTGTTGTATTGTACCCTCCCAAAGTGCTCAGTACAGTCCTCTCCTCACAATAAGCGCTCATCAAATATCATTGATTGATTGATTGAACTGAGAGAGGTTTTGCAGCAAGGTTTGCTCTGAACAAATTTGACCTCAAAACTGTGACAGTGTCACTGGATGGTCCTGGGGAGAAAAAGCTGCATTTCCCGACCAATTGTTTTTCAGTTGCCCTCCTCCCTTGGTCTCCTCAGTTCTAACAGCTACTTAATAGTCTCTGAGCAGCTTCCAAGGGCAGCACAAGACTGGTCAAAATCATTCTAATCCGTTTGATAATGCATGAGTCACTGAGATGGGGAGAGCTGCAGGGAGTGCACATCAGCAGCCATGTGAGTCAGTGGAAAATTTCGGGAGGATGGAAAGCTTTCAAGTCACCTCTGAAAGAGTAAAGGAAAGCGATCGAGAGGGAACAGGGATGACGGAGTCATCACTTCCAGAGGTCTCAGACTGGAAAGGGGCCAAAGCTCATTTTAAGCCCTCTTCAGATGTTTCAGTGTTACCACCTCTCTACCCTCTCTAGTCCCCCCCCCCCCACCCCGTGCACCCCTCCACTGACAGGAGAGGCCACTAAACCCACTCGGTTTCCCCCCAAACACAATTCCCCATAGCTTCCCTGGCACAAGTCGAACCCAAGAATGGGGGCAAAAAGAGAAGACAAAATAATAAGCTATTTCCCCAGGTGAGGTGCTTTTCCAAAGGGGAGGGGAGAGAAAGGCAGAAGGGTCCTCAGGATAAGTGAAAGGCAAGAGGAGAGAGATGACGGGCTGGGGAGAGGTAGAACCCAATGTTCTTTAAGCTCCCCCTAGACTGTAAGCTTGTTGGGGACAGGGAACATGTCTACCAACTCTCCCAAGTGCTTATTACAGTGCTCTGCACACACTGAGTGCTCAATAAATGCCACTGATTGATTGATTTAAACCCTGGCACTGGATTTCCTAAAGGCAAGGGTAGGTTGGCACAAATGGACTTAAGATGGTCCCTTTAATGTGTCTCTAATAGTTGCCTCCTGCCCCTCTACTTGCATGAGGAGCCCCAGAGACCGATCCAATCTGGTCAGGCCTTGGCAGAGCCCCAAGATTGGGGGGGTTGGGGTGCTACTTAACAAGAGGGGGCCCCTTCACCCTGAATGGGCACAGTTTTTAGGCTGCTCCTAGTCACTGTGAACTCAAGGGTCCAATAAGGAGAATTCAGCAGCCAAAACTGGGAGTGGACAAATCGGTCTCTCAAGAGCTGGAATCTTAGTTTCTACCTCTTTAGGTGGCACTGAGGCCGCCTGCTTCCTGATCCCTGGTCAGAGCACATCTTTTTTTTTTTTATGCTATTTGTTAAACACTTACTATTTTCCAGGCACTGTTCTAAGTGCCAGGGTAGCTACAAGGTAATCAGGTTGGACACAGTGCATGTCCCATGTGGGGCTCACAGTCTCAATCCCCATTTTACAGATGGGGGCACAGAGAAGTTAAGTGACTTGCCCGAGGTCGCACAACAGATGAGTGGCCAAGCTGGGACTAGAACCTAGGTCCTTCTGATTCCCAGGCCCATGCTCTATCCATTAGGCCACGCTGCTTTTCGTCGCAGGACAGTTGACCTTTTTGCAACCAGCCATGGGCTGTATAGCTAAGGAGTCTTCTGGACATACCTCCTGGACCCGGAGGCCTCTCTCACTGAGGAATCTTATCAAGTACACTACACACCAAGCTCTGCCCCTGTCACAGGGCCCCACCCATCCGTGAGCAACCATACAGCTCAAAGTCTAGACGAAACTTCAAAAATTTATAACCATCACCACCACACCCACCCTGCTCTCTTACAACACAACTGCCTCCCGGGCAGAGGAGTGCTGCTTTTTTTCTCTCTCTCTTAAATGGTATTTGTTAAGCGCTTACTGCGTGCCAGGCACTGTACTAAGCATTGGGGTAGATACAAGATCATCAGATTGGAGACAGTTCCTGTCCCACATGGGGCTCACAGTCTTAATCCCAATTTTACAGATGAGGTAACTGAGGCCCAGAGAAGTGAAGCGACTTACCCACAGCCACAAAGCAGATATGTGGTAAAGCTGGGATTAGAACCCAGGTTCTTCTAACTTCCAGGCCTGTACTCTATCCATTAGGCTATGCTACTTGGATTGGAACCACAGAACTACTGCTTCTCCTTTGGTCTGCTCAACTGGCCTAGTAGCAAGAACCTTCTCTCCCACAGCCTCTACATCAACCATGTCTCCCTCCCCCTTGGAGTGTGAGCCCCATGCCAGACAGAGACTGTATCTGATTCCACTATATCTACTCCAGTGTTTGACACATGGTGAATGCTTAACGAACACCACCGCCATGATTACTCTTATTTTTATTATTATCATTATTAACCTGCAGTTTTTCAGCCTCTACTATGGGGCCTGTGAGGTTGGGCCTGAAGACTCTGTATCTGGAACAGAGTAGGAGGCTGAGGAAAACATAAGTGATGAAATCACAGCAGCATCTCTCACCCCTCAGCTAGTTGCACGTTTCTGACCTGCTAGGGCCCTCCCTGCGGTCCAGCTGTCCACTGAGAGAGAGGAGTTCGGCTCGGGTGGTTAGGAGCATGTCCCGTGTCCATAAGGAATGGGGAAGAGAGGGAGGGAGGAAGGGAAAGGAGTGGGTGAGGAGGGTGCCGGTTAAGGGGTTGGGAGTTCATCTAAACAAAAAATGGGTGGCCGGATTTCATCATACTCATTTGAGAAAAGGAGAGCAGTAAATGCTTTTTCTTCATTTCCTCCATGTCAGAGAAAGGCAGAATAGTCACATTATCATGAACGACGTAGAATAGTTTTTCTGATTCAGAAGGTGGCATGACCAATGCTGGATCACTTAATCCTGCTATGTGGGTGCAGCTGAGAAGACTAATGCATGACCAATGTTCTCTTGCACACTGCAAATCCACAAATACTGTCCTTTTGACTTGTCAGCTGCCAATTACAGAGCTAACTTTGGCTGTGTACCCAAGATGAGGGGAAGCAGAGGGGGGGAGAGGTGCTGTTGGGATGGTGAGGTCAAGTGAGTCAGGGGCTAGGAGAGAGAGGATTTTGAGGGAATTTGGCTTCCCAGCCCCAAACTCAGCCATCTCTGAGAGCTTCCAGAAAAGCCCCTTTCCCCATCCTGTATATATGTATATATGTTTGTACATATTTATTACTCTATTTATTTATTTATTTATTTTACTTGTACATATCTATTCTATTTATTTTCTTCTGTTAATATGTTTGGTTTTGTTCTCTGTCTCCCCCTTCTAGACTGTGAGCCCACTGTTGGGTAGGGACTGTCTCTATATGTTGCCAACTTGTACTTCCCAAGCGCTTAGTACAGTGCTCTGCACACAGTAAGCGCTCAATAAATACGATTGATTGATTGATTGATTGATCCTCTTTTTCTGTCTTGATATTGGTCAGAAGGAGCAGAAGTTGAGCCCAGGACTGGACTGAAAGCTCATGGTGTGCAGGGAACGTATCTACCAATTCTGTTGTACTGAACTCTCCCAAGTGCTTAGTACAGTTCTCTGCACACAGTAAGTGGTCAATGAATACCACTGATTGATTGAAGCATCCTGCTTATTTGTGGAGGGTCCTTGGGCCAAGAGTGAGCTTTCCACGTGCCTCTCTCCCTGTGGCTTCTTATAAGGACCCCTTTAGTCTCCTACCCACCCTCATCCTGACCCTGTCTAACCACTGGCTTCCTTCTTCCTTCCCAAGAACCAATCAATCATTCAATCACACTTATTGAGCACTTACTGTATGCAGAGCACTGTACTAAGCTCTTGAGAAAGTACAACATAACAGAGTTGGTACACACCTTCCCTGCCCACAACGAGCTTATGGTCTAGAAGGGTGTCATCAACCTTGGTGTCATCCTCGACTCCGCTCTCTCATTCACCCCTCACATCCAAGCCGTCACCAAAACCTGCCAGTCTCAGCTCCGCAACATTGCCAAGATCCGTCCTTTCCTCTCCATCCAAACTGCTACCCTGCTCGTTCAAGCTCTCATCCTATCCCGTCTAGACTACTGCATCAGCCTTCTCTCTGATCTCCCATCCTCGTGTCTCTCCCCACTTCAATCCATGCTTCATGCTGCTGCCCAGATTATCTTTGTCCAGAAACGCTCTGGGCATGTTACTCCCCTCCTCAAAAATCTCCAGTGGCTACCAATCAATCTGCGCATCAGGCAGAAACCCCTCACCCTCGGCTTCAAGGCTCTCCATCACCTCGCCCCCTCCTACCTCACCTCCCTTCTCTCCTTCTACAGCCCAGCCTGCACCCTCCGCTCCTCTGCTGCTACTCTCCTCACCGTGCGTCGTTCTCGCCTGTCCCGCCATCGGCCCCCGGCCCACGTCATCCCCCGGGCCTGGAATGCCCTCCCTCTGCCCATCCGCCAAGCTAGCTCTCTTCCTTCCTTCAAGGCCCTGCTGAGAGCTCACCTCCTCCAGGAGGCCTTCCCAGACTGAGCCCTTTCCTTCCTCTCCCCCTCGTCCCCCTCTCCATCCCCCCATCTTACCTCCTTCCCTTCCCCACAGCACCTGTATATATGTATATATGTTTGTACATATTATTACTCTATTTATTTATCTTGTACATATCTATTCTATTTATTTTATTTTGTTAGTATGTTTGGTTTTGTTCTCTGTCTCCCCCTTCTAGACTGTGAGCCCGCTGTTGGGTAGGGACTGTCTCTATGTGTTGCCAACTTGTACTTCCCAAGCGCTTAGTACAGTGCTCTGCACACAGTAAGCACTCAATAAATACGATTGATTGATTGATTGATAGAAGGGGAGACATTCATTTAATATAAATAAATAAATTATGGATAGATACATAAGTGCTGTGGGCCTGAGGGAGAGGTGAGTAAAGTGTGCAAATCCAAAGGCAAAGGCAACGCGGAAGAGAGTGGGAGAAGAGCAAACGAGGGAAAGAAGAAGAGGCCGAGAAGTCAAGGCTGTTGGAAGTCCAGGAAAAATTTCCCTGCCATAGCAGTGGGCACTACAACACCACAGCCACATCCTGGAAGGCAGCAACCCAGTGTTCCCCACCATCCCTGACAAGGCTAAGGTTACTACTGTGGCCTGCAGAAATCTGCTCATCCCCCACCATGGGCAGGGCCAAGCCTACAGCTGATGCTCTGCAGCATGGCTCAGTGGAAAGAGCACAGGCTTGGGAGTCGGAGGTCATGGGTTCTAATCCCGGTGTTGCCACTTGTCAGCCGTGTGACTTTGGGCAAGTCACTTCTCTTCTCTGGGCCTCAGTTACCTCATCTGTAAAATGGGGATTAAGACTGTGAGCCCCAGGTGGGACAACCTGATTGCTTTGTATCCCCCCAGTGCTTAGAACAGTGCTTGGCACATAGCATTTAACAAAAGCCATTATTATTATTATTATTATTATTATTATTATTATTATTATGACAGTGGCCTAGTGTGGAAAGAATAGGGGCCTGAGAGTCAGAGGACCTGGGTTCTAGTTCTGACTCTGCTCCTTGCCTGCTGGGTGAGCTTGGGCAAGTCATTTCACTTCTTCTGGCCTCAGTTTCCTCATCAGCAAAATGGGGATTCAATATCCATTCTCCCTCCTACTTAGACTATGAGCACGACGCGGGGCTTCCTTCCGCATAGCCCCAATTTGCTCCCTTTATTCATCCCTCTTCCCAGGCCTACTGCACTTATGGGCTTATCTGTAATGTATTGATTTATATTCATATCTGTCTCCTCCTCTAGACTGTAAGCTCATTGTGGGAAGGGAATGTGTTTGTTTCTTGTTATATTGTACTCTCCCAAATGCTTAGTACAGTGCTATGTATACAGTTAGCACTCAATAAATACAACTGAATGAATTGAATGAATTAATGAATGAATGAATTGAATGAATTAATGAATTAATGAATGAGACAGGGTCTGTCCAACCTTATTTTCTAGTTTCTACCCCACCCACTTCATACACCGCTTGGCACATAGTAAGCACTTTACAGATATCACCATTATTGCTCTGCCTTCCGTAGTGCTTATCTTCTTTGTGGGCATGTTGGCATACAGTTGGGACACCTCCGCTCGGTGTTTCTAGTACATGCTGCATTGTCAAAAGCCCTGTATAGTGCTCTGCTCCTTGTAGTCCCCCCCACCCACCTTTTAGACTGTGAGCCCACTGTTGGGTAGGGACTGTCTCTATATGTTGCCAACTTGTACTTCCCAAGTGCTTAGTACAGTGCTCTGCACACAGTAAGCGCTCAATAAATATGATTGATTGATTGATTGTAGTGGGCTGACCTGGGGTTCACACACTGACTGCTCACATATGGACATGAGGCAGCCCAGAGGCCCTTTGGGACTGTTGGGAGGGCAGGGGGAAAGGGGATGCAGGGGAGAGCAGAGGCCTGCTTTTTCTAAAGGTCCAATAGAAGTAATATTGCAGCAGCGATTTATTTAGCATCTTCTTCTGGACCCTAGTTCCAGCTCTCCATGTAGGAGCATACCGGCTGGGATGATCCGTGGTAATATAATAAATAAAATATTTTATTTACATTAATGTCTGCCTTCCCCCCAGACTCTAAGCTCCTTGTGGGCAGGGAACACACCCACTAACTCTGTACTCTACCAACTCTGTTATACTGTACAGTGCTTAGTACAAATGCTTAGTCTAGTGGTCTGCACACAGCAAATGCTTAATAAATCCCACTGATTGATTGATTGATTGATTGGCACGGTACAAGTCACAAGCTCTACGATCAATTCTGAGGCTCCTCTGTCCTTCTCCATGGTAGACGCCATCATCAGCATCAGCGTCAGCATCATCACCTTCACTGGGCTCAAAGCCATGTAATAATAATGATAATAATAATAATAATAATAATAATAATGGTATTTGTGAAGTGCTTACTATGTGCCAAGAACTGTTCTAAGCGCTGGGGTAAATACAAGATTATCAGGTTGTCCCACGTGGGGTTCACAGTCTTAATCCCCATTTTACAGATGAGGTAACTGAGGCACAGAGAAGTTAAGTGACTTGCCCAAAGTCACACAGCTGACAAGTGGCGGGGCTGGGATTAGAACCCACATCCTCTGGCTGCCAAGCCCGCGCTCTTTCCATGTACGAGGCACTTGAGAGGGTACAGTAGAAAAAAGATCAGACCCAGGCCCTGAATACTTTCAGTCCAATGGGGGAAAAAAGCAGTATTAACAATATCGACTAAGCACCTAACTACTACGCGCACAGAGCTGTTTTAGGCACTGCACATGGAGAAGTATAAAATGTGAAACCTGCCCTTGAAGAGTTTGTGAACTGAGGAGGACAGTGGATAAGAAATTGAGGAATATTCAGTAGTTGAGAATGAGAGAGCCAAGGGAATCAAGCAATCAACAATAACTAAACTTAAACACCCGAATGCTGAGGTGACTTGTGGGTTTGTGGCATCAATCAATCAATCAATCAATTGTATTTATTATTTACTGTGTGCAGAGCACTATACTAAGCGCTTGGGAGAATACAACATAACAGAATTGGGAGACACATTCCCTGCCCACAACAAGCTGACTGGGAAGGTGGGAGATCAATCAGGGAAGCCCTCCTGGAGGAGGTGGCTTTAAAGGAAAGGTTTTGAAGGAGGGGAGGAATGTGGTTTGTCCAAGTTGGGAGGGGTGGCCATTCCAGAAAGTGAAGAGAGAATTGGGATCAACAGGACTTTCAACACTTCTGAACAAACCGTCCTCATGGGCTGGAGGTGGAAGTTGGGAGAAACTCCCAACGCCGAGACCAGTGGGAGCCAGATTCAACCTTGCCCAGTCCTGGGCGCTCTGCCAGTCACACTCAAGCAGGGAGAAGGAGCAAGCATCAGTTGCTCCACTGCAGCTGCCGCTGCCACCCAACACCCAGGGGCGTGAGGAACTGACAGGGTGGGGCAGACAGAGGGAAAACCCCAGACTCCTTCTCCCTTTGGGCAGCACCCTCTTCCCTGGGACATCTCGTTCTTTCCTTCCCTCTGCTGACTGTTGGCCGTAGTGACTTGGCGGAGATAAGGCAGCAAGACAGGGCAGCTAGTGGGGAAAGTGAAAGCAGCAGCACCCAGCCTGGATCTCCTTGGTTAGCGTGGTCGGGAGAGGAGACAGCAGAGACCGTTGCCCCAGTCACAGTGGACCAGGGGCTCGCTCACTCCACCCCTCCGGGCCTCAACGGCCCGCAACCCTGCCTGAAACACAACCGCAGAAATCCAGAGCCCACCCTCGTCAGTCAATAGGTTTTATTGAGCGCTTACTGTGTGCAGAGCACTATACTAAGCTCTCGGGAGAGGACAATCTAACAGTGAACAGGCACAAGAGCCGAGAGCATTTGGCCCGGTGAAAACGAGAAAGAGAAGATTGCCTTGGCCCTGAGATCACCATTTCGGACCAAGCTGGTGCTGACAGAGCCAGCGAAGATCATCCTTTTCCACCTGAGACCTGAAACTGAATGCAGGCTTCATGTACCCACCTGTCCCCGTTGGCTTCCCCATGCCCAGCCATGCAGGAGGGTGTGCCAAGCACGCTGCTTTCCATGGATGCAAACCCCTGGTAGATGCCGTCCAGCCCTACTTGTCAGGGTGACGGGGAGGTGTGTGAACCCAAGGCGGTGGGAGTTGGGGAGGGAGGGGGCCTTTGCTGCTGGCAGTAGCAAAGTCCCGATCCTCAATACCACCACCGCTGCTGCTGCTGCTTAGCTTGGAGCTGTAGGAAAGGAGATAATCCTGGAGGGGAGGTGTATGGCAAAGCAAAGCAGATGTCCCTCCCTGCCCTCCCCATAACTGCAGGTAGCGGGCAGGAGCAGCAGTGTCAAGCAGCCAGGAGAGGAGAATGGGGGCTCCGGGCACTAAATAATAATAATGATTATTATTATTGGTATCTGTTAAGCTCTTACTACGTGCCAAGCACTGTTCTAAGCACTGTGGTAGATACAAGATAATCAGGTTGTCCCACGTGGGGCTCAAAGTCTTAATCCCCATTTACAGATGAGGTAACCGAGACACAGAGAAGTTAAGTGACTTGCCCAAGGCCACACAGCAGGCAAGTGGCGGAGCTGGGATTAGAACCCGTAACCTCTGACTTACAAGCCCGTTCCACTAAGCCACGCTGCTTCTCAAGTGACCTGACTTTACCTTGCCTATACTGCTGCCCCATCCCAAGATGTCCAATCTGGTTTTCCTGAGCCTCCCGGTCCTGATGAGCCCTGGGGCCTGCGTCAGTGGCCCCAGAGAGATGCTGCTGAGCCCCTCCCACTCATTAGAGAAGCAATGTGCCTTAGTGGATAGAGCACCGGGCTGGGAGTCAGAAGGTCATGGGTTCTAATCCTGGCTCCATCACGTGTCTGTTGTGTGACCTTGGGCAAATCGCTTCACCTCTCTGGGCCTCAGTTACCTCATCTGTAAAATGGGGATTTTGTGGGAGAGGGACTATGTCCAACCTGTAAACTCCAGTGCTTAGAACAGTGCTTGGCACATAGTAAGTGCTTAAATAATAAGCACTATATAATAGCACTAAATAATAAGTACTATTATTATTATTATTATTACTATTATTATTATTCCATGCACGACCTCCACCCAAAGGGGACTTTCAACCCAGTCTTGATGGTGAGTAACTGGCAGTGGGGAGGAGTGATCGAGATGTTAAGGGGACCCGAAAGCTCTGGAAATTAGTGATAGGGGATTTTCCGAAAACTAGTACCCTGTTTGCTTTCCAAACAGCCACAGAGCAGAACCAGGTCTAGGAACCACAGGGTTTCCGAGTCGGGGAAAATCAGACCAACCCACTGGGTTGGCAGAGCCAAACCAACCTGATGACACAGCCCAGCTGACGGTTGGAAAACCCCTATGCGTGTTGCTCTCCACCCCCACGATTGATTACCCACAGACCCCGTACGAGGCCCTGGGTGGTTAGAGACACTTCCTTATTTAGTCAACTCCTGCCTGCTCCGTGCCCGCCCATGCCAGGGCTCTGATGGCAGATGCCTCACCTTTTAGATTGCAAACCCCCGAGGGCCAGGGACCAGTCAGTTAGCCAGTCAATCATATTTAGTGAGCACTTACTGTGTGCAGAGCACTGTACTAAGAGATTGGAAAAGTACAATACAACAATATAACAGACACACTCCCTGCCGACAATGAGCTTACAGACTAGACCAGGCTGAATTCATATCCTCGTACCTTTCCCCAGGGCTTACTCATTATGGGCAGGGAAAGTGTCTTCTAATTCTGCTTTATTGGACTCTCCCGAGCGGTTAGTACAATGCTCTGCACATACTAAGTGCTCAATAAATACCATTGATTGATTGATTTGTAAATGCTTAACAAATGTCCAACCTGATTAGCTTGTACCTACCCCAGTGTTTAGTACAGTGCCTGGCCCATACTAAGCACTTCGTAAATACTGTTTAAAAATGGACTTAATAATACTTCTGCTAGATTGGGAATAGAGAAGCAGTCACTAACCTGGTCATTCTCAGATCTCCCTTTAGGAGGGGATACACCACGCACTGGTCTCTATATTAAAGCTGTTCTCAGTTGTGAGTGATCTGTCACTGCTGAACTCTGAGATCGTTACACCAAAGGAGAAGCCACAGTCCCTGTCCTTAAGGAACTTGCAGTCCGGTGGAGAAGAGAGGACAGGCACCAATCTAGACATTCAAAGTCTGACAAACTCACAGGGAAAGACGAACTATGTTTTTGCCACTTCAGCTCTTATAGCCATCTCTTCTCCTTCTGCAGTGGGGCTCCCCTCCCTTCCCCAACAGTGAGTGTGCTGCCAGGTGATTCCCTGTGTATGTGGGAGTATGAGGAGGCCTTGGGCCAACTTGGTGGAGGAAGCTAGGACAGGAAGGAAGTTCCACACTGGCCCTAGAAGAAGGGAGACCTGCCGATGCCTCCTAAGGCCCCGGCTGGGTGAGGGAACCCAGCGATCTCTGCGGCCAACAGCTGAACTCCCCACCAAGGCTGGAGCTGGGGTTAGATCTGTGGGGTCTGGGTATAGGCTGCCGGGTCAAAGGAGTTGCCTACCCTGAAGACTTCAAGAAAATAATAAATAAATAATTGTTATTATGGTACTTGTTAAGTGCTTACTATGTGCTAAGCACTGTTCTAAGCCCTGGGGGAGCTACAAATGAATCAGACTGGACACAGTCCATGTCCCACATGGGGCTCACAGTCAATCCCCATTTTACAGATGAGGTAACTGAGGCCCAGAGAAGTGAAGTGATTTGCCCAAGGTCACACTACAGGCATGTAGCAGAGCTGGGATTAGAACCCAGGTCCTTCTGAGGCCCAGGCCCGTGCCCTCTCCACTAAACCACCTAGACAACTTATGATGGTACAGCTGGGCAGGTGGCAGTGGCCAGGAGAGAGAGAGAGAGAGAGAGAGAGAGAGAGAGAGAGAGAGAGAGAGTGTGTGTGTGTGTGTGTGTGTGTTGACCCAGCCCTCCATTCTTTGCCCTCCCATCTCCCTTGCCCCATTCCACATTTCTGCCTTTGTTCTCCCTATCTCCTTTTGTTTGCTCTTCTCTCTCTCTCTCTCTCTCTCTCTCTCTCTCTCTCTCTCTCTCCCCCCCCCCCACACACACACACACACACACCCCATCCTCTCTAGAGATCTTTATGGTCACCGTACTCTCTGGTCCCTGCTTGAGACCATGCCCACATTGCCTGGCAAGGCCTAACCTGGAGGCCTTTTATGATTAGAGGAGACCAACAGGCAGACAGCTGCAAGGAACAGCAGTGGGGCTAAGGCTGTAAAAAGGCAACTGGAGGGGGGAGTTAGAATGGGGTGGTGGTGAAGGTGAGGGTGAGAGAGTGGGTGCCGGCGGCAGGTAGCTCCACCTTCTCATGCAGCTGGGCAGAGTGATTTAAAATTAACACCCGGGTCCACTGAGAACTGGTATTTTGGTTTTTTCAGGTCATCTGTTTACACAACCCCCATGCTGCAGGTTCCAATTATCTTTCCCTCTGAAACACCACTGTGCAATTTTCCTTGCCCGGCACCATGGTGAGCACTGCTGGTGGGAGCTGAGATCTGGGGAGCTTTGGCCACAGCTGGTTAGAATAGCCCTCCTACTCCACTGACTCTCATTAGGGTTTCTGCCAAGAAGCCACAAACAACTCCCCTGGATCTTTGGCCCCGCAGGATCGTCGGAGCAGGCTGGACTCAAGGGAGGGGGAAGGTGCCTTAGGCCCCAGAATTTTGAGAGAGCTTCGGCATTCTGGAGGCCTCGACGTGGTTGGTGGGCAGCAGCAGGGCTCAGTTGAAGCCGTGCCCAAGATGGGGAGGTGGAAGGTATCATTTTCATTTGATGAGTATTTTCTGCCTAGGTTACTATATTTGTTCTGTGGGTACCCATCCAGCCACCCAAACACTACCTCCTCCGGCTTTGGGCAGTCCTGGTGGGCGCGGGGATAGGAAGGAGGAGTTGGCCATCCACTCTGTCCAAACAGCCACCTCCCTGGTTGAAGCTCTGCTCATATCCTGCTTAGGCTGCTGTAACAGCCGCCTCACTGGTCTCCTTGCCTCCAGCCTCTCCCTCTCTGCCCTGCTCATCTTCCTGAAAGATCCTTCAGCACATAATAATAAAAATGTTTGTTATGTCCCAAACACTGCACTAAGCACTGGGGTAGATACAAGATAATCAGGTTGGGCACAGTCCCTGGCCCACATGGGGATCACAGTCTAAAGGGGAGAGAGAACAGGTATTGAGTTTTACTCATTTTATTCATCCATTCATTCATTCAATTGTATTTATTGAGCGCTTACTGGGTGCGGAGCACTGGACTAAGCGCTTGGAAAGTACAGTTCGGTAACAGATAGAGCCAATCCCTATCCACTCACAGTCTAGAAGGGGGAGACAGACAATAAAACAAGGAGATAGGCATCAATAGCATCAAAATAAATAGAATTAAGCTATATACACATCATTAATAAAATAAATAGAATAATCAATATGTACAAATATACTAAAGTGCCGTGAGGCTCGTATGTATTGGATGCTTACTGTGTGCACAACAATGCTTTACGTGCTTGGGAGAAATAGTCTGATTCCCTTCCTTCAATAACCTTACAATCTAGTGGGCAAACTCTATTTTTGCCCACTAGAATAGTGAATAGAACAGAACAGAACAGGAGTTGAATAGATTATAAAATACATTATAAAATTATAGATTATAATCTATAATCTATAATCTAATATTAAATCTATCATTGGATATTAAATATAATAATTTAATCTAATAATAATCTATAATAATCTGGTATTAAATCTAATAATTTATAATCTATAATTTATAGATTATAAAATACATTTTACTGAGGCATAGGGAGGCGAAGTGACTTGTCCAAAGTCACCCAGTAGGCAAGTGGCAGAGTCGGGATTAGAATCCAGGTCTCCTGACACTTGGGCTCATGCTCTCTCCAATGGGCCATTTAATAATAATAATAATGATTATTATCATTATTATTATTCTGGTATTTGTTAAGCACTTACTATGTGCCAAGCACTGTTCTATTTCTCTGCAATGGCTACCCAACTAATAATAATAATGATAGTATTTGAATGTTTTTTGAGAAAAATGATGCGGGCAGCAGAGTGAAGTATAGACTGGAGTGGGAAGACAGAGGACAGGGAGGTCAGCGAGGAGGCTGATGCAATATTCAAATCAGGCTTGGATAGTGCTTGGATCAGTGTAATAGCAATTTGGGGGGGTGGGAGAGAAGGCAGGTGAGGAGGTTGTGGTCAGATAGAAGGTCCTTGCTTTGGGACATCTCTATCTCTTTGCCCAGCAGATTCCCACTTCTCCCAGACTGAGATGAAGTAGGGACTCACACCAGGGTTCTAATCCTGGAATAAGATCCTTCAGGATGCCAGGCCACCGGGGAGGAAGTTCACTCCACCTCCACCTCCACGCAGGCAGAGCAAGATTGGGCTTTGCAGGATTCCCAGGGCCTAAACTTAGGTGAGCGTCCTGTTCTTCCCCACTTCTGCCAGCGACATTTCCGGAGCAAGAATGGAGACCCTGGAGTGAGCTCCTCTGAAGTTCCAAAGAGCCAACCATGAGTGTGGAGTCTTCTCCACCCCGACTTCCTCAAATCCCCTTCCAACCTTCTGTCTTCTCCATTTCTAGGAACTGCGGCTGTTGGTGGAGGCTAAATTAGTCCCCACACAGCTGGCCGGGAAGGCCGGGGCAGCGGCCAACGTCAGCATAGCCTGCAGAGGCACGTGAGGCCGATACTCCGCCACACCAGCTCTTTGGAACAAACATCCCCCTATGCCCCCTTCTCTTCTCCTCCCCTTCCCCTTCCCCCACCCAGCACATTTGGCCTGAGCTGCAGGATTTAACAGCTGCTCTGTATTCCCTTCCTGGATGTGGGGAGCGATGTGGGCTGGGACAGAGACCCGTTTGTGTTTCTCCTTATTGCTGCTTCTTCTCTCACCACTTCCCATCTGGCCTCCTTCTGACCTACTGCGCTGGATCCCGAATGGCAGCTGAGGCAGCTTCTTGCTCAACTCTCTGGCAGGGAAAGGGCAGTCGCAAGAGGTCGGAGGTGCGGGAGTCAGTGGTGGCAATGGGCCCCAAGATTCCCTCATGGAGAAGGAGGCTGGGCTTGGGACGAGTTAGAATGGACAGAGCTTGATGAAGAGGCTTGGAGGGTCTTGGACCCCAATTATTAGCAAATGGTAGTTGACCAATAAATAGCCAATTCTAATCCCACCTCCGCCACTTGTCTGCTGTGACCTTGGGCAAGTCAGTTAACTTCTCTGTGCCTCAGTTACCTCATCTGTAAAATGGGGATTAAAAAAGTGTGAGCCCCATGTGGGACGACCCGATTACTCCAGCACTTAGAAGAGTGCTTGGCACATAGTAAGCGTTTAACAAATGCCACAATTATTATTATTATTACCTGACCGCTTGAGATGCTCGATGCTACCAACCCCCCAGGGGGCCCAAACGATCTATTATATGAATCCAGCAAGGAGTGGCATTTAAGTCAGGAAAGAGGTAGTCTGAAGAGCAACAGCAGGCTCCCCTCAGCTTGTCATGGCTGGGCCTCTCTCACTAGCCTCCTCATCAATTCGATTGAATGGCGTCCCGCATTCCCCTGCAGGGACCTCAGGGCCCCACCCCAGTTTCTCAGGACCGAACTCGTTTTTCTCACCCCCATCCCGGCCTGGGATCAGGCGGAGCCAAAGGCGGGGTGAGGGAGGAGGTGAGTGCATTTGTGTCTGCGCGAGGTGAGAGGGGTTGGGGGTGCCCGTGGTTAGAGGGGGTCCATCATTGATTCATCAATCGCTGGTTTGGTTGGACGGCTCCGTGGTGCCCGCCACGGGCCTCCCCAGGGCTTGGGGGATCAGTCTTCTAGACTGTGAGCCCACTGTTGGGTAGGGACCGTCTCTATATGTTGCCAACTTGTACTTCCCAAGCGCTTAGTACAGTGCTCTGCACACAGTAAGCGCTCAATAAATACGATTGAATGAACCCCCCCGCCTTACCTCCTTCCCTTCCCCACAGCACCTGTATATATGTATATATGTTTGTACGTAGTTATTACTCTATTTATGTATTTATTTTACTTGTACGTATCTATTCTATTTATTTTATTTTGTTAATATGTTTTGTTTTGTTCTCTGTCTCCCCCTTCTAGACTGTGAGCCCACTGTTGGTTAGGAACCGTCTCTATATGTTGACAACTTGTACTTCCCAAGCGCTTAGTACAGTGCTCTGCACACAGTAAGCGCTCAATAAATACGATTGATTGATTGATTGATTGATTGAATGAATGAATGAATCAAGCCCCCTTGGAGTAGCATCTTTCTCCAGCTTTCTTCTCCAGCCCTCCCCTCCTTGCATTACCACTTCCCTTTAAGGCAGAACTTGAGTGACCCTTTTTTTTTTTGGTATTTGTTAAGTGCTTACTATTTGCCAGGCACTGTACTAAGAGCTGGGGTAGATACAACAGCGTGGCTCAGTGGAAAGAGCACGGGCTTGGGACTCAGAGGTCATGGGTTCTAATCCTGGCTCTGCCGCTTGTCAGCTGTGTGACTTTGGGCAAGGCACAACTTCTCTGTGCCTCAGTTACCTCATCTGTAAAACGGGGATTAAGACCATGAGCCCCACGTGGGACAACCTGATCACCTTGTATCCCCCCCAGCACTTAGAACAGTGCTTCAGACATAGGAAGCGCATAACAAATGCCAAATCGGTCCCGGGCTTTTTCTACTGAGCAATGCTGTTTCTCTGATTAAGACTGTGAGCCCCCCATGGGACACCCTGATCACCTTGTAACCTCCCCAGCGCTTAGAACAGTGCTTTGCACATAGTAAGTGCTTAATAAATGCCATTATTATTATTATTATACAAGTCAGGTTAGACACAGGCACAATCCATGTCTCACATGGGGCTCACAGTCTTAATCCCCATTTTACAGATGAGGTAACTGAGACACAGAGAAGATAGGTGGCTTGCCCAAGGTCACACAGCAGACTAGTAGCGGAGCTGGGATTAGAACTCATGTCCTCTGTCTCCCAAGCCCGTGCTCTTTCCACTAAGCCACACTGCTTAGAGAAATAGCGTGGCGTAAGAGCATGGAGAGCGCTTGGGCCTAGGAGTCAGAAGGTCATGGGTTCTAATCACAGATCCACCGCTTGTCTGCTGTGTGACCTTGGGCAAGTCAATTCACTTCAAGCTTCAGTCACCTCATCTCTTAAATGGGGATTGAGACTGGGAGCCCCATGTTGGACAGGGACTGTGTCCAACCCCATTTGCTTATATCTACCCCCGCACTTAGTACAGTGCCTGGCACATAGTAAGCGCTTAACAAATCCCACAATCATGAACAAATACCACAATTATTAGAAGCCCTCTCAGGGGAGCTGTGCCTTCAGTAAGACTTTGAATGTGGTGGGAGTAATTATCTGTTTGATATGAAGAGGAAGGGCTTTCCAGGCCAGAGGCAAAACGTGGGTGAGAGGTCACTGGTGAGAAAGATGAGATCAAAGTACGGTGAGTAGGTTTGCGTTAGAGGAGCGAAGTGTAGTTGTAGTAGGAGAGCACTGAGATACGATAGGAAGATGAGAATCTGCATGGCCTAGTGGACAGAGTACTGGCCTATTAGAGTCAGAGAATCTGGGTTCTAATTCTGCCTCCACCACTTGTCTGCTGTGTGACCTTGGGCAGGACACTTAACCTCTCTGTGCCTCAGTTTCCTCATCTGTAATATGGGGATTAAGACCGTGAGCACTACGTGGGATGTAGCCTGTGTCCAACCTGATGATCTTGTATCTACCCCAGCGCTTAGTACAGTGCCCAGTACGTAGTAAGGGCTTAACAAATACCTTGTCTTGTCTTACACTGTTGAGTCATCTCTGACCCATAGCGACGCCATGGACATATCTCTCCCAGAATGCCCCACCTCCACCTGCAATCATTCTGGTAGTGGATCCACAGACTTTTCTTGGTATAAATACGGAAGTGGTTTACCATTTGCCTCCTTCCACGCAGTAAACTTGAGTCTCCGCCCTCGACTCTCTTCCATGCCACCGCTGCCCAGCACAGGGGAGTTTTGACTTGTAGCAGACTGCCTTCCACTCGGTAGCCACTGGCCAATCAATCAATCAATCAATCAATCGTATTTATTGAGTGCTTACTGTGTGCAGAGCACTGTACTAGGCACTTGGGAAGTACAAGTTGGCAACATATAGAGACAGTCCCTACCCAACAGTGGGCTCACAGTCTAAAAGGGGGCCAAGTTAGGAATGGAATGGGTAGGACTCTGCTTGACTCTCCCTACCGTAGTCGAGACTGGTAGAGTACTGGAAACTCTCCAGTTGCAACCCTGAGAGGGCCTTGGTAGAGTAACAAATATCACAATTATTATTATTATTATAGGAAGGGTCAAGGTGATTGAGCGCTTTAAAGTCTACAGTAAGAAGTTTCTGTTTGATGTAGAAGTGGATGGGCAACCACTGGAGGTTCTTGAGGAGTAAGGAAGCATGGACTGAGTGTTTTTGTAGAAAAATGATCTGAGAAAAGCCGAAAATCAGCATAAACTGAAGACTGCAGAGATAGACTAGCAGCTAGCCTCCCTCCCTTCTCTCCTTCTTTCTCTCCATGAGATCTGTGGAACGCAGTATCCCTGGGAGGCGATGAAGCATCCGTTCAGCCATCCATCAATCAATTAATCAAGCAATCAATCAGTCAATGGCATTTATTGAGCACCTACTCAATGGTAAGTACTGTACTAAGCCGTAGGGAGAGTACAAAAATAGTAAAACACGTTTTCTACTCTCAAATTTACCATCTAACATGGGAAGACCGACTAAAATGATTTCTGTGCTCTGCACATAGTAAGCGCTCAATAAATACGATTGATGATGATGATGATGATTTCCAGATAGTGAAAGCCAGGGGGAAAACAATTATAATCATTTGCACATCTTCTTGGGAGGTGTCTCTAGGCACTGCCTGAAAGACTTTATGCTCATTCTAGAGCTGTATGCTCATTATGGGCAGGGAACATGTCCACTAATGCTGATGTATTGTACCCTCCCAAGCGCTTAGTACAGTGCTCTGCACATAGTAAGCACTCATTAAATATGATTGATTGATTGATTGATTGACTGACTGATCTAATGGTCTTACTTGTCTTAATCCTCCTTGTACTCTTGGCTGCTTTTGATACTGTGAACCACTCTCTGGAGCAGCACAAGCTAGCAGATAGAGCATGGGCCTAGGATTCAGAAGGATCTGGGTTCTAATCCTAAATCCGCCGCCTGTATGCTCTGTGACCTTGGGCAAGTCACTTCACTTCTCTGGGCCTCAGTTCCCTCATCTGTAAAAATGGGGATTCAATACCTGACCTCCCTCCTACCTAATAATAACAATGATGGTGGTTGTTAAGTGCTTACTATGTGCCGAGCACTGTTCTAAGTGCTGGGGTAGATACAGGGTAATCAGGTTGTCCCACATGGGGTTCACAGTTTTAATCCCCATTTTACAGATGAGGTAACTGAGGCACAGAAAAGTTAAGTGACTCGCCCAAGGTCACACAGCCGGTAAGTGGCAGAGCCGGGATTAGAACTCATGACCTCTGGCTCCCAAGCCCGTGCTCTTTCCACTGAGCCACGCTATGATGAGCCCTATGTAGGACCTGATGATTCTGTATCTACCCCAGTGCTCAGTACAGTACTTCGCACACAGTAAGTGCTTAACAAATAGCACAATTATTATTATTCTCCTCAAAACATTAACTCTGATTTTTCTGACACAATTCTCCCTTGATTCCCCTCATCTCTCTTGCCTATCTTTCTTCTTCTGTCTCTCACTCCCTAACCAGGGTCTCCTTCAAGGCTCTGTTCTGGGTCTCCCTTCAGACCCCTTACTCAGCCTGTTGCCAAATAGTTGTCCTTGGTACTTGATTGACTGAAGAAGATGTCACTGATGGTAAAATTCACCTTCTGGGGGGATATGTGGCTGGAAAGACCAACGTGGAACCCACATCCCCTGGCCACACTGAGAACCCACAAAGACTGCCTTTGATTCGGTGCTTAGTACAGTGCCTGGCACCTGGTAAGTGCTTAACAAGGACCATAATTATTAATTATCATTATTATATGCTGTCATGTTTGTTGTTTGCTGTGTTTAGTGCTGTTTGGCTTTTGCCTCAGCTCACAATTCTTTGGAAGCTTCTGTTCCAAGAGAGCCACTCTTTCCTTGTTTTCAGTGTCTCACGCTGGTCCGTCTGTGACAAGTGACTCTCACTTTTCAACTGAGATGCAGGATTGTCTGAGGCTTTGTTTCATTTAAGTTAACAATTCAATTAACAATTTAATTTCACTGAAATTGGTTCCTCTGTGTTCCCTGCTTTCAGTTACCCCATTTCAGACACCCTAGAGAAGCTGTTTGGGTATCCCATTGTCATCGATCCTCCTCACGTATCCCACCCAGAAAAGCTGTACTGAGGCGAGCATAGTTTCAAAGCTAGGAGACTGACTTCATTCCGAGACTTTGTCATGTATCGATCCTGCCTTAGCATTTAATAGTGAGAACAGCCCGTGATGGCAATGGAATTGCTCAAGGATTTGGATGCGGTGTTTATGGTGGGGGGTCCAGATCTCACTGCCACAGAGAAAGCTAGACAGCACTACAGTTCTGTAGACCTTTAGCTTGGACTAAAGGTTTAAGGGTTTAGAGCCTTATTAATACCACCCTGCCACCGCAGTCTTTAACAGTCTCCTAAAGGATAAAGTGGCCTTCTTGATTTGATTTTCGACATCCTCGTTTAGCAGGTCTAACAGAATTTAGTGACGGAATTTAGCACCGTGTTGCCAATGGAGATATTTGGCTGTATGAACCATTTCTCTGTGGTTGCCTGATATATCACTTTAGTTTTCTTTAGGCTTCTAGCTGTACTTAATGGCCGACTGACTTGATGCCGTTGACAATCATTTGCATGTCTTCCTGAGTGAGGTCCTCTGAGGCAGTTATCAGGCAATTCTTGAATGACTGCCTCTAGGATTTTGGATGATACTCACTGTCTCTTGAGTTGGAATCATTTCCCAGAGGAAATATGTCAACATGCCTGTGCTCAGATCTCCTGGCTACACAGCATAGATTGAACAAATTGTACCTTATTTCACAATCCTGCTCAACTCCATTGGTGAGGAGGAAAATGTCAGACGAGGCACCTTCAAATCAGACACACGATCGTCCATGTTAGAGCGGCAGAACTGTTCTGGCCAGTCAAACTTAATAAGCTGCTCAAGAGCTCATATCTACTGAAGGTGGCAAACCCCTTTATAAAAGTATGCGAATTCAGTAGAGGCATGGATATTTGTTCCTGCACCTTTCCGGTGTCTGACGCTCAGCGAAGATCACATCTGCCGTGATTTCAGTAGCGTGTATTAACACTATTCTTCAGGAACTGGTCTTACAAGGACTCTAAGATCTTGCCAGTACAGGACAGCAGTGAGATTATTGTCATCAATTGCATTTATTGAATGCCTACTGTGCACAGAGCACTAGCTTGAAAGAGTACAATAGAAGTTGAAGGCCCAGACCCTGAAGAGCATGCAATCTAATAAGGAAAAAGTGTGGCCTAATGGAAAGAGCACGCCTGGGAGTCAGAGGACCTGGGTTCTAAACCCAGCTCTCCCAAATACTTGCTGTGTGGCCTTGGGCAACTCACTTCACTTCTCCATGCCTCAGTTCTCCTGTTGTCCCTCCTACTTAGACTGTGAGCCCCAAGCATGAGAGGGGACTGTGTCCAAACTAATTCACTTGTAACTACCTCACTCTTAGAACAGTGGTCGACACATAGTAAAAGCTTAACAAATACCATTTTAAAAATATTGCGACTAGAAAGAGCAGGAGGAAAATAGCAGCTACAACTGATAGGAACAAAACATATGAAATGACGAGTATAAAGGAATAAATAAGTAGAGTGCGTAAACCAATATATTCATGAGTGCTAAGGATGGGTGTTGGGATAGGACACAGCGTGGGGTTATGGAAATTAATCAGGGAATGCTTCTCGGAGGAGGTAGGACTCCAAGAGTGCTGTAAGGCTGTGGTCTGGCATATTTGTAGAGAAGCAACATGGTTTAGTGGATAAAGCACAGGCCCAAGAGTCAGAGGGATCTGGGTTCTAATCCCGGTTCTGCCACGTGTCTGCTGTGTGACCGGGGCAAGTCACTTAACAGCTCTGTGCCTCAGTTACCTCATCTGTAAAATGGGGATTAAGACTACGAGCGTTTTGTGGGACAGGGACTATGAACAACCTGGTTATCTTGTATCTACCCCAGGGCTGAGTACAGTGTCTGGCACATAGTAAGCACTTAACAGATATCACTACAAAAACATATGCCTCTTGTAGGCTGTGTGCAGAGCACTATACTTAGCACTTGGAAGAGTACAATAAAACAGAGTTGGTAGACATGTTCCCCACCTACAGTGAGCTTACATTCTAGACAGGGAAAGCAACTGAAGCAACTCAAGAAGGATCAACCCAAACCTAGCGCACACCAAAAAATTGAGGCTCTCTATCTTTTGTCTTGTCTTATGCTGTCGAGTCATTTCCGATCCATAGTGAATCCATGGATATATCTCTCCCAAAACACCCCACCTCTATCTGCAGTCGTTCTGGTAGTGTATCCTTAGAGTTTTCTTGACCAAGAAATCTGTTCAACGACATGTAATGTGTATGTGTTTATCTGGGCCTTGACAAATGTTGGCTCTAGTCTGTAAGCTTGTTGTTGGAAGGAGCATGATGTTGTGGGTAGAGCAAGGACGTGGGAGCCAGTGGTCATGGGTTCTAATCCCGACTCCGCCACTTGTCAGCTGTGTGACTTTGGGCAAGTCACTTAACTTCTCTGGGCCTCAATTACCTCATCTGTAAAATGGGAATTAAGACTGTGAGCCCCATGTGGGACAACCTGATAGCCTTGTATCCCCCCCAGTGCTTAGAACAGTGCTTTGCACATAGTAAGTGCTTAACAAATGCCATTATTATTATTACTATTCTCTGGGCCTCAGTTACCTCACCTGTAAAATGGGGATTGAGACTGTGAGCCCCATGTGGAGCGGGGACTCTTTCCAACCTGATTTGCTTGTATCCACCCCAGTGCTTAGTACAGTGCCTCACACATAGTAAGCGCTTAACAAATGCTGTAATTAATTAATTAATTAATTAAGGGAACATGCCTCCCAACTCCGTTATATTGTACTCTCCCAAGTGCTTAGTACAGTGCTCTGCATACAGTAAGTACTCAAGAAATGCCATTGAATGACTTAAGAACATAAGTGGTGCCATTCCAGATCAGACCAGTGGATTTTCTAGCCCAGTTGATGTGGGTGATGATGATGATGATGATGAAGGTGGTGATGGAGTGTCCTGTCGTAATCAAGTGACTGAAGCTCATTGTGACAGGGAACATGTGTACCAACTCTGTTATACTGTACTCTCCCAAGCGCTTAGTACAGTGGTCTGCACACAGTAAGGGCTCAATGAATACCATTGACTGATCAGTTGATTGATTGACAAGCTAAGGTCCATTCCCTAAGACTTCAGAACCAAGAACCTAAAGTGGCAACAGAATAGTTGGAGGAACTGTGCGATGGTTGTCTTTCTTGATATCATTCATTCAATCGTATTTATTGAGCACTTACTGTGTGCAAAGCACTGTACTAGGCACTTGGGAGAGAACAATATAAAAACAAACAGACACATTCCCTGCCCGCAGTGAGCTTACAGTCTAGATCCAGTCAAACTTCAAACAACATCCCTAATTTTTCCCTTTTTAAGTTGTTCGCTTTTCTTCTGGCAACCCATTATGGGCTTCTTGTCCAGGAATTTATCCAAACCCCTCTTGAACTGACTGCTCTTTTTGTCTGCAAAACTTTCTGAAGTAATGAATTCCTCATGCCTACCACCCGCTGGTTGCTCAGTTTGAATCTTCCAGCTGCCATGGGTGTCCCCAAGTCACGGGGTATGGCTTTTAGTGGGCACTCATTATTCGTCTGCCCGCTCCACCCCCTTCCCGATTCTGTAGGTGGTAATAATGGCCCCTCCTGGTCTTCATCTCTCCAGACCCAAAAAAGCTACCCATTCGATCTATCATTTTATGGAAACTTTCTATCTCGCTGGGCCAAACCCATGGGGCAAGGGGATAGAAGAAAGATGGTGAGCCTGCAAGAATCAGGCTCAAAAACAAGCCTGGTAGTTGGGGTGATACGGTGGCACCGGGGTAATTGCAAACCAGGAGGGTTTGAGTTTGGGTTTCTTTTTCCCCCCCAAGACAGAAAGTTATTGAACGTTTTGATCCAGCAGCAGGAAAACAGAAGGGTTTGTTTTGGCTGGGGAGATAAAAGAGCTGTCTTTACTTCTCCTCCCTGATGGAGACACAGCCACGGGGAGCCTAGCAGCAGGAGCGGCCCCAAAGGCTCTGGCGGCTTGAGATGCTGATCCCCAAAGAAGCCAGAGCAACATGTTTGTTTATGGCTCCAGTGACCGTATTTTCCGGAGCTTAAAATGGAACAAAGGGTGGGGCTAACGGTCTGAGCTGGGCAGGGGATAGTGGTGAGGAAAGGGAAACCGGGAAAGGGAAACAGACAGACAGAAACCGAAAGAGACAAACACACACATGCACACACACACACACACACACACACAAACACAGACACACACACACAACCATCGCTTATACAAGTACACATTCAGAACCTCATGCTTATTAATAATAATGGCATTTGTTAAGTGCTTACTATGCACCAGGCACTGTACTAAACACTGGGGTGGGTACAAACAACTTGGGTTGGACCCAGTCCCTGTCCCACGTGGGGCTCACCGTCTCAATCCCCATTTTACAGAGGAGGGAACTGAGACCCGGAGAAGTGAAGTGACTTGTCCAAGGTCACACAATGGACAAGTGTCCATGAGAGAAGCAGCGTGGCTCAGTGGAAAGAGCCCGAGCTTTGGAGTCAGAGGGCATGGGTTCAAATCCCGGCTCTGCCACTTGTCAGCTGTGTGACTTTGGGCACAAAACTTTGGGCAGTTTGACTTTGTGACTTTGGGCACTTAACTTCTCTGTGCCTCAGTTACCTCATCTGTAAAATGGGGATTAAGACTGTGAGCCCTCCGTGGAACAACCTGATCATCTTGTAACCTCCCCAGCGCTTAGAACAGTGCTTTGCACATAGTAAGCGCTTAATAAATACCGTTAAAAAAAAGTGGTGGGGTCAGGATTCAAACCCACGACCTTCTGACTGCCAAGCCATTGCTCTATCCCCTAGGCCATGCTGCTTCTTTGTTGCTTTTAGACTGTGAGCCCACTGTTGGGTAGGGACTGTCTCTATATGTTGCCAACTTGTACTTCCCAAGCGCTTAGTACAGTGCTCTGCACACAGTAAGCGCTCAATAAATATGATTGATTGATTGATTGATTGCTTCTATGCTGCCGTGTTTCTGACTGGAAGGCAGGCAGAAATCGAAAGAGACAAAGACACACACATATACTCAGAAAGACACAAACGTGCACACACACACAACCACCCCTTACACACATACACATTCAGAGCCTCACAGCGTCTCCCAGGCAGAAAGGCAGACATTCTCAGAGGGAGCAGAAAAAGGTAAGAGACGAGGAGCATCAACAACAGTATCATTCATTCATTCATTCAGTCGTATTTATTGAGCGCTTACTGTGTGCAGAGCACTGTACTAAGCGCTTGGGAAGTACAAGTTGGCAACATATAGAGACGGTCCCTACCCAACAGTGGGCTCACAGTCTAGAAACAGTGTGTACTGAGGACTTGGCAGAGCACTGTAATGGGAGTTTGAGAATATTCAGAAGAAGTAAAAGAAGCAGAAGACATCATCCCTGCCCTAGGGGAATTTTCAGTCTACTGGGGGAATACCGGCCGGAATTGTCCAGGGAGGAGGGAAAGACGCAGCACGGCCTAGTAGAAAGGGCATAGGTCTGTGAGTCGGGGGACCTGGGTTCGAATCCCACCTCTGCCACTTTTTTGTTGTGTGACCTTCACTTCCCCATTCCTCAGTTTCCTTATCTGTACAAGGGGGGGTTCAATACCTGTTCTCCCGCCTACTTAGACTGACCAGCGCTTAGAACAGTGCTTTGCACATAGTAAGTGCTTAACAAATGCCATCATTATTATGTGGCGCAGGGACTGTGCTGGACCTGATTATCTTGTATCTACCCCAGAACTTAATGCAGTGCTTGGCACAGAGTAAGCACTTAACGAGTAACCACAGTGATTTTTAATGTTATTTTAGCTGCTGTGGCTCTGTCTCACTCTAATAATAATAATACAATAATAATAAAAGTGATGATAACGCTAGTAGGGGTGCATAGATTTCCCTGTTCTTGCCCATCCTCCACTTCCCATATTTCTATTAGAGTTGTCCTCCAGGCAACTCTAATCCCTTTGAACTGGAGTCCAGATTTCTCCAACATCCAGCAGAGGTGAGTTACAGGGGCATCCTTTCTGGGATGAAAGAACCTGCTGTGAGAGAGGGGAATGCCCATATATCTCACTGTAATGTATTTATTTATTCAATTCATTCATTCAATCGTATTTATTGAGTGCTTACTGTGTGCAGAGCACTGTACTAAGTGCTTGGGAAGTACAAATCGGCAACATACAGAGACGGACCCTACCCAACAATGGGATCTATCTATCTATTTATTTATTTAAATTAATGTCTGTCTTCCCCTCTAGACTGTAAGCTCATTGTGGGCAGGAATGAGTCTGTTTTTCGTTATATTGTACTCTCCCAAGCACTTAGTACAGTGCTTTGCACACAGTAAGTGCTCAATCAATATTATGATTGATTGAATGAATGAATTAATGAATCTATGCCCCTGGATTCCCCAAATTACTCGTTCTTTTTCTTTCTTCATCTAGACTGTAAGCTCACTGTGATGATCATGATGGCATTTACTAAGCGCTTACTATGTGCAAAGCACTGTTCTAAGCGCTGGGGAGGTTACAAGGTGATCAGGTTGTCCCACGGGGGGCTCACAGTCTTCATCCCCATTTTCCAGATGAGGTAACAGAGGCACAGAGAAGTTAAGTGACTTGCCCAAAGTCACACAGCTGACAGTTGGAGGAGCTAGGATTTGAACCCATGACCTCTGACTCCAAAGCCCGTGCTCTTTCCACTGAGCCACGCTGCGGGTGTCTACCAACTCTGTTGCACTGTACTCTCCCAAGAGCTCGGTACAGTGTTCTGCACAAAATAAGCACTCAGTAAATACCACTGATGGATTGAATGGTCCACATTGGGCTCCCTGGAGCTCTCATCACTACTACCATAGTTGCCACAGCTGAAAGTGAAATCTTAGCAAATCCTGCCCTCCATGACTCTAGTCGGGGAGCAAGACCAGGGGGCAAAAATCTATGATTGCCTCCCCTGCTCCCACTGCACCGCCGAATGTCAAGAGCAAGTCGAGCGTAGCGAACCCAACAAGCACCAAATAAATCCATGAGGCCCAAGTGGAGAAGATAAGATGCGGAGTAGTAGCAGCTCGTCAATCAACCTTGATTTTGCTCTGACACGAAGGAATGGACACTGAATTTGTTGTCTGGTCTAAATCAGTCCATGTTGGAAGATGAAACAACCGACGGTAATCGCTCCCTATGTGGGACCAACAGTCCTTCCTACACCACGCACGTAGAAAGACGACTGTTTGGTGAGTGGTTACGGCAGTCGCTTTTTTTAACCCCTGACACTGTTTTTGACGGCCCCTTAAGCACACCACCGGCCCAAAGCGTCTGCTGAGAAAGAGCCTCCCTTCCCACATTCCTGTCTGCCGCCTGCCAGGCTGAGGATAGTGTTGCTGTATCTTTCAAATGCCTTAACGTCAGTATTATTACAAACATTCTTGGAGCGCTTCCCCCTGGATAAAGCACTGGACCCGACCTCCGGAGGATTACTAGAAAGTCGACTGAGTCGCAATAATAATAATAATGACGATAATGATGGTATTTAAGTGCTTACTATGTGTCAAGCACTGTTCTAAGTGCTGGGTAGGTACAATGTAATCAGGTTGTCCCACGTGGGGCTCACAGTCTAAATCCCCATTTTACAACTGAGGTAACTGAGGTGCAGTCCCCGGCCCCCAAGGGGCTTGCGGTCTAAATTCATTCAGTTGTATTTATTGAGCGCTTACTGTGTGTAAAGCAATGTACTAAGTGCTTGGGAGAGTATAATATAACAACAGACAGGCATATTCCCTGCCCACAACGTAAATGGAGCGGGACAGGGCAGACCAAAGAGAACACTGAAATTATAATCCAGTCAAGAGGCTCAAATTCTCCTGTTCTCCTCTAACGTGAATGTTGCATTCTTGCCTAACCCCACGTGCAGGAAAATGCACGCTGTTGTACTTGCGTCCAATGCGCCGCATGCGTGCGCAAATGCAAAGACATGCATATGAAGCAGCGTGGCTCAGTGGAAAGAGCACGGGCTTTGGAGTCAGAGGTCACGGGTTCAGATCCCCGCTCCGCCAATTGTCAGCTGTGTGACTTTGGGCAAGTCACTTAACTTCTCTGTGCCTCAGTTACCTCATCTGTGAAATGGGGATTAAGACTGTGAGCCCCATGTGGGATAACCGAATCACCTTGTAACTTCCCAGCGCTTAGAACAGTGCTTTGCACATAGTAAGCGCTTAATAAATGCCATTATTATTATTATTATTATTATTATTATATGCACAAGCCATTTCTTCCAAAACAGCAGAAGGCTGTCTCCAGATAGGTTCGCTTTGTCAGACCAACGTTCCCTGATTCCCTAATCTAGTCCTAGCCAAAAAGCACAGTGGAAAGCACACATTATGGCAGAACTGAGTGTATCAGCAGTGAAATATGTGCGTTAAGCACTATTTGGTGGGGGGAGGGTGTCTTCTAAGTCTACCTCTGAGAACGCTCCCCTGAAGCCTGGATGAAGCCCTCACTCTTCTTCTTTCTTAATGACGTAACTTCTGTTGCCTTGTCTCTCAGTTCTTCTCATTGCTCTCTCCCAACCCCCCACCCCATCCCCCTCCTCCATGAGACACTACTTGTTTCTCTCTCAATATGGACAGAATCCAAAGGCTGTGAATGTCTGGCCAGCTGTGGCTCCTCGAGGCCCAGGGGAGAAGGGGAGGGATCAGTCGGCCTAAGTCCTGCCCACGCAGCACCAGAAAGGCCGCTTATACCGAATCTTCTGACTAGGTGTCAGATGCCAGGGAACCGTAGTACCCCCAGACTTCTAGCAGCCCCCCGCTAACAACCTCTAGTTGCCAAAAGGCACATCGGATTTCACCCGTGTCTTTGTAGAATGTGAGAACTGGGCTGAGAGGCTCCCGGCACGGCCAGAGAATGGCAGGCAGGGTGTGTGGTGGGAGAGGCAGCGGCAGCGGTGGCCTCTGGTCAGAGTTTGGCCATGTATAGAGAAGCAGCGTGACTCAGTGGAAAAAGCATGGGCTTTGAAGTCGGAGGTCCTGGGTTCAAATCCCGGCTCGGCCACTTGTCAGCTGTGTGACTTTGGGCAAGTCACTTAAGCTTCTCTGGGCCTCAGTTCCCTCATCTGTAAAATGGGGATTAAGACTGTGAGCCCCCTGTGGGACAGCCTGATCACCTTGTAACCTCCCCAGAGCTTAGAACAGTGCTTTCTAAGCACTGTTCCCTTCCCCACAGCACATGTATATATGTTTGTACATATTTATTACTCTATTTATTTATTTATTTATTTTACTTGTACATATCTATTCTATTTAGTTTATTTTGTTAGTATGTTTGGTTTTGTTCTCTGTCTCCCCCTTTTAGACTGTGAGCCCACTGTTGGGTAGGGACTGTCTCTATATGTTGCCAACTTGGACTTCCCAAGCGCTTAGTACAGTGCTCTGCACACAGTAAGCGCTCAATAAATACGATTGATGATGCTGCTGCTGATGCTTTGTACATGGTAAGTGCTTAATAAATGCCATCATTATTATTATGTATCTATCCCTTTGCCTGTCCTCCCTCCAAGCCCCGAAACACTTATGTACATATTTATTTATTTATTTTACTTGTACATATCTATCCTATTTATTTTATTTTGTTGGTATGTTTGGTTTTGTTCTCTGTCTCCCCCTTTTAGACTGTGAGCCCACTGTTGGGTAGGGACTGTCTCTATGTGTTGCCAATTTGTACTTCCCAAGCGCTTAGTACAGTGCTCTGCACATAGTAAGCGCTCAATAAATACGATTGATGATGATGATGATGATGCTTTGTACATAGTAAGTGCTTAATAAATGCCATCCTTATTGTTATGTATCTGTCCCTTTGCTCGTCCTCCCTCCGAGCCCCGAAGCACTCATGTACATATCTGTCGTTGTACTGATGTCTGTCTCCCAGACTCTAGACTGTGAGCTCCTTTTGGGCAGAGAATGTCACTCTTTATTGTTGAATTGTACTTTCCCAAGAGCTTAGTACAGTGTTCTGCACACAGTAAGCGCTCAATAAATACGACTGAATGGACGAATGAATGTGCGAATGTCTAGGCAGGCTGTCCTGATGTGAACAGCTGTGAGGCAGGGATGGAGACCAACGACCCAGTTAAAGAAATGAAAAAAACAAATGTATGGAGTCAGGGGGAGGCAGGGGAAGAGAAAGAGAGACGGAGACGGAGACAGAGAGGCAGAGGTTGAAGTGAGGAGGAGGGGGAAAGGTCACTAAGGGGAATTAGTTTCCCCATATCTCCTCAGGCTGCCATCTTTGGCATGAAACAGGGTTCACCCTGTCGTCCGTGGAACTCTGCTGTCCTCTCCTGCCCAACCATCATATCACCCCAATTCTGGCGCTCGACTAAGTCGTGTTTAAAATAATAATGGCATTTATTAAGCGCTTACTATGTGCAAAGCACTGTTCTAAGCGCTGAGGAGGTTACAAGGTGATCAGGTTGTCCCACGGGGGGCTCACAGTCTTAATCGCCATTTTCCAGATGAGGTAACTGAGGCCCAGAGAAGTTAAGTGACTTGCCCAAAGTTACACGGCTGACAATTGGCAGAGCCGGGATTTGAACCCATGACCTCTGACTCCAAAGCCCGGGCTCTTTTCCACTGAGCCACGCTGCTTCTCTTATTTATTGAGTTCTTGAGTTCTTACTTTGTGCAGAGCTTGGGAGAGTGCCACATAAGAAGAAAAAGACACATTCCCTGCCCGCAGTGAGCTTACGGTCTAGAGCGGGAGACAGACATTAATATAAATTTAACAATTACAGATATGTACATAAGTGCTGTGAGGTTTGGGGGTGGGGGGAATGGATAAAGTCAGACACCCGCACGCTAACAATATTTGGTGATATCCCTGCCTTTTTTTAATAATAATAATAATGTTACAAGGTGATCAGGTTGTCCCACGGGGGGCTCACAGTCTTAATCCCCATTTTACAGATGAGGTAACTGAGGCACAGAGAATAATAATAATAATAAGGGTATTTATTAAGCACTTACTATGTGCAAAGCACTGTTCTAAGCGCTGGGGGGGGATACATGGTGATCAGGTTGGCCCACGTGGGGCTCACAGTCTTAATCCCCATTTTACAGATGATGATGATGATGGCATTTGTTAAGCGCTTACTATGTGCAAAACACTGTTCTAAGCGCCCGGGGGGTGGGGGGGTGGGGGGATACACGGTGATCAGGTTGGCCCACGTGGGGCTCACAGTCTTAATCCCCATTTTACAGATGATGATGATGATAGCATTTGTTAAGCGCTTACTGTGTGCAAAGCACTGTTCTAAGCGCTGGGGGGATACACGGTGATCAGGTTGTCCCACGTGGGGCTCACAGTCTTAATCCCCATTTTACAGATGAGGGAACTGAGGCTCAGAGAAGTTACGTGACTTGCCCAAGGTCACACAGCAGACGTGTGGTCGAGCCGGGATTCAAACCCATGACCTCTGACTCCAAAGCCCAGGCTCTTTCCACTGAGCCACGCTGCGTCTCGTCAAGCACTTGGCAATTGTAGACAGGCTCCCTGCCCACAAGGAGCTTACAGTCTACAGGGAGGAACAGTCATTAAAATAAATTATAGAGAGAGGAAATAACAGAGTATCAGGAGATCCATACACCAGAAGCCAAAGGGTTGGTCCCTGCACTCGGGGGCGGGGGGCTAGCTAATGAGGGAGTCAGGCAGGCATCAATTATTTACAAATAGAGGGAGCAGAAGGAAGACCAAAGATACCACAGGTAAGAGTGCAAGTATGTCAGGATGAAATAGCTGACTAAATAAAAATAATAATAATGACGATGATGGCATTTATTAAGCGCTTACTATGTGCAAAGCACGGTTCTAAGCGCTGGGGAGGTTACAAGGTGATCAGGTTGTCCCACGGGGGGCTCACAGTCTTAATCCCCATTTTACAGATGAGGTAACTGAGGCATAGAGAAGTTAAGTGACTTGCCCAAAGTCACACAGCTGACAATTGGTGGAGCCGGGATTTGAACCCATGACCTCTGCCTCCAAAGCCTGTGCTCTTTCCACTGAGCCACACTGCTTCTCCCACAGCTTCTCCTAAATAATTGATGTACCATTGATGATACATAAATTCATTAGTGCTCCAGGTGGGTGGAATTATCTAAGTGCTAAAAGGGAGGTGGTTGAGATGCTACACCACATGTCTGCTGTGTGGCCTTGGGTAAGTCACTTAAGTTCTCTGGGCCTCAGTTCCATCATCTGTAAAATGGGGATTAAGAGTGTGAGCTCCATGTGGGACAGGGACTGTGTCAGATCTGATTAACTTGTACCTACCCCAGTACTTAGAATAGTGCTTGGCATATAGTATGCGCTTAACAAGTACCATAATAATTATTTTTTTAGATGACACCATTTGGGGTGCTGGGAATTAATCAGGGAAGGCATTTGGGGGAAGCTTGGATTTTAGGAGGACTTTAACGGTGGGAAGAACTGTGGTCTGATGGATTTGAAGTGGGAATGACTTCTAGGCAGGAGATGGGAGACTCAGAAGTGAGCTAGAGTTACAGGGAGAGCTGGGGAGGAGTAAAGAGTGGGAGCTGGGGAGTGGTGGGTGAAGAGAGCTGATATCTAAAACGGCAAGGGCTAGTGGTGGGACAGTTGGGAGGAGGAATGGGTTTAAGAGAAGCAGTGTTGCCTAAGGGAAAGAGTCTAGGCCTGGGAGTGAGGGGACCTAGGTTCTAATCCTGCCTCCACCAGCACCTGCCAGTTGTGTGATTTGGGGCGAGTCATTTAACTTTCTGCACTTGAGTTTCCTCATCTGTAAAATGGGGATTCAGTACCTGCTTTCCCTCCCCATTAGACTGTGAGCCCCATGAGGGGCTGGGACTACATCTAACCTGTCTCGTATCTACCCCGGTGCTTAGTACACAGTAACCGTTTGTTTGTTATGGTATTTGTTAAGTGCTTACTCTGTTTCAAGCACTGTTTTAAGTGCTAGGGTAATAATGATGGCATTTGTTGAGCGCTTACTACGTTCGAAGCACTGTCAGGTGGGACGTAGGTTTGACAAGCGCTTGACAAATACCGCAATTATTCAGGTGAAAAAGTGAAGGCAGCAGATATCTACAACTCATTCAGGGTGTTCAGACAGGAATGGGCACAGGGAACTGGGGGGGAAAGCTGGAGGGGGCTGTGAAATCCACAGAAGGCTCTTTTAAAAATAAGAGCGGCGAGTAGGCAGTTGGGAAGGAGCTGTCCCGTGAGGGCGAGAGTTTGAAGATAACGGTAAGGGTGGGGAGGAAAGTGGGTGTGTGTATTTTTAGGAAGTGAGAGAGGATGGGGCCAGAGGCGTGGGGAGAAGGGAGTAGGCTTTGAGAGCAGCCGGGAGGTTTCCGCTTAAGAGGTGGCTGGGAAGGAGGAGGAAGAGGAGGGGGTAGAAAAGCAGTGAAGAGGTTATGGAGAAATTTGGGGAAATTCCCACCTGGTGGTTTTTATTTGCTAACAAAATAATTGCTGAGGTCACTGGGGGTTAGGGAGGGAGGCAATAGGGGCTCTAGGAGGGAGTTCAATATTTAGATTAGTTGGTGGGGACTAGGAGTGTGGAGTTTTGGTTTTTTTAATGTTATTTGTTAGGTGCTTACTTTGTGCCAGGCACTGTAATAATAATAATAATGCACTTACTATGTGTCCAGCACTGTTCTAAGCCCTGAAGTAGATACATAATAATCAGGTCAGAGTCCCTGTCCCATGAGCCCCACGTGGGGCTCACAGTCTAAGTTGGAGGAGAACACATATCGAATCCCCGTTTTACAGTTGAGGAGACTGAGGAACAGAGAAGTGAAGTGACTTGCCCGAGGTCAAACAGCAAGCAAGTGGCAGAGCCAGGATTATAACCCAGGCCCTCTGAATCCCAGGCCGGCGCGGTTTCCACTAGGCTAGGCTGCTTCTCAGCGGGTGAGGGAGGAATAGAAGAGTTGCTTAATACGGGAGGCAGATGGATTCTGGCCACAGAGGGAATTAGAAATGGCAGAAGTTGAACTGGTGGCTGGATCTTGGCCAGTGTTGCTCAACGGCCCAAGTTCAGGAGTGGGGGAGGTGGACCGGAGTGGGGGCGAAGGGCGATCCAGAGCTGGGGATAGGTGATGTGAGGTTAGGAAAGAGATATGGGGGACAAGAGAGTTGAGTTTGGCGAGGAGGGTGGTATTGAGGGAGTGGACTTTATCATCAGAGGAGAGGAGGGATTCCAGGAGGGGTACGGTAGCCTGGAACAAGCAGAGGGGTCCAAGGTCTAGAGGTGATGACTGGGGGAGGGAGGGGGTGAGGACAGGATTCAGGGGCGAGATGCTATGGGGGAGGTGGAAAGTTAGAAGATTTTTTTTTAGCATTTATTAGGCACTTCCAAGCACTGTTCTAAGCGCTGGTTGGATAGTGGTAAATCAGAGTTTATGAGATTAGAGAGGGTAAGAGATTAAAGAATCATTTGGCCTAGTGGAGCTAGAAGACCTGGGTTTTAATCCCAACTCTTCCCTTCCACATGCCTGCTGTGTGACCTGGGGAAAATCACTGAACTGCTCCGGGTCTCAGTTTCCTTATCTATAAAATGGAGTTTCAATACCTGTTCTCCCTTCTACTTAGAGCCTAGGGTAGGACGGGGACTGTGTTTGACCTAATTATCTTGTATCTAGCCTAGTGCTTAGTACAGTGCTTGGCATAAAGCAAGCCCTTAACAAATATCACCGCTCTTATTAGGATTGGGCAGGGAGGTAAGAGGAGAACAATAATAATAATAATTGTATTTTTTATGGTATTTGTAAAGTGCTTACTCTGTGTCAAACACTATTCTAAGCGCTGGGGTAGATAATAATAATAATGATGGCATTTATTGAGCGCTTACTATGTATCAGGTTTGGACAGTCCCTGTTGCAATCCTGGCTCTGCCACTTGTCTGCTGTGTGACCTTGGGCAAGTCACTTCACTGGGCCTCAGTGACCTCATCTGTAAAATGGGGATTGAAACTGTGAGCCCCACGTGGGACCGGTACTGTGTCCAACCCGATCTGCTTGTATTCACCCCAGCACTAAGTACAGTGCCTGGCACGCAGTTAAGCGCTTAACAAATACCATCATTTATTTATTTAATGAATTAATATTTTTATGGGGCTCCTAGTCTAAATAGGAAGGAATATAATTTAATTCTCATTTTCCCTTTTCCAGCAAGCGACTGGCAGAGTGAGGATTGGAAGCGCTCAGTATGTGTCAAGCACTGTACTTCCTCTGGGTCATTCATTCATTCATTCAATCGTATTTATTGAGCGTTTACTGTGTGCAGAGCACTGTACTAAGCGCTTGGAAAGTACAATTCAGCAACGAATAGAGACAATCCCTGCCCAATAAAGAGCTCACCGTCCAGCACGGCACCGTCTCCCCGGCTAGGTTGTAGACTCCTCGAGGGGAGGGACCGTGTCTCTTACTTTGAATGTACTCTCCTAAGCGCTTAGTGCAGTGCAGCAGCCTAGTGGAGCTAGAATAATAATAATAATAATAATAATAATGGCATTTATTAAGTGCTTACTATGTGCCAAGCACTGTTCTAAGCGCTGGGAAGGTTACAAGGTGATCAGGTTGTCCCACGGGGGGCTCACAGTCTTAATCCCCATTTTGCAGATGAGGTCACTGAGGCCCAGAGAAGTGAAGTGACTTGCCCAAGGTCACACAGCTGGCGGAGCCGGGATTTGAACCCTTGACCCGTGACTCCAAAGCCCGGGCTCTTTCCACTGAGCCACGCTGCTTCTCTGGACCTGGGTTCATTCATTCATTCATTCAATCGTATTTATTGAGCACTTACTGTGTGCAGAGCACTGTACTAAGCGCTTGGGAAGTACAAGTCTAATCTTCAGCTAGTAAAAAGTGATATGCGGGAGTGCTTACTATATGCCAACTACTGTACTAAACGTGGGGGCAGATGCGAAATAATCAGTCCCCGTCCCACATGGGGCTCACAGTCTAAGCGGGAGGGAGAACAGGAGTTCATTGACTTTGGTATTTAAGTGCTCACTATGTGCCAGGCACTGTACTAAGTGCTGGGGTGGATCCAAGCAAATCAGGCTGGACACAGTCTCTGTCCCACATGAGGCTTAGAGCCTTTATCCCCATTTTACAGATGAGGGAACTCGGGCCCAGAGAAGTGAGGTGACTGGCCCAAGAGCACTGTCCAAGTCGGCAACATATAGAGCCCCAACAGTGGGCTCACAATCTAGAACAAAACAAAACATATGAACGAAATACAATAAATAATAATAATAATAATGGCATTTATTAAGTGCTTACTATGTGCAAAGCACTGTTCTAAGCGCTGGGGAAGTTACAAGGTGATCAGGTTGTCCCACGGGGGGGCTCCCAGTCTTCATCCCCATTTTCCAGATGAGGGAACTGAGGCCCAGAGAAGTGAAGTGACTTGCCCAAAGTCACGTGGCTCAGTGGAAAGAGCGTGGGCTTGGGAGTCAGAGGTTACGGGTTCAAACCCCGGCTCCACCACTTGTCAGCTGTGTGACTTTGGGCAAGTCACTTCACTTCTCTGGGCCTCAGTTACCTCATCTGGAAAATGGGGGTGAAGACTGTGAGCCCCAAGTGGGACAACCTGATCACCTTGTAACCTCCCCAGTGCTTAGAACAGTGCTTTGCACATAGTAAGCGCTTAATAAATGCTATTATTATTATTATTATTATTAAGTGGCGGAGCTGGGATTTGAACCTCCAGGAGGCCTTCCCAGACTGAGCCCCTTCCTTCCTCTCCCCCTCGTTCCCCTCTCCATCCCCACCATCTTACCTCCTTCCCTTCCCCACAGCACCTGTATATATGTATATATGTTTGTACATATTTATTACTCTATTTATTTATTTATTTATTTATTTTACTTGTACATATCTATTCTATTTATTTTATTTTGTTAGTATGTTTGGTTTTGTTCTCTGTCTCCCCCTTTTAGACTGTGAGCCCACTGTTGGGTAGGGACTGTCTCTCTATGTTGCCAACTTGTACTTCCCAAGCGCTTAGTCCAGCGCTCTGCACACAGTAAGCGCTCAATAAATACGATTGATGATGATGATGATGATGACTGTATATGTTGCCAACTTGTACTTCCCAAGCGCTTAGTCCAGTGCTCTGTACACAGTAAGCGCTCAATAAATACGATTGATGATGATGATGATGATGATGAACCCGTGACCTCCGACTCCGAAGCCCGGGCTCTTTCCACTGAGCCACGCTGCTTCTCTAAATATGCACAAATATGTGTAAATATGTACAAATGAATAAATAGAGTAATAAATACATACAAACGTACAGACAGATGCTGTGGGGAGGGGAGCCCACTGTTGGGTAGGGACCGTCTCTATATGTTGCCAACTTGCACTTCCCAAGCGCTTAGTCCAGTGCTCTGCACCCAGTAAGCGCTCAATAAATACGATTGATGATGCTGATGAACCCGTGACCTCCGACTCCAAAGCCCGGGCTCTTTCCACCGAGCCACGCTGCTTCTCTAAATATGCACAAATATGTGTAAATATGTGCAAATGAATAAATAGAGTAATAAGTACATACAAACGTACAGACAGGTGCTGTGGGGCAGGGAAGGAGGTTAATCCGTGGCTCAGTGGAAAAGAGCCCGGGCTTTGGAGTCAGGGGTCATGGGTTTGAATCCCGGCTCCGCCACATGTCTGCTGTGTGACCTTAGGCAAGTCCCTTCAAGGCCCTGCTGAGAGCTCACCTCCTCCAGGAGGCCTTCCCAGACTGAGCCCCTTCCTTCCTCTCCCCCTCGTCCCCCTCTCCATCCCCCCATCTTACCTCCTTCCCTTCCCCACAGCACCTGTATATATGTTTGTACATATTTATTACTCTATTTAGTTATTTTACTTGTACATATCTATTCTATTTATTTTATTTTGTTAGTATGTTTGGTTTCGTTCTCTGTCTCCCCCTTTTAGACTGTGAGCCCACTGTAGGGTAGGGACTGTCTCTCTATGTTGCCAATTTGTACTTCCCAAGCGCTTAGTACAGTGCTCTGCACCTAGTCAGCGCTCAATAAATATGATTGATGAGGATGCAGTCACTTCACTTCTCTGCGCCTCAGTTCCCTCATCTGGAAAATGGGGATAAGACTGTGAGCCCTACGTGTGACGACTTCATCATCATCAATCGTACTTATTGAGCACTTACTATGTGCAGACTAAGCACTGGACTAAGCGCTTAGCACTTCATCATCATCATCATCATCATCAATCGTATTTATTGAGCGCTTACTATGTGCAGAGCACTGGACTAAGCGCTTAGCACTGGACTAAGCGCTTAGCACTGGACTAAGCGCTTAGCACTTAATCACCTTGGATCATCATCATCATCATCAATCGTATTTATTGAGTGCTTACTATGTGCAGAGCACTGGACTAGCGCTTGGGAAGTCCAAATTGGCAACACATAGAGACAGTCCCTACCCTACTCACAGTCTAAAATCAATCAATCAATCAATCAATCGTATTTATTGAGCGCTTACTATGTGCAGAGCACTGTACTAAGCGCTTGGGAAGTACAAATTGGCATCACATAGAGACAGTCCCTACCCAACAGTGGGCTCACAGTCTAAAAGGGGGAGACAGAGAACAAAACCAAACTTACCAACAAAATAAAAGCAGTAGGATAGATATGTCCAAGCAAAATAAATAGAGTAATAAATACGTACAACCATATATACATATATACAGGTGCTGTGGGGAAGGGAAGGAGGTAAGGATCGCCCCCCCCCCCCCAGCGCTTAGAACAGTGCTCTGCACATAGTAAGCGCTTAACAAATGCCATTATTATTATTATTATTGTGATGATGATAATGATTATTATTATGATTATCATCATCATTATTATTATTGTTGTTATTATTATTATTATTATTATTACAATCCCAGCTCCCACTGGGAGCTGTGCGACCTGGGGTAAAATCACGGAACCTCTGTGGGCGGCGGTCGATTCGGGGTTGCGGCCGCCAGGGGGCGCCATGCAGCCGTCCAGGGCGCGGGGGCGCGCTCGCGGCGGCGGCGGCGGCGGCGGCGGCGGGCGGGAGCGCGCACGCGGCGGTGTCACGAGGCCGGCGCGCGGCGGCCCCGGTAGCGGGCGCGAGCGTGCGGAGCCCCGGGCCTTCCCGACCCCGGCGCCGACCATGTACCGCTCCCTTTACGCCTTCAGCTCCGCGGAGCCCAACTCGCTGCGCTTCGGCGCCGGGGAGACCTTCCTCATCCTGGAGCGAAGCAATGAGCATTGGTGGCTGGCCAGCCGGGCCCGGAGCGGGGAAACCGGCTACATCCCGCCCGCCTACCTCCATCGCATCCAGGTGACGACGGGGCCCCATTCCGCCCAGACGGGGACGGCCCGGGATTAGCCCGTCCCAGCTCTCCTTATACCATGAGCGCTTACTATGTACTAAGCGCTGGGGAGGGTACAAGGTTGGCCCATGGCGGGGGGCGGGGAGGCCCACAGTCTTCAGCCCCCCGCCAGAATATATATATGTATATATGGTTGTACATATTTATTACTCTAT
Source organism: Tachyglossus aculeatus (assembly GCF_015852505.1). NCBI lineage: Eukaryota > Metazoa > Chordata > Mammalia > Monotremata > Tachyglossidae > Tachyglossus > Tachyglossus aculeatus. The sequence continues at coordinate 95,368,353 of NC_052101.1, read as the reverse complement.
TTATTTATTTATTTTACTTGTGCATATCTATCCTATTTCTTTTATTTTGTTGGTATGTTTGGTTTTGTTCTCCGTCTCCCCCTTTTCGACTGGGAGCCCACTGTTGGGTAGGGACTGGCTCTATATGTTGCCGACTTGTACTTCCCAAGCGCTTAGTACAGTGCTCTGCACACAGTAAGCGCTCAATAAATACGATTGATGATGATGATGTAGATATGTTTGTACATATTTGTTACTCTATTTATTTATTTATTTTACTTGGACATATCTATCCTATTTCTTTTATTTTGTTGGTATGTTTGGTTTTGTTCTCCGTCTCCCCCTTTTCGACTGGGAGCCCACTGGTGGGTAGGGACTGGCTCTATGTGTTGCCAATTTGGACTTCCCAAGCGCTTAGTCCAGTGCTCTGCACACAGGAAGCGCTCAATAAATACGATTGATGATGATGATGTAGATATGTTTGTACATATTTATTACTCTATTTTGCTTGTACACATCTATTCTATTTCTTTTCTTTTGTTGGTATGTTTGGTTTTGTTCTCCGTCTCCCCCTTTTAGACTGGGAGCCCAATGGTGGGTAGGGACTGTCTCTGTATGTTGCCAATTTGGACTTCCCAAGCGCTTAGTCCAGTGTTCTGCACATAGTAAGCGCTCAATAAATATGATTGATTGATAACAATAATAAATTTTAAACTGTGAGCCCACTGTTGGGTAGGGACTGTCTCTATGTGTTGCCGATTTGGACTTCCCAAGCGCTTAGTCCAGTGCCCTACACAGAGTAAGCGCTCAATAAATACGATTGATGGTGATGATGATGTATATATGTTTGTACAGATTTATTACTCTATTTATTTGTTTTACTTGTCCATATCTATTCTGTTTCTTTGATTTTGTTAGCAGCGTGACTCAGTGGAAAAAGCATGGGCTTTGAAGTCGGAGGTCCTGGGGTCAAATCCCGGCTCAGCCACTTGTCAGCTGTGTGACTTTGGGCAAGTCACTTAAACTTCTCCGGGCCTCAGTTCCCTCATCTGTAAAATGGGGATTAAGACTGTGAGCCCCCTGTGGGACAGCCTGATCACCTTGTAACCTCCCCAGAGCTTAGAACAGTGCTTTCTAAGCACTGTTCCCTTCCCCACAGCACCTGTATATATGTATATATGTTTGTACATATTTATTACTCTATTTATTTATTTATTTTACTTGTCCATATCTATTCTATTTCTTTGATTTTGTTAGTACGTTTGGTTTTGTTCTCTGTCTCCCCCTTTTAGACTGGAAGCCCAATGGTGGGTAGGGACTGTCTCTAGATGTTGCCAATTTGGACTTCCCAAGTGCTTAGTCCAGTGCTCTGCACATAGTAAGTGCTCAATAAATATGATTGATTGATTGATAATAATAAATTTTAGACTGTGAGCCCACTGTTGGGTAGGGACTGTCTCTATATGTTGCCAATTTGTACTTCCCAAGCGCTTAGTACAGTGCTCTGCTCAGAGTAAGCGCTCAATCAATACGATTGATGATGATGATGATCCCCATTTTACAGAGAGGCCCATCCATCGGTCGTGTTTATTGAGCGCTCGCTGTGTGCGGAGCACTGGACTAAGCACTTGGGAAGTCCAAGTTGGCAACATAGAGAGACAGGCCCTACCCAGCAGTGGGCTCGCAGTCTAACGAAGCGACTTGCCCAAAGTCACCCAGCTGACGATTGGTGGAGCCGGGATTTGAACCCATGACCTCCTCCTTGTGAGCCCACTGTTGGGTAGGGACTGTCTCTTTATGTTGCCAACTTGGACTTCCCAAGCGCTTAGGACAGTGCTCTGCACACAGTAAGCGCTCAATAAATACGAGTGATTGATTGATTGATTGCCACTGCGCCACGCTGCTTCTCTTCTCCTCTCCCTCCCATCGCCCCTTGGCCTGTGGGTAGCTTGAGGTTCCCAAGACCCAGGTTTAAAAAAGAAAGGAGGGCCAGTCGGACGATGGATGCCCTGCAGGAGATTGGGACTAGCCGTCACGGAGAGGGGCTGTTAGGAAATGGGGGCTCAGGTGTAGCCACCTCCCTCTCCTCCGCCCACACCAGCTCCAGGTGAGCGGGACTCTCCAGCCACTGCATCTGAACCACAGAGGCCACGGGATCATCAGGAGCGGAGCCGGAGGCCAATGCCTTGGTTTTCATCATCATCATCATCATCAATTGTATTGAGCTCTTACTGTGTGCAGAGCACTGTACTAAGCGCTTGGGAAGTACAAATTGGCAACATCTAGAGACAGTCCCTACCCAACAGTGGGCTCACAGTCTAAAAGGGGGAGACAGAGAACAAAACCAAACATACTAACAAAATAAAATAAATAGAATAGATATGTCCAAGTAAAATAAAAAAATAGACTAATAAATATGTACAAACATATATACATATATACAGGTGCTGTGGGGAAGGGAAGGAGGTAAGATGGGGGGATGGAGAGGGGGACGAGGGGGAGAGGAAGGAAGGGGCTCAGTCTGGGAAGGCCTCCTGGAGGAGGTGAGCTCTCAGCAGGGCCTTGGTTTTCTTGTCATAGTGATAGTGGTTCATTGGTTTTGTTTTTAAACGGTACTTGTTAAGTGCTTACTATGTGCCAGGCACTGTATTAAGCTCTGGGGTGGCTATGATTGATTGATTGATTAATCATTTATAAACTAGACTGTTAATGAATTCATCTTTACATTTCAGAAACCCCAATAAATTATTTTAGATACTATATAGTCCCATCCATCAGTATGTAAAAAGGGATCTTCTGTTATGCTCTCCCAAGTGCCTAGTACAGAGTTCTGCACACAATTAGGTGCTCAGTAAATTTCACTGATTGAATGGTGGATTCAAACATGTCAAGGAATGTACAGTTAACTTCCCACACCTGCAAGTTGTGTTGTCATTACAGATTCTCATAAGGCATCTAGAAGCAGCGTGGCTCAGTGGAAAGGGCCCGGGCTTTGGAGTCAGAGGTCATGGGTTCGAATCTTGGCTCTGCCACATGTCTGCTGTGTGACCTTAGGCAAGTCACTTAACTTCTCTGAGCCTCAGTTCCCTCATCTGTAAAATGGGGTTAAAGCTGTGAGCCCCACGTGGGACAACTTGATCACCTTGTACCCCCCCAGCGCTTAGAACAGTGCTTTGCACATAGTAAGCGCTTAACAAATGCCATTATATATATGCAAGCTGATCAGGTTGGACACAGTCCCTGCCCACATAGGGCTCACAGTCTTAACCCCCGTTTTACAGATGAGGTAACTGAAGCCCAGACAGAGAATTGAAGTGACTTGCCCAAGGTCACACAGCAGACAAGGGGCAGAAACTGGGATTAGGACCCAGGTCCTCGGATTGCTAGGCCTGGGTTCTTTCATCTAGGCCCCGCTGCTTCTACCAGACCGAGCACTTGCTATGGGAAAAGTACTGGGAAAGAACCATTCGTTCCTTCAGTCATATTTATTGAGCGCTTCCTGTGTGCAGAGCACTGTACCAAATGCTTGAACTACATGGAGGAGGTATAGTATTGCCTTTGGACTGGCTCTCCAATGTCCTCAGGGAGACCATCTTTGCAGGGGATTGTGGTGATTGCTCTGGCCTTGTTAGTAATATTCTGCCAACTCCCCGCCCGCCCCGCCAAAAAAAATCCAAAATTCTGGTCTCACGCTCTCCTCTGCAATTAAGAGCTATTTAAAGGCCATAAAAATTCTGAAAACGTTCACATTGGTCAGCAAGAACACTGGGAAGGGGAGCTGCTGTATAGCCAGTTTCACTTCTGTCATACCCAGCTTGCATTCATTGCTCTTCCCAAGTTAACCTTGTAACTGGTCCTTGCTTGCGATTCTCCCATCTCTGACTCGTCGCTTATATCCTCCCCCTCAAATCGGTCAGAACAGGCCCCTCCTGAAGTCACCTCTTCCGAGAGAGATTCCCTGACTAATCTCCACCTTTGTGGTCACGTCACCTTATCGCCCACCGTAGCACGCAAAATAATTTGTTCACCGAATTGCTTACTTGTATTTTTTTTATTCTTCGTAAGCAACACGGTCTCTACTTAAAATATACTGGGGTGTGGGGGTGTGGAGACAGAGACACAGTAATTTACAAATAGAAGGAAGAAGTGCTCAGTATGTAAAATGATATGCGCAAGAGTGCTAAGATGGTGCAAAAGTGTTGCGATAATAGGGAGGATGTGATCTAAGGAGAATAAAGACTAATTGAGGGTAGGCTCTTGGAGGAGATGAGATTTCACAAGGATCTTGAAGAAGGGAAAGAACGGGGGGCATTTATTTGAAGGGGGAGGGAGTTCCAAGTAGGAAGGAGGACGTGAGGCAGACGGATGAAAGTGAGGTATAGTGAGACAGTGAACATAGGAGAAATGGAGAGTGTGAGCTGGGGTGTAGTGAGAAAAGAGAGTGGAGGGAGAGAGCTGATGGAGACCTCAAAGCCAATGGTCAGGAGTGTCCAAAAACTCCTCACTATTGGCTTCAAAACTCTCCATCACCTTGCCCCCTCCTACCTCACCTCCCTTTTCTCCTACATCCCAGCCCGCACACTCTGCTCCTCTGGTGCTAACCTTCTCACTGTGCCTCCTTCTTGCCTGCCCCGCTGTCGACCCCTGGCCTACGTCCTACTCTGGCCTGGAATGCCCTTGTTCCTCAAATCTGCCAAACAATCACACTTCCCCCCTTCAAAGCCCAACTGAAGGCTTACCTTCTCCAAGAGGCCTTCCCAGACTAAGCCCCCTTTTTCCTCAGCTTCCCCTCCCCATCACCCTGACTCGCTCCCTTTCCTGTACTCCCTTCCCCGCCCCACAGCACTTGTGTATATATTTACATAACTATAATTCTATTTATATTAATGCCTGTTTACTTGTTTTGTTGTGTATGTATCTATAATTCTATGTATTTATAATGATGCTATTGATGTCTGTTTACTTGTATTGATGTTTGTTTACTTGTTTTGATGTCTGTCTCCCCCCCTTCTAGGCTGTAAGCTGGTTGTGGGCCGGGATTGTCTCTGTTGCTGAATTGTACTTTCCAAGCGTTTAGTACAGTGCTCTGCGCACAGTAAGCGCTCAATAAATACAAATGAATGAGTGAATGACAGGGGTAACCATTAGAGGTTTCTGAGGCATGGAGAAGTGTGCAGAATGGCCTTTGAGTATTTGTCAAAAATGTGTCCACTTCCCTCATTAGATTGAAAACTTTTTGAAAACAGGAACTGGGTCTTCAACTTCCATTGCATGTTCCCAAGCCCTGAGTTTAGGTCTATGCTTACAATAGGTGCCCAGATGCTGTTGATAAATGTTCTGTGGCAGAATAAGCCTCATGATGAGACCAAATCCCAGTAGTACATCCATGTGCTGGCTGAGCTGCATTTGATTAACATATTAAATTCCATTCCCTAGTTTGACAGTTGAGTTACCACACTGGTACTGTTTGGAACATGCTTTCTCAGCAGTTGTCATATTTAATGCCCCTGTAATTTTTTGTTTGTTTAGTCCACTGTAAAGCTCAGTTTTTCATGGTTTTAGCCTATTACATTTAAAAACATTCCCCAGTTTGTGGGTTTAGGACTGACCACTGGCAGAGGATTTGGTGACTGAGGAAGGTAAGGAGTTGGGATGCTAAGGAACAGCTGGTCTCCTTTTGGAAGTCAATCAATCATATTTATTGAGTGCTTATTGTGTGCAGAGTACTGCACTATACTCTTGACTGTAAGCTCATTGTGGGCAGGGGATGTTTTGTCTGTTATATTGTTGTGTTGAACTCTCCCAAGCGCTTCGTACAGTGCCCTCCACACAGTGCGTGCTCAATAAATATGATTGATTGATTAGTAAGTGCTTGGGAGAGAGTACAGTACAATCCAGGTGCTACCAGAGATGGCCTCCTGGTTTAGGAGGCTACTGAGCTGGTAGTGGACCCTTTGTCTTCCAACATCCAATGCAGAGTTTCAGCGATCCAAGTAGTTATTATTATCAACAATTGAGTGCCCACAGGTGGCAAAGCATTGTGCTAGGGCCCTTGGGTACTTGTTAGAGAATAGTCACAGTTTTTGACTTACAGTCTAATCTGGGGTGTAATATGAATGAACATAAAATTATTCTAAATGCCCAGAAGGGCAGGGAGGTGATATAGTGGATAAGAGTAGGGAGGCCGGTCCATATATTCAGGTGAGTTTCGAGAAAAGCTAAGACTCTGGAGAGAGCAGCTGGTGTTTGAGGTGGTGTCCTGTGGGTGACAGTGAATTATTTGGGCTTGAAGTTCTAATCACACACACCCCCTCCACTTTGCCCAAATCTGGGGCAAACCCTCAAGTTCTTATTCCACGGACACCACCAAGAATAGCACGGACCACACAGAGATGGATAGAGCAGTACTAAGGTCTTTACTGGAGAGCTGATGCATGCACAGAATGGGGTGGGAGAGAGAGAGAGAGTATCCATTCAATAAAGTCTCTGGTCCTGGGACAGGTGCAGGGACTGACTGTCCTTCTCTATCACTTGAACAATGACTGGAATGTCCACCCAGCACTGGGGAGTTGACTAGATAGATGAGCGCTATCAATGATTTAATTGCAGCACCCCAATCGGGGGATGTTGGCTTACATTCCTCTGTGTTTTTGATACATCTCTTTCCCGGGAGAGTTTCCCAAGACCTCCGGCCCCAGGTACATGCTGAGACTCAGGCCAGATATGGCCACTAACTACACTTCCTCAGACATAATGGTCTTCCGGATTGATCTCCTTCTGGCTAGCGGTGGGAATGAAAGACCCTGTTTATGCCCCAGATTTCCGAGGTCTCATTCTCAGAGTCTCATCTGTAGCCGTGGGAGTCATTGGCTGGAATAGGTGGCACATCAAACCCACTTCCCTTCATTTGCCTTTGGCCAAGAAGCCTCCTGGCTAAGAAATGAGTGGGGGTGGCCAATCTACGCCTTGCTCTGAGATGCTCCATTGCTCTGAGATGGTCTAGGCTTTACCCAAGGCTTAGTCTCATCTTTTGTGAAGGTTTGACTCTCCAGAATAGGAGCCCTTTAGGTCTAAGTGAAAACCCCTCTTCCTTCATCCCAGTAGGGCAGATGCCTGACTTGGTGCCCGAGCCAAAGCCACTGGGGCTTCTGGCTGGGGAAGCCTGCTGGCCCACTGCTTTAGCTGTTGGAGGTGACTGATGTCAGACTCAGCAGTGAAAAGTGATAAGAGTAACAGTTTCTCTTCTCTTCCCTTCCCCCCTCGCTCCCCCTTTTCTGGGCTGTGATGCTGAGAACAGGAATTGGTGCCTCAGAGAGCACCTCTGAGCAACACTTGCACAGTAATTTTCCCCCTTCTCTTCCCTCTCTCCCCTGTACCCCTCTTGCCCCCCCCCCCCCCCCCAGCTCTCCTCATAATTGTGCAGGAGCAGCTTGGCTACTTAGCTTGATTTGTTGTTCAAGAAAAGGAGCAATTAGCAAAATGCTGTTCTCTCTTGACAGCTTAAAACCCCCTTTTAATGGAAAGAGATGACAACCCCCTCTCCTCCCCCTGAATTCCTTTTGGAGCCTTTCTACTCAATTCAGCGTCCTTTGTGTAAGCTGCTCCCTAAACCTTGTGACGTAACCAAGAAGGTAAAGGGCAGCTGGGGGGCTGAGCACCCCAACCTCAGGCTGGAGAAGAACACCTAGTGTGGAATTGTGTCAGACAGGGAATGTCGCAAAGCACTGAAGGGTGGAGCTGCAGAGGAAAAGGCTTGTGGGTGGTTAGTTGGGTGATGGCCACGGCCCTTCGACAAATTCAGAGTGCCCCCATGGGGAAGGTGTTGCTGGAGCTTTAGAGGTGAAGACCGAAATCGTAGCAGGTACTTGGGGCAGGTACTTTAGAACGGTGCTTTGCACATAGTAAGAGCTTAATAAATGCCATTATTATTGTTATTATTATCACTTGAATTAGCATGGGGAGAAACTCCCTTGAGGGGTGCAGAAGAGGAGTTGGGAGGCTGTTTGCTTTTAGGGTAGCGCAGTCAGTCATAGGGAACCTGGAGATGATTTAGTTGCCACTCTGCCCCAGATCTGCCACCTCCAGGAAGCATTCCATGATTAGCCCCTGTCATTCTCCAGCTCATCTGCTCAATCCGTGACCCGCTCTTCACATCTCTCCGGATCTCTTTATGTTGACTATACATGTGCCTCGTCTCTCCTATTAGAGCTCTTTAGCTCCTGGAGATCAAGGGCAATGTCGTTCTTTAACATGGATCCCAAATGTCCCTATAGTGCTCTGCTCCTCATGAGAATTCAGTAATACCTGTTAAATGTCTCGTTAATGGCTTCTCCTTCGTGCCCTTTTCCTCTGCCAGCTTCAAGGTCTAGAAGTGAGGTAATCAGGGGAGTGTTGGAAGCAGGCGCTACCATGGGCAAAAAACTTTGAGGAAAGGGGAGGCGGTTGAATCAGGGATAAGAGCCTTCTCAGAGCTAGGCATCATGGAGAGAGGCTGGAGTGGAGGGCTAGGGCTCATGAGTGAAGGAAGTGTAGATGAGATTGGGATGGGGTGCAGGGCTTTGGCCTGCAAAGGAGAGGATTTTAACCAAGGCCTGGGATACAGTAGATGAGTGTGCTTTCGGTATGGTATTTGTTAAGCACTTATTATGCACCAAGCACTGTATTAAGTCTTGGGGTAAATCAAGTCAGACACTGCTGTGTGACCGTGGGCAAGTCACTTCACTTCTCTGTGCCTGTTATCTGTAAAATGGGGATTAAGACTGTGAGCCCCATGTGGGACAGGGACTGTGTCCAACTCGATTTGCTTGTACCCACCTCAGCGCCTGTCACTTAGTAAGCACTTAAATGCCATCATCATCATCATTATTATTACACAGAAGTGCTCAATAAATACGATTGAATGAATCCCACATGGGGGCTCACAGTCTAAGTGGGAGGGGGAACAGGTATTTCATCCCCATTGTACAGGTGAGGAACTGTGGGGCTGAGAAATTAAGAGACTTGCCCCAGGTCACACGGCAGGCAGGTGGCAGAGCCCTAATTATAACCCACGTCCTCTCCAACTTGTACTTCCCAAGTGCTTAGTACAGTGCTCTGCACACAGTAAGCGCTCAATAAATACGATTGATTGATTGACTCTCAGGCCTTTGCTCTTTCCATTGAGGTCATGCTCCCTGGGCTTGGTTTTAACTGAAGTGGTTTAACCTGTGGTTCCCATGTTGCTCACGTGTCGTTCTGAGTCCCAGGGTTTTTAGGTCTTTTTAATCTATTTTAGTAGTAATAATAATAATTAGAAGAAGAAAGCGAATTGTGGTATTTAAGTGCTTACTACGCACCAAGCATTGTACTAAGTGCTGAGGTAGATAAAAGTTAAGCAGAGCTCACATGGGGCTTATAGTCTAAGTAGGAGGGACATTAGGAATTGACTAGCCATTCTGCAGAGGAGGTAACTGAGTCCCAGAGAAGTTGTGACTTGCCCAGGGTCACACAGCAGGTAAGTGGTGGACCCAGGATTAGAACCCAGGGCTTCTGACTCCCAAGCCCGTGCTGTATCCACTAGACCACGCTGCTTCTCAATACCCTTTTGGTTCCGTTGTACCCATCCCTATCCCCTCTTTTCTCCCAACACTTCCCTGGGTCAGTTTTGTCCACGGACAAAATAAGCCCACACAAGAGTCCGTAATCATCTCTGTGAGCTCCGGCAGATGTTATCCACGGAAGACCAATGCCACAGAGCCATACCGAGAAGCGTTGTGGCTTAGTTCCCTGGGTTCTAATCCTGGCTAGTTCTGCCACTTGTCTGTGATCTTGGGAAAGTCATTTCACTTCTCTGGGCCTCAGTTACCCACTCTGTAAAATGGGGGTTAAGGCTGTGAACCCCATGTGGGACATGGACTGTGTCCAACCTGGTTAGCTTGAATGTACCCAAGTGCTTAGAACTGTGCCTGGCACATAATAAGCACTTAACAAATACCATAAAAAAGAAGGTGCTCAGAAGCAGCAATAAGCAGCTTCGTTCTCTAGTTATTACTATTATGATATTTGTTAAGTGCTTACTATGTGCCAATCACTGTTCTAAGCACTGGGGTAAATACAAGGTAATCAGGTTGGACACAGTCCCTGTCCCACATGGGGCTCACTGTCTTAATCCCCATTTTAAAGGTGAGGTAACTGAAGCACAGAGAAGGTCACATAGCAGACAAGTGCAGGACAGCGCAAAACTGAAGCAACGATTGCAGCTTTATTGCCAGTTTATCGAGGAGGGGTGCCACATAGGTGGTGATGGGAAGCAGCATGGCCTAGTGGCAAGAGTTCGGGCTTGGGAGTCTGAGGACGTGGATTCTAATTGCGGCTCTGCCACTTGTCTGCTGTGTGACCTTGGGTAAGTCACTTAACTTCTCTGTGTTTCAGTTACCTCATCTGTCAAACGGCGGGGGGTAGGGGGGAGGGATTAAGACTATGAGCCCCATGTGGGACAGGGACTGTATCCAACCTGATTATCTTGTATCTATCCCATCACTTGGAACAGTGCTTGACGCTTAGTAGATGCTTAATTAGTATCAACCAGAGTCACACTGACCATTACAATGTACTTGCTTATGGACACCCCACCTCGTGTACATTCTTCTGCACTTGGTCCTCTTCTCCATCTGTGTCCTTCTGTGATCGGCTAGTCAGGTGGGCTGGTGTCCGCTCCTCTCTGTCGGCCCCCCCATCTCCTGGTCTCAACTGGCCTTCTGCCTTTCATCCCTATTTGCATTCCTGGCATTCTGCCCTACATCCTTAAGAGAAGCAGCGTGGTCTAGTGGATAGAGCATCTGCCTGGAAGTCAGAAGGACTTGGATTCTAATCCTGCCTCCACACCACTTGTCTGCTGTGTGACCTTGAGCAAGTCACGTCCCTTCTCTGTGCCTCAGTCACTTTATCGGAAAATGGGGATTAAGACTGTGAGCCCCTTGTGGGCAGGGACTGTGTCCAACCTGATTAGCTCGTATTTACCCCGGTGCTTAGTACAGTGCCTGGCACATAGAAAAGGCTTAACAAATTCCATTAAAAAAAAATTGTGGCCTTCCACATTACATCCTTATCTGCCTGGTCTTCATAAGTTCTGCTGATGCCCAAACCTACATCCCCTTTCCTTTGTCAAAGCACACCCTTGCAATCTCTTTGATAAGTAAGTAGCGAAAAATGACCAAAGTATGGGCCGCTGGGTGAGAGAGTGTGGATAGCTCAGCACAAACCATCTCATCATGACTGCAAAAGCAACTCAACTCGCCTCCCACCTGTGCTGACTGTTGGCTACCCCTTCCCCCCCCCAAAAAAAAAGTCCTAGGCGAGTAGGTTACGTAGGATATTGGGTCTGTCCCTGGTTGGCCTTTACTGCCCCACTCACGTGTGTGGATTCATCCATTCATTCAGTCGTATTTATCGAGCGCTTACTGTGTGCAAAGCACTGTACTAAGTGCTTGGGAGAGTACAGTATAACAAGAAGCAGACACCTTCCCTGCGCACAACGAGCTTATAGTCTAGAGGATCGGATCTCACGACCGCCGGTGTCATCTTGGAAAATAGAGGAGGTAGATGAGAGGTCTGTGGGAGGTCCCCACAGCAGCACTGCCTGGCTGAGCTGAATTGTGTCTGTGGCTTCCGTGGCGACAGCCATCATGCCCACAGTGACCACCAGAACAAAAAGTAGAGCTGGAAGCCCACCCCGGGGCCTGACCCCCAACCCTGGGCCGTGACCCACCGTGGTGCCAGCAGGCGTTGTCGAACTTGACCCTTAATATAGCGGGCCTTTCAAACAGGCTTCGGTGATGAAAGCAGAACCATCCTCGGCGACGACGCAGCTGGGAATCAGAGCCGGGAGACTGACGCGGCTAATTCTAGAGCCGAGACTAGCGATTGCCCCTCTCTAATGGGAGCAGCAGTGCTGAGAGGGAGAGGTCGCAGGGAGAAATTCTCCGCTAATTTGCTCCCTGGAGGAGAGAGGGAAGCAATTCTTTAGCGGGAGACTCGTGATTTGCAGCTTGGGGGGCAGCAGCGGGTGTTTCTGTGGTTTAGGAAAGCGGTGTGGACCTGGAGGTGATGAGCCAGCCTCTTCAAGTAAGCCTTGGAGGGTGAATTTCACCCAGCCCCTTGCCAGGCCTTCTGGTTCACAAAGTGACATCTCACCTGGTGAGACATTGCCAACATGCTCCTCAGTGACCAGAGCCCTGTTAGTCAATCGTTCAATCTGTCAGGGGTATTTATTGAGCACTTACTGTGTGCAGAGCACTGTAGTAAGAGCCTAGGAGAGTGCAGTGCAACAGAACTGGTCATTGTTGTAACTGTGCACCTCACGTAGTAGAGTCCAGAGGGTAGGGTTTCTGGGCTGGGGAGGGCTCCTTAATCAGCAGCCTCAGCAGCAGCACTCTTGTTGCTATTACTCTAGACTGTAAGCTCATTGTGGGCGGGGCATGTGTTTGTTATATTGTACTCTCCCAAGTGCTTAGTGCAGTGCTCTGCACACAGTCAGCGCTTAATAAACATAATTGATGGCTTCTGACCGCAATTTTGGTCAACCAGAGGCTCTCTGAAACTCTTGCTGAACTTGGGCATAGAGTCCTGGCATTGGGATGATATTGGTGGCTGTGCTGGCACTACCTAAAGCCCAGCGGTGGATCTGAGCCCCGGATCGGGTTGGGCATCTTCGGTATCCGCACGGGGAGACAGAGCAGCTCAGACGTCGTAGGAGTCTGGCCGCAGAGCCGCTGAGGCCCTGATTGGAAGTCTCTGAGGGAGCTTTCCTTAGTCACACAATGGTGGTGATTACTTAAGAATAATAATAATGATGGTATTTGTTAAGCGCTTACTATGTGCAAAGCACTGTTCTAAGCGCTGGGGGGATGCAAGGTGATCAGGTTGTCCCACGTGGGGCTCACAATCTTAATCCCCATTTTACAGATGAGGGAAGTGAGGCACAGAGAAGTTAAGTGACTTACCCAAAGTCACACAGCTGACAATTGGTGGAGCTGGGATTTGAACCCATGACCTCTGACTCCAAAGCCCGTGCTCTTTCCACTGAGCCATGATCAGAGCAAAGGCAAAACTACCCTTGATCGGAGGGCAAATGCTGCACCTGAAAATGCCATCAAGTTTAGAGTAACCGGGTATGGTGGGACGGTGACAGCCGATGGTCGTCACTATCATCAATAGCATTTCATTCAGTCCATGTTTCCCCCCTCCTCAAGACCCTCCAGTGGTTGCCCATCCACCTCCACTTCAAACAGAAACTCTTTACCATTGACTTCAAAACACTCAAACACCTCAGCTCCCACCTCACCTCCCTGCTCTCCTAGCCCGCACACTTCGCTTTTTTTAACGCCAGCCTACTCACTGCACCTCCATCTTATCTATCTCACCACTGACCCCTCGCCCACGTCCTGCCTCCGTTCTGGAACTCCCTCCCTCTTCATATCTGACAGATGATCACTCTCCCTGCCTTCAAAGCCTTATATGTTGCCAACTTGTACTTCCCAAGCACTTAGTACAGTGCTCTGCACACAGTAAGCGCTCAATAAATATGATTGATTGATTATTGAAGACACATCTCCTCCAGAAGGCTTTCCCCTACTAAGCTCTCATTACTTCTTCCCCCAATCCCTCTTGTACTTAGATTTGCAGCTTTTATGCACTCCACCCTCAACCCCACAGCACTTATGTGCAATTCCATAATTTATATTAATGTCTGCCTCCCCCTCTAGACTGTAAGCTCCTCATAGGCAGAGAACGTGTCTACCAACCCTGTACTCTCCTAAGAGTTTCATACAGTGCTCTGCACACAGTAAGTGCTCAATAAATACAATTGACTATTGAGCGCCTACTGTGCCAAAGGCCAAACTAAGTGCTTGATCAAGGCTAGAGCCAGCTATTGATCGTCAGGGAGCCTGTCTCCCAGGGAAGGTGGCTCCCAGGAATTTTCTTAGATCATGGGTCTCTTGGGGGCCAGAGTCCATCCTTTTATCCATCCTCATATATTTTTCTCAGTGTTTAGTACAGTGCTCTGCCCATAGTAAGCACTTACTAAATACTGTTACTCCATATTGCGGGCATGAGTGGGGGCTGCCCTTCGTAACGGAAAATGACACCTAATGAAAGAGAACCCCTTCCCCCTCTACCCCAAGGGGGCCAGTTGTGCCTAGAGATAGCCAGAGCAATGTGGGCAACAGGCAGGCCCTTCCCATTTGTCTTCAGTGTTGTGGATAAATACTATTTTATCATCATTTCTTTGGGGAGTGTTCACAAGATTGCGGGGCTGTGGTAAGCACTGAGAACTCAGAGCCCGGAAGTATTGGGATCCAGGTTCTGTCAGTCCTGGTAAGATTTCCCCTGGGTGGTTTCAAGAACTAATCCTGTGGATGTTGAAGTGCCTTGAATAGGCAGTTCAATGGGAATTCCACCTTTCTGTGTTGTGTCCGAGAAAGCCCTGGGATATGCTGATGGTCCCAGCTGCTGGGACTGTGTGACTGGAGAACAGTTGAGCATTGTTCCCGCTGCCACTGACCTCAGATTCCTCATCCGTGTGCTGCTGTCTCCTTTGCTCCCAGGATATACAAGGTGGTGGTGGTCTCTGGGACCATTTTGACAAGGAGCAAAATGATCTGCTAAGGAAAGAAGCCCTTTTTTCACTCCAAAATTGTCATTTTGAGCCTCTCTTCTCACCTTCCTTCCCCTGTCAGAGTCATCCATCAACAGAATTAAGCACTTAACATCAGTCAATCAATGGCATTTATTAAATATGAACCTAGTGTGAAACATTTTACCAAGCTATTGGGCAAGTTCATTTGATGCAAGACCCATGTTCAGTGCCTTCAAGGAGCTTACAACCTTATGGTCCTCCCTCTCTCTCAACCCCCATAATCTGCCTGCTGCAAATCCTATCAGTTTTTCCTCTACAACATTTCCAGAATCTGCCTTTTTCTCCCCGATCCAGGTGAGCTTTGCCTAGCACATCAGCCTCCTCACTGGTCTTCCTGCTTTCAGTCTCTCCCTTCTCCAGTCCATACTGTGTATGGAGTACAGATAACATCTCTGACCCAGATTATTTTTCTAAAGCATTGTTCTGCACCCATCTCCCCACTCTTTAAAAACCTCTGGTGATTTCTCATTCCTCTCTGGTTCAAGCATTCAACTCCTCTGACCATTGGCTTTAAGGCTATCAGTCATCAGCTTTCTCCCCCCTGCTTGTCCACTCTTCTCTCCCATTGCACTGCATCTCGCACTCTTTGTTCCTTTCAAACCAACCACTTAGCCTTGCTGTGGTCTCACACTCCACTGCTGCATGGAACTCCCTCCTGCTTCACATGCTGTAGACTACAGCTCTCTCTTCTCAAGTCACATCTCCACGAGTCCTTCCCTGGGTAATTTCTAATCTCCCCAGGTTATTTTTCCCCCAACTGCCACTTCAGCACTTCTGTACCACCTAAGTATCTGTGTACTCACAACCTTCCATAGCACTTAGGAGTGTTTTTTCCACTCCAGTCCATACTTCACTCTGCTCCCCAGATCATTTTTCTACAAAACCATTCAGTCCAGGTCTCCCCACTCCTTGAGAACCTCCAGTTGTTGCCCATTCACCTCCGCATCAAACAGAAACTCCTTGCCTTTGGCTTTAAAGCATTCAGTCACCTTGCCCCTTCCCACCTTACCTCCCTTATTTCCTACTACAACCCAGTCCACCCACTTTACTCCTCCAATGCCAACCTACTCACTGTACCTCGATCTCATCTAGCTCGCCGACGACCTCTCGCCCACATCCTGCCCATGGCCTGGAATGCCCTCCCCCTTCATATCCAACAGACAATCATCCTCCTGACCTTCAAAGCCTTATTGAAAGCACATTTCCTCCAAGAGGCCTTCCCTAAGTCCTCATTTCCTTTTTTCCCCACTCCCTTCTGCATCGTCCTTGCACTTGGATTTGCACCTTTTACTCACCCCTCCCTCAGCCCCACAGCACTTATGTACGTATCCCTAATGTATTTATATTAATGTCTTTCTCCCCTTCTAGACTCTAAGCTCCTTGTGGGCAGGGAACGTGTCTACCAACTCGTTATATTGTATGCTCCCAAGTGCGTACTACAGTGCTCTGCACAGAGGAAACAATAAATGACTGATTTATTAGTTTTCATGTCCCTACCCCCCTTTTCCTTCATTCTCCTTTCTGTAAATAAATTTTGTGTCTCCACAACTAGAATATAAGATGTTATAGGACAGGGAGCAGGGAGCATGATATTTGAGGGCTTACTAAGTGCTTGAGAAAGTACAACAGAGTTGACAGACACGTTCCCTGCCCACAACGAGTTTGCAGTGAAATAACTGTGCAATTGAGTATACATAAAAACATATGCATATGTACATAAGCAGGTGCTGAGGATTGGAACAAAATGCCAGGTGCTTAGAGTGGGAGCTGGGCTGACAAGGTGACTGGGGTGTTGCACATCAATCAGGGAAGGCTTCCTGGAGGAGGTGGGACTTAGGGAGAGCAGTGGTCTAGTGGATTTGGGGAACGGGGGAAAGTCGTTCCAGACCGAGGAAACTGAGTCAGCAAGGGATCGGAAGTAGGAGATGTGATAGTGAAGTACAAATAGAGGATTATCTTGGGAGGAGCAAAGAGTTTGAGTTGGCGAGCAGTGGGAGAAGAGAACTGATCTATGTAAAATGGAGCAAACTGGTGGGTAGCCTTGAAGACAATAGTAAGGAATTTCTACTCCATGCAGTGGGAGTTGGATATCCACTAACTCTGTTTATTCTAATGGTATTGACGTCTGTCAAGTTTTGTTGTCTGTCTCCCCCTTCTAGACTGTGAGCCTCTTGTTGGGTAGGGACTGTCTCTATATGTTGCCAATTTGTACTTCCCAAGCGCTTAGTACAGTGCTGTGCACACAGTAAACGATCAATAAATAATTGAATGAATAAGAGTGGGAAGAGCTCTTCTGAGTAATACTTCCAGATGATGATCCTTCTGGTATAGATTGAATCAGTCAATCAACGGTATTTATTGAGTGCTTCCTGTATGCAGAGCACTGTACTAAGTGCTTGGGAGAGTACAATATAACAGAGTTGGTAGACATGTACCCTGCCCACAACAAGCTTACAGTCTAGAGAAGTGGGGAAAGACTGGAGACCGGGAGACCCCGTGAGGAGGCTGTTATAGTTGTCTGTGATAGAAGAACTGTGCCAGGCACTATACTGGGCTCTGGGAGTGCTCTGCACACAGGAAGCGCTCAATAAATACGATTGAATGACTGAATGAGAAGTTACTGAGAGAGAATGAGTCAGAGACTCTCTCCCCAATCAATCACTGGTATTTATTGAGCACTTACTGTGTGCAGAGCACCGTATAGCACTTGGGAGAGTACAAGACAACGGAGTTGATAGACACATTCCCTGCCCACAATGAGCTTACAGGAGCTTAGTTGAATGGAAAAGACTGGACAGACACAAGTACATTTATTCAGACAATTATATATGTCTTTTTATCCTTAGATCACTTGTGTTTTGAGTACAAATCTCAAACAGCACATCAAACTACTTTGTTGACAAAATAAAAACCATCAGATGTGAGCTTCCAAAGTCTCCCTCCCACCCCAACTTCCACTCCGTCATCTTTCCCACTTAGCTGTCTCTCAAAAGGAGATCTTCCATCTCTCCTCTCACCTCCTTAAAACACTGTGGCTCACTCATCTTCCCTCCCTGATGGTTCCTTCCCCTTGGCCTTTAAATATGCTGTCATTTCCACCACTCTCAAAAACGTTTTCTGGATCCCATTGCAGATTCCAGTCATTGTCCCATCTCCTTTCTCTTCCAACTCCCTTCCTGACTCTCTACAGTCCGGTTTCCACTCCCTGCCCTCCACTGAGCCTGCAGTTCCAAGGTCACCTATGACCTCCTTCTCGACAAATCTGATAGACTCTATCCTGATCCTCCTCAACCATTTAAACCTTTAAACCTTTGAACCACCCCCTTCTCTTGGAAATGCTGTCTAGGAGTGGTTTTACTGAGACAGGTCTCCCCTGGTTCTTTTCTTCCCTCTCTGGCCATTCCATGGGTGTCCCTCAAAATTCTTTCCTGGGTCTTTCTCTCCTCAGTGTGCACTCACTCTCATGGGGAGCTCACCTGCTTCCAATGGCTTTAACTTCCACCTCTATGCAAATGACTTCCAAATCTATCTCACCAGCCCCAACCTCTCACCTCCTCTGCAACCTCATATTTCCTCTTACCTTCAGAACATTGCCCCATGGGTGATGCCCTTAAACTCAATATATCTAGAACTGAACTCCTCATCTTCCTTCCAGAATCCCCTCCTCCATCTAACTTTCCCATCACAGCTGATCACAACCCCATCCTCTTTGTCTCTAAAGCCCACAATTGGCATTATCTTTGACTCCTCCCTGTATTTCAACTTTCATAGTCTGTTGCTCAAACCTGTGGGGTTTTCCTCTTTGCTATAGGGTTTCTGATGTGAGGGCAACCTGGTGATGTCAAGTGGGGAAGGCTTCTTGGAGGTGGCAGAGTTTTAATAGAATTTTGAAGGAGAGGAAGAAGAGAAGGGAGGGCATTCTGAGTAGGGGAGACTAGCTTGGGTAACGACTTATAGAGAACAGTTATGTGCAAGACTAGGTAAGACGGTATACTTGGCTAGAAAGAGGTGTAGGGGGAACCGAACAGTTTAAGTAAGGAGGGGCCAGGTGACGAGAATATTGAAACATTCCCTCCCCCTTGCCTAGTTGGGGGTTGAGGCTGGGCATGATTATCATAATAAGGAAGTTGACCTGGACCCAGAATTAGGTCTCCATCTAGAATGTAAATTCCCTGTGGGCAGGGAATGTATCTACCAACTTTGTTATATTGTACTCTCCCAAGTGCTTAGTGTAGAGCTCTGCACACAGTAAGTGCTCAAGAAATGTGATTGATTAACCTCAGGTGCATGCCCCTGTCCAGTTAGCCAGCTGTGTTAAGGAAGGTTCACTGCACTTCCATAGGCTGAAGGATCTGGAATGTGAAACAGCACAGTGGCTCCTGGGAGAAGGTGTGTGGGGGGAGGAGGGAGAGGAAAAGGGGCACAGTGACTGTAGCCTGACTGGCACTGGCATGTTCTATGGGCTCTGAGGCAGTTAGCTCCAGAGTGGAGGAAATGGTGGACAGCTGAAGGTCATAAGTGCTTAGTAAATGCCATTATTATTATAATTGATCTTCCAGCTCCACCTCTTCACCCAAATTGTTATTTCTCTGGTTCCAAACGCTTATCTATCAAGGTTAGACTACTGTAACAGCCTCCTCACTGGTCTCTCTGCCTCTAGCACCTTCAGTGTATACTATACCCCTGCTGTACAGAACGTCTTCTTGAAGCAGCACTTGCCACATGTCTCCACTCATTCTTCAGTGGCTGCCCATCTCCCTTTGCGTCAAGCAGAAACCTCCTTTTGGCTCCAAGGTTCTCCATCAGCTTTCTCCATCGTACAGGTCGGCTTACCCTCTTACTATACCTCGCTCTTCACTCTCCCACTGCTGACCCTTGGTCATGCTATTCCTCCAGCCTGGGACTCCCTACCCTTGCCCCACCCAAATCCACCAGGTCACAGCTCTCCCAAAAGTCCGCCTCCTCCAATCAGCCTTCCCTAAGTGCTGCACAACTTATGTTGCCAACTTGTACTTCCCAAGCGCTTAGTACAGTGCTTTGCACACAGTAAGCGCTCAATAAATACGATTGAATGAATGAATGAATGCACAACAACCCAGTCACATTGGCCCACCACCCCACCTTAGCACTCATGCATTTTCTTCCTAGCCTCAGCATGTATGTACACACATATACTTTGACTTGTAGATTGTTATTCAGCTCTTTCCTTTGTGCTACTTCCCGTGGGGTTCTATTCATCCTCCTGCTCCCACTCTTTGAAAGTAATTTTTATCAATATACCCTCCCCACATCAGATGGTAAGCCC
The DNA here is from genome assembly GCF_015852505.1 of Tachyglossus aculeatus. NCBI lineage: Eukaryota > Metazoa > Chordata > Mammalia > Monotremata > Tachyglossidae > Tachyglossus > Tachyglossus aculeatus. The sequence goes on along the minus strand of NC_052101.1, from coordinate 95,348,392 downwards.
TTTGAAGAGAGGGAATGTGTGCATATCTTGCTTCTGTACTCCCCTAAACAGCTTAGTGCAATGCTTTGAACTCTGTAGGCAGCTCAGTGAGTACCATTGATTGCTCTGCACATAGTAAGCACTCAATAAATACCATTGATGATGACTGATTGCCCATTGTGAACAGGGTTTAGTGGGAAAAGGGAAATCTGGGGCAGGGAGGTGGTAAGAGCTCTGGACCTAGATGGAGTGTTTTGACTCCTGCCAGAATATATGAGCACATTCTACCATCTCTGGGCTCTCAAAACCCTGCTGTGCGCAGAGGAGCTCAGCTTCTCGGGCCATATATATATATATATGTCTGTGTATATATATATATATGCACATGGTATGTAATTTGGGGAAGAGAAGGTATTGGCAAGGGAGCACTGTCAGAGAATAATTGCCTCCTGCTGCTCGAGTGGTGTTTAATCTCAGCTAACACTGGGGCTGAAGTAGAGACGTTTATTTTGGTAACTGGAGACAGTCATCCTTCACGTTGTTTTTTTCCAAAGTGGTGGCTGTGATGGGAATAGAGAGCAATGCAGGAAGCGTCAGAAGGGCTCAGAACTAACTGAACAATGGGATGGAGCGCTCCGTCACCTCAGCCTGCACCGAGTCACCTCCTGCCGCCTCAGAGCCCGAGTGAAAACGGAAAAGGTCCCAGGGAGGGCAAGAGGACCGAGGAGCCAGATTGTGAGGAGAAAGAGGAAGGGCTCATGGAGAGGGAATCAAATATTTCCATTAACTCTCTCCATCCTACAAGAACACAGGCTCTCTGGGAGGAGAGGAGGAGCTGCTTTTTGCAGTTGCAACGTGGACAGTGTGGCACTCTGTAGTGCGGGATCTCACTGAGGAGTTTGGGCAAGCCAGGGTCTGAGTGACACCCCCCCCACCCCAGTCAAGTCCACAGTGATTCCGATGGTTCTTGCACCTCCCGTGGCTGCTCCAGTAGGGTTCAGGCCCTGTGTAGAGCGCCACACCCAAACCTCCTGGGAGACATAAAAGCCACCATTTGACCACTTCCAAGCAGGCCCTATGGCCAGGCTGGCCCAGAAGCAAATGGCTTTAAAGGGTTTGGAGATCCTCTGCTTCAAGAAATCTCACACTCTGGTACCTCTGCTTTAAAGTCTGGGCAGACTGCCATCAAGTTTAGCACTGCACCAGTAACCAGGCACTTCCTTTAGGAAGGTCTGTGCCCAGACTTCTCTTCCTTTCCTGAGAAAATGAAATCTCAGGTTCCATTTTGGGGGGCTTCTCAGTGTTAAAGGCGTGAGGGCGAGGAGAAGAGGCAAGACCTGTCTGGTGGCGTCCGATTGGGAAAATCATGCCATTCTCCATAATGAAAGTGTTAGGTTTAACCCCTGGGCCGCTCAGGAGACTAAGCAGTTGGATAGTGATTTGTAGCTGAGGCAGCACTTCCATCCTGGCACTGACACGAAGGGAGGGAAAAGGGACGGGAGCGCAGTTTTAAATGAAGTCTTTTCTTCCACTGTCAGTGAAAAGAGCTGAGTTTGTTTCAGGCCTATTCCCACTGCCAGATGGAATTCCATTCCACATCACCCCCAACCAGGGGATTTCTCCTCATTAAGTAGCAGAGCTAAAGGTTTCGTCTTTTAGTTGGGAATTGGAGAGGATTTTACAATTAAAATTGATTACAGGAGTGGTGTGCTCAAACTCCTGGGTGGCATTTTGTTTCCTTTGGAGGCACTCCTTATTTGGGGGCCCCTGATTAGCAGTAATTAGGCAGATTCTTCTCAGGTGTCACTTGCCTCCCTGCTCTAGGCTCTCCTGGGTGAGTTGGGTTGGTTGCCTTGGGAGGTTGCTCTTCCTTAGCTTCTCCCTGATGGTATCCCCAACGCTGTTCCTGCTCTGGGCCCTGCCAGATTTTCTCAGTGGGATAGACAGCGTGGAGGTGAGAGTGTCCTGGTTTTGGTCATGGCCATCACAAGTGCTGGAAATTTATGTTGCCCCTGCCTCAGGTTGGGATCTAGGTGTGAGCGGGGAGAATGGGGTAGAGGGTTGCAGGATGGAGTCGGGTTTGGGGTCGGTCCCTGGACAGGGGGAGAGTGGGTGGGCTTAGCTGTCACATGCAGAGGGAATGTGAAACTTGGTTTTTTGTTTTCCATTTGTGCCTCACATGCTATATATGTATGTGTAGATATATATATGTGTGTGTGTGTGTATATATATCTATCTATATTTGTCTTGTCATCCCACTTAGACTGCCTGTAAGGTCCTCAAAACTGTCTTGTTGTTCTGTCACATCCCACAATACCTAGTTCAGAGCTCTGCCTACAGTGGACCTTCAGTACAGACAACTGGTGGGAAGGAGCATCAGGGAACTATCTACTTCTGCTGGCAGATGCCCCAGTTTTGGGGTTTTTTTTAACAGTATTTGTTAAGCATTTATAATGTGCCAGACACTGTTATTAGTGCTGGGGGTAGATACAAGAGTTAGGTTGGACACAGTCTCTGTTCCACAAGGAGCTCACAATCTCAATCCCCATTTTTGCAGATGAGGTAACTGAGGTACAGAAAAGTTAAGTGACTTGCCCAAGGTCTCATAGCAGACAGGTGGCAGAGTCAGGGTTAGAACCCAGGTCCTTCTGACTCACAGACCCGTTGACACCTCTCCATCGAAGCGGGGGTTTTCTTAAATCTGCTAGATTAGGCATCAGCAATTTATCTCTCTCTTCCCCGCACAATGCTGCTCCCCCTCCGACCCAGCTCCCCAGTGGTGATTGAATGGAGGGGTCAGCATGAACCTTAAGTGACAGGGACTTGTTAGGACTCAGCCAGCCATGACCATTGCCTTGCTATCTTAACTGTGGTGGAGAATAGGAAATGTGGCTGAACGAAAGAAAGCGGCGGGGAACCCTGGAGTACCAGTGTTTTAGTTGGTGGGCCCTCTTCAGAACATGGGTCAAAGATGGCTGATCCCACGGTTCTGAAGAACCCTCTGGGTTTCTTTGTCCAGGCATCCTTGTACACTGTCTACCCTGATTGCTATTTCTCCACATCCCATAGCTACTTGCTCCATAGACCTCTTATCACCCTGATAATCCTCCAACTCCAAACAGTCTCCATCCCTCGGTTCCAATAGCCCATTTTCTTCTCCTGTTCATCTGTGCTTATGACTAAAGTGATTTATTTTTAAACCTACTAGGTCACTGGGCTTAGGGACCATGTAGCATTGAACAGAGAGAGAACAGGTCTGTGCCTTTTCTCCCTCCTTCTCCCCACCCTGCAGTCAACCTCACCTCCCCTCTCCCCTGTGAGCATCTTCCCTGGGGAGGTGGATAGAAGGAGAGAGGTGGGAACTTGTGTGTAAAAACCTCTGTCCTCTGAATGGTCAGAGGCCAAGCAAGCTTTGTTCACAGTGGTGTCCATCGTGAATCTCTTATCTTTCTTCCCAGCCACATGGAAAGGAGAGGCAATGGCATGCATTTCGTGGGTCAGGGCTGACATGTAAAAAAGGCCCAGTTGATCTGTAGGCAACATTAAGTTGCAGGGCCCCTGCCTCTCATCATTTCCCTCCCTCTCATCATTTCCCTCCCTGTCCAGCTCTGAAGTAAACAAAAGGAATTTTTAATAACATTTCTTCCCTCACTCCCTGGGGAAGGATTTAAAGCTCCATGTCATTCCCAGCCAAGATTATGTATTCTGCAGCAGAGCTGCCAGTCTAGTCAAGATCAGTTCCAGAAGGGATATTATTAGAAAAAACGAAATACAAATAGCCTCGCTCCACAGTGGAGGTGTTAGCGAGTTTGCGAGGAATGAGACTTCAGAGAATGGATGGTCTCGCCGGGTTCCATGATCCAGATTTGACAAGCACCAGGCACCAACAAGGGTGGGGAGGGTTTTATCGCAACTTTTGCCCTTATGCCCAGAAAAGGGAGACCTCCTGCTGAGACTGTGGCACTTTCGGTTGGAATTGGTGGTTATCTGGTGGTCAAAGGCTGACCCTATTCCTTGCCAGGCTAGGGCGAGGGATTTCGGGGGCCATTGATGCAAAGAAAAACACCAAGGTAAATTGTTCCAGCCTCCCTGTCTAGTCAAGTGAGACCACTCAAGCGCAGGAACCTGATATTAAGCTGCTGTGTTAATGGTCTAGTAAGTGACCGAAAGGAACTTGAGACAACTGAGTGGCTTGGCCCTGCACATGCAGTTTATCCTGGCAGGCTTCTTCAGTGTAGGTGGTTGTCATCCTTGCTCAGGACCTAGTAATAATAACAGTAGTAATAAGTGGGATGTTTGTCAAGGTGTTTAATGTGTGCCAAGCACTGACTAAGTACTGGGATAGCAACAAGATAATCAAGTTAGAAACAGTCCCTGTTCCACCTGGGGCTCTCAGTCTGAGGGAGAACAAGAATCAAATCCCCATTTTACAGAGGAGGAAACAGGCCCAGAGAAGTGAAGTGACTGGCCCAAGGTGATGCAGCAGGCAAGTGGCGGAGCCGGGATTAGAGCCCTGGTCCCTTGATTCCCAAAGCCTCCTCTTTCCGCTAAGCACTTAGAACAGTGCTTGGCACATAGTAAGCGCTTGACAAATACTATTATTATTATTGTTATTAAGCCACACCATTTTCTCTTATCTCCCTGATCCATCCTTTCCCTTTACTCCGTGGTCCCAATTCACACTCCCTTTACCAGTGTTCTCCAAAGCTCAGCCTGTGCCTCCCTGGGTTCCTGCTATATTTAGCGTGGGCTCTCTAGATGTTGCAGGGCTACTGAGGAAATGCATGGAAATAGATTCCTGCACAGACTGAAAATCTGGGGCCTGAGCCCAGTCCCAGTGTGAGGGGGCTGTCCTGTCCAACAGGTGACCGGAGGTGGAGTGGGAGGGCCACAAGACTGTACATGTGAGGTTATCCCCGTGGTTGCCACGGAGGCTCCATTGTAGACACAGCTGCCACTTTTGCTGGGTGCCATGGTCTGCTAGCCCGCGGAAGAGGGAGGACCAGGAACTAAGGCAGAGTGGGGGATAGAGATAGGTGCAGAGACTGAAGAAGGTTAACATTTGAGAAAAAGGCTCAGGCACTGGGATTTGTGTACTGTCAGGTCCTTACGTTCCCGACGAACGCCCGCGTTAAGAAAAACTTGTATTATAAAATGCTGTGATCTATGCTTGTGTATGTGTGCACCACCATGACCACGTTTTATCTCCCTAGATGCCCATTCTATCTAGATGCCCATTGCCGGAAGAACGTTTCTAACTCTGCAGTGGCATTCTTTCTGAAACGTGTCATGCAAACACGCGATGTGGGGAGAACAGACTGTATTTGTTTTCTGCCTTTCCCCGTTAGGCTACAAGCTCCTAGAGAGCAGGGATTGAGCCTTTTATTTCCTCTGCAGCCCCCACCCCTGTCCCCAGAACCATGCTTTGCAAGCAGCAAGGGCTCAGTAAGTGCTGTTGCTGGGCAATCCTGCTTCCTTCCAACCAGAATGTTTCAGCGCATCCATAACCTGTGGGGTAAAATGCAAGCAGGTGGTTATTGTCCCGCAGAGTAGCTCAGTTCCAGAGAGACAAGTTCCCAATAGCAGGAACTGTGTTGCAGACTGCCAGGGAAGTTCCAAGTGAGACCACTGTTGGATAAGAGGCTCAGAGCTGCTGATGAGGATAAGACACAGGATCCTTTCTTGTTGTTTGTGAGCTCATCTCCCAGCTGCGATTCGGAGTCTAGCCTCTATGGGATCCCTGCTGAGCCGCAGAGTCCAATGTCCTCCAGTGTTTCTTGGGAAGAGCTTCCCATTGTCTTTCTCTTTCCTGAAGCCTTGGGCCTCCAAACAGGGCTTGGGGTCAGTGGACAAGTCCCTCCTCCTCTTCATCAGTATTTGTGTGCTTATTGTTTGCAGGGCACTGCACTAGGCACTTGGGAGAGTACAATACAATAATTGATAAACACATTCCCTGCCGACAGCGAGCTTACAGTCTCCCAGAACTCCTGGTCTTTCCACCCAATCCCTGTTCTCCCCATGATTTTTCCATCACTGTAGACAGCATCACAATCCTTCCTGTCTTACAAGCTCGTAGCTTTGGCATTATCCTTCATTTATCTCTCTCATTCAATCCACATATTCAATCTATCACTAAATCCTGCCAGTTCAACTTTCACAACATTGCTAAAATCTGTATTTTTCCTCTCCATCCAAACTGCAACCACGTTAATCCAAGCACTTATCCTATCCCACCTTGATTGCTGCATCAGCCTCCTCACTGATCTCCCTGCCTCTTGTCTCCCACTCCAGTCATACTTCACTCTGCTGCCCTGATCATATTTCTACAAAAATGTTCAGTCCTTGTTTTCCCACTCCTCAAGAATCCCTAGGGGTTGTCCATCCACCTCTGCATGAGACAAAAATTCCTTACCATTGGCTTTAAAGCACTCAATCACTTTTCCCCTCCTACCTCACCTTGTTGCTCTCCTACTACAGCTCAGCCTGCACACTTTGCCCCTCTAATGCCAACCTACTCATTGTACCTTGATCTCATCTATCTAGTCCCCGACCTCTCGCCCATGTCCTACCTCTGGCCTGGAACACCTTCCCTCTTCATGTCCGACAGACAGTTACGTTCCCCACCTTCAAAGCCTTATTGAAGACACATCTCCTCCAGGAGGCCTTCCCTGACTAAGCCCTCATTTCCTCTTCTTCCACTCCCTTCTGAATCACCCTGATTTGCTCCCTTTATTCACCCCTCCCTCAGCTCCACGGCACTTACGTATCCACAATTTATTTATATTATTGCCTGTCTCCTGTAAACTGTAAGCTCGTTGTGGGTAGGGAACTTGTCTTCCAACTCTGTTATATTGTTAGAATGTACTCTCCCAAGCATTTAGTGCAGTGCTTTGCACACAGCAAGCTCTCAGTAATACAATTGATTGATCCCAGTTGCAAGCAGGTTGTGGAGAGAAAGCCCTGCCATAGAATAGGTCTCTCTAGAGAGAGACTCTAGCCTGGGATTGTCTAGTTTCAGTTCTCTTGAGTCTACTTTTTGTTTTTCTAGGATTTTTCCCTCTGCTGCAGTCCCCTGGCCTTGTATTCCTGAGGCTGTCCCTTCTCTGTGGGAAACCATTCCTGTAGTTCTGTCTTTCCACATAGCGTCACCTGATGTGGTCATTGCATTGGCATTTATTGAGCGCCTAGTGTACAGCACAGGACGAAATGTTTGGGAACATACCATGGAGTAAACGGCACGGGCCCTGCCCTCAAGGGTCTTCTCTCATGTCTATGAAAGTGTTTCCATCCAATCAGTGAGAAGCAGCGTGGCTCAGTGGAAAGAGCCTGGGCTTTGGAGTCAGAGGTCAGGGGTTCAAATCCCGGCTCCGCCGCTTGTCAGCTGTGTGACTTTGGGCAAGTCACTTCACTTCTCTGGGCCTCAGTTCCCTCATCTGTAAAATGGAGATTAAGACTGTGAGCACCCCCCATGGGACAACCTGATTACCTTGTAACCTCCCCAGCGCTTAGAACAGTGCTTTGCACATAGTAAGCGCTTAATAAATGCCATTATTATTATTATTATTATCAGTCAGTGGTATTAAGTGCATCCTATTCATTCAATCGTATTTATTGAGCGCTTACTGTGTGCAGAGCACTGTACTAAGCGCTTGGGAAGTACAATTTGGAAACATATAGAAACGGTCCCTACCCAACAGCGGGCTTGGGAAAGTACAATATACCAGAGTTGGTAGATGCAATCCCTCCCCACAAAGAGCTCATTGTCTACGCGGGAGACAGATATTAAATTGCAGATAGGGGAACTAGAATTTAAAAATATTTGCATTAAGTGCAGTGGGGCTAGAGTGAGTATCAAAGTGCTGAAAGGGTACACAGCCAAATCTGTGTCTTTGTGGCCACTGTTTCTTTTCCAGCCCAGTTTTATGTGTCCCTGTGTGTATATGAGTGGGCCTGAGATGGGTGGCATACCTCTCGGGGTCTGTGGGGCTGGGTAGCAGCGCAGACCTGTGCTTGGACCTCTGTGGTATATTTGTGTATATTGGTTCTGCTACCACTCCTGGTGAGGTGTAGCGTAGAGAACACAGAGACCATAGCTTGCTCCAAATCAGGCACCTTTATTCCCACTCCCTTCCAGGAGGGCTCAACACGCGACTGGCGGTCCAGGCGCTGAACCGTCCACGTACCGTGTGGGTCATTTACACAGGCGAGGTCTTAACACGTCCTTTCATTTGTATAAGCCTACTCCGAGCTGACACAGGCAGCTCCCCCTGGTCCTGCCGAAGATACTCCCACGGGAGAGAACCATCATTAGTCCCCTTGCTGGCCATCGGGTTCCACGGTAGGTGGGAGAAGACTGCCGCGACAGCCTGGGGATAACAATAATGATGGCATTCGTGCCAGACACGGTACTAAGCGCTGGCGTGGATACAAGCAAATCGAGTTGGACACAGTCCCTGTCCCTTTTGGGGATCACCACATTAACCCCCATTTTACAGATGAGATAACTGAGGCACAGCGAAGTGAATTTCCCAAGGTCACGCAGCAGACAAATGGGGGAGCCAGGATTAGAATCCATGTCCTTCTGACTCCCAAGCCCTGCGGCAGCAAAGGCTGTCTGTGCAGGGCTCCGTGTTAAGAGACAGTGCAGGACTCACCTCTCTGACCCAGAGCCCAAGCCTGAGGAGAGCAAGGAGAACAGGTTCCTGTGTATTGAGCCCGGGAGCTGGGTTTAGAAGGTAAGGTTGATGCCAAAGTCAGCTGTGAAAGGGCCCCCTCCACAAGCAACAAGATGGACCTCCCTGGCTTAAGTGGAGCAGGCCTGGGCATTTTCAGGTCTGAACTGCAGCTTTCAATCCCTCCCTGGTTGTGCCTGAGGCACTCTTGATGCGACTGGGTCATTTTATGGTTTTCCTTGCAAAGAACAGACAAAGCACAAGGGAAAGGGACTCAGCCCTTTGTCTTTGGGATAGAGGGGAATTTCTTTTGGAAATTTCCCCAAATTGTACATTCCTTGAATTTCTCATGTTCGCTGGTGTTCGGGTGCACCCGTCCCTTCCCGCAAATGCTGCAATCACAGCGAATAAACAAGCCGTGGCAACCTCCAAGAACTGGAGGGTTTTGTTTCCGGGTTGTGTTGCAAGTGATCTCTGGGAGGCGTAGTGACACAAGAGATTGCAAATGGCATGTTGCAGTTTCAAAATGGATAGATCCCCCACATCAGTACTCTTGAGCCTCAAACAGGTAGTGCCACAGATCCCAGTCTGAACCCCTAGCCTCAGCAGCGAGGGGGATGTGCAGAACTTGTCCTCTGGAGCTCTGTGAGTGTCCAGAAGTGTGTTGTTTTTGTTTTTTAATCATATTTGTCAAGAACTTACTATGTGCCAGGCGTTGTACTAAGCACTGGGGTAAATACAAGCTAATCAGGTTGGATACAGTCCATGTCCCACGTGGGGCTGAGGCACCGAGAAGTGAAGTGACTTGCCGAAGGTCACATAGCAGACAAGTGGCGAAACCAGAATTAGAACCCAGGTCCCTCTGACTCCCAGTCCTGAGCTCTTTCCAGTAAGCCATGCTGTTTCTCAAAGTTATTACAGAGTTCCTTCTTTCAGTCCTATTGATTGAGGGTCCACTCAGTGCAGGGCACTATCCTGGGCACTGTGGGCAATCACTAAGACAATACACGGCCTTGCCCACAAATATGTCTGGTCCTTCTTTTTATTATTATTATGGTATTTGTTAAGCGCTTACTATGTTCCAGGCACTGTACTAAACACTGGGTTGAATACAAGCAAATTGGATTGGACACAGCAAATTGGGTCCTCCTTGTGAGGAGGACCCCTTCTTTCGAAAAGTTCTTATCATACATTAGAAGGGCAGTGTGGGCCGTCCAAGCTCAATTTTTCAAGGAAGTCAAAAGTTACTTCAAACATCGAAGAACATCCCAATAAAGTGAAATATTTTTTAAAGTGTCTACTAACCCAAGTCGGCTTCTGGGCGGATTAGCACGTGAAAGGAACAGTTGCACTAAAATGTTTTCCCTCATATGGGAAAGAAAGCATGAAAATTCTTAATGCACAAGCCAGGGGATTTTCCTGAGCTTTGCAGAATCAAAGGGAGTGAAACTGAGAGACTATTTTTTTTCCTTCCATGGGTATCAAGGAAGTGGAATTCCTGGAAGCTTTGTGCTCTTAACTAATGAGGTTTGGCCTGGCCCTACTTCATTGTTATTAATTCTTTAAAAAAAATGCTGGCCTTTCAATACGTTATCTAAATTAAGTTGGAGAACCTTCTTGGAGATGTCATCTACCTGTTCTGGGCTTTCTGATTCCAGGGCTAGTGGGAGACTTGACAGGCACAGGGAAGTCAGAGGATGGGGGTTCTAATCCTGGCTTCGCCACCTGTCTGCTTCATGACCTTAGGCAATTTCATTTCTCTATGCCTCAGTTACCTCATCTGTAAAATGGGGATTAAGACTGTGAGCCCCATGTGGGACATGGACTGTGTCCAATCTGATTACCTTGTATCTATCCCAGTGGTTAGAAGGAGTGTTTGACACATGGTAAGCGTTTAACAAATGCCATAATTATTATTATCTTCGACAGTCTCTTGAGCTGCCGTGTCTGGCCTCAGGCTTTTCCCATCTGCGTTCCTTGGGGCTGGTTTCTAGGACTAGTATGATTGTTTCTCTCACTGCCTCACTGTTTCAAAGAACTTGCTTGAAATTTCACTTCATTGCCCAAGACTGGTTGGGATCGTTGTGGGTTACTACTGATGTGAGGCATCATTCATGGAGGAACCTAGCCAGGGGCTGAAGGAGTTGGACATCATTTTCAAACATTTCCAGCCTAAAATAGAGGGAAAAGTCCTGATGCCCAAGTTCCGGACACTGAACTGGATGCCTGGGAGAAGCTCTTTCGTAAGAAGACATGGGAATTTAGGTGGCAACCCCCAACAGGTCTGGTTTTAAATGAAAAATGTACTGATAGCAAGGTGAGGGGTCAGCTGAGTTACCTCGGGGCGCGACAAGATCCACCATACAAGACCTCCCACATAATTCCTTTCAAAGATAGCCACCACTTTGGATCCTCTCAAAGATGGCTTCTGCCCCAAGCTCGGTTGAGGAGCAGCCACCAGGACAGTGAGGAGTTTGGGGCTGAGGAGGCTGATTTTCCTTTGCCTCAGGGCAGCCTGGTGTCTGAAGTTGACCCTAGGCGTTGGTCCTGAATTCCAGCTATCTGATGTAATGTGATTTTTGGATTGATTTTTTTCTGCATGCCAGAAAACTCAGATTTTTTTCTTGTAACAAACTAGAAATGTCAATCTCTGGACATTGCCCAGCCCCTTATTAGTTGTGTCTCTTAAAATCAGGAAAAAGATTCTATTTGCAGGAGAGAAGCTCCTCATCTTCGAGATGGGTGGCACGTTGCCAGTTTTCAGCTGGCATGTCCCTCTGTCCAGTTCCAATATGGAATAGAATGTTTTTATGTCTGTGTTATTTTGTTTGGTTTTCATTTTGGATGCCGAACCTCCCCTCTCCCCAGCTCCTGTTGCTGAATTCCTCAGGTCATATGTGGCACCAAGATGTTAAACTGAGCTGGGAAGGGAACATAAAGCTTCTGGAGCAAGTAGAGGGTTCAGAGGTGCCCCCGGATTATGGGGGCACTCTAGGATTGTGTAAAAGCCACTTGTTTCTGGGAAATGACACCGTTACATTACGTGCCTGGCGAACGTATGCCGTTGCATGTATCTCCTTGTATGGGAGGGTCATCAGTAGCCTTCTTGACACAATGCAATCAATCAGTGGTATTTGAGTGCTTACTGTATTCAGAGCACTGTCCTAAGCATCTGAGAGAGTACAATACAGTTGACCCAATCCCTGCCCTCAAGGACCTTACAATCCCAGAGCAGGTGGATTTTCAGAAAAACTCTGATGGTTAACTCATTTAGGGCAGGGAATATGTCTAACAACTCTTTAGCACCCACTAAGCACTCAGTCAATACATTGATTCACTGGTAGGGAGGAGATACTGTCTGGCTGATTTGAAGGGGGAGTGAGTTCCAGATAGGAGGAAGGCTGTGAGCAAGGGATCAGTGGCGAGAGACTCAAGAATGAGGCCCAGTAAAATGGTGAGCTTAGGAGTGAAGAGTAGGAATAATAATAATAGTAATTATGGTATTTCTTAAGCACTTCCTGCATGGCAAGCGCTATTCTAAGCACTGGGGCAGATAGCAAGTTAATCAGGTCTGACACAGTCCCTGTCCCAGATGAGGCGCTCAGTCTAGTTAGGAGAGAGTAGGATTTAATCCCCATTTTACAGTTGAGGAAACTGAGTCGCAGAGAAGTGAAGTGACTTACTCAAGGTCACACAGCAGACATGTGGTGGAACTGGAATTAGAACCCAGGTCCTGTGACGGCCTGTGCTCTCTTTGCTAGGCCACACGGCTTCTGGCTGAGAAGCCTAAATGACCATCTCAGAGCCCAGAATGAATTGAGCTAATGGAAGGAAACTCTGTCTCCATAATGATCTCCCTAGCCAAGGATCCTTCTGGCAATGGGGGCTGAGGGCCTCAGTTCCCTCATCTGTAAAATGGAGAATCAATTCCTGTTCTCCCTCCTTCTTAGACTAAGAAGCCCAGGTGGGAAAGAGCTGCTGTCAATTACTGTCTGACAGACTTTTACTCTCCCCCACCCCCCTACCAAGACTCAACGGGGGTGCATCTCCTCCAGGAGGCCTTCCTAGACTAAGCCCCTTCTTTCCTCTTCTCCCACTCCCTTCTGCGTCACCCTGACTTGCTCCTTCTTTTCTTCCCCCTTTCCAGCCCCATAGCACTTATGTGTATATATCTGTAAATGATTTATTTATATTGATGTCTGTCTCCCCACCTCTAGACTGTAAGCTACTTGTGGGCAGGGAATGTGTCTGTTGTATTATACTTTCCCAAGCACTTAGTAATAATAATAATGATAATAATGGCATTTATTAAGCGCTTACTATGTGCAAAGCACTGTTCTAAGTGCTGGGGAGATTACAAGGTGATCAAATTGTCCCACGGGGGGCTCACAATCTTAATCCCCATTTTGCAGATGAGGTAACTGAGGCACAGAGAAGTTAAGTGACTTGCCCAAAGTCACACAGCTGACAACTGGCAGAGCCGGGATTTGAACCCATGAATTCTGACTCCAAAGCCCGTGCTCTTTCCACTGAGCCACGCTGCTTCTAGTACAGTGCTCTGCACACCATAAGCGCTCAATAAATATGAGTGAAAGAATGAATGAACACCGTCTGCATACGACAACTCACCCCACCCCCACCGCACTTATGTTGTTTTATGCTGTCGAGTCAGGTCCGACCCATAGCGACACCATGGACACATCTCTCCCAGAATGCCCCCATCTCCATCTGCAATTGTTCTGGTAGTGTATCCATCGAGTTTTCTTGGTAAAAATACGGAAGCGGTTTACCATTGCCTCCTTCCGCACAGTAAACCCGAGTCTCCGCCCTGGACTCTCTCCCATGCTGCTGCTGCCCAGCACAGGTGAGTTTTGACAGATTGCCTTCCACCTGCTAGCCACTGTCCAAGCTAGGGATGGAATGGATATGCCTCTGCTTGACTCTCCCTCCCGTAGTCCAGACTGGTAGAGTACTGGAAACTCTCCTTATGTAAATATCCTTATACTCTACTCGTTCCTCAATCTAGAATTTATTTTAATGTCTCTCCCCTGTTGGCCTGTCCCCCTGTCCCTCCCTTATTGGCAGGGATTGTGTCTACCCACTCTGTCATATTGTGCCATTCCAAGCGCTTAGTCCAGTGCTCTGCATACAGTTAGCACTCAATAAATGCCATTGATTGATTGGTTGAGACTGTCATCCACCGTATGCCATTATTTCTTCTAGGCTTTTATCAAGCAGTTTACCATGGAGTCCTAGATACCTATGTGTTATCTATCAGTAGTATTTATTGAGCACTTAAGTGCAGAGCACTGTTCTAAGTGCTTGGGAGAATACAGGAGAAATCAGCAGTCACGTTCCGTTCCCTGCCCATAATGAGCTTATGTTGAGAGAGAGTCTTTAGTATAAAGAATGAAAGCAAATCAAACCCCATTTGCATTTCCAACTGCACAGTCCACTCCATTCAAGTGGGTATTATGTGTACTGCAGATGAAATGAAACCTCTGTAAAAGCAAGCTCCGTAGAGCTCGAGGAAACCAAAATACTATTGTATTACAAGGACATGGGATTCATTGGATGTAACAAGCACTCATTATGCAAGTGCTTTGGGAATTTTATAAACACTAGTTAGCTCAAAGTTGCATCAGTATATAGAGCCCTGCATAGCCTAAGGGCAGCCCATTGGTTCTGTGGGCCCCAACGGCGAGGTTGAGTTGGGACAGAATTGAAGCTGGCTGAGCACAGGCTAGGAATGGAGGCCCCCATGCTCTCCACAGCCTTTTCCATCCCAGTTTTGGAAGTTTCAATCCTGATCATGGAGAGATGCAATGCAACCTGTGCGACCACTCATCATGAGTGCATGGTTTTTCATGAACTTTGTGGCTTAGTGGGAGAAGCCTGAAAGCCAGAAATCAAGAAGACCTGGCTTCAAGGCCCAGCTCTGCCATTGGCCTGCCTTGTGACCTTGGACAAGCCACTTAACCTTTTAGTGCCTCAGTTTCCTCATTTGTAAAATAGGGATAAGATGCCTGTTCTCCCTTCCTCTTAGATTGTGAGTGCCATGAGAGACAGGGGCTATATGTGATCTGATAATCTTATATCTACCCTAGCATTTAGGCTAGTACTTTGACATATAAGTGCTCAATAAATATAATGATGATAATTATGTCCCAGCCCATCTGCCTAGGGCAAACTAGGGCGTGTTCCACATTTTCAGCCTATACAGGGTTCTACATATAGGTATGCCCAGGTCTCTTCTAATATGAGGGAAGCAGCCTGGCCTAATTGAAAGGGCTCAGACCTGGGAGTCAAAGGACCTGGGTTCTAATCCCTGATCTGCTACCTGTCTGCTGTGTGACCTTGGTCGAGTCACTTCACTTTTCTGGGTCTCTGTTACCTCATCTGTAAAATGGGGATAAAACGCCTGTTCTCCCTCCCTCTTAGACTGTGAACCCCATGTGGAACAGGGACTGGGCCCGCTCTGTTTATATCGTTCCTATCCCAGCACTTAGTACAGTGCTTTGCACCTAGTAAGTACTTAACAAAAACCACAACTGTTACTATTACTATTTATTATTATTATCATCATATCTTTGCAAAACCTTGCATTCAAGAAAACTTGAACCATTTTAATGCTGCGCACATGTGTGCAAGCAGTTGCTTTGCTACACAGCACACCGAGCCTAAACAGGCTTGTGTTGTTGAAGGAATGTTCCCCATCTCCCTAATTGCATTTTAGCCTAACTTTTTCTTTTTAATTGTTATTTATGTGCTAACTATGTGGGAGGCACTGTACTAAGCTCTGGGGTATATGCAAGTTATTCAAGTTGGACACAGTCCATGTCCCACGTGGGGCTCACAATCTTAGTCCCCATTTTACAGATGAGGTAACTGAGGTGTAGAGAAGTGAAGTGACTTGCCCATGGACACACAGCAGACAAGTGGTGGAGCCAGGATTAAAACCCAGGTCGTCCGACTCCCCGCCCGGGCTCTTTCCATTAGGCCATGCTGCTTCTCGATACTTTGTTTCGAAAGCAGGTGTTATGGCAGAGCTGTGTGACCTTGAAAAGTCACTTAACCTCTCTGTGCCTCAGTTACCTCATCTGTAAAATGGGGATTAAGATTGTGAGCTCCACGTGGGACATGGACTTTATCCAACCCGATTAGCTTGTGTCTATCCCAGCACTTGGTTCAGTGCCTGGCACATAGCGCTTAACAGTGCCATAAAAAAAACCAAAAAACTGAGTGAATATGAATTGCATTTAGCTATTTGTGTTGTGTTCGCGTGTCTCAGTGTTCTTTGGCAAGTGCCGTTTATCTCTTCCTCTCTAGATTTTAAGGTCCTTGCATGCGGAGACCATGCCTTCTCCCCACATTCTAAACCCTCATAAATCCCAATTCGTCCATGCTCACACAGAGATTGACCCTTCATCAGAACCTCTTCCTGGAAGCTCTGGGGTGACCCTTGCCCCCCACCCCCACCCCCCAACTTCACCCCTCCCATTCCCAGAGCAGTTTTGCTAGATAGAGGCTGACACAGAACTGACCACTCCACCCCTAATGGTGCTGGCATTATTTTTAACAGGCTAGGGTTATTTTGAAATGGCACCAATTGTACAGTCTTAATCCCTGATGGACTCTGGCGCTAATGTCTCTTTCTTATCCACCAGCTGTTCCGCTTGGCCAAAAATACGATGATTGCATTTTCAGGGTAGATGGTTAGAATGGGTGGGGAAGAGGAGAGCAAGATTTGTCATTTGCTTGTTGTTTTTTTTTTTCAACCAGTGGTTCCAAGAGCTATTTGGGGCTCTAGTGGAAAAAGAAAAGCTGCCTGGGCAGAATTGAAAGAGGCCAGGCTGGAGAACGCACCTGCTTGGTACTGTCATGCCTCCCTGCTGATGTCCCGCAAACTGGACAGAATGGTGCACACAGCCCAAGGGTGCTAATCCCGAGACCTCCTTAATCAATCAGTGGTATTTATTGAGCACTTAGTACAGAGCACTGTACTAAGCACTTGGGAAAGGACAATACAAGAGAGAAGCAGTGTGGTTCAGTGGAAAGAGCACGGGCTTGGGAGTCAGAGGACATGGGTTCTAATCCTGGCTCCACCACTTGTCTGCTATGTGACCTTGCGCAAGCCACTTAACTTCTCTGTACCTCAGTTCCCTCATCTGTAAAATGGGGATTAAGGTTGTGAACCCCACATAGGACAACCTGATTACCTTATATCTATCCTAGTGCTTAGAACAGTGCATGGCACGTAGGAAGCGCTTAACAAATGCCATAATTGTTATTATTATTAATATATTATATTATAATATTAGAGTTGGTAGACGCAACCCCTCCCCACAAGAAGCTTCCAGTGTACAGAGGGAGATAGACATTAAAATAAATTAAGTTGGGGGAATGGCAGAGTATAAGGATATGTCCAAAAGTGCTTAAGGGGTATACAGCCAAGTGCTTGGCAAGGAGGGAGGGGATGGTTCTTGGCCACTTTTTTTTTTTCCAATGGTACTTATTAAGCACTTCTTATATGCCCAGCACAGTACTAAGTGCTGGGATAGATACCAGTTAATCAGGTTGGACACAGTCCAAGTCCCACATGGGGCTCACAGTCTTAATCTCTATTTTACAGATGAGTTAACTGAGGCACAGAGAAGTGATGTGAGTTGCCCAAGATCACGTGGCAGACAAGTAGCAGAACTGGAATTAGAAGCCAAGTCCTTCTGACTTCCGGCCTATGCTCTATCCACTAGACCATGCTGCTTCTCTACTTCCCAGTCTTCATTAACTAGATTAAGGTTGCAGAAGGCTTGGTGATTTCATTGATCAGAAGGGAATCTCTTCTCCAGGAAGGGGAGAGGGGCCATCTCCTACATGAGACAAAGTCCCAGGCAGAGTAGAAGGATGCCACCTTGAACTCGCTTGAACCCAGATCTTATTTTTCAAACATCATCTCCTTTTGAACGCCTCTCCCAAGGGGGGGAAGGCTGCCAAGTGACTCGAGCCTGCTTCCTGTTGTTTACTGGTGCGATGAGCAGATCAAACGGCATGATTTATTGGTGTTTCCGGTGTCATTTTGGCCCTTGCCTGCTTTAGAGCTGTGGCCTCCTCCTGGCACTAGCTGGGCTGCCCTAGATGTTCTGGTCACCATCGTTGGTCCACTCGATACATCTGCCCCTGATGGGCGCAGATGTGCCCCCAGGGGATTCTCCAGTCTAGACTGGGCCCAGTGGAATCCAAAGTGGCTCAGGAGAACTTGGCTGCCTTTGCACTTACAAAGTACAAGGGCAGATCAGTGGTTCTGGCTCCCTGTCAGGCAGAATGTGAAGTGAGAGGCTATGGAAGAAATGTTTTCACCCTGAATGGGGCCACAGCCCCATTCAGGGGCAAGGTACTATCCGAGCTTGTGGGGAGATGGGAAGGGGGGCTGCTGACAGTGGCTTGATGGCCCAGGAATCTAGGCTTGAGAGTTGGGGACCTGGGTTCTAATCCTGGCTCAGCTCACTTGCTTGCTATATGACCTTGGACAAGTCACTTCTCTGAGCCTCAGTTTCCTCATCTGTAAAATAGGGATTGAATACCTTTCCTCCCTTCCCCTTAGATTGTGAGCCCCATGTAGCTCAGGAACTGTCAAACCTGATTATCTTGGCTTTACCCAGTACTTAGTACAGTGCATTGCTTAGCGGAGTCCTAAGCTAAAATACGATTTAAAGAGCGAATGCCACCGAAAAAGTTACCCTGGGGAATCTGGAGTAGACATATCAGTGATTTTAAATGCTCTCCCTTTCCATCACCGCCTCCACCTTCAACTCTGCCTCTACAGGAAGGAAGCTGGGACAAGTGGGGAACAAACCAACTGGCCTTCGGGTGCCCAGGGTGTGCACTGGGTGGGATGGGGCGGGTACCTTCTTTCTGGGGTGTTGCTCTGTCTGGCATGTCGAAGGGCCAGGAGCTGCTCAGCTGGGATATCTGCCCAGAGACTTGGGTGGTACCTCTAGTGTGATCTTCGTAATACTCCCTATGGGAAAAGCCGAGTCATCATGGATCTGGGCTTCTGTGTTGGGGGTTTGGGTGAGGGGAGGGGGGCGGCCTCTGGTGCCTCCATTTGCTTCTGACTGTCTTCCCCCTGGTAGCAATTACCATGCGGCAATTCAGGACATTTTTAAGGACCAGTTTTTATGAGGATCCTCATTGATCCACCGAGGCTCCTTCTGTGTGCCCAGGTCCCTAGGCAGTTTCTGACCAGCTGAACATCTGTTTCCATGTTCCTTCATGACCCCTCGCCCCTGTCATAACCAGTAGGCACATATGCGAGTACAGCCATGCTGAGCCCCTCCCTTGTTTTCCCCCGCCAGGTCCTGGAGCAGGATGTGGTCCTCCAGTCCATCGATCGGGCCATAGAGGCCATCCACAATGCTGCCATGAAGAACGGGGGCAAGTATAACCTGGAACAGCGGGACGTCCTACAGTAAGTACTGAGCTGAGGGACGGGGGAGGGGTAGGAGTCAAGGTGAGCGGAGGACGTGGAGCTGGTGGAAGAGCTGGTTTCTTCTGGCATAAGGATGAACGATGGGACTGAGCATATGAGACATGCAGGAGGCGATAAGGTGTCTTCCTTGGGAGCGGCAGAGTGAGCCCAAGTGAGGCCGTCTGAGCAGTATCCATCTTCACCGGTTGCCGCTTGACCTCACTGTTGTCGGAAAAAAAATGGCAGCATGATTAATAGCCTTTCTCCCTCCTTGTTCTCTGAACATAGTGTTCTGTGAAGTGACTTCCCCCCACTCATTTGCCTCATCGCTGGTGATGCCAGCAGCCCGTAACTATGACTCCCTCTTGCTCTCCCCCACTCCCTCCTCCCTTTTCCAAGTTTCCTGGTTGCTGCCAGAGTAGAGCTCCTGCTGTTTCTAAGCCTGAGTGGGCAACTCCTTGACCAAAGATTGTAGGAGTCAAAGGATTTTTTCATTGGGGATACTTAGGACCAGGATGTCTGAGGAGCCACGGAAACATCCGTGGGAGTGTGTATTTGTTGCGTGCACACGCTTCGGGATGAGGTTTCGGATGAATCCTCTGCTTCAGTGCCTTGGAGTTGCAGCCATCAGGGAAGATATTTTCCCATGAGCCTTTCTATCTGCTGGGGGTTGAACTGCTTGGACAGAGCCCCGCTTGAATTTCAACCTAGAGCCAGTGGATCCATTCCAAGGCATCGATCCTAAGTAGTGGAGGCGAGGGGCGGGTCGTCAGAAACGGCAGGAGATGAGGCTGGAAACTGGGGGGAGCGGAGGGCTCCAATTAAGTCTGACTCATAAATGATTTCCATTCACAAAGCCTTTGTTTTCCTTCCTACCCACAGAGGTGCTCTTTGGAGTTCATTGGAACTGGATGTGGCCTGTGTGGGGTGGGTCCGTCGAAGCGGCCGTGGAACATGTCGGGCATCCTCTGTCCTGACCTGATTGTTCCCTCCTTACGTGATCCTCCCCATCCGTCTCTTTCCCATTTGTTCCCCTCTGAGCAGGGGACCACTCTGATTCCCAGAGTCCCTGGCCATCCTAATCCAAAGCAACAACCTCCATCTCCCTCACAGCCTCCCACCCCATGAGTTAGTGCTTTCTCTGGTAGCCTGGGAGGCTTTGATGCTGACCATGGCTGACACGTGCTCCTGAACCTTTAACTCTATGTTCCCTTCCTCAGGAAGCTGATCCACCATCGAAAGGAAACCTTGTCCCGCAAAGGCCATGCAGCCACTAGTCAGGTGACAATGACCCCATCTTCCAGTGATCATCACCTGGATGCCACCCGGCAGCCTAATGGGGTGTGCCGTACTGGCTATGAACGACACCACAGCCTGCCCACCTCGGAGTTCCTGGGAGAGGATGACGGCCTCTATCAGGTAATCCTGGCCTGGCCTCCTCTTGCCAACTGTGCCTTTTGGAGCTCCGCTCCTTGTATCACAGCTCTGGTCATCTTCCCTCCCCGAGGAGGTAGGGCTCTTCGGTCTCGGCGACGCAGGCTGGGAGAGGTCGGGTCGAAGTTTCCAAACCCTGATAGGGGTGGACGGGGCTAACACGGAATTTTGTTCACCAAGTCCCATGGCACTTGGGTGTGTGGACTCCCGCTGAAGCTGAAAGGTTCGAAGGAACAAAAAGTAACACTTTGCCCAGCGGGGGATGAACCTATGACATTTGTTACCCCAGAAAGTTTGGGAGGAGAAAATAGTTCCAAGAAAGGTTTGGATGCATTCACGGACAAGAGTTTCACAAAAGGTTCCTAGAGGGAAAGGTAGAGACGAAAGTTGGAAGGAAACTATCACGTGTCTCCTCCAAGCATCCTCCAAGCCACCGTGGGAGACCAGGCTCCAGGCTGGGTGACCCAATAGTGGTACTCCTGGTGATCTTATGTGGGGCAGAGCACCGCATCCCTCAGGCCCGACCCCCAGGCCCCTCGTCTGTAGGGTGAGGTCAGGCCAGGGTCAAGTGACACCTCCCACAGTTCCTCTGTTTTGGGGGATTTTGAGCTGGGAAGGAGGCACAACTGTGGTACAACTGCAGAGTAACCATTCCCGAGCAGCTTTTCGCAGGTATGTAGTTGTTCCAGCGATCTACTTGTTCCAGGAAACCCACTCCACCATGACTGTGCAAAACCATTGGGCCTGCCCAGTAGCAACATGTGGAAGTGAGCTGGGCTCATTTCCTGCCTGGCTAGGCACTTCTCCACTGCAGTCCGGTTTGGGACTGGACAGGCTGGGTTGGACCAGGCCAAGATTTTGAGCCCAGGCAGGGTTCTACTGTGCATTCTACTGGGGAACGAATGCCAGTTGCTACTCACCCCAGAGGTGACTGAATTTCCAGGGCAGGCAAGATGGAAGGGGTGGAGAGAGAGAGTGCACACATGCCTCTCTCTAGGATGGTTCAGCAAAGAGGCCACGATTCAAGTCCAATTCTTGTTTCTCATTTGGGGGAGAGGAAGAGCATCCTTCAGTCTTCTTCTCATCTTCCCTTACTTGTACTCCACCGCTCACCGACTCCTCCAAGAGATCCCCCTGAATCTCAGGCTTACCCACACCTTCCAGGCATGGCTTCAAGGAGTGGATTTTGCTGGAAGCCAGGAAGGAAACAGGGAAACGTGGAGCCACACCTTGTTTCCCTGTCTGAGGGGAAAGGGCTAGCAGGGACAGGACACTGGACATTTAGAGCCGAATTGGCCGTGGGTACGGCCAGGGTAGGAAGGTGCTGTGCACTGTCAGCAGGTCTTCAAACAGAAGAGGTTTTGGTTTGGACAGAGGGATGGGTCTCTGGGCGGTGAGGTCACTTGGCCAATGACACAGGGTGGATGGAGTGAGTCCTAGACTCAGAGCACTAACCTCATCATCACCCACTATTTCTCTAGCACCTCTTTTGTACAGACAGCAGTCCTGGTGTGGCTGCCCTGACTTATACTGTGAGCTCTATGTGGGACCTGATTATCTTGTATCAACCCCAGCGCTTAGTATAGTGCTTGGCACATGATAAGTGCTTAAGAAATACAATTATTATTATTATTATTGAGCCAGGAGGAGAGACTGGAGACGGGAGCTAAGGAATAGCCACTTTTCCTTCAGACTAACATCATTTTCCCTTCCTCCTCTGCCTTCTTCCCCAGAGGAAGGGGTTCCCTTCCCCTGGAGGTGTCCTGGAAGAGTTCCATCCCTTTCCACCACTACCATCTGGCATGGGGAAGAGGGGGGCCCTTCAGCCCTGCTTGGTTGGGGGTGAGGCCTGGGTGAAACACAGTGGCTTCTGCACTAGAGAAATGTATCCTTTTCTCCTCGTGCAGCTTGGGCCTTTCCCTTTTCTGGCTTTCCCCTTGCCTGGCTCCACAGAGTGCTGATGTAGGTGACCCAGGCTCCCACCCTGCTGCTGCTTGTGTAAGCGGGCTGGGTTGGGTCAGGCACTTCGAGAAGGGAAGGTGTAATGTGATTCCAGCTGCCGGGAGGGTGGGTGGGTGGGTGGGTTGGGGGCGGCAGTGCCCAGCCCACTCCTCATGCAGCTCCCCCTGGAGCCTTTGGCACAGCTGCCTTCAGAGCTGTCTCCTGGGCCAAGTTCTTACCATTTTTAGAGGGGTGAGAAGGTACCCCTGGCTTTCAGCCAGCCGGGCCCTCCCTGCTAGTGTTTCACCTTCCAGACCACTGGTGAGAAGAGCTGCAGATTAGCAGGGAGACTCCCCTTGGGAGGGATCACTTTCGCCATCATCCCCTCCCATCCCTCCTCCCGCTTCTCTTCCCTGGGACCCCTTGCTACTTGCTCCCCCAGGAGCGCTCCTACCTACCCCCAGTTCCTTCACCAGATAGAACTTTCCAGAGGAAGAGACAAAATCCTTTAGATGGTCTCTGTCAGTGGCCATGTTAGTGTCAGAACCACCAGGGAAGGATTTAGGACCATGGAGCCTCAGAGCTTATGAACAGTAGTTAAAATCAATCAATCAGTGGTATTTCTTGAGTGCTTACTGTGTGCAGTGCACTGTACTGAGCACTTGGGAGAGTACAGTTGGTAGACACCTTCCCTGCCTTCAAGGAGCTCATAGAATTAGATCCAGGATCATCAGATTGACACAGTCCCTGCCACTGTCCCACACAGGGGTCACAATCTCCCTGAACCATTTATCCCATTTGAAAAACTTCTGTCCTCGGGTCTCGGGAAGGAACGACTGAGGTCACGGTGAGGGATCCCCTTGTCCATGCCGTTCCACCAAAGGGAGGTTGCAGGGGAAGTTCTCCTCCTCTGAGAGTCCCTGCAGATTCCCTCCGATCCCTTCCCCTGTCAGGACACTGACCTCCAAAGCCGTCCCCAGGCCCTTGACCCTTGGTTTTTCTGCAATGAATATACTCCAAATCAGTGCCCAGGAGCCATTGAGAAGTGTGAGATTGAGACTGCCACAAGGGGTGGGAGGGGAGGAGGAGGGGTGGCGTCTGATTAAGGAGTTGTGGAGAGGCGGGGGCAAGAAGAGAGAACATCTTTGACAGGTCTACACACACTCCCATGGCTGAACTAGCAATTAAGCCTGCGCTGCTTTGCCCTGTCAGTGGGAGGGAGGAAGGCGAGGACAGCCGGGTTTCAGCTTTGTTCTTACCAGGCGTGGTCTGTTAGCATCTACCCTTCCAGAAATGGCCCACCACCCTGGAGTAGAGCCACAGTCAGAGCTCCAGTGCATGCTGGGTGACTGCTTTTCCAAGGAGTGAGGGACATTGCTCCTGTTTGCCATTGATTTTTCTTATCTGTTCCTTTCCAGATCCCACCCCAGCCTCGTCGAGCTGCCCCCATAACACCTCCCCCACCTGAGAAGCGTAGGAACGCACAGATGGTGGCCTCTGGAAAAAGTAAGGAAGAAAAGACATTGCGGCCATTTTTGAAGTCTTGGTCGTTGGGGTTTCAGCCAGTTTGGGGCCTGGTGTTCTTTAGGGGGGGGTTTGTTTGGCTTTTCAATGGTGTTTGTTAAGCGCTTACTGTGTACCAGGCACTGTTCTAAGCACTAGGGTAGATAAGAGGTAGTCAGGTCCCACATAACACTCACAGTCTTAATTCCTTATTTTATAAATGAGGTAGCTGACGTACAGAAAAGCTAAGTGACTTGTCCAGGGTCATAAAGCAGACAAGTGGCGGGGGAGCCAGGAGTAGAACCCAGGTCCTTCTAACTCCCTGGCCTGTGCTCTAGCCACTAGGCAATGCTGCTTCTCCAGATGTGGGAGGATGTGGGAGCTGCTGGTGGTTTTGGCTCACAGGTGCAGGGATGTAGCCTTGAACCGCTTCATGTCGGCCTTCTGGTTGACAAAAAAAAAAAAATGCCCACATGGTAGGTCCAGAGTTAGTTAAGGGATCGTGATACAGCCGTTCAGCTGCCAACAAGCAGGGAGCCCTGGGCATTCATTAAACACTTGGTCACTCTGATATGCAGTACTCATCAAATCAAACCCTCAAATCAAGATCTTTAGATGGGGTGGGGGTTTTGCCTTTCAGACTGGAGAAAATAGTTTTTGCAATGTCCCTTTGTCCAAACCTAAGATTATTCTGATGTCATTACGAGGGGTAGTATGAAAGTGATGTTGCTAATTTTTTTAACCTTACAGCCAAGGCTTTGTAGGAAAGCTACCCAAGACCATGATTAAAGGTCTGCATCTCCTGCCCATTTTAAGCTCTGTGGTGCTGGGATTGATCAAGAATCATCGCCCTGCACTGCTCAGAAAGACAGCCTTGCTAGATGTGTGCTCAAAGCAGAAAGCAATTAATGAATTTCGAAGTGGGGAAGAGTTCCCCCCAGGGAGTATTTTTAGGCATTTAAAGAATGTGTACGGCTGCTCAGACAGTGACGAGAGCACCATTAGATGCTGGCTAAAGTGTTCCCTCAGAAGTGAGGAAATCAATGCTAGGCCTTGAAGTGGTCAGCCCTGTAAACCAAAAGTTGGAGTGCTGTGCTCATTAAGCAAGATGACCACATCAAACCATCTAAGTTGGCTTTGGCAGTGAGTATTGGATAGCCAGGGGGCATACGCCCCACTCAGGAACGCCTCCAACTGCAGTATTTGTGTGCTGAATTCCAAGACTGTTGATGGATGAGCCCAATTTAAATCAGCTTTATAAGCACTCAGAGTTCCAAAGTTATAAGCATTTGAAGAGTTTGAAAGATGAACTTCCAAAGGGGAGGAATTTCTACTGTGCCTTTAGTCCGGGGGTGGGACCCAGCTGATGGCCACTAGAAAGGCACCAATATCACAGGAGTGAGGTGTCTTTTAATCTATCAATCAGTGGCATTTATTGAGCGCTTATTATGTGCAGAAAACTGTACTAAGCGCTTGGGAGAGTACAGTACATCAGAATTAGCACAAAGATACCAACGTGCTTCTACTTGTAATTTGTGTGTCCAAGTGCCTAGAAGAGTGCTCTGTACTCGGGGTGCTGCTGCGAACAGTCACTGGCAAGTAAATGCAGAACAATCGAGTAATCCATTGTTTTTACTGGGCGCTTACTGTGTGCAGAGCAGGTAACAGAGTGGGTAGACACATTCCCTGCCCACAGGAGCTTACAGTCTACAGAAAAAAGCCCTCTGCCAGAGTTATCAATATTTTGGAGCCGAGAGGGGATCCCAGTGGTGGGTGTTGTGACTAAGGGTTCCTCAATTAACATAGAGCATACTAACCCAAGATATTAAGGAAACCGAAACCACACAGAAAATACTCATCCTGCTTGGAACATAAACCAGGTGCTTCTGCTGCTGTACCTGGCCTCACACTGGCCTGCTTACACGGTAAGTGATTATGGTCTTTGAGTAGATTGTCCTTCCCCTCCTGCTAAGGAGCCATTCTTGCCACCACCGATCACTGGGTCCTTCCATCAGTATAGGATAGACTACACGAGCAACTTTTTGAAAAAGACCATCCTGAAGATTCATGCTTGGTCACAGTAGTGTGACTGGGGGTTTTCCAATCCTTGCTTCAGTGTTGACACAAGTTCATCAGAGCAGACAAATAGCTTCATATTTGCCGATGACGTGTGCTTAGTCCGTGAAGTTTTCTTTTGCTTTTATTTAGTGAGAAATAAAATGAGGAGCAATCGTTTCATACCAACCCTCGTATTTTATTTGTATTCCAAAATGCAGTACTTAATATTCATTACTAAAAATGAAATAACCTTGAGCAAGTCTCATCGACATCATAAGTGTGTTATTAGTTAAGTGCTTACTATGTGTTGAGTGCTGGGGTGGATCCAGGATAATCAGGTCGGACGCTGTCCCTACCCTTCATTGGGCTCATGGTCTTAGCGGGAAGGAGAACAGGCATTGGATCCCCATTTTACAGAGGAGGAAACTGAGGCCCAGATAAGCTAAGTGACATGCCCAAAGTCACCTAGCAGTCAAGTGGCCAAGCCAGGATGAGAATTCAGGTCCTCTGATGCCCAGACCCAGGCTTTTTCCTCTCATGTGACCATTCAAGATCAAACCATACTTGGTAGGCCAGAGAGAATCTGAATGGGTGTCTGTTGGCGATGCTAAAATGCCAAGCTATGTTGCCGATTTGTACTTCCCAAGCGTTTAGTACAGTGCTCTGCACATAGTAAGCGCTTAATAAATACGATCGAATGAAGGAATGAATGAACAAAGCCTCCTGTACGCTTTCTCGACCATTTTAGAAGACTGTTGTGACCTATCATTGCCGCAGAGATTTCACGAGGCCTCATGGCAGTTAAACAATAATAATAGTAATAATAATAATTGTGATATTTAACTACTTCCTGTATGCCAAGCATCGTTCGAAGCACTGAGGTAGATACACGAAAAGCAGGTCCCACATGGGGCTCACAGTCTCAGTAGGTGGGAGAACAGATATTGAATCCCCATTTTGCAGGTGAGGGAACTGAGGCACAGAGAAGCAAAGTGACTTGCCCAAGGTCGAACAGCAACCAACTGGCAGAGCCACGAATTAGAACCCAGGCCCTCCGAGGCCTGGGCCGCGTTGCTTCTCAAACAAGGACATTTATTCATTCATTCAGTCAGTCGTATTTATTGAGCGCTTACTGTGTGCAGAGCACTGTACTAAGCGCTTGGGAAGTACAAGTTGGCAACATAGAGACTGTCCCTATCCAACAACGGGCTCACAGTCTAGAAGGGGGAGACAGACAACAAAACAAAACATGTGGACACGTTTCAAGTCATTAGAATAAATAGAAGTAAAGCTAGGTGCACATCATTAACAAAATAAATAGAATAGTAAATATGTACAAGTAAAATAAACAGTAATAAATCTGTACAAACATAGATACAGGTGCAGTGAGGAGGGGAAGGAGGTAGGGTGGGGGGATGGGGAGGAGGAGAGGAAAAAGGGGGCTCAGTCAGTGCTTGGCACACAGTAAGCACTTAAATACCACCATTATTATTATTACCCCAGCACGTAGTACAGTGCCTGGCACATAGCATTCAACAAATGCACCCCTCTACCCTCACCAAATCTCCAGTGGCTGCCAATCAATCTGCGCATCAGGCAGAAACTCCTCACCCTGGGCTTCAAGGCTGTCCATCACCTCACCCCCTCCTACCTCACCTCCCTTCTCTCCTTCTCCAGCCCAGCCCGCACCCTCCGCTCCTCTGCCGCTAATCTCCTCACCGTACCTCGTTCTCGCCTGTCCCGCCATCGACCCTCAGCCCACGTCATCCCCCGGGCCTGGAATGCCCTCCCTCTGCCCATCCACCAAGCTAGTTCTCTTCCTCCCTTCAAGGCCCTACTGAGAGCTCACCTCCTCCAGGAGGCCTTCCCAGACTGAGCCCCTTCCTTCCTCTCCCCCTCGTCCCCCTCTCCACCCCCCCATCTTACCTCCTTCCCTTCCCCACAGCACCTGTATATATTTATATATGTTTATACATGTTTATTACTCTATTTTACTTGTACATATCTATTCTATTTATTTTATTTTGTTAGTATGTTTGGTTTTGTTCTCTGTCTCCCCCTTTTAGACTGTGAGCCCACTGTTGGGTAGGGACTGTCTCTGTATGTTGCCAACTTGTACTTCCCAAGCACTTAGTACAGTGCTCTGCACAAAGTAAGTGCTCAATAAATACAATTGATTGATTGATTTATATATATATATATATTTTATATATATATATATATATATATATATATATATATAGCAGTGTAAAATTAAGAAATGCAAAGCAAATATGGCAGGATACTCACTGGAACCCAGCGTCCCCCATGCCCACTGTTCCTCCCTTTGCCCACCTAAAAGAGGATCCAGAGCTCTTCATTCTGCCTTGCCAGGGAAAAACCCAGAGCTGATTTGAGATCTAGAGCCCACCTCCTCCAGGAGGCCTTCCCAGACTGAGCCCCCTCCTTCCTCTCCCCCTCGTCCCCCTCTCCACCCCCATCTTACCTCCTTCCCTTCCCCACAGCACCTGTATATATGTATATATGTTTATACATATTTATTACTCTATTCTACTTGTACATATCTATTCTATTTATTTGATTTTGTTAGTACGTTTGGTTTTGTTCTCTGTCTCCCCCTTTTAGACTGTGAGCCCACTGTTGGGTAGGGACTGTCTCTATATGTTGCCAACTTGTACTTCCCAAGCGCTTAGTACAGTGTTCTGTACACAGTAAGCACTCAATAAATACGATTGATTGATTGATTGATTTATATATATATATATATATATATATATATATATATATATAAACAGCTTGGTTGCTGTTCGACCTTGGGCAAGTCACTTTGCTTCTCTGTGCCTCAGTTCCCTCCCCTGCAAAATGGGGAGTCAGTATCTGTTCTCCCACCTACTGAGACTGTGAGCCCCATGTGGGACCTGCTTCTCGTGTCTCTTCCCCAGTGCTTCGAACGATGCTTGGCATACAGGAAGCAGTTAAATACCACAATTATTATTATTATTGTTATTATTGTTTAACTGCCATGAGTTAAATGCTATATATATATAGCAGTGTAAAATTAAAAAATGCAAAGCAAATATGGCAGGATACTCACTGGAACCCAGCGTCCCCCATGCCCACTGTTCCTCCCTTTGCCCACCCGAAAGGGGATCCGGAGCTCTTCATTCTGCCTTGCCAGGGAAAACCCCAGAGCTGATTTGAGATCCGATTTGGGATCCTTTTGGATCCAGGCAATTAACTTAGGAGCTTCAAGCACACAACTCCTCCAACTTTTTGGAGAAATCGACTTGTGACCAGCAGGAGGCGCCCCGGGTTAAGCCAACAGCTTTAAGCCCCTCAGACCCGAGGTGCCCATTTCGCCACCCCCCTCCGCTCAGTGCATCTGGCTCTTTGTTTGGCCAGATGAGATGATGAGAAATTTTCGGCATTGTCTCCAGGAAGGTGGTGTGCCTCCCCTTCCCCCTAACCTTCCCCAGGCTCGGTGAGAGCTGCGTTATTCACCAGAAAGTGCGGTCCTCAGCCAACCACATGCCTGGGTCCGGATGGCCCCCTCTCCCGGGTTTGGTGCGCTCCAGGGAAAGAGAACATCATGACAGGTGGTGATCATGACTAAATATCCCAGATCAACTACGTTTATATGCATGTCTCTCTGTGTTCATCTCCGCAGCCCCGCTCCCCTCCCCCCCTCCCCACACACATTCTGTGCATAAATATTGTATATTTTGTACATTCTGCAAGCTTGCCTGTTTTCCCCCCAATGGTATTTAAGCACTTACTGTGATCCAGGCACTGTACTAAGCGTTGGGGTAAGTACAAGCTAATACAAGCTAATCAGTTTGGACATAGTCCATGTCCCCCATGGGGCTCACGGTCTTAATCCCCAATTTACAGATGAGGTAACTGACACACAGAGAAGTTAAGTGACTTGCCCAAGCTCACACAGCAAATAAGTGGCAGAGCCGGGATTAGAACCCGCCGTACGGGCCTGAATGATCCATGTCTGTGCAACCTCAGAGATAAGTGCAGCCCCTTGAGGATGCATAATTAAAAGATGGCATTGCCCGGCTGATGTCAAAGTTCCCCAGTCTTTTTGGGGTGAGGTTCCTTGAATACCAGACTGAATTGTACTGCCCCTTAAAAATAGCCACCCACAGCTTCCCCATTCAGGCCTCAACTGAGCCACCACACCCTATCTTCTCCTGCGGCCCATCGCCTCCCCCCCCTCAAACCCCATCCCCCACACACTTTCAGAAACCCAGTTCTAGGACAAGAGGGTCGAGCGGCCCGTGTGCCAGTTCCACAAAGGATGTAAGCAAGTGTCTAACCGGAGGGAAAAAACCTGTTCTATTCCCCCGTTAAATTTGTCTTGTACAACTGCAAAGCCTTTGAAGATAATCCACCTCTCTAGAGCAGCATTCCGTTCCCCTCTCCTTCCTGGAGAGGTTATTGCACCAGAATACTCTAGAGAAAACTAGTGCAATTTTGCTGTGAGATAAGTGAGCCAGGAAGAGGAGTTAAACTGCTTTGGTGGCAGCCTTAATGGACTCAGTTGAGGGGGTTTGTTGTTTCCCTTTGATGCTGAGACTGAGGGGTTTTTTTAATTGTTTCCTTTTCAGACGCTGTGGAAATCCCCTCCGGATCGGTGTCTAGCACCTCCTCCGTAAGCACGACGTCCCTGGACACTCTGTATACGGGGTCCAGCATGTCCGAGCCAGGCCCCACCACAGCCAGGTCCAGCCCTGCCAACACCCCTCCCCCTGTCCCCAGCCGCAGCGCCCACACCTCTATCTCCCGAAGCCTAGATCTGGGCCCTCCGACCCAGGGCAGTTCCTCCGGTGGGGAGGCCGCTAACCCTCGCCAGGCAAAGAGGGCCGCCCCAGGGATCCCGCCGGGAGCAGAGCCCCAAAGCTCTGTGATTTCAGAGGAGCAGGAGCCCAGGAGGACGGCTTCAGCTCCCCATGCTGGCCTGGAAGCCTTCGACTCCCTCTGCCTCGACGATGACAAAAAGGCCGGGGCAGAGGTGCCGGAGCCTGAATCCCCTGGCCCGTCCGCGTCCGTCCCGAAGACGATCGGGGCTGAGCTGATGGAGCTGGTTCGCCGAAACACCAACCTTAGCTACGACCTGTCCCGGGTGGCCATTGGTGTGGTCGTTGGCCATATCCAGAGTTCCATTCCCGCCACCAACAGTATCATGGAGCAGATTCTCATCTCACTGGTGGAGAGTAAGGTAAGAGAAGGAGTTGCCCTTCTCAGTGGGAGCAACCGAAGTCCCTCGTGCTAATCCCCAAATTGCTACCTAGGTGGGAGAGTGAAGATGGGAAGAGGATTGGCCTGTGTCCCCTGCTAAGAGAGTGACAGGAGGCTTACTTATGGAGGGGGAGAGTTAGAAATGACAGGGAGAGCAGGCAGCCCAGCAGGCAACCTGGGGGTTAGGAGGAGGTTGGCGAAGCCCATTATCCCCTTATTCTTCAGGCTGTAGAGTAACAGCTGTGCCCTAGGCAGGGCTGCAAGTCACATCTAATGATCTTTTCAGGGCCTGTTGTGGGGACCCTGTTGCACAGTCTTGGGGAGAAGTAGGGAGGCTGCAGTTACTGGCTGCAGTAGAGACCGTGTGTGTTAGATGTGGGTCAGATTCCTAAGCATCTTACCCATTGCTCTGGTATAAGCCCCGGGGAGGCATTTTCCTGAGGACTTGCCATCCCCAGACTTCCTCCTTGACCGCATCGGAAGAGGATCTTGGTCCAACTCCTCTGCTAAGGGAGTAAAGAAGGTTACTCACAGGGAGGTGAGAGTTGGGAATGACTTCACAAGCAGAGCCCAAATAACAGGGCTTCTGCCCTGTCCCCTGTTTTTGGGAAGTGCGGGCAGAGGACTGTTTTAGGGGAAGCAGACTGTGCCTCACTTGATGTTAACCCTGGAGCGGAGGATGGCAAACTGAGCCATCCCTGTGGCAAGTTAAACCTGAGGGGAAGTGGGGGTGGGAGGTGGAGAGGGGTGGGGGGGAAGAGACAGAGGCACTGAGACTTGAGAAAAGCATCCAAGGAACAACAGCTAGGACTGACTTGTCTGGCGAGCATCTGATCCTCTACACAGAAGTAACAGTGACTTGGGGAAGCCTCTTTGAGTGAGTGCCCAAGGAGCCAGCCTGCATTCTGGGGAGGACGGTAGAGGAAGAGGCACCTCAATCTTCTTGTTGCTTGAACGGGTGGATGTCATGGGAAGGGTTGGTTAGAGTGGAACACGACATGATTTGAGGTCAATAGGATAAAGAGATTCCCAGGAGGCAGGCAGCCCGAGAAGGGTATTTTACTCGAAGGGAGGCAAGTGGGGGAAATAAGCCCAAGAGTTGGGCAAGGTGTAGTCTGTAAAGCCATTCAAACCCCACACTTGCTATTGGGCTAATAGGGACCCAGAGACGGCATGACAGATTGTAATTCCATTGGAACTGAAAACGGCCAGGAGCAGAGGGAGGTCGGGGTGGGAGGGGGCGGTCCCAAGAGGGAAGGTGAACAGGGAATCAAAGACCCCATTCTGGCAGCAAAAGCAGGGGCGGAGACGCAAGGGTACTGTCATTGCGGGCTGCAAGGGAAAGATAAGGACAGCCGGGAAGCTGAACAAGTTCAGGCTGCCAAAAGCGGTAAGGGGAGTAAGAGAGGCTCTTAAAGATAATCACGGAGAAGAGAGATGCTAGAGTGAAAATCACCCAACTAATAAATGAGAGAGAAGACGTTAACAATGGCTCCAAAATGGCCAAGCGGTTGAACTGCTTTTAAAGATTTGTCTTTCAATCAAAGAGTGGGGATGAACAATTAGGAAATAATGTATTCCTGTCTTTAATGCACAGGTTCAGGAATGCCTGGGAAAGATTGGGTAAGTGGTCTCCTGGCACCAGGGCCAGCCGAAGGGCATCCCAGGAAGCACAATGTTTATATTTGCGTGCATAACCATACTAAACCTAAGGCAGTTATTTAATTTTGGTTAAGGAGCAACAAGGAAGATTGGCAAGGCTGCCATCCCAAGCAGTCGGTACTTGTTGGAGGAGCCACCCAGACAGATTTGCTGCTTTTATAAAGATTGTTGGTTGTGATTTATTGGGGGCGGGGGGCGGGGAGCTGCGTGCCATTTTCCTGTCACACAACTCTGAGTTGCAAAGCAACCTCTTCACGTCAGTAGAGGAAATAAGGGAAAAAAACCTCATTAATAATAATAATGATGGCATCTGTTAAGCCCTTACTATGTGCAAAGCACTGTTGTAAGCACTCGGGTTGGGGGGATATAAGGTGATCAGGTTGTCCCATGTGGGGCTCACAGTCTTAATCCCCATTTTACAGATGAGGTAACTGAGGCACAGAGAAGTTAAGTGCCTTGTCCAAAATCACACAGCTGACAAGTGGCAAAGTTGGGATTAGAACCCATGACATCTGGCTCCCAAGCCCGTGCTCTTTCCACTGAGCCATGCTGCTTCTCTTAAAGATAAGTAAGGGCTAGTGGTAAGAACTCAGATCTGGGTTATGGTCCCAGCTCTGCCACTGACCCTCCAAGGAGACCATGAGCCAGTCTGTTAGCTTCTCTGTGCCTCAGTTTCCTCATCTTTCAAAGGGAGATTCAATACCTGCCTCTTCCTACCTTTCAGGGATATTGTGGATAAAATGAGTTGAGAAAAAGCTTTGGAAAAATCAGTGTTCTACAAATTCAAGGTATTATTATCGCTGCTGTTATTGTCACTGTTGTTATTTTGTATTATTTGCAACATTCACCAAGAGCAGCTGAGCTCAGGCAGATTGTGGAGGTAATGTGGATTTGCAGGGATGAGCAGTTGATTAAATTCCCTCTTGCTAACTTGAGTTACAACCCCAAAGAGAAAATTCCTCGTCAGGGATGGAGATCAAAGTCCTGCTGCTGATGGCAAAATGAAAGTGCAAAGATGTATTTTCTTAAGGGCATAGAAGGAATTCCAAGTACAGGACTGTTTATCATCCAGTGGCCCAAGCCTCATCCCCAGAGAACCAATCTCCATCCTTGTGGTTTAATATTTACGGAACACCTGCAACGCTCTGGGTATGGTACAAGACAAAGACAGAAACGGTAAATTCTGTCCTGGGGACTTATGGTCCAAACTAGTCATTTAATCATTTTTATGGGACAGAGCTGCAAAGTTTTGGAGTCAAAGCCCCCAGCGTGGTAGTTTCCTCACTGAGTAAGAAGGAGGCCCCTTTTACTCTGGTTTTGATGTGAGTCTGTCTCCTGCATTTTGTGTGATCCTCCTGGCTGGCTCTCGTTGGGTTGGCTGATTCAAAAGCTCCTGTCCATAGCTCTTTCCAGACCTCATATCTTGAAGAGACTCATAGGTGCAGAACTTTCATCTGGGGGAGGAAGGAGGAAGGGGGAGTCACCTGGAATGGGAACGACCCGGGGCCTGGGCTGCCCCCAGCCATCAACCCACTCAGAAAAGCCCCAGGCCATTTCCACACATCAGGAGGGCAGTGACAGCTGAACGTCATTTTACCATGTTCAATTCAAGCCCAG
Source organism: Tachyglossus aculeatus (assembly GCF_015852505.1). NCBI lineage: Eukaryota > Metazoa > Chordata > Mammalia > Monotremata > Tachyglossidae > Tachyglossus > Tachyglossus aculeatus. The sequence goes on along the minus strand of NC_052101.1, from coordinate 95,313,811 downwards.
GAGCTGCATTATGGCCCAGATGAGAGAAGCAGCGTGGCCTAGTGGATAAGATCACAGGCCTAGGAGTCAGAAGGACCTGGATTCTAATCCCCGTTCCGCCACTTGTCTGCTGTGTGGACAAGTCACTTCACTTCTCTGTGCCTCAGTTGCCTCATCTGAAAAATGGGGGTTGAAAAACCGTCAGCCACTTTAGGGACATGGACCAAGGTCAGTGTGATTAGCTCGTATCTACCCCAGCGCTTAGTACAGTGCCTGGCAAATAACCCTTAACAAATACCATTTTAAAAAAAAGATCATCAATCAATCGATCAGTCAGTTGGTAGCATTGAGTGCCTACTGTGGGCAGAGCACTGTTCCAAGTGCCTGGGAAAGCACAGTAGTTGGTAGACATATTCCCTGCCTTCAAGGAGCCTCCAGTCTAGTAGGGGAGACAGACACAGAGAGGAAGAAAAAGAGAATGGATAAATGGATGTGCAGATGAGCAAGTGCTTAAATAGTGGAGTATGTAAGTCTTCCTGACCTTTTAATGATCAAGGAGCCATGGACATTTGCTGACTTACTCTGAGGTAGGAGTGGCTAGAAGCCCCCAGATGTCAAGAGGAGGAGCAGGAAAGAGAAGCCACTGATTCACAGAGAATGAGAGGTTTAAACTCTGAGCAACTTCTGTGGCCGCCTACTCCATCTTCATGGACTACACTTGGACTTTTTGCCAAATTCTTCTGCTACTGCCAACAGGGTGAGTCCCCCTGAAGTCAGCTCCAGCCAGGATCCCTGGGATAATCAATCAATCAGTCGTATTTATTGAGCACTTACTGTGTGCAGAGCACTGTACTAAGCGCTTGGGAAGTACAAGTTGGCAACATATAGAGATGGTCCCTACCTAACAGTGGGCTCACAGTGTAGAAAGGGAATAGCCTGAAGGCTCTTTCAGGAAGTGTGTGTAATGAAAGGAGCAGCTTGGAGAGTGTAGCCCTGGGTAAATTCAATAAAGGCAGCTCTCACCATGCTGCTGATCTGGCCCCAACCCCCTGGGGAGAGCAGTGGAGGAGCCTGATCCCTCTCTGGCATTAAGTATCCTGATGAGCTGTGTGTGTGGTGTGTTGGGGGTGGGGGGGATGTCTCTTCTGCTTTCCCCACCCCAGTGCTGGCCTGAGGATGTGTGTTGGAGAAACAAAGGTTGTGGATCCCACTTTTCTCTTCCCCATCTACGCCTAGTGCCATGTTTTCCGATTGCTGCATGTTAAGTGCCCGGCCTGAACTTGAAATGCCAATCACTGCTTCACTTGGGGATTGAGAACGTGGAGACCAGGAAATCCAGAAAAAAGAAACAGGAAGAACAGTTGTGTGGAAATACAGCCAACTTTGTACAAAACCACCTCCCAATCTGGTGGCAGAGAAGAGTGGCAAGGAGGTCAATGGGGAGCTTCTGAAAATGTCCTCCCAGCAGCAGTTCATTCCCTTCAGTGGTTCTGTCGTTGTGTTCAGAGGCTAGAGGAGGTTTTAAGTAAATGAAGCTGGGCTCTTGGCAAAGACAAGAGCCTACCGCCTTTCTAAGCGAGTATCTGGTTGTTGATGGAGGCACTGCCCAGCTAGCAGAGCTGGCATATCCTGGATCCTGACTGCGGGGCAGGTTGTGGGGAGAAATCTCAGGTTGGGCTGAGGTTTCATTTGTACAAGATGAGTGAACCTCAGGCAAGCTGGGTTGGAGCCCATCAGTGCCAACAGGCTCTTTCCAGAGAGGGATGGCAGAAGTATGGTTGGGGCTTATGGGGCCAAGGAGTTTCCTTGAAGTCAGGAAATGGAAGTGAAGCGCAGGAAAATTGTGTGCAGCCTCACACTGCCATGGTATCTACAAGCCCCTGGGGTCACCTGGCCCCTCCCCAAAACTCCCTCCACCCGTCCCTGTTTTCCAGAATGTCTTTCTAGAAAGCAGGTAGGGAGACTGCTTTCATTAACACAGTGCTACCGAGGTGGTATAATTAGCAGTGGCAACAAGAATATCTTGATTCACTGTTTCAGTAATGTAGTGAAAAGGTCCTAATTAGTTCACACCTCAGATGCCCCGGAGCAATTTAAGACCAAGTGTTGCTCCTTAATAATCCCCTTTTAACATTCCACTTGAAAGCCTAAAGTCAAATGTTCCTGTCGAGGGACCCCGGCCTCCCACTCCTTCTTTCTTCCCACCTCACAGCTTGAATCAAAGATGTCCGTCCCCACTCCCCACCCTGCCATATCTGTCCCTGAACTCCCCCCAACCCCCACCCTGCAGTCTTTCATCCCCCTTTGTGGCAGGGATGACTCCCATTCTCGGCTTCCTCCCATCAGCCCAAGGCAACTGGCTTGGATTCCCAGCTTTCAGCAGAGCCACAGACGAGGCCCCCAAGGCACCCCCACCCCTTATCCAGAAAACACCTGCTCCTGCCCAAGGTCAGCGATGAGCTGAAACTGCCAGCTGACCCCATGCCCAGGGCCTGCGCTTGGGTGGGGCTGTCGCCTTATCCCTTCCTCCTACTTCAGGCACCTTCCCGTATGGTTTAACTCTGCCCTGGGCCCCCACAGTCAGGGAGGATGGCAGGCAGCAGGGACCAGTGTGGTAATTAGCTAATGGCATTAGCATTTCAGGAAGGGGAGGGGAGAGATCGATAAGGGTAATAGGAAACAGGCCTGTGCTGGCCCTGGTGCTCCTGCATGCTATGGAGAAACGTTTAACCCTTTCTGCTACAGGGAGCAGGAAATGGGCGGGTGCTTGCTGAGGCTCTCCATGAGCCAGGATAAGAAGGATGGGGACTTCTCATCCTTACTGTTTGCCTCTTGCTGTTCTGCTGCAGGACCTAAGCTCAGGACTGCCCTCAGGGCAGATCTGCCATGATGAACAGCGACTGGAGGTGATCTTTGCAGACCTGGCCAGGCACAAGGACGATGCCCAGCAGCGCAGCTGGGCCCTCTATGAAGATGAGAATGTCATCTGCTGCTATTTGGAGGAGCTGCTCCACATCTTGGTGGGTCATTGGCTTCCCTACAGCCTCCTGGTAGAGTAAGGCAGAGTGTGGGAGCTTGGGGTCTCTGGGGGGCAAATTCTGGTTTTGCACCCAATTTGCTGAGGTGCTTCTCGGGCCCCAGCTCCCCATCTGGAGAACAGGGCGGATCCCCCTGGTCAGCTTTGATCATTCAAATGACTCCCAATCCCTTGGCCAAAGTGCCACTAGCAAGCATCGGAGAGTAGAGAAAAGGAATTTGCCGTTCCCTGAGTGAAAGTTGGCTCAGCTGCCCCGACCCCAGTTTTTGCATCCACCCTGCGAGCATCTCAAGCTATTAGTGGGAGTGGTGTGCCAACCAACTTGGGGGTGTGAGGTGAGCCCTGATTGGGGTGGGGGATCGTACAGGGGAGGTCCTCCGGTTTGGGTTCTTGCTGTGGCGGAAGGCGAAGGGTTGGCCTGGCCTCATTAGAAATGGTGCTGGGATACCAGGCCTCTGGATCCTAACTGGCTCCCGCCATTTCCATTTGGTCCTTTCAGACGGACGCAGACCCAGAAGTTTGCAAGAAGATGTGTAAGAAGAATGAATTTGAATCAGTCCTGTCCCTGGTGGCCTACTATCAGATGGTATGGCTGTTCTCGGCTTTGCTACTGCCACCCTGATCCTGCGGGAGACGGGCAGAGGCCCCCGCTTCCCCTGGCTTGTGGGACGTGCCCTCGGGACCTCCAGGGCCCCTGCTCGACCCCCATCCTATCCCCAGTCATCCTCCCTCTCTTCAGGCTTAGAACTTTGCTCATTCTCAGTACCCGGCTCACGCTTCAGCAGCTGGGAGGCTCTGGGGCAGGATTTCCAAGGCTGCCTTGGGAAACATGGCAGGTTGAGTCTGCTCTCTTAATTGACAAGCTGCTGTGTGCCAGAGAGGTGCTTTCCGTAGGAAAGTATGTTGTAGAGAGAAGCCCCAGGAAACTGGGTGGACAGCGGGGCTCCTCTCGGGGAGGGGTGGGGACTAGCTTTTCATATCTCAGGAAATGCACTTCTCTCTCTTCCTAAGGCCCTCATGGTTTGTGCCTCTCCCCCCCACTCCCGCCCCCCTCTGCCCCCCAACCCTCCTACCCCTCATCCTGCCAGCCTGGCTGCCTCAATTCCCACCTCCATCAAACTTTGCCCTAATTGTCTTGGGCTGCTGTCTTTTGTCTTGGAAGGGGTTGCAGGGGGGCCAAAGAGGGAGAGAGCCTGCTGGTGTTACTCTCTGACTCTCTGACCAAAGGATGTGAATCCCATGTGGCTTTCCCTGGTTATGGCTTTGCTGCAGTTGAGGAAAGGGATTCAGGGGCCGGCATCATCTAATTCAGTTCCTGTCTCCCAAGTGTCCCACGGAGCAGCTTTGTAGAGAAGCTCGAGGAAGAAACGCAACTGAAGCGGGGGTAGGCTTAGCACTGAAAGTCCCAAGTGACTGCCAGGGCTAGTGCTGGGGTGGGGTGGGGAGGTGCTGTTGAGACCTGTTTGAGGCATAGGGAAGTTGCATAACTCTTCTCCGAAGGGCTCATGGAGTCTCCACTCACACTTACAGAGGGTTGTGTACACACACATACACATCTCAGCTCAGACTCTGACTCTCAAATCCTTCTCCCCTTTTGCTGCCCCCAGTTATTCAGTGCTGAGCTGACGCTGGAAGAGTATCTTTTAGGGCTGGGTGGTCCTTTGAGTAATCAGACCATCCCCCTGCCTTCAGGCAGGACCACAGCAATATCATCCCAAAGGGATGGGAATCTATTCTATTCCTGAAGACCTCCATAGAAGATTTCACAACCTCCCTCATTCACCCATTGCGGTGTCTGACAACCCTCCCTGCCAGTAAATTCCTCGGATTAATTTAAATCCCAGGCAGTGGACAGCAGAGGCTAAGGGAAGGAAGGAGCAGGTTGAACCTAATTTATAAAGCTACGCATCAGCTAAATCACAACTCTCCCAATCCTTGACTGTGGGCAAAGAGTAGACCACCCGCTCCTAAGGGGTAGACTGCAAAGGACACAACCCCTCCCCGCCCCCCCCACCTCCCCAAGCAACAGCAGAGAGTAAGCCCAAGGGGTCAAATCAGTAGAGGAACAGCTTTCCTCCTCCTCCCCTCAGCCCACCGTCCACTGGCTCTGGGGTGGTAAAACTAACTTTGCTGCTCCAGCAGATGCTATGGAAACTGCCCCCTCCCCCAGCCTGGGTTAATGTTGTGGACTTTTGGGAAAGTCGGTGGCACTGTGCCAGTGGCTGAACTGAAAAGCAGCAGCTTTATTTCTCCTGCCTGCCTCCCTGAAGCCTCAAAGCCAGCCCTCTCCCCAACCCTGCCACACAAGTTGCCGAGCTGAGGGCCCCGGGCAGTACAGGGTTTTGTTTTGTTTTTTTCCTGTTTATGGTTTTTGGTTTTTTTATGGCATTTGTTAAGCACTTATGTACTGTATCCCAGGTACTGTTCTAAGCTCTGGGGTAGATCCAAGCTAATCAGGTTGGACACAGTTCCTGTCCCACATGGGGTTCACAGTCTTATCCCTACTTTACAGATGAGGTAAAGGAGGTACAGAGAAGTTAAGTGACTTGCCCCAGGTCACACAGTCAGGTGGCAGAGCTGGGATTAAAACTCAGATCCTCTGACTCCCAAGCCCGTGCTCTATCCAGTAGGCCATGCTGCTTCCCCAGGGTGTCGGCCCCACCCCACACCATGTTGCCTCCTTTGGCTTGAAGTCCCAGCTCCCATAGATAGCCAGGTGCCAGTCCCTGTTGAGTGAGGAGTCTCCCCTTCTCCCAAAATGCTGTGTCCCATGGAAAAGGGGAGCTGGATCCTCTGTAGCCTGATCCTAGTTTCTAAGGCATGGGGTGTCTAATCCCCTCCTTCTCCTCCCCCATGGACCCACAAATGTACACCCAAAACACTTTGTGCCTAAACTTGGATGCGTCCCTCATCTACAAACATCAATCAATCAATCAATCATATTGAGCGCTTACTGTGTGCAGAGCACTGTACTAAGCACTTGGGAAGTATAAATTGGCAACATATAGAGAAGGTCCCTACCCAACAGTGGGCTCACAGTCTAGAAGGGGGAAACAGAGAACAAAACATATTAACAAAATAAAATAGAATAGATATGTACAAGTAGAATAAATAGAGTAATAAATACGAACAAACATATATACAGGTGCTGTGGGGAAGGGAAGGAGGTGGGGAGGAGGGGGAGAGGAAGGAGGGGGCTCAGTCTGGGAAGGCCTCCTGGAGGAGGTGAGCTCTCAGTAGGGCCTTGAAGGGGGGAAGAGAGCTAGCTTGGCAGATCTGCATAAGGAGAGCATTCCAGGCCAGGGGGAGGATGTGGGCCGGGGGTCGATGGTGGGACAGGCGAGAACGAGGCACGGTGAGGAGATTAGCGACAGAGGAGCGGAGGGTGCGGGCTGGGCTGGAGAAGGAGAGAAGGGAGGTGAGGTAGGAGGGGGCGATGTGATGGAGAGCCTTGAAGCCCAGGGTGAGGAGTTTCTGCCTGATGCGCAGATTGATTGGTAGCCACTGGAGATTTTTGAGGAGGGGAGTAACATGCCCAGAGCATTTCTGGACGAAGACAATCCGGGCAGCGGCGTGAAGTATGGATTGAAGTGGGGAGCGACAAGAGGATGGGAGATCGGAGAGGAGGCTGATACAGTAGTCCAGACGGGATAGGATGAGAGCTTGAACGAGCAGGGTAGCGGTTTGGATGGAGAGGAGAGGGCGGATCTTGGCAATGTTGCGGAGCTGAGACTGGCAGGTTTTGGTGATGGCTTGGATGTGAGGGGTGAACGAGAGAGCAGAGTCGGGGATGACGCCAAGGTTGCGGGCTTGTGAGACGGGAAGGATGGTAGTGCCATCAACAGTGATGGGAAAGTTAGGGAGAGGGCAGGGTTTGGGAGGGAAGACAAGGAGTTCAGTCTTGGACATGTTGAGTTTTAGGTGGTGGGCAGACATCCAGATGGAGATGTCCTGAAGGCAGGAGGAGGTGCGAGCCTGCAGGGAGGGGGAGAGAGCAGGGGCAGAGATGTAGATTTGGGTGTCATCAGCGTAGAGATGATAGTTGAAGCCGTGGGAGCGGATGAGGTCACCAAGGGAGTGAGTGCAGATCGAGAACAGAAGGGGACCAAGAACTGAACCTTGAGGAACCCCCACAGTAAGGGGATGGGAAGGGGAGGAGGAGCCTGCAAAAGAGACTGAGAATGAACGACCGGAGAGATAAGAGGAGAACCAGGAGAGGACGGAGTCAGTGAAGCCAAGGTTGGATAGCGTGTTGAGGAGAAGGGGGTGGTCCACAGTGTCGAAGGCAGCTGAGAGGTCGAGGAGGATTAAGACATACAAAGGGGCAGACATACAGGGAGACTTCAGCCTAGGAGATGCAGACACTCACTGATGGGAGACAGAGAACAGCAGCAAGATCACTGGGAGAAAACCACAGCGAGAAAGGGGAAGTGAATGGTAAGAAGCACATCATCTAACCCAGGTAAAGAACAGGATTTTCAGGATAGAGCTGGGACACAGCAACCCAAGTAGATATCACTGCCTATTTATGTCCAACCCTATTATCTTATATCCACTCCAGCACTTAGTACAGTGCCTGCCACATAGTAAGTGCTGAACGAATACCATAAATACTACCACTGGAGATGAGACTGGCAAAAAGTAAACCCCAAAAGTCTAAACACCCCTGACCTAAATGCCTCACAGTGTGCCCTAAGCCCCTTTCCTATGACTGAGGCAATGGGGCAACTGGCTACCAGCCTCCAAATACTACTAATAATAAGAATTGTGGTATTTAAGTGTTTACTATGTGTGTCCTATAGATCAATATAGTCATTATGACTACCTTCAGCTCTCACTTCTACTTTCAATGAAATCCCACTTCTTTTTGTTTGTGCTGATGAATTCTAAAACTGGGACATGGACTGTACCCATCCTGTTTAGCTTGTATCTTCCATAGTGCTTAATATAATGCCTGGCACATAGTAAGGACTTAACAAATACCTAAAAAAAATTGAAACCATTCAGGAGTGAGCTCCCCAAAGTCTCCCTCCCACCCCAACTTCCACTCTGTCATCTTTCCCAGCTAGCTGTCTCTTAGGAGGAGATCTTCCATCTGCTTTCACAGTATACCCCCCTCTACCTGTGCCTCTGACCCCTCTCCTCTCACCTCCTTAAAATACTGTGGCTCACTCCCTGATGGTTCCTTCCCCTTGGCCTTTAAACATGCTCTCATCTCCCCTACTCTCAAAAAAATTTTCTGGATCCCATTGCAGATTCCAGTCATTGCCCCATCTCCTTTCTCTTCCAAATCCCTTCCTGACTCTCTACAGTCCAGTTTCCACTCCCTGCCCTCCACTGAGCTTGCAGTCTCCAAGGTCACCTATGACCTGCTCACCAAATCTAACAGATTCTACCCCGATCCTCTGCAAACTTTTGGCTACCTTTGACCCTGTGGACCACCTTCTTCTCTTGGAAACGCTATCTACGATTGGTTTTACTGACACATTTCTCCCCTGGTTCTTTTCTTGCCTCTCTGGCCGTTCCATGGGTGTCTCTCAAGGCTCTTTTCTGAGTCTCCGTCTCTTCTTATGGGGCGTTCACCTGCTCCCATTTACTTCAACTTCCACCTCTCTGTGATCGACTCCCAAATGTACCTCACCTATCCCAACCTCTCACCTCCTCTGCAACCTCGTATTTCCTCTTACCTTCAGAACATCGCCACACAGGTGTCCCGATGGCACCTTAAGCTCAGTAGTCTAGCACCGAACTCATCTTCCTTCCCAAATCCTCTCCTCCATGTAATTCTCCCATCACAGGCAGCCACAGCCGCCCCCACCCCCTCCCTGTCTCTGAAGCCCGCAAATGGCATTATCTTTGACTCCTCCCTCAATTTCAACAGTTACGTTAAGTCTGTTGCTCAGTCCTGTGGGTTTTTTCCTCCATAACATTTCCCAGATCCACCCTTTCCCCTCCATCCAAACAGCCACTGTGCTGGTTCAGGCACCTGTCATATCCTGGCTTGACTGTCACATCTGCCTCTGTGCTGGTCTCCCTACCTCCAGTCTCTCCATTTTTCAGATCGTACTTCACTCTGGTGCCCTGATCATTTTACTAAAATGTCTGTCTGTGCACATCTTCAATGGTGGCCCATCCATCTGCACATCAAGCAGAAACCCCTGACCACTGGCTTTAAGGTACTTGCTCAGCTCTCACTCTTTGTTCCCCTTAAGTTAACCTACTCACTGTATTTCATTCTAGTCTCTCCTGCTTCTGACCCCTTGCTCACGTCCTCGCTTCTCCCTGGAACTTCCTCCCCCTTCCCATCCAGCAGACCACTGCTCTCCCCATCCTCTAGGCACTTCTGAAATCACATTTCCTCCAGGAGGCCTTCCCTGATCAATTTTCTTCTCCCTAGGTCATATTTACCCACCCTCAACCAGCACCTTAGCACTTCTCTTACATGCCCTGCTATTTAAGCTCTTACCTGCATAGCCATGTTTCTTTTCTCCTTTTTCTCTGAAAACTATTTTGTGTCTGCCTTTCCTGCTGGAATGTAAGCTCTTTGTAGGCAGGGATCATTACCTCTAACTCTGGTACTCTCCCAAGCACTCAGTACTGGGCTCTGCACACAGAATATGCTCAATAAATACAATCAGTTGGGTGGGATAACTCAGCTGCTGGTGATTTATTGTGATTGTTCCAGCTGGAAAAGAGGAGTCCTCTTTGTGTCCCCAGGAGCACCGCGTATCCTTGAGGCTGCTGCTCCTGAAGTGCTTTGGAGCCATGTGCAACTTGGATGCTGCTATCATTTCCACCCTGGTGAACTCAGTGCTACCCATGGAACTGGCTCGGGACATGCAGACGCACACCCAAGGTAGGGCGGGATGGTCAGACAGCTGGCCTTGAGCCCCCAGAATGGAGCAGAACAAGGGGAGCTTGTGGCTGGGTTAAAAGGGTGTGGTTGAGAGGAGAGGGGTATTCCAAAGCCCTGATATGCTCAGCCCTGTTTTCTCTTCTGTGCTCAGCACAGAGGGCTCCCCTCCCTCCTCCCCATCCAGGCAGAGAAGCAAGCTTCATTATCGTTCCTAGCTTTGGGTAAAAAATCTCTGGGTCTCCAAAGTGAGGCTCAGTGAATCCTCTCTCTGTGAGCCTTTCCTGCTGGGGCAGCAGGCATATAATAATAATAATAATAATAACTATGGTATTTGTTAAGCACTTACTATGTGCCAAGCACTGTTCTAAGCACTGGGGTAGATCCAAGGTAATCAGGTTGTCCCACGTGGGGCTCACAGGCCTAATCCCGATTTTACAGATGAGGTAACTGAGGCACAGTGAAGTGAAGTGGCTTGCCCAAGGTCACACATCAGACAAGTGGCGGAGCCGGGATTAGAACCCACATCCTCTGACTCCCAAGCCCGTGCTTTTTCCACTGAGCCACGCTGCTTCCCTACCTACCACCTCCCAAGAGCAGCAGCTGCCATCCCTACCATCTGCAGACATCCAAGCATTAGTGAGGAACAGTGAAGTCACCTGAGCGAGCATCAGGAGGATCCCAGATCCGCTTAAGGCTGGCATTTCCAGGCACAGATTCACAAGTGCCTCTGGAGAGAAGCTCAGTTAGTTGCCCTAGAGTTCCCAGGCATCCATTCCAAGTTTGGAAACAGAAAGTGAAGATGATTCCCAGGTCTGCTGTAAGACCAGTATCCTAGGTGAGACTGACCCTGAGTGTGAAAGGATTTTTTTTTTGGTAGAAACAAGTGATCAGGAGCTTGAGAGTCACAGGTGTCTCCCAGAAAAATAACTATTAGAGGGCAAACCCATGTCCAGGGCCGTAGCTGGGTCAGCTGCATGGCCCTCTAGCCCAGGATTCTATCTCCAACAGTGGCCACAAGGATTCTGGAAGGAACTGTGGGACAGCTGTCCTCCTGGACATCCCTCCTCGGGGTTAGGGATGGACCATCCACCATGAACCCTCACTTTTTAAAAATTATTATTATTAATCATTATTAGTAATAATAGTATTTGTTAAGCACTTACAATGTGCCAGGCACTGTACTAAGCCCTGGAGTGGATGCAAGCAAATCAGGTTGGACACAGTCACTGTCCCACATGGGGCTCATAGTCTCAATCCCCCCCCCGTTTTACAGATAAGGCACAGAGGCACAGAGAAGTGAAGTGACCTACCCAGGTTCACACAGCAGACAAGTGGCGGAGCCAGGATTAGAACCTATGACCTCTGACTCCCAAGGCCTTGCTCTATCCACTATGCCATGCTACTTTCCATAAACCTCGTGGGCCGCCGCTTATCCACGAATTGGTCCAGCAGCAGGCTGAATGGTTGGCTCAGTGGTGTTGCCCCATTCACTGTACTTTCTATTGTCACTAGGTGATGTTGGTCTCCCACCCAAATCCTGTGCAGGCCTGATGCTGCTCAAACTAAGATCCTGTTCCCAAGATCTTCCTTCCTTCCGGACTGTCCTCATCTTCCCCCGGCTGCTCTCCCATCCCCAGATTTCATTACCTTCCCCCAGTCTGTTTAGCCTTCATGTTCCTAATCAGATCTTCCCCTTGAAGTCATTTGGATTTACCGTACTCAGTTTTTGTCCTCAGTGCGGGATGGTGCTGAGGTTGTGTTTGTTCAGGAAGCCCGAGAGACTGAGCTCATTGGAAACGCCTTCTCCCCAGGCTCAGTAGCAAAGATGCTGGCTGGGAAGGGTGGAGGAGCCATTTTGAGAAATCACAGCCACGTTTCTCAAATGCAATAAACATGTCCCTGCCTGCCCGCTGAGTGCTTTTAGTGGAGTGCTGTTTATAAAGTGCCTGACCTCATTTCAGCTGCCAGATCAAAATTAACCTTGGTTTCTACTGCAACTCTGAGGTCTGTGCTTTGAAAGGATAGGGGTGGGGGAGTTGGGTGTGCAGGGCCAGGATATATTGGGGGTCACTTGGAGGCAAGTTGGTAAACTTAGGGGTAGAGAGGATCAGAGCTAAGGTGGTCCACCCCAGGCGAGTCCCCAGATTACCCCTCCCTACCCTGCATCTCCTTCTCCTGACTGCTTTGTGACACTGAGCAGGTCACTTAACTTCTCTGGGCTGCAGTTGTTCTCCCTCCCACTTAGATTACAAGCCCTCTGTGGGGCAGGAACTGTGTCTGACAGTGCTTAGCACAGCATAGGGCACGTAATAGGTACTTAATAGATATCACGGAGATAGATGAGTTGTCTACTAGATCCCCTCGAGGATTTGCTCAGGATCACACAGCAGTCAAGCGGTGGAGCCGGAATTGGAACCCTTATCTCCTGACTCCCCATCCCATGCTCTTTCCAGTCTCTGATAGCAACCAATTCCTCCATGTGGGTTCTCAGGACTGAGGCCCATCCGTCTTTCTTGACGGGAGATTCTATCCAGGTCTCTTAAGTGTGGGGATTTGCTGGGGATGGGAGGAGGAGATGGGCTTCTGATTGCATGGCTTAGTGAGAACCCCAGGGGATATTAAAGGGCAGACATCTGCAGGCCCAAGGCAAGAAATTCCCCTTTCCCTAAGTCTTTGAGGCCTTGCAGAGGAGGAACAGCTATCCAGCTCAGCTCTCACCTCTCCAGCCTCCCCTCCCAATCCCTGCTTGCCTAGAGCAGCGTGGTTTATTGGAAAGAGCAGGGGCTTGGGAGTCAGAGGACGTGAGCTCTAATCCCGGCTGCTCTATTTGTCTGCTGTGTGATCTTGCACAAGCCACTTAACTTTTCTATGCCTCAGTTACCTCATCTGTAAAATGAGGTTTAAGGCTGTGAGCCCCATGTGGGACAAACTGATTACCTTGTATCTACCCCAGTGCTTATAACAGTGCTTAGCACATAGTAAGCGCTTAAATACCATAATAATAATAATAATAGAGCCACCCAAGGGCTGCAAAGTGGAGAGGTTTCTCCTTGCAGAATTTATCTAGGCAACAGGAAAAGCAGCATGGCCATTGGAGAGAGCACCGGCCTGGGAGTTGGGAGGATCTGGGTTCTAATCCTGGCTCCACCACTCGTCTGCTGTGTGGCCTTTTAGACTGTGAGCCCACTGTTGGGTAGGGACTGTCTCTATATGTTGCCAATTTGTACTTCCCAAGCGCTTAGTACAGTGCTCTGCACATAGTAAGCACTCAATAAATACGATTGATTGGCCTTGGGGAAGTTGCTTCACTCCTCCGGGCCTCAGTTACCTCATTTGTAAAATGGCGATTAAGACTGTGAGCCCCATGTGGGACATGGACTTTGTCCACCCTGATGATCTTGTATCTACCCCAGCACTTAGTACTGCCTGGTGCATTTTATGGCTTAACAGATGCGATAAAAAAAAGGTATGAGCTTCTGACCCCACCACAGCTTGCCTCCATCCAGATCTCAGGACCAGGTCTTCACGGTCAGTCTTTGGGTTTGCTTTGCCCTGCATCTTTCTGATGAGATTGGATCAACTGAGACCCATGGGTTTAGGCCAGTGAGGCTGCCTGGAAGAGGTCAGCCAAGCACCCCAAGTCGGGCCCGGGCACAGAGTGGAGAAGCTGCGCTTGCGTCCAGTCACTAGCCTAGTGGCAAGAACACGGGCTTCGGAGTCAGAGGATGTGGGTGCTAATCCCACTCCACCACCTGTCTAATCTGTGACCTTTGGCAAGTCACTTCTCTGTGCCTCAGTTACTCCATCTGTAAAATGGGGATTAAGGCTGTGAGCCCCACATGGGACAGCCTGATTACTTTGTATCTACCCCAGTGCTTAGAACAGTGCTTGGCACATAATAAGCACTTAACAAATATCATAATTATTATTATTATTACCACCAAAACCTAGAGTCGTGCCCATGTATTTTTTGCCTGCTTGGCACCCTCGCTCTTTGGCTTCATTTCTAGGCTGTCTTCCTCAGCCATTCAGCTGTAGAGCTGTGGAAATGCATGCCCACGAGGCATGTTTCCCTCCCCTCCCAGCTCTCCCCTTTCAGCCACCTCCCAACCGAGAAGGGGGTGGGGATGCTGGCTACCATGAGGACCTGTGCCTGCCCGCAGCCCACTTGCATACACACACCATTTCCCAACTTCCGATGTGTGCCTCTGGCCGCCATAGACCGGCTAGACTACTTCATGGTATGGCAGTCCTTCAAGTCCCAAGAGAAGTGGTGAAAAGAGATAGTGCTAAAACGCTATTCCCTGGCCACACCTTCTGGCAGTGGCCCAGAATCGCAATCAACCATCCTCTTTCCCTTATGGATGGATTAAATAGAGAGGAGATCGGATTTCCTGCTTCCAGCCCTTTCCCCCAGTGGGAGCTGAGCACTGTGCCAAACAGAGAGAGCTGGTCTTGTTCATTCAGAGACTGGCGAACTGCCCTGATGGGGGTGTGGGTGGATGAGGGGGGCAGGGTGGGACAAATGCAGTGCCCTTTACCCGCTATGCCTGCAGTAATGTGTGTCAAGAAGGGGGTGGGGGTCGATTGAAGGATAGGCCTCTGGGGTTAGGGAGAGGGGTTGGAGCCACCCAGTCAGTCAGTATCTGCTCCAGCTTTCCTCAAGCCCCACATCCGAAAGGTTAGAACATGGCCTCTCGGCTCTTGGCGGTAGCTCACGGAAAAGCCTGGTGGAAAATAGCATTTCCTTCCACCTTCAGAATTAGCTCACAGCTGGCTTTATCACTAAGATAAACTATATGTTGCCAACTTGTACTTCCCAAGCGCTTAGTACAGTGCTCTGCACACAGTAAGCGCTCAATAAATACGATTGAATGAATGGAAGAGACTGTTTATGTGATTTCTCAGAAACCAAGTGCAGAAATCTGTTCTGAGCGAGCCACTCAGTGCTACCTTCCCTTGCCCCCTGACCCCGACCTGGCATCAGCTCCTCAGATCCTTCTCCACCTCATCCTCCGAGCCCTCGGAATGGCCTCTGTCGTCTGAGGAGCCCGAGGGCATCAGGCGGTACGCCGGCTGGCCTCTCCCAGGTCTTCTCTGTGCTTGGCCATTCAGGCAGCAGTTTTTTAAGGGTCTGGGCAAGTACCATCAGCTTGTGGCATTTTTCATGGCAGTGCAACACTCCAAGTAGTAGTAGTAGTAGTGGTATTTCTGGAGGACCTTCTGAGGGCAGCACGCTATTCTAAGTGCTCGGCAAGTACAACGGAAATACACGACCTGTTCTTCCTCTTCCTTAGACTGGGAGCCCCATGTGCTACAGGGACCATGTCTGACCTGATAATCTTGTATTTACCCCCAGCGCGTAAAGGCACAGTGCTCTGCACGTAGTAAGTGTTTCACAAATACAATTATATGTTCCCTGCCCATAGGGAGTTTACACTCTAATGGGAGAGGCATATAGGACTATTAAGAGCATAGAGCAAAGAGCATGGGCTTTGGAGTCAGTAGTCATGGGTTCAAATGCTGGCTCCACCAATTGTCCCCTATGTGACTTTGGGCAAGTCACTTAACTTCTCTGTGCCTCAGTTACCTCATCTGGAAAATGGGGATTGACTGTGAGCCCTCCGTGGGACAACCTGATCACTTTGTAGCCTCCCCAGCACTTGGAACAGTGCTTGGCACATAATAAGCGCTTAATAAATGCCATCATTATTATTATTATTATTAATTATGGTATTTAAGCGCTTACTATGTGCCAAGCACTGTTCTAAGCATTGGGGTACATACAGGGTAATCAGGTTGTCCCACGTGGGGCTCACACTTTTAAGTCCCATTTTAGAGATGAGGTAACTGAGGCCCCGAGAAGTTAAGTGACTTGCCCAAGGTCACACAGCGGACAAGTGGCGGAAGCGGGATTAGAACCCACAAGCTCTGACTCCCAAACCCATGCTCGTTCCACTATGCCACGCTGCTTCTCTATTGAATATACAGGTATAAAATATCATTCTGCACAGGTCACCCCACTTTTCAAAATCCAATGGTTGCCCACTCTTCTCCGCATCAGGCAGAAAGTACTCACCATTGGCCCTAAGGCATGCCAGTCAGTTCTCTCCCCCAACCCTATCCTCACTCCTCTCCCACTACAACCCAGCCCAGCACACTTTGTTCCTCTAATCATCGTGCTTCACTCTCATCTCTTGCTGTCAAGTCCTTGCTCATGGCTTCCCTCCTGCCTGGAACTCCCTCCCCATCTTCACAGTCCTACTAAAATCACATCTGCTCTAGGGAGCCTTCCCTGACGAATCTCTCATCTCCCCGCCCTATTTTCCCTCCATCCTGCTTTACTTGAGTCTGTACAACTTAGGTACGTGTCCTTATGGACAGTTGCCTATCCCCCACTAAAATTTTGAGCTCCTTGGGGCTGGTTTCTCTCTACCTACGCTGTTGTACTCTCCTGAGCATTTAGTACAGTACATGGCACACAGTAAATGTTCCGTAAGTACCACTAATTGATTGAAGTGCTGAGGATGGGTATAAATACACAAGTGCAAGAGGCAGGTTAATCCTTTAAGTGATTTGGTAGCCTAGCCTTTTTATTTCTCACTGCCCCATTTAACGTACCTCTTCTCCCTTCCAAACCAAGGGCAGATCTCCTGGGTTGGCAGAAAGCCGTTGCTTCTTTCCTCTCCCCCCACCTCCTACTACCCCCTCCCCAGACTGTCCTGGCCAAGGCAGAGGTCTCTTCTAGGGGGTATGATTTCCTGGGAAAGAGGTTGTCAACTTTGCTTGGGCCCTGGACCAATCAATCAATTGTTGGTATTTATTGAGTGCCTGCTGAATTCTAGGAACTGTATTAAGTGCTAAGGAGAGTACAGCAGTAGCAGGGTACAAAATTTCTGCCCTCAAGGAGCTTTCAATTTAATGAGGGAGATAAGACAAAATCTTTTTACAGATAGTGAAAGCAGGAAGAAGAAACAGGGGTGATATGATGGGGGAAGCCTGACCCCAGCCTAGGGTGCTTGATACAGCAATCAGACCTACCCGGTTTAGTATTCCAGACACAGCTGTCCCGTGATTTTATGTAATGGCAAATCAGTGCCTCTTGGTTTCTAGCCCATTCCTGATGATCCCCGGCATCTTTCGGGCTCATCTAAAACTGCAGGTGACTCTGATAGCCAGGTGGTTTCAGGGATTTGGGGTACCAAACTCAGCTACCACTTGGTCTGCTAGGCCAGACAGTTGGCTCTCTTCTTTGCTGCCAGAGGCTATCTCCTAAGACCGATAGTGGTGTGATCAGGGGTTCATTTGAAATACCCCAGGGCACTAAAGGAGCAGTGGAGATGGTGTTGAGTTCAGGGATGCTGAGCCCCATGACATAGTGGACAGAGGACAGGCCTAGGAGTCAAAAGGTCTTGGGTTCTAATCCCAGCTCTGCCACTCATCTGCTATGTGATCTTGGGTAAGTCACTTCACTTGGGTAAGTCTCTGGGCCTCAGTTACCTCATCTGTAAAATGGGGATTGTGGCTTTGAGCCCCACATGGGACAGGGACTGTGTCCAACACGATTTGTTTGTATCCATCATCGTCATCATTATTATTATTATCTGCGGAGTGCTGGGCAAGGGAGAGGTTGGAGTTCCTCCTCAGGCTAAATGAACATTGAGCTTCCCATTGCCCACCCAGGGTCTTTGCCCCTGACACCAGGAATGACAGACTTGACCTTGACTCTTCCTGGGCTCCGTGCTGACCATCTTTCTGGCACAAATCCAGGCAGATGCTGAAGTCTCCAGGAGAGAGCATCCATTACCCCAGCCTAGTTTAAGGCCTTTGGCCACTGGCCAGCTCCTTCACCAGACGCCTCAGTTTTCTTGCCCCTCGGAAGCCACTTCCATGCTGCCTGTCATCCTGGGTGGGAAGACCGCTCATGCGGGTGGCCCTGGCCCAGTATGGCTCTGAAAAAGTAGTTCCTGGCCAGCCATTTGGTGACTGCCGTGCTCTCAGCATGCTTTTGAATGTAAACAGCACTTCTCCACTCTCTCAGTTGCCTGCTCTGCCTTGGATAATGTGGTCTGAGCAAGGTCTCGGTGCCTGGGATTCCAGGGAATGGCTGCCCCTTTTGGCCTGCCAAGCAGCCCCATTATGCTGGTGAGGAGCTGGGGCTGCAAGGGACAGTGAGGAGGCTATCTATGCAAAACCCAGTAGGTGCCTCCCAGCCTGGGAAGCTCAGAATCCAGGTTCCTCTGGATTTCCAACTCCATCAGGGTCAGGAGGTTGCTCGCTGGGAATCGGAGAGACAGCCCGGCAGACGACTCCTGCTTGCCGTTCGGCTCCCACTTGGATTCGCTGACTGAGACTCCTTTCCCGATGATCTGTGACTCGGTGGGCTGGGTCCTGTGATTTAGTGTCAAAGGACCAGTGCCGCAAGTGGTTTTGATGCAGTTTTTCCCGTTGGGCCATGACTGGTCAGCTGATTTCTTCCTCCGCCTTGTGTAAGAAAACTTCACAGACTCTGCATTGTGTTCAAAATGGTATGTCTGTGACAAGTTTATTACTACTAGTGCTTCTTTTGGCACTAGTAGGGAGTGGTGGTTGATGGGTGGAGTTTCCTTTGCTAGTCAAAGCCCGCTCAACTTCAAGCAATACAAAGGTTCTTTATATGCAATTGATTAAGGCACCCTAGCTTCACTCAAGGGCACAAATCATTGTATATATCTTAATACAAACAGCAGTAAATTCTACTTGAGGTAATTATTAGGCCCTGCCTGGTTCTCTCCATTATAAGGATCTGGTGAACAAACACTACTGATAAGCAGGTTAGGAATCCTGCTCCGGCTTCTTCCTTTCTCAAGGCCCTGACAAACCAAACTTCCTGGAGACCTAGAAAGGATGAAACAAAGGAGAGAGGAGAATATGTGATGTGCCTGCTTTGAGTAAATGGTGGTTTGGCCAGACAAAATGGAGTCCAGTCCTAAAGGCCATCCTTTAGACGTTCCATCTCTTGGTATTCTACCACTCCTAGGATCTCTAGTCACCGAAGTTACTCTTGTCCACCTAAACAAAGTGGTTAGGAGACAATCAAACAGGGTTAGAAATAAAACAGCTCAGAGGGAACGGTTGGATGAGAAGAGGCTAATGCAAGGCCTAGACCACTGTGCTTCCACAACCTGAAGGGATACAGTCTCCAATGTCTTGGAGGCCTCGCCTCTGTTTGGATCATGTTGCTTTCTTGAGTCCCGACAAGTAGTTGATCCTGCTGAGAACATGGAATTTGTAGCCCACAGGCTCTCATTCTGAATTAAATAGCCAAGGCTCCCATCCTAGAAAAAGAGGGATCCAAGCAGGGGGCAGCAGGCAGGAGGGTGGAAATCGTAGGCTATGTTCCATTATGTCCTCCCCATCTTGGCAGCTAGTCTCTTTGGGGGAGATGCAGTGCCATGAGAGGAGAAGCCAAGGACAAGGCAGAGGTGCCCAGGGCCTGTCCACGATGAGTATTCATGGCTTCTCACACCAAGGACCCTGCTGACCTGGATACGAATCTGTAAGACAACCCACCCCTCCACCCCCACCCCCAAGGCTGGCTGGTGATGGGAATTTTGGTACCCTCTAGAGCAGGCTGTGACATGTGAGCTGGGACCATTTAAGTGAAGCCCCATGACCCTACCGCAAGAAAGAATGGCATCTGGCCCATGGCCAGCACTGGCAGCAGAGTATTGAGCAAGCTGGGCTCACATGAGGCCAGTGTCTCCATGGTTACACCAGTACCTGGGTCACATATGCTGCCCTCCCCTCCGCCCCACACACACCCTCTAAGCAAAAGGAGCCATCACCCAAGGTGAAGAAGCCATCAGAAATTCTAAATGACTTTTCTCCTTGGTGGCCTGAGGTTGCTATGAGATTAGCTGTTCCAAGGATGACAGCTCCCCCCTCATCCCACAGCAGTTTGGTCAAGTTGCTGTTTTTTGCCAGGTCAGATGGATACTCTGAAAACAAAAGTTCTCCACCCCATTGCTGTAATAACCAAGTCCCTGGGTGGCCCTGGAAAGCTGGGCCTTGGCTCTCCTGCATGGGTGGCTAGTACTTCAGTTGGGGTGGTAGCCCTCCCTGCCAAGGAGACACCGGACCTTGGAGTGAGGGGGTAAGCAATTGGATTTGTCTTTAGACCATCAGAAGCTGTGCTACTCTGCCCTGGTGCTGGCCATGATCTTCTCCATGGGGGAGCCGCTGCCCTATCACCACTATGGTAAGTATCAGACACTGGCCAGGGAACAGTTGTGGAGCAGTCCTGGCTGGGGTGAGTTGGGGAGGGGGGGGGGTGCGAAGGGGCCTGGGTTTGGGGGCCACTGCCTCTGTGCGGCACTCAACAGAACAAGCCTGGCCCGGGGAGGGGGAAAGCAAGTCCCGCTGACTTCCGACTTCTGATCGGATCACCCGCATGTGGTCGGTCCAGCCCTAGAGCACTAGGGGTCCCAGTTGGTGGACAACAGGTCCCACTGGCACTGATGTTTAGCAGTTTGGTTCCCAAAGCCCTGACTCCTGCCGAGCCTTCTCCTCCCTCCCTCCCACTCTTTCAGAGCACCTCAACTCCCAATTTGTCCAGTTCCTGCTGGATGTGATTGAGGATGGGCTGCCCTCAGACACCACTGACCAGCTGCCTGACCTCTTTGTCAATGTGCTTCTGGCCTTCAACCTGCACATTCCAGGTAAGAGGAATCCTTCCCACTCCACGCAGCTCCCAAAGCTCCAGGACTGAGGGGCTGTCAAAACTTGGTTCGGTTGCAGCAGGGGCTTAGCTAGATGGAGTGGGCGGGTGCCGCACCTCTGCCCCCCTCCTTGCTCCACACGCTCCGTGCCCCAATGGGAAGAGAGGGTGTTAGTGGCGCCAAGTTCCCGGCTGGAGGCTCCATCATCGTCGGATGAAGGGATGTGGGTGTATGGACCTCTCTCTTCTCTGTCCCCACTCTCTTTTTCTCCTCCCTCTGGTGCTCACCGTCCCCTGGCTGTGTTCCAGGCTAAGTTCCTTCTCCCAAACCTGTCAGTCTTTAGTCATTATTAGGTACCAACTGGGCTGTCTGGCTACTTCTCTTCGATCTTCCCTCGTTTTCTAAAGAGGTAGCTGGAAGATGTCAGCGGATCTACTGGGGCCTGGGCAGAAAGCTTGGCACCCCTGGGCACTCAGTAGTAACCGATGCTGAGGAGCCGTTGCCAATGGAGAGGCTGGTGGAAACAGCCCATATCCTGCCGGTGGTAGAGGTGAACACCCTGAGCAAAACAATTCACAATCCAATTGGCAGGAACCTGGTCCCTTCGGCCGAGGGCAGAGCATCGATGCCCAGAATATCGTGGGCATTAGAGGGTTCGGGAAATGGTCCATCCAGCTCAGGATCCTGTCTCCGACGATGACACCGGGATACTTGGCGGAACCATGCAATGGCTATTTGGCCCCTACTCCCGGCCTTCAGGAACAAAGAGCAGAGGATGATCTGAGGGGGGTGATTTTGCCATCACTTCAGGTTCCAGAGGCCCACGCTTGTTCATTCATTCAATCACGTTTATTGACCGCTTACTGTGTGTAAAGCACCATACTAAGCGCTTGGGAGAGTACAATATAACAACAAAAAGACACATTCCTGCCTACAACGAGCTCACAATCTAGAGGAAGCTCACTGTCTAGAGGGAGCACTCGTTCTTGGGATCCCTGCTCATCTAGGACTCCCATTCCTTGCTTGCAGGAGGTTTTAGAATCAGTGGAGTCCAGGCCACTGCAGCTTGGGGCAGGTGGAAGACAGGTGGAAGTGGAGAATCCAGCACCTATGTGCAGTTGCAGTAAGATGGAAAGAGGCAGATTGGGAGGAAAGAGGGGAGGGGTAGGAACAGCTTCCTGGCAGGGAGTGGACTGCTCTTCTCCGAGTTGGAAGCTAACAAGTGCCTACCGACTGACTGCCCCCAGGACCCAGGCACTTCTCTAGGCTCCTGAAGACATGTTCTTTAACATAGGCATGGTCCCTCCCCTCTAATATTTACAATCTAATAGGAGAAGCAAGACAGGTAAACAAAGCATTGACACAAAGGTAGTAATTACAAGAATGAATTAAAAGGGAGCTGTGGGTTTGGGGTGTGCTGTAAAATGAGGGTGGTTAACTGGGGCAAAGTTCCTGAAGGGAGGGGGTGCCCTGAGCTGCCGTTTAAGAGGGAAAGGACAGGTGGTGGACAGGATAGTGGGAAAAAAAAACAGGGAAGGTTGTCCCAGTTTACAGGTAGCTTGGGTTTAGGGCCAGAGGTGGGGTCAGAGGGAGGGAAGGAGATGGGATTGCTACAGAGCGGCAGCTTAACCGGAATGAAAATTGCAGGTTGGCATCTATCTGAGTCCTATCAACTCTGTTATATTGTACTCTGCCAAGCGTTTAGTACAGTGCTCGGTAAATTCATTTGATTAATTGGGAGTAACTGAGCCCAGATAGGTAGGATGGTGCCAGCCTTAGAGAGTTCTGATGGCCAGTCAGAAACTTGCGTTTTATCTGGAGGGCAATGGAGTGCCACCCAAGGGCTCCCTGCCCGCAGCCCGAGAGGATACTATCACAAACCACTTTGCCATCTCTAGATCGTTTGGGGCAGGGAATGCGTCTACTAACTCTATGTTGTACTCTCCCAAGCAGTTAGGATGCAGGCCTTCAGCCATAGAGGGGAAGATCCAGGCCCAGGCAGGGTTGAGTTCCCCGTGGCTGGGGCGGCGAGAACCTGGGGGCAGCTTGGCTTTGACCAGAGGCAGGAGGAGTTGAAGGGCAGCCTGGAGGGGGTGGGGGGTGGCTCCTCCAGTAGCACAGGTCTCAGTGGATTTGCCCATCCTTTCCATCCCCACACGACAGCATACAGCTTGGCACTGCCCAGGCTCCTTCCCCTGAGGAACTGAAAACCAAGCGACCCTTTCCTCTCTGTGGCATATTTCATGCAAGCCAATGGGATGTTCTTAAGGTGTCAGTTGCCGCTGGGAGCCTCCTCCCTGTGCCTAGGCAGGGATCTGGAATATGTCACCCCTCTCAGTTCCAGAGCACAACGTGATCATGACGACGGTGAGCAAGCATCCAAACGTCAAGATCTTCACAGAAAAAGTGCTGCTGCTGCTCAACAGGGGAGGTGAGTCAGGGGAGCCAGACTTAGGCTTCTCCGAGGAGGATGGAGCTGGACTACGAGCTGAAGCCAAAAGGGTGGCCAGGAGGCAGGGGTGGTTGGCCCTGTGCTTCCAAGGACTGGCGGGATGGCTCTTCTCCAGGGCGTGCAGCTTCCAATTCCACTTCTCGTCTTCCCAGGCCAGAAGTCACCCAGCTGGCTGGCATTGATTTTGTTTGTTTGGGTTTTTTGGCCCCTGACTGCACTGTGTCTAATGGCTTCTGTGACCAGTTTCCCAGACCCCGGGAATTCGAGGGGTCATCGGTCCAGGGAATCCTGGCCTTGGAGATCACTACTGCCTGGCTTCTCGTCAGAGAATCTGCTCTTGTGCCTGCTTGGGGGCCAGAGCTGAGCTCCCTGCCTCAGCTGCCCAGATGGTTAGCAACCACAAGAACTCAGTGTCTGGCTCCCACGTCATGCTGCTTGGTCCAGCCTGGGCTTGCCTGTTGCTGAGCTTCTAATACCTCTTGGGGCGCCGGGGCCCTGCTGCCTCGTCTCGATGTTGTTGATTTGCAGTTAAATAACCCATCCTGTGGCAGGGCTGCTTGTCAGGCTTTCTGTTGGCTTTAGGTTCTGTCAGCTTTGTAAATCAGGGTCTTTGCACAGACTCAACCTGATCCCAGCCCCCTTTCCATCTCCTCCCTCCCCCCTGCTCCCCATTTTTCTCTCTCCCTCAGCTCCCTCCCTCCCCCAAATCGCTGATTCACTCCACCACTGCCTCTGCCGCTTACTCCAGGAGCAAATGGCTACCTACTTTGTGGAGCTTGATCAAAAAGAGAAGGGGGTGGGGGGACCATGGTGGTCCCCACCATCCTCCCTGGGCAGAGGCTGCAGGTCTGTGATCGCATCCTTCTTCTGGAGACAGCTGACTGCAGACTCTGCCCTGGAAGTGTCCATGAAGACAGGAGTCGTTGCTGATGTGTAGTCCTACCCTGGCAGGGAGGGCTCCGGCTGGCACCCGGGGGGCTTTCTGGAAAGGGTGTCCACCGAAGGGGTTCCCCATCTGCCCTGGGCCGAGGACGGGATGGGGAGAGGCTACTGGGTTGATTCTTTTCCCACGGGTCAGTGAGGGGTCCCTGGTTCTTTGAAAGGTGCATGGCTCTTGTAATTATACTCAGATTTCCCTGCGGTGGCATAAGTGGGTAGTGGGGCATTCAGATCTCGAATTTTCTGTAGTTTATTTGCTAGGCCAAGAATTAGCCAGGGGTAGAGAGGATTGGCCTGGGCTCACCCCTGCCACCAAGTAAACAGAATCTGTTCATCGCTGCCTGGGAATTTGGCTCTATTGTTGCAGGTGGAGCATCTGACCTGCCTGCTGTGAGGAGGAAGTGGGCTCAGGGCGGGTGTGGGCCTGAGTCGAGACCTGTAGCACGTGATGGAGGGTGGTCCCGCCGCAGAGATGACCAAGGGGGAGAGGGACGTGGAGACAAGTCCGTGGACTGATTTTGTCTCTTCCTCTCCCCACCCCCCTACCCATTCCTTTGGCTTCCAGATGACCCCGTGTGCATCTTCAAGCACCAACCTCAGCCGCCTCACTCGGTACTCAAGTTCCTGCAGGACATCTTTGCCAGCAAGGACACCGCCGGCATCTTCTATCACACGGACATGATGGTGATGATTGACATCATGGTGCGGCAGATTGCCGACCTGTCCCCTGGAGACAAGGTGCTGGGATAGGGGGGTGGGGAGTTATGATGGCGGGTGGGAGGCAGGGCAGCTGGGATCTTCTGGCCAAAGCTCACAGGGCAAGGGCCCCTTGTTGGGAAGTAGAGGGAAGAATCTATTGACTGTCGGTGTTCAGGTAACACGGTCCAGCGATATCCCAGCCTAGATGGACCACGTCCTCTAGGTCCGCCTTGCAAGCGGGTCCCACTCTCCTCCGTCCGGCCCAAGATTTGCTCCAAACCTTCAAACGGTTACCTCAGACTCCCCTCCCCGAGCTCCCAAGCACTCCGAGCCACCTACACCCCTCATCACTGGACCAAAGGAGCACAAGCATTTGCTTGTAGGAAACGGGTTTGGGCTCCCCCACTTCCCCCTTACCGAAGAGATTTCCAAGAACACCTAACCCAAGATGTGGATTCACCCCCCTCCCCCACTCCCAACTCCCCTTGCAGCTGCGGATGGAGTACCTGTCCCTGATGCATGCCGTTATCCGCTCCACCGCCTACCTGAAGCACCGGCACCGCCTGGCTGACCTGCAGGGGACCCTGCAGCGCATCTTGGGCGAGCAGGAAGAGGGACCCCCGTGCCAAATGGACAAAATGATCATCCGAGAGATCTACAAGGAATTCCCGGAGATCGCCCAGGCAGCAAGCTAAGCCGCCACGGGAACGGCAGAGAGAGGAAGGACTTCATCTCACCCTTTGGAACCACCCTGTTTCCCATTTACACTTGTCCCCCGACCTGCCCTGTCAGTCCATTCCTCCCCTCACCCCCCGACACCATTGTACCTGACTCTTCCCCGAGGTGGCATCTTACACAGAGGTGGGGCTCAAGGTCCCATTGGCTTGCATCCGTGGTAGAGTAGCCTGAGGGGTGACCCCAGGCTTGGGAGGCTGGGAGGAAGCCAAGCAAGGGAATGGCGTCATTGGGGCCTCCCTGAGCCCCAACACCCCAGAAGGGAGCAGGTTACAAACTGAGGACTTGGGAAGCTGAAAGGCTCCTTGGGTTTCTGTAGGGAATTTCTGAATATACAGCCTCAGAGAAGAGGGTCCCGTGCCCCTGTCCATTTCCTCTCCCTGCTGTCGCCAAGTGGCATCTGGCAGTGCTTGGAAAAAGCTTCTTGTACCATCCGTGCTGTGTATCCGACTGCTGGAGTCAGTGGGCTGCCATTCTGATGGTGAGAGGCGCGCCCAGGGGGCAGCTGCCATCACCGGAGAGATGTCCCCCCCACCCCCGACTTCAGCTCCAAGCCTTCTATGCCCTTTGCTTCCTTTCAGGCTAGCTCCACCCCTAGAGTTTAGCAAGGCCAAACCCCACCCCTGCTTGGAGTGGTGATGTTTCAGCCCCTCCTCCACGATCCAGGAGGGTGGTGGAGCAGTCCTCAGGAGGAGCCAGCTGGAGAGAGAGAGACTGACAGACCGACAGACACACAGAGAGAGAAAATGAACAAATGGGAATGCAAACGCCAGAATGAGGTCCTCTCCTGGTGCCTCCTAGATTGGTTTCTGGAGAATTCCCCCGGGTGGTGGGGGTCCAGTGGGAGAGGGGATGCTTCTGGGGACGTTTGCTAGGGGGAGGAGGCTCTTTTTGTTAATCTGCTGGTTTTCTTGCCTTAGCTTTGCCATGAACTACACCCATGTATGGAGAAGCTGCTTTGATGTTGCCTCTAGGTAGCTAGAAGTCTGGCGTGTCCCCAGGCTCAACCCCTAGGTCTGCTGTGACCAACTCGCTACACCAGTTAAGTCTTGCAGTATTTATCTCCCTGGTCGAACTCGGTGTCCTAGCAGAACGTGCTGTGTGACTGAGGAGGGGCGGTCAGGAGCAACCGTGGCCACGGCGAGGCTACTGTGCAAGGGCGGGTGGTGGCCGTGGCAAGGAGTGGGCATCTCTCTCCCTGCTGGGGCCCACGGGAAGTGGCAACTCCCTCTCGTAGAGGAGGGCGGGGTGGGGAGAAGGCAGCCACGAGTCTGCTCCCAGCGGCCGCAGATGACCTGAAACCAATTTCTATTTTCTCTGTAAAAATGTACGAATGTTAAAAGGGACATGTATTTTCTTAAACCCTAACCCTAGATGTAACTGGAATAAAGCATCCTGAAAAACCAAGGGAGCTTTGTGGTATGTAGGGGGCAGGGGGGAGATGGGATCAGGTTGGATACAGTCCCTGTCCCACATGGGGTTCGCGCACTCATCCCCATTTTACAGATGAGGTAACTGAGGCACAGAGAAGTGAAATGACTTGCCCAAGGTCACACAGCAGTCAAGTGGCAGAGCTGGGATTAGAACCCATGAGCTTCTGACCCCCAGGCCTGTGCTCTATCCACTATGCCGTGCTGCTTCTCTGCCCTGGGGTGATAGCAACCCCTCTTCCACCCCCATTCCTTGCCCTGAGGTGAAGAGAGTGTGCAGACCTGACTCCCGGGGTAGATAGATGCCATTATTAGATAGATTGATAGATCTATCAGATAGATCAGATTAGATAGATCAGATAGATTGCTATTATAGATGCCAATAAATGCCATTATTATTATTATTATAGATGATGAGACTTTGAGAAGCGAGAAAGCCAGCTCTTCTGAGCTTTTTACCAGAACTGCCACCTCCCAAATTGACTGTTTGCCTGCTGAGACCTTTGAGATCCTATCTGTTCATCCCATACACCCCAGCCCAGGGACCTGTCTCCTTCCTTAGGAGGGGGTGGATGGCCTGCATTGGGGGTGGGAGGAAGAGGGAGGAGAGCCATCTTGCCCCCCACCCCACCCACCCACCCAAGCGTATAGCCCCAGGGACGATTGATTGAGCATCCCAGGATCAGACTGCTGGGCTTAGAAACCTCTCTCGAGCTCTGGGCTGGAGAGGTGGCAGAACCCACGTGGAAGCCTTGGGTTTTCTTACAGCAAAGTGGCACTCCTGCCTCTCAGGTTTCCAGGAGTCAATCCTGCCTTGAAGGCTCAAGAGTCTGCAGCTGATGTGCTAATTGAGCTAGGTGGGTGTTTGTTGCTATGACTTTGTGTCTGTCTTTAGCTTCTACTCTGATGAGGAGTGATGGGGATTCCTCAAGCATGTTATTCCTGTTTCCTAGTGCCTTCCCTGTTTCCCTTACCTCTCACCCTAATCCCCTCTCTCCTCCCGCCCCCTCCTGCTCAGCCTCCCTCCCAAGAGGAAATCCCGTTGGAAATCCTGCCGTTGAGGCGCTGACTGCAGGGGTCGAGGCGGTGGGTGTGACCCGGGGCTCAGAGCAGGTCCCTGGGGTCTTTGCGGGATCGATGACGGAATAGACCCTGACAGATGACTTGAAAAACCAGCCCTTGGGCTAGGATTCAGTCATCTGGGCCTCTGAAGAGGCCAGGGGTTGAATGGAGCAGTGGGCAGAGTGCCTGAGTGGTAAGCAGCTCTGCTCCTCTGTTATGCTCTGCCCAAGAAGGCACTCCATACATGCGGGATGGTTGGAGTAGCTACAAGGGGAGGCATGGCCAGGGAAGCCTTGGGGGATCACCTATTTGGGGTAAGTGCCTCCAGCTGGGCCATGATCATCCTCCCCTCACCCCGCTCCTTTAACTGCCCTGGTTCTGAGGGCGTTTAGATTGCAGCTCTGTAACCAGCAATTAACCAACGCTGGAGTGTCGCCCCCCACCCCTCCACACAACTTTCCTCCTCCTCCGTAGCCAGGGATTCTGTTTTGTGTAATAGTCCTGGGAGCTGAAAATCAGGCCCTGCATGGAGCCTAAATTGGCCTTGAGTCTGGCACCAAGGCAGGCAGAAGGGATGGCCACATGATGACCTGACACCCAAGATAGGGCCTATACGGCCCGTTGGCTTGGAGGGAAGAGAGGGCAAGCGAATGCAATGGGTGGATCTGGCTGTGAGTGAACCTGAGTAGAATTCTCACCTCCTCTGCCCTTGTGGCTTGACAAGTCCCTCAGCAAAGAGCCAAATGTTGGCTCTGATCCTAGGATCCAGAATCGAATAGGAGAAGGAGTTTTAGTCTGCCCTCTTCCCCGCTTTCTGGCATCCTGCCTTTTCCCTTCCTGGAAGCTCCCTTCTTGGGGTCGGTCTGGCTCTTCTCCTATATTTCCTAGGAGAATGATGTTCTCATCCCTTCCCGGACACCAAGCTGAATGCAGAAGCCAGTGCTTTCCCGCTCCTGCTACCCCATAGCAATGAGTCGTTCCTGGCCCACTCTCCACTGAGGTCAGCCCCTGCAAACCCCTGTTTTTCAGAAATCTGTCCCCGGGGATGGGGTGGGCTGGAGGGGGATTACAAGTAGAGCTGATGATTAGGATTGGATTGTTCTGGGGGCTCGATTGCAAGAATGTGGGCAAACTGGCCCCACAGACAGCTCAGATCTCCCTTAGATGGTGATCATTTGTCCAATCTGATAATCTCATATCGAGCACGGTGCTTGGCTCATACCATAACCGTCATAATGAGAGCAGGGCTGGGGCTGCCGGTCCCATTAGGGTGGTGGCTCACTTCTTCCCAACTCAGGCTATGGACTAATTATAATCAATATGAATGCCTTGGGGCTCCCCAGCTAGATTCTTTGTCCAAGGGGCTCAGAGCACTGTTTAGTGCCTAAGGAGGTAGTTCTCTTCGTTTTACAAAATTGGAGAACTGGAACAGAGAGGTGGTTATGTGCTTGAAGTCACACAGAGAAAAACAGGACTTCTTCCTAAAATAAACACCTCCCCCAGGAGTCATTCCCCAACCAAACCCCACCTCTCTGATCAGTTCAGCCTCTTAGTCACCCTGATTTGTAATTGTGGTCTTTGTTGAGCACTTACAACGTGCCAAGCACTGTACTAAATGTTAGATACAAGATAATCAGGTCAAACACAGTCCCCATCCCCCCTGGGGCTCACAGTCTAAGTTGGAAGGAGAACAGGTATCGAATCCCCATTTTACAGATAAGGAAACTGAGGCCCAAAGAAGTTAAGCAATTTGTCCAAGGTCATCCAGAAGGCAAGTGGCGGAGTCAGGATTAGAACCCGGATCCTCTACCCCCCCAGGCCCATGCTCTTTCTGTTAGACTATGCTGCTTTTTTTTTTAATGGCATTTGTTAAGTGCTTACCATGTGCCAGGCACCATACTAAGCGCCGGGGTAGATACCAGACGTATTTATTGAGCACTTACTGTGTGCAGAGCACTGTACTAAGCGCTTGGGAAGTACAAATCGGCAACACATAGAGACGGTCCCTATCCAACAATGGGCTCACAGTCTAGAAGGGGATCCTACCATCCAGGGACCCAACCAAAGCATTACCCGGAGTTCGTTCAGGTTGGACACAGATGGGGCTCACAGTCTTTATCCCCATTTTACAGATGAGGTAACTGAGGCACAGAGAAGTTAAGCGACTTGCCCAAGGTCACACAGCAGACAAGTGGTAGAGCTGGGATTCGAACCCAGGTCCTCTGATTCCCAGGCCTGTACTCTTTCCACTGGGCCAAGCTGCTTCTGTACATATGGGTTTATTTTTGATTTGTTTACTCTTGCTGACACTAGTTATATCTGTTTTCCATTTGTTTCCTTTACGGGCATATTATCTGTACCCTCCTGCCTCCTTTAGTGGATTGTAAACTCCTCGAGGGCAGAGACTGCCCTTTTCTTTTCTCGTTTGCTTCCAAATGCTTCGCAGTTCAGTTCCCCGCACTCATGCTCAATAAATAACGGATGGTGATGATGATCTACGCTCCGTCACACAAACACCAGGTGGGCCTTTCAGTTGGTAGCTGCGGCACGTCCTGTGTCATTCATTCAATCGTATTTATTGAGCACTTACTGTGTGCAGAGCGTTGTACTAAGCGCTTGGGAAGTACAAGTTGGCAACATCTTGAGACGGTCCCTACCTAACAGTGGGCTCACAGTCTAGAAGAGGGAGACAGATGACCCTATCGAGCTCTCAGGAGGCAAAGGAAAGCAGCGTGGCTCAGTGGAAAGAGCCTGGGCTTTGGAGTCAGAGGTCAAGGGTTCGAATCCCGGCTCCGCCAATTGCCAGCTGAGTGACTTTGGGCAAGTCACTTAACTTCTCTGGGCCTCAGTTACCTCATCTGTAAAATGGGGATTAAGACTGTGAGCCCCACGTGGGACAACCTGATCAACTTGTAACCTCTCCAGCGCTTAGAACAGTGCTTTGCACATAGTAAGCGCTTAATAAATGCCATTATTATTATTATTATTATTATTATTATCATTATTATTAAAGGTCCGGAGCAATCTAGCAAACCCAGATCCGGTGGGAGGGGGGTGTGCTATTATGGGGGGTGGGGGCTGCTTGGTTTGGAACGAACTCCGGGTAATGCTTCGGCTGGGTCCCTGGATGGTAGGATCGTGCAACACGCTGGTTGCGGTGGGTGAACTCCTTGCCCATCGTCACCCCAACCCTGTTCATCTGCTGGCCACATGGAACGTGCGGGGCGAGGGGTCAGTTTACAGGAATCTGGGGACTGGAGACGGAGCCCACCTCTCCAGGTGGCTTCTCCGGCCCCCGTCCCGAGGCAAGGTCCGATTTGAGGGAGTTGGCGTGTGAGTCAAAGCGAGTGAATGTAGCGGGTGATTGGCTGATGGTGATGTCACGAACCCGGCGGCAGCAGTGACCGTTGCGAGGCTTGGTGACCAGTGTGATCTGGAGGCCAGGCCCGGGCCTCGAGCGTTTTGCCTTGTTTGGGGCGAGGAGTGGCGTGGGGTGTCCCCTCGTTGGCCCTCCTGTACCCCGCGCTTTTAGTCCCGGAGGAAGTTTCTTCCGCGACCCTTTCTCGGGCTCCTTGTGGTGAGGGCCCCACAGACCTCTGAATGAATGAAAAGTGGCGGGCGCGACTGTGATTAAATCTGTCCGAGTTCATTAACTCTCCTCCCCTCGGGGGGCTCTGATCCCGGACCCGGGCTCCGGGGTGTCGATCAGCGGCAGCCGAGGGGCGGGGGGGAACGGGGAGACGGTTCACTCGGGATCTACTGGGCGGTGATGGGCAGAGAGGCCTGGCCTGCGGGAGGGAAAGAAAGAGAGAGGGAGAGAGGAGGGGCCTAGCTCCAGCTCCGGGGGATGTCTCTCCGCCCCGAAGACAATGAGCCGGACCACTACCGGCGGGGCGGGGCCTCGCCATTGTGCTAATAGGGACAATGAGCCCCCGATTGGGATGCTCCGACTCGTTCCCTTATTCCCCCACCGCCGCATCCTCCGGGCGGACCGGGGCCAGGGATGCGCAGGACCGTCCCACCGACGGCCACCTCGGGAACGCGGTTGTTGGCCTACGGCCGAGGAGACTTGAGCGAGGCAAAGGGAGGGGAGAGAGAGAGCTGGCCCCCCCGGGTCGGTCCCCTTGAATCAATCAATCGTGTTTATTGAGCGCTTACTGTGTGCAGAGCACTGTACTAAGCGCTTGGGAAGTATACAAGTTGGCAACATATAGAGACAGTCCCTACCCAACAGTGGGCTCACAGTCTAAAAATGGATTAAGTGAAGGGGCCCTGTCAGCCCCAAGGCACGGTGGCGGAGAAGTCATCATCATCATCAATCGTATTTATTGAGCGCTTACTATATGCAGAGCACTGTACTAAGCGCTTGGGAAGTACAAATTGGCAACATATAGAGACAGTCGCTACCCAACAGTGGGCTCACAGTCTAAAAATGGATTAAGTGAAGGGGCCCTGTCAGCCCCAAGGCACGGTGGCGGAGAAGTCAAACGCGAGGCTCTCAGGGAGAGGTTTCCTGCGGATAGGGGCAGTGGACGCCCGTGCCGGTGATGCCCAAACTCCCGTTCAAAGGCCTTTCGGGGAACGGAGGGCAGAGGGAGTGGTCTGCTCGGCAGCCGGGCCAGGCTGACCCTGGTGATCTCCCGTTGCTGGAGGGGGCACAGAGCCGTGGGGAGAGGAGCAGATTACAGGCCCGTCCAGGTTTTGGAGAGGGACGAGGCTTATGAGCCGGAACAGCCACATCAATCGATCGTATTTATTGAGCGCTTACTGTGTGCAGAGCACTGGACTAAGCGCTTGGGAAGTACAAGTTGGCAACATAGAGAGACAGTCCCTACCCAACAGTGAGCTCACAGTCTAGAAGGGGGAGATGGAGAACAAAACCAAACATATTAACAAAATGAAATAAATAGAATAGATATGTACAAGTAAAATAAATAAATAAATAGAGTAATAAATACGTACAAACATATATACATGTGCTGTGGGGAAGGGAAGGAGGTAAGATGGGGGAGATGGAGAGGGGGACGAGGGGGAGAGGAAGGAGGGGGCTCAGTCTGGGAAGGCCTCCTGGAGGAGCCACATGACTCCCTCGGGTTCTCGTCTCTCACCCTGAGATGGTGGACTAATAATCTGACCGGATTCAGACCCCCTACTCCCCGGGGTTGCTCCTGAGTGTCGTTCTCTTTTCGACCGGCCTCTAGATGATCCAGGAGAGAGAAGGGAACCACAGTCTCGCAGCCTAATTGCCCCGAGTCGCCTCTCCCAAGAGTCCAGTCCGAGTCCTGCTAGGAGTTAACTGCCAGACGTAAATGAGCCATTAGCCTCCACACACTCTGCATCTCTGTGTATCGGTTGTGTCCCTCGGCCGGGCGCACTTTCAGGCAGGTGGCGTGGACTCTTTTTTTTTTTCTCGGAAGGGCAGGCTCAGGGGGCGTTCTCAGCCCCAGCCCCCCTCTCTCTTGGGGGAATCTGCAGGCTCTCATTTTCCTCGAGTCGATATCTTCATCTGGGCCCGAGAGATGTGATTGGCTAATTCGGATTTGGCAGCAGGAATGATAATGTGAAGAGCGCAGATTTAAAGCTCCCCAAAATTAAATCAGCCTGTTTCCCTGGTGCTCCGGGTCTAGCCAGTCTCAACTGGCCTACCCCCACTGGCCCCTCGGAGCCACCTCAGGGAAAATGTAGCCCGGGTGAGGACAGCTTAACAACCGACGGCTCACCAAACTCTACGTGGTGACCAGTCTAGTGCCCTGCTTATCCACCTGGCAGGGACGAAGATAACAGGCTGGGTTGAGGGAGCTTCAAGCTTCCACCCCTCTTATCCTACCTCCAGTATCAACCCCATGAATCCCCAAGCTTCCACCCCTCTTATCCTACCTCCAATATCAATCCCATGAATCCCACTCCTTTGAGACCTGTTTTGGCCTATAAACTAAACTAACAAACGAGGAATCGTCTCTCCCTGTAGAGCAAACAAGACCAATTGTCCTTTGCAGTTTGCAAGGGGGAAGCTAACCGCATTTAAGTTCCCTGCTGATCCTCCCTACTGCCCACAGGTACCTGGAGAGGAGAGGCGGCGGGTTCTCTGTGCCCAAATACAGCCGTCTGGTGGTTTTTTGGAGGCATCAAACTCGGCGCCCGGTCACTCGCACTCTCAGAGCCCTCGTTTTTGCGATGGCCAGAGCCTTTCAGAAGCCGAGGGGGGCTCCTGAGGTCTTCTCCCCCCGCGTCCCGATGTGAACCCAATAAATCCAAGGCGGGGCACGGAGAGAGGGGTGGATGCACGTGCATTATTCTAAAGACGGAGGCCGGTTGGAGCGTCTTGTGTGTCCACACTTCTGTCCCCGGGACTCACCCGTCGATCCTCCCCTTCCTTCTGCTCGACAGGCCCAGGCAGTCTCCCCTAAAGCCCCTCAGCTATGAGCAAGAGAATGACGGGAGGTGTGTGTTTCGACGCTATTGTCAAGAGGGGAGGGAAGAGGCTGAATGGCCGGAACCTCGCAACAGGCATGTGAGGCTGAGCATGTCTCACCGAAGGAGGAACCGTCCGTCCCCTTTCTGTCCTGGAAGCCAACCTTCCAGCCCATCGGAAAGGCTGGCGGTGGCAAGACTCAATCAATCAATCAATCGTATTTATTGAGCGCTTACTGTGTGCAGAGCACTGTACTAAGCGCTTGGGAAGTCCAAGTTGGAGGGGGAAAGAGTGAGGAGGAGAGGAATGAGAAACGGAGGAGGGAGAGGGAAGAGGCTGAATGGCCGGAACCTCGCAACAGGCACGTGAGGCTGAGCATGTCTCACCGAAGGAGGAACCGTCCGTCCCCTTTCTGTCCTGGAAGCCAACCTTCCAGCCCATCGGAAAGGCTGGTGG
Organism: Tachyglossus aculeatus; assembly: GCF_015852505.1. Classification (NCBI taxonomy): domain Eukaryota; kingdom Metazoa; phylum Chordata; class Mammalia; order Monotremata; family Tachyglossidae; genus Tachyglossus; species Tachyglossus aculeatus. Next base: position 95,279,054 of record NC_052101.1, on the reverse strand, counting down.
TGGCAATCAATCAATCAATCAATCAATCGTATTTATTGAGCGCTTACTGTGTGCAGAGCATTGGACTAAGCGCTTGGGAAGTACAAGTTGGAGGGGGAAAGAGTGAGGAGGAGAGGAATGAGACTGTGAGCCCACTGTTGGGTAGGGACTGTCTCTATATGTTGCCGATTTGTACTTCCCAAGCGCTTAGTACAGTGCTCTGCACATAGCGCTCAATAAATACGATTGATGACGATGATGATGGAGGAGGGAGAGGGAAGAGGCTGAATGGCCGGAACCTCGCAACAGGCATGTGAGGCTGAGCATGGCTCACCGAAGGAGGAACCGTCCGTCCCCTTTCTGTCCTGGAAGCCAACCTTCCAGCCCATCGGAAAGGCAGGCGGTGGCAAGAAGGGGGAAAGGGCAACGGGAGAGGGAGAGGGAGGGGGCCGAAAAGAGATAAAGGGGCAGGAGGAAGAGGGTGGGAGGGACTGGGGTGGGTGGAGACGACAGGAGGAAGGGGGAGAGAGAGGGGGCGAGAGAAGGCAGGTGTTTGAGGCGGAGGCAGAGGACTGGGCCTAGGGCTCGCAGGGCTCGGGCCGGTTGAGAACCCTGGCCAGGGGCAGTGCCCTCACCCAAGATGGCGGCGGGGGCCCGCGCTGCCATGCGCGGCGGGCCGTACCACCGGCCGCCGGGCGGCGGGGCGGCGGGGCGGGGGCGGAGCGGACCATCGGCCCGGCCGGGCCCCATGTTGGGGCGCCAGGAGGCGGCGGCGGCGGAGGCGGAAAAGGAGGAGGAGGAGGAGGAGGAGAGGGAGAGGGAGAGGGAGAGGGAGAGGGAGAAGCGGCGGCGGCGGCGGCGGCGGCGGCGGCCGCGGCTCCTGTCGGCTGCGCGGCGGGGGCGGCGGCCACGGCGCGCTGGGGCCGCGCGAGGCGCGGAGTAGATGGTGCCCGGGGCGGGGCGGCGGCGGCGGCGGCGGCGCGCGGGGCGCGGAGCGACCGGGGCCGCGGAGGCGGGAGGCGGCGGCGGCGGCGGGCAGAGCCCGGGCCCACAGGCGGCGGCGGCGGCGGCGGCGGGCGGGGGGGCTATGGCTGCGCGGCCGCCGCAGAAGCGGGGCTGGAGCTGGGGCTGGGGCTGGCCGCCGCCGCCGCCGCCGCTGCTGCTGCCGCTCCTCCTCCTCCTCTCTTTGTTCCCTGTCAGCCGGGAGCGGCCGGGGGGCGGCGGCGGCGGCGGCGGCCCCGGCCCCGTAGCCCTTTGTTCGGGCTCCTTCGACCGCAGGACTGGCGGCGGCGGCGGCGGCGGCGGCTCCTCCTCCTCCTCCTCCTCGTCCTCGTCCTCCCCCCGAGCCCCCCAGGAGCGGGCCCGGGGCCCTCCGGACAGAGCGGGGCTAGCGGCCCGGGGCCTGGGGAAACCGGAGGGGAGCCCGTGGCCCGGGAGCAGGGGCCGCGACCCCCTCGGCGTGCGGCTCCCGGGGGGCGGCCGGAAGAGTTGGGGGGGCTCCGGCGTGGAGGCCAGGCTCGGGGGGGAGCCCCGAGGGGAGCCCGCGGGCCGGGCGCCGCGGGCTGGGGGCGGGGAGGCGGGCGGGCCGCGTTCAGCACCGGCGGCGGCGGGGACAGCTCCCCGCCTCCTCCGCCCGCTCCCGCGCTGTCCCCCGGCCAACGGTACCGGGGCGCGAGCGGGGAGAGGCGGCGGCGGCGGCGGCGGCGGCGGCGGCGCCGTGCCGGTCCCCCGCTGTCCCCCGGCCCACGGCCCCGGGCCCCCCCCGTCCCCCCGGCCGAGGAGCCGGCCCCGGCGGGCGGCCAACCGCCCCCCGCTCTTCCCCCAGCCCAACTACCGGGTGCAGGTGGCGGAGAACCAGCCGCCGGGCACGCCGGTGATCACGGTGGCGGCCCGGGACCCGGACCCGGGCGAGGCCGGCCGGCTGCTGTACTCCCTGGCCGCCCTGGTGAACAGCCGGTCCCTGGAGCTGTTCAGCATCGACCCCCAGAGCGGCCTCATCTCCACGGTGGAGGGCCTGGACCGGGAGAGCCTGGACCTGCACCATTTCCGCGTGACGGCGGCCGACCACGGGGCCCCCCGCCTCTCCGCCACCGCTCTGCTGGCCGTGAGCGTGGCCGACCGCAACGACCACGGCCCCGTCTTCGAGCAGGGCGAGTACCGGGAGACCATCCGGGAGAACGTGGAGGAAGGCTACCCCATCCTGCAGCTGCGGGCCACGGACGCCGACTCGCCCCCCAACGCCAACATCCGCTACCGGCTCGTCGACGAGCGGGCCGCCCACTCGGCGCTGGAGATCGACCCCCGCTCCGGCCTCATCACCACCAGCGGCCCGGTGGACCGGGAGAAGCTGGAGAGGTACTCGCTGCTGGTGGAAGCCAGCGACCAGGGCGGGGAGCCCGGGCCCCGCTCCGCCACCGTCCCGGTCCACATCACGGTCCTGGACGAGAACGACAACGTGCCCCAGTTCAGCGAGAAGCGCTACGTGGTGCAGGTGAGGGAGGACGTCCGGCCCCACACGCGGATCCTCACGGTCACGGCCACCGACTCGGACAAGGACAGCAACGCCCTGGTCCGCTACAACATCCTCAGCGGCAACGGCCGGGGCCGGTTCGCCATCGACGGCGTGACGGGCGCCCTCCGCGTGGTGGCCCCGCTGGACTTCGAGGCGGAGCGTGAGTACGCCCTGCGGATCCGGGCCCAGGACGCGGGCCGCCCGCCCCTGTCCAACACCACGGGCCTGGCCAGCGTCCAGGTGGTGGACGTCAACGACCACGCCCCCGTCTTCGTCGGCACCCCCTTCCAGGTGGCCGTCCCGGAGAACGCCCCGCCGGGCCACTCGGTCATCCACGTCCGGGCGGTGGACGCCGACTCCGGGGAGAACGCGCGCCTGGAGTACCGGCTCACCGGGCTGCCGGCCGCCACCCCCTTCGCCGTCAACAGTGCCACCGGCTGGATCGCCGTGAGCGGCCCCCTGGACCGAGAGGCGGCGGAGCACTACTCCTTCGGGGTGGAGGCCCGGGACCACGGCACGCCCGCCCTCTCGGCCTCGGCCAGCGTGGCCCTCACCGTCCTGGACGTCAACGACAACCGGCCCGAGTTCACCCAGAGGGAGTACTACGTCCGCCTCAACGAGGACGCCGCGGTGGGGACCAGCGTCCTCAGCCTCACCGCCATCGACCGGGACGTCAGCAGCGCCGTCAGCTACCAGATCACCGGGGGCAACACCCGCAACCGCTTCGCCATCAGCAGCCAGGCGGGCGTGGGCCTGATCACCCTCTCGCTGCCCCTGGACTACAAGCAGGAGAGGCGCTACGTGCTGACCGTCACCGCCTCGGACCGGACCCTGCACGACAGCTGCCACGTGCACGTCAACATCACGGACGCCAACACCCACCGGCCCGTCTTCCAGAGCGCCCACTACTCCGTGAGCGTCGACGAGGACCGGCCCGTGGGCAGCACCGTGGCGGTGATCGGCGCCACCGACGACGACGCGGGGGACAACGCCCGGATCACGTACTTCCTCGAGGACAACCTCCCCCAGTTCCGCATCGACGCCGACTCCGGGGCCATCACGCTGCAGGCCGGCCTGGACTACGAAGACCAGGTGACCTACACGCTGGCCGTCACGGCCAAGGACAACGGCATCCCCCGGAAGGCGGACACCACCTACGTGGAGATCATGGTGAACGACGTCAACGACAACGCCCCGCAGTTCGTCGCCTCCCACTACCCGGGGGTGGTCTCGGAGGACGCCCCGCCCTTCACCAGCGTGCTGCAGATCTCCGCCACCGACCGGGACGCCCACGCCAACGGGCGGGTCCAGTACACCTTCCAGAACGGGGAGGACGGGGACGGGGACTTCACCGTCGAGCCCACGTCGGGCATCGTCCGCACCGTGCGGCGGCTGGACCGGGAGAGCGTCCCCGTGTACGAGCTCACCGCCTACGCCGTGGACCGCGGGGTCCCTCCCCTCCGGACCCCGGTGAGCATCCAGGTCGCCGTGCGGGACGTCAACGACAACGCGCCCGTCTTCCCCGCCGAGGAGTTCGAAGTCCGGGTGAGGGAGAACAGCCTGGTGGGCTCCGTGGTGGCGCGGATCACGGCGGCGGACCCGGACGAGGGGCCCAACGCCCAGGTCATGTATCAGATCGTGGAGGGCAACATCCCCGAGATCTTCCAGATGGACATCTTCTCCGGGGAGCTCACGGCCCTCATCGACCTGGATTACGAGACCAGGCCGGAGTACGTGATCGTGGTGCAGGCCACCTCGGCGCCCCTGGTCAGCCGAGCCACGGTCCACATCCGGCTCGTCGACCAGAACGACAACAGCCCCGTCCTCAAGAACTTCCAGATCCTCTTCAACAACTACGTCTCCAACAGGTCCAACACCTTCCCCTCCGGAGTCATTGGCAGGATCCCGGCCTACGACCCCGACGTGTCGGACAGGCTCTTCTACACCTTCGAGCGGGGCAACGAGCTGCGCCTGCTGATCGTCAACCAGTCCAGCGGGGAGCTGAGGCTCAGCCGGAAGCTGGACAACAACCGGCCCCTCGTGGCCTCCATGCTGGTGACCGTCACGGGTAAGGTCTCGACGGCCGCGTTCGGAGACGGGGGCCGCGGGGCCTGGGGGGCCCTCGGCCGGCGCGATCCGGTCTCGGTGGGGTCCCCCACGTGGCCCGACCGAGGGCCCCGCTCGACCCGGCCTCGCCTCGCCCTCCCGCGCCTTCGGCGTGCTCGCGGGAGGCCACCGCGAGGCCGCCCCTTCGGGCCGAAAACCCGAGAGACACCGGAGCTTTGGCCTGGCTGGAAGTTGGCAGGGGGAAGCCCGTTTCGGCCTCTCTTTAGGGAAGCCGCACGGCGGGGGCGAGGGGGCGGGGGTGCCCGGTCAGCCTCACTCAACCCTTTCTCCCCGCCCTTCTCCCAAAGGCGACGGAATCCAATCTGACGCAGACCGATCCGTCGGCCGATGCCGGGCTCGGTTCGGCGATGAGAGCGTCGTTTGTCGGGGCGTCTGGCCTTCGACCCGGTTATCTGGGGGAGTACTGGGATCTGAAGCCCTCACAAGTCCCCGGGAGACTCCAGGATCCCGTGTGCCCGTGCCTGCCGGTAGATCCTGGGGTTACCGGTGGGGAAGCAGGGCGGAGGGGCACCTGGCTCAAAATCTGTAGTTATCGGAGAAGATGACGGCGGGCTCAGCCGCGCGGGCTGCCGCGTAGTTTCCCCGAGGACCGGGGGGCTGCCGGCAGGCGCACCGAAAGCCCTTACCGCGTGCCCCGGTGGGTGGGCTGCCCTTTGGGGCCCTCCACGGGTCTGGTTCCGGAATGGTGTCGGGGAGATGGCGTTGATCGTGAGAACAGGTTCATTCTGTTGGTATCTTTGGTTTTGTTCTCTGTCTCCCCCTTTTAGACTGTGAGCCCACCGTTGGGTAGGGACTGTCTCTATATGTTGCCAATTTGTACTTCCCAAGCGCTTAGTACAGTGCTCTGCACACAGTAAGCGCTCAATAAATACGATTGATGATGATATGCTGGGGAGCGGGGGGGCGGGGAGGGCAAAGGGAGTTTTCTACCGCAGACGTGGACCGGGCGCTAAACCCCAGAGAAGATATTTTTCCTGCCATTTCTCTCTACCAAGGGGACCCCCCCCCCCCCCCACCTTTCTGCCCCCAGAAAGTGGGAAGCCACTCCGGGTGGGTCCCGATAGAGGCATCCAAATCATCGAACACTGGGGCAAGAAGCGATGGGGTCTTAGAGCCCTCAAGGTAGAACTGGGCGGGAGTTTGTCCTTGGGCTCCCAAGGCCTTCCGATGGCACCGCTCCGGTCACATTCCTGCCAGGCCCCCTGCTTGTCCCGATCTTCCGCTGCTGGAGCGTGTAAGTGTGATGTCCCTTTTCGGGCTAAGAGATCTGTGGACGGTGGACCGTTCGGGAATTCTTTCCCTCCCTGTTAACGCTCTAGAGGAGGGCTGTCACCCAGTCTCCCTGATCGCCCTTGCCGGGGATCTTTAGGTTGAAATTTGGAATCCTACGACCTCGTCTCACGGGAACTCACCGTTCCCTCCTCCCCACCTCCGTAGATTCATTCAGTCGTGTTCACTGAGTGCTTACCATGTGCAGAGCATTGCACTGAGCCCTTGGGAGAGTACAATACAACAATAAACAGACACATTCCCTGCCCACGACGAGTTTACAGTCTAGATGGGGGGAGACAGACATTAATATAAATAAATCACAGATATGTGCATAAGTGCCGTGGGGCTGGGAGGGGGGGGGAAGAACAAAGGGAGTGGGAGAAGAGGAAAGGGTGGGGGGAGGCTTAGTCAGGGAAGGTCTCCTGGAGGAGATGTGCCTTCAATAAGATCCTGAAGGCGGGGAGGGTGATTGTCAGATCTGAGGGGGGAGAGCGTTCCAGCCCAGAGGCAGGACGTGGGCGAGGGGTCGGTGGTGAGATAGGTGAGACTGAGGCACAGTGAGAAGGTTAGCACTAAAGGAGTAAAATGTGCGGGCTGGGTTGGAGGAGGAGAGTAGCGAGGTGAGGTAGGAGGGGCCAAGGTGATGGAGTGCTCTAAGTTTTTGTTTGATGCGGAGGTGGATGAGCAACCACTGGAGTTTTTCGGGAGCGGGGTGATACGTCCTGAACATTTTCGTAGAAAAATGATCTGGGCAGCAGAGTGGAGTATGGACTGAAATGGGGAGAGGCAGGAGGCTGATGCAGTAATCCAAGAGGGATGGGATAAGTGATTGTATTAACGCGGCAGAAGTTGGGATGGTGATCACCCCTCTAACTTTGCTTCCCTCCGTCGGCTCGCAGCTGGAAAAGGCCTCATGAGAAAGACAAAGCCTCCGGGGGACGAGCTGGAGGCTCGGCCCGGCTTCATGCGAATCCTCGGAAATCCCATTCCTTCTCTCTGGCCTGATCTAGGGAGGCCGGTCTCGAGAGCTTTTTCCCTGCTGGGGAGCAATGGGAAAGCAGGAGGAAGGGTTAGGGAGCAGGGGCGGCCGGGGGGCCAAGGCTGGTGACCACTGCCCCCAGGAAGAGTGCCACCACACAGGGCTTCCCAGCGCATCTCAACAGCGACTGCCCTCGCCAGCCCACCCCCTCCTCCGGCTCCACCTGGGCCAGCTGGGAGGGAATCGGGAGAGCCCAGTCAGCCCTGGTTTCTTCTCCAAGGGGACTTTGTTCTGCCTGCGGCCCCTGGGTGGGCCTGCAGCTAGACGGGGGTGCAAGAGGGGTTAATTGGAACTGCAGGGCAGGGAGGGAGCTGAGGCAGATACCCACAGACACACGTGTCTGAGATCGCACACACACGCATGTTGATTGCCAGCAGAGGAGGAAGAGCCTTGCCGACCTCTCCCGCTTCTGCTTTGGCGTGCATCTAGATGTGCTGGCTCTGCCTCCAAATCGTACTTAACCTTGCGTGGATGTAGGGAGAATTCGCACCGAAACGGCCTTTCACTAAAATGGCTTAGAACAACAAAGCACTGCTAATTACGGGGGCTCTATCTTCCCAGCCAGGGAAACGAGAAGGGAATCAAAAGAGAGAGCTTCTGGCGGAGGAGAGATCAGAGGAGATAGTCCTGGGGGGCGAGGGGGGGAGAGGAGAGAACTAAAGCCACTAGGCATGCATCAGAGGCCAAGCGGTTGTGACCCCTGGGGCTTGTCCCTTCTTTTTTCATTCATTCAATCGTATTTATAGAGCGCTTACTATGTGCAGAGCACTGTACTAAGCTCTCGGGAAGTACAAGTTGGCAACATATAGAGACGGTCCCTACCCAACAGTGGGCTCACGGTCTTTTTCCTAGCTGATGCTGGATTGAGTGACTCCCGAATCCATGTAACTCCTTGGGAGCTGGGTGACACCAAGGAAGGGGTGAGGGTATCTGATGAGCGAGAGTTCTTAAGGTCTCCTGTCGTGTAGCAATTCATCGAGGCTATCCTCTAGACCGTAAGCTCGTTGTGGGCAGGGAACATGTCTACCAACTCTGTTATAGTGTCCTGTCCCATGTGCTTAGTACAGTAAGTACTCAGGAAATACGATTGATTGATTGATCGATTCCTCTCCATCCCCCCGTCTTACCTCCTTCCCTTCCCCACAGCACCTGTATATACGTATATATGTTTGTACATACTTATTACTCTATTTATTTATTTATTTTACTTGTACATATCTATTCTATTTATTTTATTTTGTTAATATGTTTGGTTTTGTTCTCTGTCTCCCCCTTCTAGACTGTGAGCCCACTGTTGGGTAGGGACTGTCTCTGTATGTTGCCAACTTGTACTTCCCAAGCGCTTAGTACAGTGCTCTGCACGCAGTAAGCGCTCAATAAATACGACTGATTGATTGATTGATTGATTGATTGAGCACTTAACCCTGCACAATGCTTGGGAGACTACAATACAATAGAATTAGTAGACATGATCCCTGCCCTCAAGGAGCTTACAATCTAGAGGGGGAGACAGACACTAAAATAAATTACAGATAGGGGACAGCAACAGAGTTTAAAGATAAGGGCATAAGTCCTCTAATGTGTGTGTGTGTGGGGGGGGGGGGGGGGGGGGGGTGAGTACCCAGTGCTTAGGTGATATGGAAGTACGGAAGTGCTGAAGTGGTAGTTGAGGGGTGGAAATAGGGTGGGGTGATGAGAGATTAATCAGGGAAGGCCTCCTGGAGGAAATGTGATATCAGAAGGGCCTTGGAGATGGGGAGAGCAGTGGTATGCCACATGTGAAGTGGGAGGGAATTCCAGGCAGGAAGACGGTCCTGAGCAAGGGGTCAGAGGTGAGAGGTGAGGACGAGGCATGATGACCTCTCTAGCATGGGCTATCTCTCCTTAGCTATAGCCGCGTCTGGAATTGTTTCCTTGCTATGGCACCTTCACCGGCTATTCAGTTCCCCCAGCTGGACCTTATAATGAGGATCGGGCTGGTCAGAGAGCAGCCCCAAGGTCCCAACAGGAGGCAAGGAAGTCCTCCTTGACTTCCCCATTGATTCCCCCATGATCCAGTGACTCAACCTAGGCAAGGGCTTCTTCCTTCTGATGCGTTGGTTCATCTGAGAATTCTGCTCAGGGAATCATTTATTGCTTGGTCCTGAGCCAGAAAAATTGGATCTCAGGAAATAGGAGCCCTGCGGTCTGGATGAGATTTGGAAAACAGATCCATAGGGTTCATTCATTCATTCATTCAATCGTATTTATTGAGCGCTTACTGTGTGCAGAGCACTGTACTAAGCTCTTGGGAAGTACAAGTTGGCAACATATAGAGACGGTCCCTACCCAACAGTGGGCTCACAGTCTAGAAATTGGGCCTATGGGTGATGGGGAGTAATAGGGGAGCAGCATGGCCTAGTGGGAAGAGCCCAGCCCAGGGAGGCGGGGGACCTGGGGTCTAATCCCAGATCTGCTACTTACCTGTTGTGTGACCTTGGGCAAGTCACTTCACTGTGCCTCAGTTTCCTCAATTGTAAAATGGGGCTCCAATACCTTTTCTCACTCCTAATTAGACTGTGAACCCCAGTGGGACAGGGACTGTGTCTGACCTGATTAACTTGTATCTACCTCAGCGCTTAGAACTTGACACACAGTAAGCTCTTAACAAATATTATAATAATGATGATGGTGATGGTGATGATGATGATGATGATGATGATGATGATGATGATCGCGGGGGGGCTGGTTACGCCTAAAAGACACCACAGAGGATTAGCCTCTCTGCCCTGTCGGCTGTGATACGAGAGAGCAGGCCTTGTTCTCTGAGTATCCCGTTAGCCAGGTATGCCCTCAGAGATACCGATGGAGCCTCTAACAGAGCCACGGTTGTGGTGCTGGTTTAGTATGCCTAGCAAGAGCAGACTCAGTAGGGGAGGTCTTGGAGCAACATCAACTCAGGGAGCAAGGTGCTGCCCTTCACTGGCCATCAGCTCGGCCTACTGTGGGCTTGCATCGTCCCCGGCTTGCTGGACTCCTCACGAGGCCCCAGCGCATCAAGCGCTTAGTATAGTGCTCTGCACACAGTAAGCACTCAATAAAAATATGATTGAATGACTATCGATCTATGAGGCAGCTCTTCCTCGGAGAGACAGATCAATCAATCAATCAATGGTATTTATTGAGCGATTTTTGGGTGCAGAGCGCTGTTTTGGGTGCTCGGGAGAGCACATTACAACAGAGTTGGTAGGCACATTCTCTGCCTGTCAGGAGTTTATAGTCTAGAGAAGGAGCAGATTTGGAGTTGAAATCCCTGGGTTGGCCCCTCCAGGGGCGGAGCTGAGAGGGGAGGTCCCACTCAGACCAAATTCTGCTTCCCCTCCTGGGAGTGTGTAGGTTGGGGCGGGGCAGAGGAGGAAGGCCTGGGAAATTGGAATCATCATTCTGTCTCAATCCCAGGGTCCAAGGAAGCAGCAGCGACAGATCCGGAGGCAGAAGCCTCTCTGGAGAGGAAACGAAGTCTGTCGGAACCCCTGGCCAAGAATTCTGGGGCCCCAAGGCTTCTTAGGGTACCAAGCTCTCCTGACCCTAGATCATGCTCAAGAAGCCTTCCCACCCCAGCCTTGGAGGATGCTCTCATCTGCCTCCCTCCTTCCCGGCTCCTGGGCGCCGCCCATTCTCTTCTTGCTGCTGTCATCTTTCCGGGGAGGCTGAGGGCCTAGATTGGGGGCCTGGATTGTATCCCTCCCTCAGATGTCTGGAAAACTGGAGGGGAGCGGGGTATCAGGGGCTTCTCTACCTGCCCATCCACGTGATGAAGAGCCAGCCACTGGAGCCTGAGCTACGTGGGGCTGCACCAGACGGCTGTGAGGAGGGGAAGAGCCCATCCCCATCCATTCCCCAGGCCCTGGGCCTTGGGGCTGGGCCCCTCTCTGACCCCTCTCCCTCTTCTCCCGGGAACACCCACTTCTCTGGGCCATGAATATTCAGCAGGCTGGAGGCTCGGCCCTTAGCCCCTGGATTTATGCTGGATGGCTCCACTGCCTGTGATTAGCATCTCTCCCCAGGGACTGGGGCTGTTGCAGCTCGCTTTGTGCTCTTTGTTTTGGGGCCAGGGGTGTGGTGTCATCATTCTCTTAACCATCTGCTTCCCCCAAACACACAGCAGATGGGGGATGGGGTCCAGGCAGGGACCACCGAACCCAGCAAGGGCAGCACTGGGAGTGGCACCAGGTTCCTAGCAGGGGCGAACTTGACTCAGATGGGCGGAGAGGTTTGGTTGCCCCGGTCCTGGAGAGAGGAGGCATGGGCTGACACCTGCGAGGAGGAGTCTGACAGGGACGGTGGAAATCTCTGTTCCAGCTCCACACTGCACAGTGAGGGGCCCAGACCTAATGCTTTGGGCTTGGCCAGTTTAAGCCCGGCCAAAGGAGGCAAGAGGGCGTGCCGATGGGTACCTCCCCCCTCCACCTCCCCCAGGATAGGTGGGTGCTCGGGTGGCACCCAGTTGGGCTTTGGAACTGGGACATTGTACAGCACTCTGAAGAGGTTGAGACTGGTGTCAGTGTGCACAGGCCCAGAGGATGGGATAAGGAGATCCCAGATATCTGGATCCCTGTAGGGGAGATCTTCTCACCCCTAGGCAAAAACCCACTTCATTCACTGTGAGACTACTTTGATCTTCACCGCAACCTGCCCTGATTCCAGGGCTGAAAGTAAAACCATTTTCTAACTGGAATTGTAGCGGCCTCCGCTCCCTCCCCGCTCCCCCTCCCTCTCAGAAAGCCAGCTGGCCACTGCTCCCATTCTGGTTACATTTTTTATTGGTAACTTTCAGCACTGTCCATCACTAAGCATCTTATTGCCACTGTTGGAGGCAGAATCCTGAGCTAGATGGACCACTGGTCTGACCTAGTACTGGCCCTGCTCACGTGTTCACCCTCTTATATATGCTGATTTGTGATAGCTCTGGGCTGCCAAAGTTCACTCCCAACCCAGTTGTTTTCCCACTGTCCCCTTCTCCCCCTAGCACCCTTCACTCTCTGCTGTATCTGGCCCAACCTGGAGAAGTAAATCTGTGGGACTTGGAGGTGACTCAGTGGTTCGTTATTGAGGTTGGGGCCCATGCAGGGTGGGGGTGGCGGTGAAGAATTGGGGTAACGTGCTGGCATTCAAGAGAGAAGCATGTGAGGTCAACGTGCCGTGGGAATGTTGGTTGAGGGCCTTCGATGAGGTTAAGGGGGTGTTAGGTTGATGGTGGATTTGGTTTGGTGGGAATTCACTTAGGAAGGTGGGGTCAGGGCAGCTGGGGAGATAGAGGGAAAGCAAGACCGGGCTTTTGGGGGGTAAATGTAATCTGTGGTTGGTTATTCGGAGAACCAGGAGAATGCTTAGCCTACTGAAGACCAATTTGATTCAGCAGTTTGGAAAGGAGAGAAGATTGCTATAATAATGTTCAGAGGCTTGGGTGGGGTTCGAATAAGGAGGAAAGATGCAGTCAGTCTGTTTTTGCTTCATTCCTTTTCACCTCATTGATTTTTCTCTGCTGATTGAGTCATGTTCACCTGTAGACTAGAGACAGATTCATTTCCTTTTGATTGTTTTTTCCCTTGCTCAGCCCTTCTCCAGGTTAATGCTTTGCTCTTGTGAACAGTGATTGCCAGCTATTGAGTGATTGGGGCACTACCCTCTGGCCCAGGATGCTGCCCTTTCCTGCCAGCCTCCCGCTTGTCCCTGTAGCAGAGCTGTTGTCAGGGTTGAAAGGAGGACCGAGGGCCCTCCCCAACCTTCCCACTTCCCCTCTCCTCTCTTTACTGAACCCCCTGCCCCCCCTCCCTGACTGGTGGTCGTGACACTGGGGAGATGCGGAGGGGCAGTGGGGAGAAGGATGGCGATTTGAGGAAGGCAGCATTTGGAAGGTACCAAATACAAGTCGTGTCCCCCCGGGTTTTCCCCAGCCCTCAGTGACTGAGGTTGGGGTGACCCTAGGAGGGGAATAGGCTACACTGGATGAGTGAGCTGCTCTGAGGAATTTTTTTTCTGTTTCTCCGACACCCCCAGGGAGGTGGCGGGGGACGGCAGCCGCCATGGTTATAATATCATTTTCCCAGCCCTATCACAGATCCACCTCGTCTCTCATGGAGAAGAGTAGATTCCCCAACATTGGTACCTTAGCTTTCAGAAGCAGAGCCAGCTGGGGCAGCCGCTTCTGAAACGGATAGGAGCAAAGGGTGATAAGGTTCAGAGCTCACACCCCACTCGTCCCATGCTGTCTCTCTTTCTCTTTGTCCTTGGCTTTCAGAGAGGCAGCCTGATTGGAGGCGGCCCATGCAGTCAGCCTTGGGCTCCAGCTTGCCTGAGTGGTTTGCTTAGGAAGTGGATGAATTTCAACAGAAAGGTCCTCAGGAAACAGATCCCCGGACCTCTCGGTATCTTCAGGGCTGCATGAGCACCTCCTCTCTCTATTAGGTGCTTGAGAACATGCAAAGAAGTAAACGATGGGATGCCAACCCTTGGCAGGGCTGGATTAAGGGTACAGGAGGACAAAACAGGGCTAGACTAAAGGGCATCAGGGTTTAAGGAACGGACATTCCTCTACCTCCACCGCATCACCGCACTCTCCTATCTGGCTCTGAGGCAAAGCCACGCTTAGAGCCAATGAGAGCAGCCGTGGTTTTGGCTCTGAGCCACGTAGGAGAACGGCAGCAGGATGAAAGTAAAGGAACTCCTGTGAGCTGCTCTGCCAGAAGTGACCCACACTGGCACAATTGGGCAACTGCTGCTCCCCAGGGAGCCTGGAAATGAAAAGTGGTTGAGAAAATAACATGAACCAAAAAGTAGGGGGACCAATCAGGGAAGGCCTCCCGGAGGAGGTGATGTTTCAGAAGGGCTCTGAAAGGAAGGATGTGGTTCAGAGAAGCTGAGCAGGGAGGGTGGCCCAAGCAGGGGGAAGGCGTAAGCCACGGGACGAGAGGGAGTAGAGAGTGACAGGTGGTTGAAGGGTCAGCTGAGTAGGAACAAAAAACAGGAGCTGAGGAGTAGTGGGGGAACAGAACACTTAGATGGGGGGAAGGTGGGAGGAAGCCAGTTACGGAGAACCTTGAAGTCGATGGTTGGTTTAGGTTCGCTACCCGAAGAAATGAGGGAGGCCCTAGAGGTTTGTGAGGAGGGGAAGCAATACCACCCACCGTGCCTTCCAGAGCCTCAGGCCGCCTGGATCTTTGCTAGTTCTGAAGCAGGGGTGGAGCTACCCTTAATAAGGAGGAAGGATTTTGATCATTCAATCCTTCGGAGCACGAGCTCCCGGCTGTCCGTCCCCCCTCCCCCGCCCCAATCTCTGAGGCAGGGCCCATTAGAAGCTGTATCAGGAGAAGGCAGGCTAACAGAGTGCACTCTTGTGCCCGAGAGTTACAGGCGGCAGACTGAAGCAAGGGGGAAGAGGATATGGGATTTGAATAGAAGAGATGGTCTCCTGACTCCAGACCCTTTCACTTTTCTACCTATTAGTGAAGGTCGGGAGGGGAGAAAATCCTGTCCAGGCCACAGATGAATGGGTCAGAAGGGTGTTTCAGACTCTTCTACAGTCAAGAATTGTGACCCAGCTGCAGGGGTGGCTCCAGAGCCAAGGAATATATCAACCGCCCTTTCCACTCAAAGACGAGATGTGGCTGCCGACAGTGAGAGGGTGGCTGAATGACTGGCAGTCCAGTCTACACTGTGTGCATGTAAAGATGGTCCTTAGCTACTTCAATCAATTAATCATATTTATTGAGCACTTATAATAATAATAATGATGGTGGTGGCATTTATTAAGCGCTTACTATGTGCAAAGCACTGTTGTAAGCGCTGGGGAGGTTACAAGGTGATCAGGTTGTCCCACGGGGGGCTCACAGTCTTAATCCCCATTTTACAGATGAGGTAACTGAGGCACAGAGAAGTTAAGTGACTTGCCCAAGGTCACACAGCTGACAATGTGCGCAGAACACTGTACTAAGTACTTGGAAGAGTAATAATAATAATGATGGTATTTGTTAAGCGCTTACTATGTGTTAAGCACTGTTCTAAGTGCTGAGGTAGATACAAAGTAATCAGGTTGGACCCAGTCCCTGTCCCACACGGGGCTCACAGTCTTAACCCCCGTTTTACAGGTGAGATAACTGAGGCCCAGAGAAGCGAAGTGACTTGCCCAAGGTCACACAGCAGACAAGTGGCAGAGCCGGGGTTGGAAGCCAGGTCCTTCTGACTCCCAGCCTGTGCTCTATCCACTAGGCCATGCTGCTTCCCTTACTACAATATAATACCATACAATAGAGTTGGTATAATACAGTACAATACAGTAGAGTTGATTGACATGTTCATTGCCCCGTAATGGGAGCGTTCAAGTCTTCTGTCCCTGCCTCGTGGCCTCCTGATCCACCTGAAGCTTGCCCTGATTGCTGTGCATCAGTTTGGTCCATCTGCTGCGTTGCCACACTGTTTGAGTCTATGCTCGACTGTCTCTCTGAAATATTTGTTCTGCTCTCCCCGCCTGCAAGTGCCCTGTGTCAGGTCACTCTGTGGCAGCTGTTGAGTATCCTGCTATTATCCCTTTTCTTCACGTCCCGTCCAGCAAAGGAGCGTCATGATGAGCACTGCCTCAGTGCTGGTGAGGTGACCGGCCTGGAGGACCTCGTTGTTGGGAAGCCTGTCTTGCCAGGTTTGCTGATGAAACTGCTCAAGAGGCCAGATGACTATTCTTGGGGAGGGCTGGGGGACGCTATCAGTGCACGGATCTCCAGCTCTTCAGACTCCAATGCAAAGCAGAAGCTGGATTGTATCAGGTTGCATTTATAGATGGTAGTGGGATTGCTAGATGGCTGTGAGCTTGCCAGCTTTGAGTTACGACCTGGTGATCAAAGTAAATTGAGTCCCCGCATTCATTTCCTCAGTGGCTAAGGAAAGTGGGGAAGCCCAGCAGCCAACAGCTGTGGTACGAACTCCCACTCGGTCCTCCTGCCTTCTCTCCCCATCTCCTCTCAGCTCCAGGACACAATGCGGGCAGGAAATTCATTGATGTCCAAGCCCGGTGGAGTGCAATGGGAGATAGCAAAGGCAATTATCTCTCCTTCCATGAAGCTGACAGCACTGACATGCAGAGAGGCTGATAAACTCCAGGCGGGCTGACCTTGGGACCTGCTGCCTCTGACTTCGCCATGCCGCAGTCCCATGCTACTGTTGAGTGATATGTTCCTAACACAGCTCGTTATTAGTGAAATCGGCATTTGCAAACTACTGTTGCAATGGGGAATAGGGGATGTATTCCAACCCCCTCCTCCAGATTCCCTATTGCTTTCGTGCGTCTATATAGACATGCTAATGTATTTACCTAGAGCATTCACCTGACAGGATCATGTAATTTCTGGATGCTGTAGCGAGTGGTTTGTTTCCAGGAGTTAGTGTGCAGTTAAAATTTCCTTGGAAGTTGGGTTGATAGCCCAGAACGGGCTCAAGAGTAGTACAGGAGCAGGGAGAACAATTATTCTGATTCCTTCTCGCCCCCAAGCCTCCCTCTCGGTGAAACCCTCTCCCTCATTCTTCCTTTCTCCCATCCCCTTCCCTCGTTCTTCTCTTATTCCTCCTCCTCCACCAAACTAGGGCAGCGGAAGTCCATGATGGCCACGGTCTCAATACTGCAATTCTTTTTGATCAGTACTAAAAGTAACCCTCGGCAGCCCCCGCAGCCCCAGTGATGAGCGGCCTTTATAGGGATGGGGCGACCGGAAGCAAATAGGCTTTCTGGGAGAATCGGGGACCGGGGGGAAGCCAGCCACCGAAAAAGACACCAGGCGCGCAGTGCAGGGGCACAGGGCGGAGTGAAATGGAAAAAGGTGAAGCTGCAGCTGCTGACGATCAGAGACAGCAAGCAGCCGGAGCTGAGCACGGGGCCCGGTGGCGCGGTCCGGCCGCGGTCCCGCCCCCAGCCACAATGGCCCCATCCATCATATCCCCGTCCCCTCACTGTCCCTCCCCGCACCCTGCGTCGTCGCTCCCATTCATTCATTCATTCAATCGTATTTATTGAGCGCTTACTGTGTGCAGAGCACTGTACTAAGCGCTTGGGAAGTACAAGTTGGCAACATATAGAGACACCTCTCCTGAAGCCGCGTTCCGTCCGGATCTGGCTTACTTTAAGCACTGCTATTAATTACTTTTTCCTCCCCGCCCCCCCAACCAAGTGCAAATCATCCTCTGTATTTGTGCAGTGATGTTGTTATAAGTTTAAGTCAACCGCCAAACGGGAGGGCTGGGGGGGGCCGCTGTAGACCAATGGCCACTGGTCCTCGATTTCAGCAGTGGGAAACCATAAGGCAAACAGAGCTGCCGCTCCGTGCGGGACCAGATCGGCCCCTGGATCCGAGAGATCCAGGACCTTTTTCCGAGAGGTGTCGGGAGAGGACTTTAACTGCACCGGCAAGTAGGTCTGTGTTTCAAACCCCTAATTCTCCCTCCCGGACCGGTGGTCTTTCAATGGCTGAGTTGCTGTGAGTCTTGCAGGCGCCATCGAGCCAGCAGTGCAGGCCCGAAGGATTGATCGGGGAACGTGACCTGGGGATTCCTAGGGTTTTGCCTCGCTTTCCTAGGAATGGTTGGTACTTGTTAAGCGCTTACCAAGTGCCAAGCACTGTTCTAAGCGCTGGGCTAGGTAAAAGTTAATCAGGTTGGACACAGTCCCTGTCCCACACGAGGCTCACATTGTTAACTCCCATTTTACAGATGAGGAAACTGAGGCCCAGGGAAGTGAAGTGCCTTGACCAAGGTCACACAGCAGACATGTGGTGGAGCCGGGATTAGAACCCCTGACCTTTTGACTCCCAGGCCGGTGCTGTATCCACTAAGCCACACTGCTTCCTCCCCTTTCCCTCAACCCACACAAGATTGCCAAATGAGAAGGGTTCAGGTCACTTAACTTTGATCTCAGTCAAGCAATTGCATTGATTGAGCACCTACTGCCTATAGAGCAGTGTACTAAGCGCTCGGGAGAGTATGGTAGAATCTACATCTTCAACGATCTTACAATCTAGCAGGGGAAACAAATCCTAAAATAAATTACAGGTAGAAGAGTATAAAGATATGAACATATGGGCTACTGGAGTTTAAGGGTACTTAAGTGTTTATGTGATACGGAAATGCTGAAGTGGCAGTTCGGGGAATAGGACCTGGGGAGATCAGAAATTAATCAGGATGGTCTCCTGGAGAAGATCAGATTTCAGAAAGCCTTTGAAAACGTGGAGAGCAACGATCTGTTGGATGTGAAGGGGGAAGGTGTTCCAGGTAGAGGGGAAGGGGTGAGCAAGAGGTTGGCAGCAAGAAAGGCAAGAATGATGCACGGTGAGTAGATTATCTTGAGATAGAACAAGGAGTGAGAGCTGGGCTGTAGTAGGAGAAGAGAGTGTGCAAATAGTGGGGAGAGAGCTGATTGCCATAAAGCCAGTGGTTGTAGCTTCAAATGATAAAATCAATCAATCAATCAATCAATCAATCGTATTTATTGAGCACTTACTGTGTGCAGAGCACTGTACTAAGCGCTTGGGAAGTACAAGTTGGCAACATATAGAGATGGTCCCTACCCAACAGTGGGCTCACAGTCTAGAAGGGGTAGACAGAGAACAAAACCAAACATATTAACAAAATAAAATAAATAGAATAGATATGTACGAGTAAAATAAATAGAGAAATATGTACAAACATATATACATATATACAGGGGCTGTGGGGAAGGGAAGGAGGTAAGGCAGGGGGGATGGATAAGTGAACAATGAAATAGGTAACAGGAATGTCCCTGAGGACTAAGTGGCTGAGGGGTAGAATGACCAGGAACACGATGAAAGAAAATCGAGGTTTCATGAAGGAAGGAAAAGGAAGAGTTATTGGAGAAGGTAGAGAGTGGGGGAGAAGACGAAAGTAAGTTCGTTGAAGGCAGGGAATATGTCTACCAAGTCTGTGGGTATTGTACTCTCCCAAGGGCTTAGTACAGTGCTCTGCACACAGTAAACAATAAATACCATTGATTGATTGAAAGGACTTTCATCATCACCACCATTATCATCAGGATTATTGAGCATGCACGGTGTGCACAGCACTACACCAAGGCACGTGGGAGTGTACCATAGAAGTGGAAGACATGATTGTGATGTTTCTGGTCACTCTTTGAGGTTGGATGCCCAGTCGTACTCTTCAGGCTGGCTGGTGAGGGCTAAAGGAATGCCAGATGCCCACCCCTCCCCGTGAGAGTGTGTCTCCGAATGAATAGATTCCCCCCTCCACAGATTGCTCAAGCACACTCTTTGGTTATAATCGACAAGGCAATCGATGGTATTTATTGTGTGCTTATTGCACGCAGAGCACTGTACTAAGAGGTTGGGAAAGTATGATACAAAGGAGTTGATAGTCACCTTCCCTGCCCACAAGGAGCTTACTGTCTAGAGGTTATAAATGAAGAATAGGTGTTTACTTAGTTAAGGATTTTGGCAGCAGCAGAGACTGTACAACAGAATCTTAAAGGAGGTCCAGGAATAGCCACCTTTCCTTGTTCCTAATGTAGTTCCAACGGGTTCCTGCCCCCTGAGCCCACTGCCCTACTTCCCTTGGCTGCTCCACTGTGGGCTCACCGTCCACCGGCCCTTCCCTGCTAGTTCACCCTCCTGACCCTCAGCCTTCCTGACACAAACACCAATTGCATGTGTCCATCCCCTCTGGACACCTGCAGACTGATTTGCTCCTATCGTATTTTGGAAAGATGTGTGAAGCTGTAGAAGATAAACTGAAGAGGGGAGAGGCTGGAACTGTAGTAGGGGCTCAGGGTAGAATAGACGTGATCCCTCCCTGCAATCCGGGTTTACGTACAATCAGCATAAATATGACCATTTAGCTAAAATAATTAAATAATGATCTATAGATCATAAACTTTGGTAGCAGGTTGGAGAGGGGCTGGAGCTAATCAGGAAAGCTTCTTGGAGGAGGTAGCAGTGAGCTGTGTTTTAAAAGAGAAGCAGCTGTGCCGGAGAAGCAGCGTGGCCTAGTGGAAAGAGCTCGGGGCTGGGAATCAGGGCTCCTGGGTTCTAATCCTGGCTCTGCCACTTGCCCGCTGTGTGACCTTGGGTAAGTCCAAGTCACTGAGCTCTGGGCCTCAGTTTCCTCATCTGTAGAATAGAGATGAAATAGCCGGGCTCCCTCCATGTAAGACTGTGGAGGGAGCCCAAGGACCATGAGGGACAGGGACAGTGTCCGACCTGATTATCTCGTATTTACTCCACCGTCCAATACAGTGCTTGGTCTGGAGTAAACGCTGAACAAGTAGCACCGTGATGATTAAAAGCTGGTTGGAGACGGTATGCTGGGCAGAGTAGGGAGGCTGTCTCTTGCCTGAGGCCAGTTTGGTCACGGGGATGAAAGGAGGAGAGGATCCAGTGGTCTAGGGTCTGACGTCTGGTCAGTCCCTCCAGGGCAGAGCGACAGTCGATGATGGCGCTGAGTGTGCCAGGGGAGAATCTAGCCCCTCCGTTCCACAACAGAGGCTCCCACTCCCCCTGCTAACCTACACTCCGCCCCCTTCCCCTCCACAGACGGGATCCACAGCGTGACCGCCCAGTGTGTCCTGCGTGTTATCATCATCACGGAAGACATGTTGGCCAACAGCCTGACGGTGCGGCTGGAGGACATGTGGCAGGAGCGCTTCCTGTCACCCCTGCTGGCCAGCTTCTTGGAGGGCGTAGCCACTGTCCTGGCCACCCCCAAGGAGGACGTCTTCATCTTCAACATCCAGAATGACACCGACGTGGGCGGAGCCGTGCTCAACGTCAGCTTCTCCGCCCTGGCCCCTAGCGGGGGTCAGTTCTTCAGCTCAGAGGAGCTGCAGGAGCAGCTGTACATGAAGCGCATGGCCCTGACCTCGGTGTCCCTGTTGGAGGTGCTGCCCTTTGACGATAACGTGTGCCTGCGGGAGCCCTGCGAGAACTACATGAAGTGCATCTCCGTGCTCAAGTTCGACAGCTCCGCCCCCTTCCTGGCCTCCCCTTCCACCCTCTTTCGGCCCATCCACCCCATCACCGGCCTGCGCTGCCGCTGCCCCCAGGGCTTCACCGGTGACTACTGCGAGACGGAAATCAATCTGTGCTACTCCAACCCCTGCCGCAATGGGGGTGCGTGTGCCCGCAGGGAGGGGGGCTACACCTGTGTCTGCCGCCAACACTTCACGGGTGAGTAGGGGAGGAGGGGAATCGGTGGCCGTTCAGGTGGGCCTGGAGGCAACTTTGGCCCCGGCCCTCTGCCCGCCCCCCTGCCCAAAGCGGGCAGCCAAAGCCATCCTGCTGGGGCCGGGAAGGTGGCAGAGGTGGCACCTGTACAGATGAGGAACTGGGTCTGGGCAGCGGAAGGAATGGAGGGGGTGGTGGCGGTGATGACAGTGGTATTCAGGGGACATCAAAAGGGGCAAGGTGAGGGGTCCTTTGAAGGTTGGAGGGGGTCATTGAGACATGCAGGAGGAATCACGGGTAAGAAGGCATTGAGGGAGTGTGGTGGGGAGGCCATCGGGACAGGATCAGAGAGATCAGTCTTCTTCTTGGAGAATCCATAGGGGTCAGGAGAGGAGAATATAAAGCTACTGGGAGGAAATTCCCTAAGTTGTTTTAGGTTTTCACTTCCTCGCCCTTTATGCTTTTCAATCAGGAGAATGCTCTTCTAGTCAGGCTGCCTCTGTGCTGGGGATCTGGAGCATTTACTCAAACCTGATTCTCCTATGTGTCTCTATGGGGATCTTTAAATCAATGCCCCCTGAGACTGGCTGGTCACACTCCAGGTCTCAGTGGTGACTTGGTCCAGGCATTAAGGCCGGAGATCAGTCGGTGTGACCCTGAACCCAGTGTGACTTCTGGGTTGGATTCAGAGAGCAGGTCCCAGGAGCAAAGGAGCCGGTAGTTCGGTTGGAGGTTCCCACCAGATCTGGGCAGCCTGGGAAATTGAAGGGTCCTACCCTCCTTAGGGCTAAGAGTTCATAATGTCCATCTTAATGGAGATCAGCTCCCGGCCCCAGGAGAGGGGTCATAACCCCGTTGTTGGGTAGGGACCGTCTCTATATGTTGCCTATTTGTACTTCCCAAGCGCTCAGTACAGTGCTCTGCACACAGTAAGCGCTCAATAAATACCATTGAATGACTGACTGACTGAATGAATGAACCTTCCAATCTGCTGCTCTGGGCAAGAAGGAGTGCCTCTAGGATTTGTTCACCCCAACCCCCATCCCCATCTCATTGTTTGACGGAGACCCCTTTGGGCTCCAGATGAGCCCCTTTGTGCCCCTTTGTGCCACCCTGCCCTGGGCTGACTTGGCTCCGGTACCCACCTGGCCTGGTGGAAAGGGTATCCAAGCTGGTTGTCCAAGGTTGGCATTCGGGATGCTACAGTGCTTCCCCGTCTACATCCCAGGTTCCTGGAGCTTGACTCTGGTTCAGGACGCTGGTTCGGTGGGTCTGAAGTTCTCCTGGGTGGTGCCAGCCAGAGCTGGCAGTAGCAGGAACTGAAGAGCCAGTTTGGGTGATTGTAGAGCTCAGGATACAGCCCTCAGTTTCCTCCAGTTGGCAGGGAGCCCCTGTAGGGCCCCAAAGGGCAGGGAAGCCCCAGAGATGATTCTCAGTAGGGATGGGAGCGGGAAAAGGTTGCTTAGGCTGTGGGACCCGAGGCTAGAAAGAGGGGTCTCCCCCAGCTCCGGTTGGCCACTGGCCATTCCCCACCATTGCCTTTACAGCAGCTACACCATCTGGTGGCTATAGGAAAGGGAGAGCCACGTGCCCATTGTTCATTCCAGAGGAATATTGGGAGGGGCAAGCTTTTGTCTCTCAAGCAGGTTCTTCAGTTCCAATCCTGGACCTCTTCCCTAGCCCTCCTCCCCTTACCCCTTTCCCAGCCCCCAGCCCTGCCCCGTGTTCCTATTGTCCGGTTGCTGGCTCTCCTGATGGGGCCGAGTTGGCTGGCGCATGTGGCCCAGATGATTACCTGCCTAAACAGCAGTTTTTTACGTGACCGGAGGCGTGGCCCAGCCCAGCTAGAATGGTTGGATGCAATGTAAAGGGCATTAAGACAATTATCACATGGTTTGGTCCTCAGTGAGGCTTTGAACCTGTTCATTCATTCATTCAATCGTATTTATTGAGCGCTTACCGTGTGCAGAGCATTGTACTAAGAGCTTGGGAAGTACAAGTTGGCAACATACAGAGACGGTCCCTACCCAACAGTGTTGCTCACGGTCTAGAAGGGGGAGACAGAGAACAAAACACAACATATTAACAAAATAAAATAAAGAGAATAAATATGTACAAATAAAATAAAGAAATTCATTCATTCAATCGTATTTATTGAGCGCTTACTGTGTGCAGAGCACTGTACTAAGCGCTTGGGAAGTACAAGTTGGCAGCATATAGAGACGGTCCCTACCCAACAGTGGGCTCACAGTCTAGAAGGGGGGGACAGACAACAAAACAAAACATATTCACAAAATAAAATAAATAGAATAAATGTGTACAAATAAAATAAAGAAATAAATAGAGTAATAAATACATACAAACATATACATATATACAGGTGCTGTGTGGAGGGGAAGGAGGTAAGGCGGGGGGGGGGTTGGGGAGGGGGAGGAGGGGGACATGTTGGCATGTCTTGGGGTTTATCCTGTGCCTCTCCCCTTTCTCAGTCTTCAGGCATGGGCCGTGGGAGAGATTGGAGGGAATCCTCAGTCTTCCTTCACCCCAACACTGCTGTGCCCTAGAGAGGGTTGTCCCTGGCCATTTGGGGCTCCATGGTGCAAACTCCCTGCTTCTACTTGCTGCTGTTGCCCAGTTGGACTGGAGTGGCAGCAGCTCCAGTAGCTCTGAAGGGATGGGGAGCCCAAAGGGAGCACCTGCTTGCATTCCTCTTCCTCTGTCTCCTCCTTTTTCTGTTCCTCCTCCTCTTCCTTCTCCTCACTCCCAATACTATGGATTGAGCACCTACCGTGGGCAGAGCACTATGCTAGACACTTGAGGAGACTTGCAGAAAATGTAAAAGATATGGTCCTGGCCCTCAAAAAACGCATAATCTAATGGGGGAAGGCTAGCAGCCATAAATTGATGAATTGATCAATTGATTAAATTGATAGTTCAAAAGAGGGTGAGTGGATTTAAAGGATACAGCCTAGTGAATAAATAAAATCTACCTGCTTGCTCTCTCTCTCTCCCCCTCTCTCCCTCTCTCCACACACTTCCTCTACCTCCTGAGCCTCAGCTTTGAACTTGGGGGTGCCATGATTTCACATCCCTCCCACCCCGCTACCCCTAGCCAGGGGTGTGCACCTATGGCCCTCTTCCTCATCATCAATGTTTGTTGTAGACTTCCAAGCAGAATTTACAATGCTACACTTTCCATACTTTCAGTATTACTGTAGCCCCAAGCCCTGAGCTCCTGATCTGGTCATTCATTCATTCATTTGTTCTTTTTATTGGATGCTTACTGTGTGCAGAGAATTGTAGTAAAGACTTGGCTGAGTCCAGTACAATAGAGTTGGCCATCTGCCATTATCCCCCACCTTTTCTGAGCTCTGAGAGGCCTTTCCTGGCCCTGACCCCAGAGGAAGGGGCAAAGGTGGATGGAGTTCAGGGGTCCAGAAGAGCATGGAGGGTACGGGGGGGAGGGAGGGGATTATCCTGCCAGAGAGAATTCATTCATTTATTCATTCATTCATTCATTCATTCAATTGTATTTATTGAGTGCTTACTGTGTGCAGAGCACTGTACTAAGCGCTTGGAAAGTACAATTCAGCATCAGATAGAGCCAATCCCTACCCAACAGCATGCTCACAATCTTGAAGATGGAGACAGACAACAAAACAAAACAAGTGGACAGGTGTCAATACCATCAGAATAGATCAATAGAATTATAGATATATACACATCATTAATAAAATAAATAGAGTAATAAATATGTACAGATATACACAAGTGCTTTGAAGAGGGGAAAGGGGTAGGGCAGAGGGAGCGAGGGGGGCGATTGGGAGGGGAGGAGAAGCAGAGGATAAGGGGGGACTCAGTCTGGGAAGGCCTGGAGGAGGTGAGCTCTCAGTAGGGCTTTGAAGGGAGGAAGAGAGCTAGTTTGGCAGATGTGTGGAGGAAGGGCATTCCAGGCCAGAGGCAGGACGTGGGTCAGGGGTCGACGGCGGGACAGACGAGAACGAGGCCCAGTGAGGAGGTTAGCGGCAGAGGAGCGGAGGGTGCGGGCTGGGCTGGAGAAGGAGAGAAGGGAGGTGAGGTAGGAGAGGGCGAGGTGATGGACAGAAACCACCCTGTCGCTCACTCCACTCCTCTTCCCAGGTGAGGACTGCGAGCTGGATAGCCGGGCAGGTCGCTGTGTTCCCGGAGTGTGCCGCAACGGGGGCACCTGCACCAACTCGCCCGATGGGGGCTTCCAGTGCCAGTGCCCAGCGGGGGGCTTTGAGAAACCGTACTGTGAGGTGTCCGCCCGCTCCTTCCCCCCGAAGTCCTTCGTCATGTTCCGGGGCCTGCGGCAACGCTTCCACCTGACCTTGTCCCTCTCGTGAGTGTCTCCACCCCAACTGTCCAGCCCAGCCCATCTCTGGGCCAGCGTGCAACCTGAAAACCCCGTCCCCTCCGCCAGAGCCGCAGGGCCCTGGACTGGATTGGAGTAACCCAATTTGGCCGCTTTCTGGGAAGCTGTTTTACATTTCCCTTGCAGCAATAAAAAGCCTTCGCGTGGGATCTTCTTAGGGAGAGGTTTAAAAAAACCGCAAATAAAAATAAACTCCGCCAGTGTAGATGTCTCGACAAAATAAGCGCACTTTGGGGAGGTGTAAAAATAACCCCCTGGGCCTGCTCGATTCAGTTCTTCCCTCCAGGCGGCGAAGGGAGGGTCCAGTGCGCCACCTGGTGGTCGCTGTGGCCAACTGCGGTTGGAAGCCCCACGTTCCCAACCCTATTCGGAGGCAGGTAGAGGTGGGCTGTAGGAGTTCATTCATTCAATCAACGTATTTATTGAGCGCTTACTGTGTGCAGAGCACTGTACTAAGCGCTTGGGAAGCACAAGTTGGGAATGCCAACGAGGGGCTGCCTTGCCCGCTTGGGTGTGAGCGTTGCCCCGGGCGGTGCCCTGACGGTGGGGGGGATCCCTTCACCCCATGGCAGGTTTGCCACCCTGGAGAGCAGCGGCCTCCTCTTCTACAACGGGCGTCTTAACGAGAAGCACGACTTCATCGCCGTGGAGATTGTGGACGGGCAGGTTCAGCTGAAGTATTCCACTGGTGTGTGGGGGCCGTCCCAGTCTGCGGGGTGACGGGGGGGGGGGGAGGCGAGGGAGGGGAGACCCTGTAGCGCCTGGGCGGGACAAGCGCTGACTGGGGCACTGATTGTATGTGTTGGGTTAGGGCTTGCACAAGTGCTGAGGATGTGTGTCTCACAGAGCATGTGACAGCAGGAATGATGGTGAGCCCTGAGCTGGGCTGGGCAGTGTGGGTGATGGCCTGGTCCCTCCACAGGTGAGTCAAGCACCCTGGTGAGCCCTTTCCTTCCGGGGGGCGTGAGTGATGGGCAGTGGCACACCGTCCAGCTACGTTACTACAACAAGGTAGGGTGCCCCCTTTCACTGACAAGCCGGGGGCTCCTTCTGGCGGCTTGGGTCTCCCCCACTGGCTGTCCAGGCCAGAGGCCTAGAGGTAGGGGTGGTCCCAGAGCAGAGTCTGGCAAGGGAAAGGAGGGCTCGGGAGACAGCCAAGAAGGTTGCCCCCCTCCCCAGTAACCGCTTTATCTGCACAGCGTGACATTCTGGGAGGGAACCTTTGCTAAAAAGAGATTTAATCCCAGGGCTGACCACTGCTTTGTTTCTTGACACTTTTTCCTGGCTTCTGGATCCCAGGTGGTCTAGTGGTTAACACTCTACCCTGGAAAACACATGAGTCATGTTGCCACTGTCAGAGACAGCTCCTGAGCTGGATGGCCTTCTGCCCAGACTCACTGGCCAGGCATTGGGCATGTGGCCTTGTGGCATTGTTCTTGAGGGACAGCACTGGTCTAGTTTAACAAGCTTGGGTCTGGGAATAAAGAAATCTGGCTTCTAGTCCTGACTCCTGTGGCTTGGACCTTCTGTGTGATTTTGGGCAAATCACTTAACCCCTGTATGCCTCAAATGGGGATCACACTTAGCTGCCTTTCTCGCCCTCACAAGGATGTCGTGAAGAGAAAATGAGATCACTGGCATGAAAGTGGTCAGGGCAAATCAAAGCACTGTGCAGATTCAAGGTCCGATGAGGACTGATAACTCATGAGGTTCTGGGCCCAGGGAATGACTTAAGGGGGTCTCCTCTCCCAGACCATCTTGATGGTGAACTTGGGGCTCAGGAGCCAGCCAGAGTCAGTGGGCCTCAGCTCCGGGGCTCTGTTGGGTTGGGTACTGCTTGCTGGTACCAGGTAAGAATGGTATCAGGAAGTGGGGAGGAGTGGATGACAGAAGGGCAGTGGGGCTGGAGGGCTCCAAGAGAACCCGAATCAACTGGCCAAGACAGTTGCTGAGGTTTCCTTGCCTTGGGTCCGCAGCCCAAGATCGGCTCCCTTGGGGTGGCACAGGGCCCCTCCAAGGACAAGGTGGCCATCCTGACTGTGGATGAGTGCGATGCATCGGTGGCACTGCAGTTTGGGGCTGAGATCGGCAACTACTCGTGCGCGGCAGAGGGCGTGCAGTCCAGCTCCAAGAAGTGAGTAACCCTTGACTGGGGCCCAGAGAGGAGGCTGAATCTGCACTGAGACTGCCCTTTGGCACCTAGACCCCCCCAACCCCACCTGCCCGAACCCAGGCCTACTTAGCTCCGCACGCGCCCAGATCCCACCCGTGCTTTGTCTCACCCCCTCTCCTACCCAGCTGCCCCCCCAACTCCCGCCCCTTCCCCCGTCCCGGCTATGGTGCCTAAGCCCCAGCCCTGTGTGGTTGGCCCTCCCTGCCTCTTCCTTGCTCTCAGTGAAGGTTAGAGAGCCTGTCACCCTCTGCTCATCCTCGGAGCAGGGATGCCGCCCCTCCCACATTGAGGGCTGGGCCAGGCTAGGCATGATGTCCCGGCCCCTCCACAGGTGAGACAAACACCCTCATTAACTGCATCTACTTCCAGGTCCCTGGACCTGACGGGGCCCCTGCTCCTCGGTGGTGTCCCCAACCTGCCTGAGAATTTCCCGGTGGCGCACAAAGAGTTTGTGGGCTGCATGAGAGACCTGTTCATCGACAGCAAGCGCATTGACCTGGCCTCCTACATTGCCAACAATGGGACAGCTGCAGGTACCGGCTCCAGGGAGCCCTCCTGGTGGGGTCCTTGGGGCAGGGATGCTGGGTGGATGTGCAGCTGGGCCTGCCTCCACCCACGTTCTCCCCCCGCCGCCGCCCCCAACCTAGACCAAGGGGAAAAGGGTCACGAAGGGGAGCCAGGGAGTGGGGAGAGCAAGTCCCGGGCGCTGGAATCCAGCCATGGGGTGGGCAGAAGACGAAGGGAGGCCAACAAGGCCCGGGAATTCTTCTTATGCACGGGGTTTCCTGGAACTGAGAGGTTGGGGCTCCTTTCCATGCCCTGGGGCCGAGGGGGACAGAGCTAGCCAATGAGCTAATAGTACCCCCAACTACCCCTGCTGCTGGCTCCAGGGTGCCATGCCAAGCACAGCTTCTGCGATTCCAACCCCTGCAAGAACGGCGGTTCCTGTTCGGTCGCCTGGGGCAGCTTCCATTGCGAGTGCCCCATGGGCTTCGGGGGCAAGGACTGCAGGCATGGTGAGTGGACCCGAGAAACACCAGGTGGTGCGTAGGGAGCTGGCGCCGGGGTCCGGGAGCCCCGGGTGTGTGCCTGGACCATGTGTGCCGTGCGGAGTGTTTCAGGGGAACCGGGGAAAGAGAAGTTGGAAAGCACAGCCAACGGAGGTGGGAGCTTGTGGGAATGGGTAAGGTCCACGGGGGAGTGGAAGGCCTGGTGTTTATAGGGTGGCAGGATGAGCGGACTGATGAGGAGAGGATAGTTCAAGTGGCTGCGGGGCACAGAGCAGGGTTTCTGGAGATGGCATCATCGCATCGTGGACTGTACGACCTCACCAAAGAGCTGAAATTGTGTGGAGGGACTGGTCGAGAGCCTCCCTCTCCCTTCTCTGCCCCTCATCCGTTCCCCTTCCCTGGCTCCTTTCCCCTCCCAGCCATGGCCCATCCCCACCGTTTCCGGGGTAACGGCATCCTCTCCTGGGATTTCAAGAGTGAGGTGAAGGTCTCCATGCCCTGGTATCTGGGGCTGGCGTTCCGGACCCGCCAGCCACATGGGGTGCTGCTGCAGGCCCAGGCCGGCCAGTACACCACTCTTCTGTGCCAGGTATGTCCCTTGGGCCCACCCCTGGGCCCCTCCGTCCTCATTCCTGGCTAGGGGGGCATAGATCCAGCCCCTAGGCTGCTGTCCAAGAAGACCCTGGGAAAGGTGGAGGGGGCCCAACTGGGGTCTTGTGCTCCCCTTTGGGGTGATGTTGCGGGGGGGGGTCTTCTGGACCACTGAGGCTCTTGATGGCTGGGGCTGTACCCTTGACCCTGCGCAGGGTGTTAGGATCCTGCCCAGGCAGCAGAGGCCTCTCACCGGGCCGGGCTCCTCTCCTCAGCTGGACGCAGGGCTGCTGTCCTTCGTGGTGAACAGGGGCTCCGGCCGCACCAGCCGGCTCCTCCTGGACCAGGTGCCCCTCAGTGACGGCAGATGGCACGACCTCCAGCTGGAGCTGCGGGATGTGCGCAGTGGGAGGGAGAGTCACTACATCATCATGGTCACCGTGGACTTTGGGCTCTTCCAGGTCTGTAGTCCGGTTCTTCTATCCAGAACCCCTCTTCCCCCTCCCTCCCCAAAGGCCTCCTCTTTTCTCCTGGTGGGGCCTCCTGTCCCATCCTTCTTCCTAGCCAGGGTCCTGAAAGCCCAGTACTTTCGTGGATGCCCACCATGGTCTCCAAAACAACCCTCTATTTAGTGCTCCCTTGGCCCCTAACTAAGTGCTACAACATACATGAGATCACTGCCAGGTGGCCCTCCGTACCAAACTGGTCCCAAGCTTCCCCTCCCGTGCTTGGCTCCCAGTCAGTCAGCTGCCCCTGGGTTCATGGGCGTATGGTCGCCTGGGATGGTCCAGCACCAGCCAAGAGGAGAGATGGGTTGACACGTCCATGTCTGCAACTGGGCCGTGTCCTGGGTTGGAGGTCTGGGGTGACCTTCTCTGAGGCTCTGGGCCTCTGCCTGGCCTCGAGTTCCCTGGTTGACCTGATGCCCCGACTTCTGCAGGACACCATGGTGGTCGGGAATGAACTGCATGGCCTGAAGGTGAAGCATCTCCACGTTGGGGGATTGCCAGCCTCTGGAGAGGTGCAGAATGGCCTGGATGGCTGCATCCAGGTGACTGAGGGTTTCTCGTGGCAGCTTGCTCGGGCCCTGGGACCTAAGGTTCCAACCGGCAGGGCCGAGTGGGACTTGGGGAGGCAGCTGAGTCGGCGCCTCAGCTGGCGTATGGCCGCCTCCCAGTAGGGTCACAGTCCCGAGGGTGCTGGGATGGATGTGGTGATGGGGAGGAAGGTAGGGAGGGGAGCAGTATAGCACAGCAGAGCACCTGGCTCCATGAAGGGCTGGAGGGCGGCGTCTCTCAGCAGGCTACTCTCTGGGGTACGGTAGGGAGGGAGGCCGGAAGCTTTGCTAGCTGACTGTCCGAATCAGTGCATGAATGTGTGAATCCCAGGAACCCTCAGTTTGGAGGCCAAGTTCCCAAGTCCTCTCTGCCCCATCTCCCATGTGACCGTTGCTGTGCGGTTTGCACATTGGCAGGGAGTCTGGCTGGGAGACACACCCACCAGGATCACCTTCCCTAAGCCCAGCAGTAGCCTGAATGTGGAGGCCGGTTGCAGCGTGCCCAACCCCTGCAGTTCCAACCCCTGTCCGGCCAATGCCAACTGCAGGGACAACTGGCAAAACTACTCCTGCGTGTGTCAGCAAGGTAGGGCCCTGGTGGAGGGTGCCCCGCCTCCCCTCCCAGCTGCTCTTCCTTCTCTCTGTGTGTCTCCATCTCTCTCCCCCTCTCCCCCACTGACTTCCTTCCCGCCCCCCTCTTGTTTATCTGGTTGTCTTTCCTTCTTGTCCTCTCCTTTCTCTCACTGATCTGAGACTCCCTCCCCCCATCCCCACCGGTTGGCCGCTATCCAAACAACACCAGCGTTGGCCATGGACAGGGTGGTTAAAGCTGATCCGATTTTGATGTCTGGATTTGCAAATCCCTGATCGTTCCCTGTGCCCGACTGGGGCAACTGGCAAAATCTGGGAAGAGCCTGAGGTGGCTATCCAGTCAGTTGTGGTCAGTGCTTGAGGCCTCTGGATTCCCTCTGGCTGGGCCACATGCCCAGCTCATTCTTCCAACCCAGATGAGTGACTTCATTTCAAGGGGCCTCTGCTGCTTCTACCCCCAGGATATTATGGTGAGAGTTGCATAGATGTCTGCCAGCTAAACCCCTGCAAGAACAAGTCAGTGTGCCGCCGACAGACAGGGACACCCCATGGCTACACTTGCGAGTGCGGGGACAACTACTTCGGACAGTACTGTGAGCACAGGTGAGGGACTGGAGGGGCTTCAAGCTGTCCCTAGAGAGGCGGGTGTCTCTCCAACCCCATGCTGGCCTTGATCTCCACTTCAACTAAGCACACCCGGTCACTGTCCCCCACCTTCTTCCCCAAACCATGTTGCTCCCTTTCTGCAAAACTCGACTACCAACTCACCTCCTCCAGGAAGGCTTTGTAGACCAGATCTGGACCCTGCACTCTCCACACCTCCTCCCTAACCCATAGGCATAGCTGTGACGAATATGTGCATATGCTTTTGTGGCCCGTGTTCTTCTGAAGTTTATTGTGTCTTTATGACTGTGTCTCCTGGGTGTCCCTTTGGTATCTGGGTCTGCCCCCTCTCCCCACTTAGACTGGAAGCTCCCTGAGGGCAGAGACCCGGGGCCTACCTAATACAGTGTTCGGGGGTGCTCAGAAGAGAAGACTGCTGACAGTCGACTGACAAGACACTGACTGACAGGCTGGCCGAATCAGGCCGGTTTGGCTTCTGGTTCTCTCCTTTGGAGCTCAGCATAGGCCTGACCTAGGGGCCCAACTGAACCCTGCCGGATCCTCCCCAGCTTGAATCTGGCCTGAGTCCAACAGGCACAGAAACATCCAGTGTCCAACCTGCCAGTTCCCTCCTTTGTTCAAAAATTTGCCTGCAGCAGGGCCACCCTTTAAACAGGGACCTGGCTCATTGATGTGGCTGAAGGAAGCCTGTTTAACTGAGCAGTGAGTCCCCCCCACCCTTCCCCTCTTTACCCAGCCTGGAGTGGGGCCCTGAGCACCTGAAAGAGAAGACATCTGTCTGAACCCACTCAAAGCTGGTGGGCGGGCAGGACTGAGATGGTGGGGGGGTCTCATTGCTCTCCTTCAGGATGGACCAGCAGTGCCCTAGAGGCTGGTGGGGCAACCCGACCTGTGGACCGTGCAACTGTGATGTCAGCAAGGGCTTTGATCCTGACTGTAACAAGACCAATGGGCAGTGCCACTGTAAGGTGAGGGGTAGGACTCAGGAGAGGTGGTGTGGTGTTCACCCTGGTGACCCCAGGGTCCCCAATCTGATTGTCCTGGGTGGAACTGTGGGCAATGTGTAAATAGAGCAGTTGATTTGATAAAGCCTAAGTGCTCTCCCTCACTAGGTGGAGACCTTGCATTTCCCTGGGGATGGACAGACCCACGCCCCCTCCCCATCTTGGGAAGATTCAGTTCTGGCCCCGGAGAGCCACGCTGGGCTGATGGATAGTTGGGTCGTGAATCCCCCTTGGCCTGACCCTACCGGAGGCCCCTGACGTCTCCTTCCCCGCCGCAGGAGTTTCACTACCGACCCCGGGACGGTGACACCTGCCTCCCCTGCGACTGCTACCCCATTGGCTCCTCCTCCCGCTCCTGCGACCGGGAGAGCGGTCAGTGTCACTGCCGGCCTGGGGTCATCGGCCGCCAGTGCAACAGCTGCGACAACCCCTTTGCGGAGGTGACGCCCAGCGGCTGTGAGGGTGAGTGAGCCTGGCGCAGGGGCCTGGCTGCTAAAGTAGGGGGGTGTCTGGGCTGCTTGGTCTGCCTCTTTGTAGGAGGGGTCCTTGCTGGGAGTCCTGGGATGGACGCCCCTCCCAGCCCCTCGCAGCCCCAGGCCCTTAGCCTTCTGGTTTCTCTCTGGCAGTACTCTATGACGGATGCCCCAAGACCCTGCGAGCTGGGGTGTGGTGGCCTCAGACCAAGTTTGGGCTCCTGGCTGCAGTGCCCTGCCCTAAGGGCTCCCTGGGTAAGTGACAATAAGGTGATGGTGGTGGTGGTGATGATATTGATGATGATGATGATGATGATGTTGGGTCTTGAGGCTCCGAGGAAGTAAAATCTAAAGGGGAGGCCCCCACAGCTCCTACCAACCCAGAGTGGTGGAGGGGGGAGCTAGAGTCCTGGAGGCCAGGACAAGGGTCCCAGGAGAGCCCCAATTCCAGCCCGGAGCCCAGGCTCCTCTGTCTGGAGGCCTGGCCGCACGTGGGTGAGTATGGGGTGTGAGTGGTTCAGTGGCTTGGGTCCTAACCGTGTCACTTCTGTTCCCCATCTCTCGCCCTCCTTTTCAGGTTTGCGGGGTGCAGGTAAGGGCTCCGTCTCATCCTGCCCTCTTCCTGGCTATGTGCCCTCAGCTGCGCTGTGGCTTTCCATTCCCCCTTGCCTTGGCCTGAAGTCCCCACCCTCTCGCTTTCCCCAGTGCTTCCGAGTTGTTAACCGTGTCGCTAATGCTGGATTGCCCCCTGGCTCCCTTCTGTCCCCCCCTTTCCACCTGGACCTCAAGAAACTCCCCCCACCCTCCAACACACACACATAGCCCCCTGGCCAGGGATGAATTTACTGTTCCTACCACCCCTGACCCCCACCACGCCCGGACCACCCGATGATCTGGGGACTCTTTGGCTCAGGATCCCCCACGCTGAGCTATGGCAGGAATGGCGTTTTCTGCCCCACCAAGCTGCCGCTGCTGTTAGCACCCTGGGGCCTCTGCTCTGTTGAACTGGATGTAAATAGATCACTGCCCCTGGCTAAAGCAGGCACCTCCCCTTCCGTGTAGCACTGTCTTCCTTGCTTTTTCTCCTGCTCTGGGGACTCAGAATGCTGCTGCGATTCTGGGCTGCTGCTTGGGGTGCTGCCTGCCACCGTGGTTGGGGGCCTGGGGAGTCCCTCCTCTATGCTACACCCTGAATCATTCCTTGTTTAGCATTTGGGGAGGAAGAGATGGGAGCATAGAAATGGGGACAGTTGTCTTGCTGATCATGTTCTTGCAGCAGGGAGTCAGGCTGGAAAGGCAAATCAGAAAAATTCCTTTGGTCTCTGAGCTGGGCACCTCTCCCTCAGACTCCAGAAACCCTGAGAGATGCCCAAAAGGAGGAGGAGGAAGAGGATCAGGCAGCCCAAGGCTGTTACTCCTGCTCAAAAGCTGGGGCTTGGGGGAATCCAAGGTTGTTGATTCAGGGAAGGTCATCGAGAGAGTTGGAAGGTGCTGCCCTTGCTCGGGTTGCTGGGGGCTGAGGGTGCCTAGCATGGCAGAGTTGCTTTTGCAGGTGGAGCTGCCGATGTGGATCAGTTCTATCAGGGTGGGAGGAGGCCACCAGCATCTGGGCTACTTGGCAAGTCCCCAAGGCCTCAGATCTGAAAGGGGCCCCTCCCTGCCACCCTCCTCCCTCCACAGGTGCAGCTGTTCGGCACTGCGATGAGGAGAGAGGCTGGCGGGAGCCTGATCTCTTTAACTGCACATCCCCGGCCTTCAAGGAGCTCTCCTCACTGGTAAGAGGCCCTGGAGGGAGACCGTAGTTGGGGCCATTCTGCCCTTTCATAGTCTTCCCGGCATCTTCTCCGGCCGCCTGCGGGCCTCCTGGCTCAGCCCCTCCCTCCTCTTCCTGCACTGAAGCCACCTAACGAGAAGAAACCTTGGGTTCTAGGTGCAGGGCCAGTGGGGAGAGGAGCCGGAGGGGGCTGGGGGCGGGGGAAGGGCGTTGGGGCCCCCGGTCCAGGAGGCAGTGGGGCGAGAGCCGGCTCCCCTGTCTCTGGGCAGCTGGAGGGCTTGGAGCGTAACGAGACCGAGCTGAACACCATCGAAGCCAAGAAGCTGGCACACCGGCTGCGGGCCGTGACGGACCAGATGGAGCGCTACTTCGGCAATGACGTCCACATCACCTATCGCCTGCTCTCCCACCTCATGAACTTTGAGAGCCAGCAGCGTGGCTTTGGGCTCACGGCCACACAAGATGCCCACTTCAATGAGGTGGGCACCTACCCTGCCCAGCTCCATTCTGCCTGACTCTGTCCCTCTTCCCCCAGCTGCGCTGGGCTACCCCACCCCAATTTGTTCCTCTCCAGCCTGCCCTCCTTACCCGAGCCAGGGTCTTCAACTCTGTCCCACCCTTCTTCACCTACTGCTTCAGCCAAATCCTCCGTTGTATTTGTGGGGAATGGTGTTCAAGGGATCTGGCCCTGTACCCCCTTGATGTACACGTGTGTGTATGCATGCACACCTGCCCCCCGCCCCCAGAACTGTTGTCATACCTCTGCATTGAGTGGTGTGGTCAGGACCGCCGGTCTATGCCCCACAGGGGTGTGTACCTGTGACTGTAAGCTCCTGGTGGGCAGGAAACGTGTCTACCAACTCTGTTATATTGTACTCTCCCAAGCCCCTAGTCCAGTTCTCTGCACACAGCCAGTACTCAGCTAGGGTAAACCTCCTTGCTCAGAAGAGTCAAGTTGCACGCATCTGTCTCCCAGAAGTAGCGAAGCCTAAGGGTTTGAGCATGGTCCTGCGATTCAATTCAGTCGTATTTATTGGGCGCTTACTGTGTGCAGAGCACTGTACCAAGCGCTTGGGAAGTACAAGTTGGCAACATATAGAGACGGTCCCTACCCAACAGCGGGCTCACAGTCTAGAAGTCAGAAGGACCTTGGTTCTAATCCCTGCTCTGTCACTTGTCTGCTGTATGACCTTGGATGAGTCACTTCACTTCTCTGTGCCTCAGTTCCCTCATTTGTAAAACAGTACTAAGACTGTGAGCCCTATGTGGGACAGGGACTGTATCTACTCCAGCGCTTACAACAGTGTCTGGCACATAGTAAGCACTTAAAAAATACCACCATTATTATTATTATTCCTGGGGAGGGCAGAGCTGGACAAAAAATTCCAGAGTCATCCCGGGAGCAGGGCCTTTTGTATCCCCAAGAGCAGACTGCCCCCTGCCTCACTGTCACCTGCCGTTCCCAGAACCTGCTGCGAGCTGGCAGCGCCGTGCTGGCCCCGGAGAACCGGGAGCACTGGGAGGCCCTGCTGCAGAGCGAGAGGGGCAGCGTGGGGCTGATGGAGCAGCTGCGGGAATACACGGCCACCCTCGCCAGCAACATGAAGCTCACCTACCTCAATCCCGTGGGCGTGGTCACCCCGAACATTAGTGAGTGCCATTCCCCAGGGGGGCGAGGCTGCAGGCTTCGAACCACCCAGGGGCAAGGACTGGACCAGGGACCGCACAAGGGGAGAAACGGGCACTCTTTTCAAGAGCCGGCCCTGGTCTTGGTGCCCCAGTGTACAGGATGGGCAATCAGAGTCCAGAAGTGATCATTAAAGATCCTGGGCTTGGGCTGCAGGAGGAGGAAAAGGAGGAGGAGGGAGGCAGGAGTCTCGCTGGCTCTCCCTAGGTGACCGGTGTGGGGAGGGGTGGAATGGTCCTTTTGGGGGTTGGTCCAGTCGAGCTACAGTGAAGGACGGGAGAGTGTGGGGCTGCTAGCAGGCCTGGGGGGATGGGGGAGACCTACAGAGCTGGGGTGGGGCTGGGAAAGCCAGTAGAGGCAGGATTAGGGGGTGCGTGAGGGTGGGGTTGCCCTACATGGCACAGCCTCTCAGAAAAACTAAGGAACCTTGTGTTGGGGTCTGGGCCCCCTGCTGCATCACCCCAGTGTCCTTGACCGCTTGACCACCCTTCTCCACTTACCCTTCCATAGTGCTCAGCATCGACCGCATGGAGAACCACACACATGGGAGGAGGCGTTACCCCCGCTACCACAGCAGCCTTTTCCGGGGGCAAGCGGCCTGGGACCCCCACACTCACGTGGTGTTGCCTTCCATCCTCCTGCCCCTCAAGGATGAAGGTAAGAGATCCCCCTCATGCCAGGGCACTGTCAAATGCCCTCTCCCCGGCTCTTGACCTCTCCCCCCTCCCGCCCTCCAGCTCGCTGCCCTGCCCATGGGAGCCGAGTGCCAGTGAGAGGGAGGTCAGGACACCGGAACACTGGAGTTGGCACTCCTGGCCAAAACCGTGCCTTTCCTCTGAGCCCAAGGAGAGGGATGGGCCTAACGTGCTGCTCTTCTTCTCCCTCCCTTGCCACCCAGCCCCATTCTCTTCCCTGCCCACACCGAGTGGGAGCGATGCCAACGAGACGATGGAGAGCTCGGCACCCAGGCAGGCCCTCCCCGAGCCAGAGCCAGCCGTCACCATCATCATCCTCCTCATTTACCGCACCCTAGGGGGACTGCTCCCAGCCCGGTACCACGTGGACCGCAGGAGCGTCAGGTACGGAGGAACTGAGTGGAGGGGGTCGGGGGGAAGCAGACAGGGAAGATGGAAGCCTGGCGTGGAAAGGTGGGAGTCAGAGGACCTGGGTTCAAATCCCAGCTCTGCCGCTGCTGGGTGACCTTGGGCAAGTTTCTTAACCAGTTGATGAGTCGCATTCATTCAGTCAGTCATTCAGTTGTATTTTTTGAGCGCTTACTGTATGCAGAGCACTGTACTAAGCACTTGGGAGAGTACAACCCAACAATAAACAGACACATTCCCTGCCTACAATGAGCTTTCAGGTATTTATTGAGCACATCCTGCGTGCACAGGACTGAGCACTCGGAAGAGCACACTATCACAGAGTTGGTCGACACATTCCCTGCCCAGTCTAGAGGGCTCAACTTGTCTAAAGCTGCTGTTTCCTCATCTGTAAATTGGGGATTCAAGACTTCTTCTCCCTCCTACTTTAGACTGTGAGCGACTGGCATCTACCCGAGCACTGAGTACAGTGCTGAGTACAGTACTGAGTACACTGAGTACTACAGCGCACGTAGTAAGCGCTTCACAAATGCCTCAAGTATTATGATTACGATGCTTATTCTTAGGAGAAGGGAGGAGGAGGAAGGGGTTGCACAGTGAGCTGCTCCTTCCCCTGTACCTCCCCTAGGGTGGAGGTACCCAGGACCCGGCCGGGACATGAGGTGAGCTCCCTGGTGCCTTCCGTCTCAAGGTCCTCACTGTCTCTTCCAGGCTCCCCAAGAACCCCATCATGAACTCTCCCATCGTCAGCGTGGCTGTGTTTAGCAACCACACCTTCGTGCAGGGTGCGTTGGAGCCTCCTCTCACCCTGGAGTTTCGCCTGCTGGAGACAGCCAACCGCAGCAAGCCTCTCTGCGTCCAGTGGAATCACTCCAGCCAGTGAGCACTTCCCTGGGCCCACCTCTCCCTCATTCTGCTTCTGCAAGGGTACCCCATGCCCCGCAGCTTGAGTTCCCCATTCCTCCCTTCTCTGCCTCTTCCGTCCTGCAGCCCAGTGGGCTGTAGCCTGCCTCTCTCCCCTTTACAGCAGCTTCTACCTATTCTCTGGTGACTGCAGGGTGGACCCTTCAGGCTTTTGGACGGCGAAGGACTGTGAACTGGTGTACAGGAACACCACCCACGTGCGCTGCCAGTGCTCCCAGTTTGGCACGTTTGGGGTCCTGATGGACAGCTCGCAACGGGAGGTAACCCAGCCTGGTCTGGGGTGGACGGCACGGGGTGGGGGGAAGCCACAGGGGACCTCAAAGAGCTGGGCCAAGGGAACTCTCGGGTGGGGCAGCGGGGCCCGAGGCTAGCTGTCGGACAAATGCTTCCCCGCGAGTTTCCCAGCTCAGCCCGAGGGAACCCCGAACGACAATCTCTCCAACGACTGTCCTGACGGAGGACGCTCTGGGGGCGGGGCGGGACCTTCCGTTTCGGCCCCTGACCGCCCGCGTCCTCACATCTCCTGCAGCAGGTGGAGGGTGACCTGGAGATCCTGGCCATCGTGACGTACTCCTCTGTGTCCGTCTCCCTCTTGGCACTGCTGCTCACGATCTCCTTCCTGCTGTGCCTGAAGGGCCTCAAGTCCAACACGCGGGGCATTCACTCCAACATAGCCACTGCCCTCTTCTTCTCTGAGCTGCTTTTCCTCTTGGGCATCAACCGCACGGAGAACCAGGTGAGAGGAGAGCCAGGCCCAGGGAGCCGTTGAAAGGGGAGGGAGACTGAGGCCCCAAGGGGCTTGGAGGTCAGAGCTGGCACATCACAGCAGCTTGGAACCAGGGATGGGCCAGGAGGGCCAAGGCCTATTTCCTTTGGGTGGGCCCAGCTGTGGGCCAGCAGGGGCCTTGGTCCAGCCAGGTAGCCTGCGGGCCCCGGGGTTACGGCTCTGCCCTCTCCACAGTTCCTGTGCACAGTGATTGCCATCCTGCTGCACTACTTCTTCCTGGGCACCTTTGCCTGGTTCTTTGTGGAAGGGCTGCACACCTACCGCATGCAGACGGAAGCCCGCAATGTCAACTTCGGGGCCATGCGCTTCTATTACGCCCTGGGCTGGGGAGTGCCCGCCATCATCACCGGTAAGTGCCCCGCGGGCAAGGCTCTAACAGAAGCAGAGGCAGCCGCTTCCCCCATTGAGCCATAAAATCCTAGAGCTGGAAGGGGTCTCGAGGGGTCATCTGGTCCAGCCCTTTGCCTCCAGGCAGCTGAATGCCTAACCCGGGGATGCCCCAACTGTGGTTCGTGGGCCAGATACGGTCAGCCACTGGTTCGATCAGGCCCGCCAAACGATGGCCAAGGGTTGGGAGGTGGGGTGGGGATGGCGGGGGCTCCGCCCCTCCAGTCGATGAGCAGAGCCACATGTGGGACCAAACTGGACCCCGAATTGGACCCCGGAACCATTGTCCCCAGGGACTCATTCTGGAGGGTGGGGGAAAGAAAGTGATTTAAAGGAGGAACTACTGCATTGGCGAGTAGTTCCACTCTTTCAACCCCCCACCCTGGACTGAGGACAACACGGTCCTGGCTCTTCACCCTAGTCTGTGTGCCTGTGAGCGTGTGCACGTGTGTGTGTGTGTGTGTGTGTGTGGGTGTGTGTGGGTGTGTGGGTGTGTGAGTGTGTGTGTGTGTGTGTGGGTGGGTGTGTGTGTGGGTGTGTGGGTGTGTGAGTGGGTGTGGGTGTGGGTGTGTGTGTGTGGGTGTCATTTTCTTTCACCTGGCCCACTACTGAAGAATTGTTTCTCAGCCTGTTCCTCAAAGGAGAGTTTTTGGACACTCTGGGCCTAAGCCATCCCCTTCCCTGTCCATGCCATGCCCCACTTTTCCAGATATACCCCACTGAGCCAGAATGGGCTCAGGGCCAGGGGCCAGGCATCCTAGCTGAGAAAGGGAAGGCTCTGTTAATGGCCTCCATCTGGAAGTCACATCTGGAAAATAGACAAGGTGGCAGGTCGCAGGGGGATTGAGTCCTAGGTCTGTGCTCCCGGACCACTGATCAGAGCTGGGACCCCATAAAGAAGACCATCAAGTCTGCCTTTTCACCGTTGTCAGAGGCTTGGAGAGGGAACAGCTGGGGATTCAGGTCCCTGTCTGGATTCAGCAGCTTGTGGGCCTCACCCAGATGTTTCTGTCACTGCTGCTCCTGCCCTTTCCATCTTTCTTGAACAGGCCAATCTCTTTGACTCATCTTCCCTCCTCCTAGGCCTGGCAGTGGGCTTGGACCCCGAAGGCTATGGCAACCTGGATTTTTGCTGGATTTCCATCCATGATAAGCTGGTCTGGAGTTTTGCGGGTCCCATTGCTGTTGTTATTGTGGTAAACTCCCACCTCGTTACCTGACCCCACTCCCCAGATCCCCAGCAATCTCCAGCCCTCAATTTTCCTCAGCTTCATTTCCTGCTCTGCCTACGCTTACTCTCCATCCCCCAACCCTCAACTCCAGATTGCCACCCTGTTGATGTCTCTCTTTGGTTTTCTCTGTCCTCTTCAACTGTGGCTCTTCCTCCTGCTCCCTGAGTTTCCTTCTCCTCCCAGTCACCCAGAAAAACTGACTGCTCACCCCCAAACCATTGCCCCACTCCTGCTCCTTTGTGCTTTTCCAGGCTGGAATCATTCAGACCAGATCTTAGGGTGGGTCAGCCGGGGCCCTGGCCTAGGGCGAGTGAGGGACTAGGGGGTTGGGGCGAAAGAAGACAACTTGGGTAGCACCTCATCCGCTTCTCTGTGTGCAGATGAATGGGGTTGTATTCCTGTTGCTGGCTAAGATGTCCTGCTCCCTGGGGCAGAAGGAGACCAAAAAGAAGTCAGTGCTGTGAGTATGGAGTGCAGAAGGGGAGGGGAAACCTCCTAGACAAAATACCTCCTGGGCAGTGACCACTGGGAGGCTACCTCCTGCCCCAGGGCCCTCCAGAGCTGGGCTGGGAGTAGGTTTTTCCTTTTCTGGACATTTTCTCTCTTCTGCTTTCTCTCGAGATTATCGTTTCACTGCTGATGCTAACCCCCTCCATCTTGTCTCTATGGCTGACCCTCTGTGTGTCTGTATCTCTCTTCAGCATGACACTGCGAAGCTCCTTCGTTCTGCTTCTAGTTATTAGTACTACATGGCTCTTTGGCCTTCTGGCTGTCAACAACAGTGTCCTGGCTTTCTACTACCTCTACACTGTCCTCTGCAGCTTCCAGGTAACTCTCTGGCCTTGCAGACCTGGAGGGGCTGAAGCCCGTGAGGAGGGTGGAGGGGAGGAGAGGGGAGACCTCCGGGCCTGTCAGCACTTGAGGAAGGAGGCAGGAGGTGTGGATTAGCCTTGGGCATTTTAGCTCAGTCACACAGAGCTGGCAGAGGGTGGGGAATTGAGCAAGGCAGGGGATGGCTTTGAGCAGTCCCCTCGTCTCAGGCTTCTGGCCCACAACTCAGCCCTGTCCATCTCCGCCACAACCATCATTTAACATTTTCTGAGTGCTGACTGAATGGATAGCCTTGGACTGCACCCTTACAACTCCCCATGCCTCTGTCCTCTGCCTTTCACTGTCTCCACTCCTTGGGAGCAATCCTGAGCCCCATGTCTTATTCCTTTGCTCAGATCTGTCCCACCTTGTCATGTCAGCCTCATAGCCTTTCCTGTCCCTCTGAAGCTCCCACTGAGGCTGTTTTCCACATGCTCCTCACCTAAAGGCCTCTCCCGTATT
This sequence comes from Tachyglossus aculeatus, assembly GCF_015852505.1. NCBI lineage: Eukaryota > Metazoa > Chordata > Mammalia > Monotremata > Tachyglossidae > Tachyglossus > Tachyglossus aculeatus. Next base: position 95,236,770 of record NC_052101.1, on the reverse strand, counting down.
TTCCCGACAAGCCCTCTCCTGACTTCCTGTTTCCCCACACCGCCTTGGGCCTCCAGGTTCTTTCCCCCACGGAAGAGGAGCATTTATCCCAAATCTGGAAAATGACTCCTGGCGGCTCCCAAGTGAACCGACATTGGTCTTTCAGGAACCTTCTTCCCCTTGGCCCATACAGGGAAGGTGCTGGCAGAGAGCCAGGTTTGAATCAGACTGGTCAGGGGAGAAGCTGGTTGGTCACCTGGACCCCAGCGTCTGCGCCTCAGCCTACAGTGGAACACAGCTACTCCCGGCTCTCCTTTGCACAGCCTTCATGTCTGTTGTTCAAGACCATGTGCCTCCATGGCACGTCACGTCAGGCCAGTGGCCCTGGAGCGTTGCTTGGTTCAGGATGGGTCTTTCTGCCACTGTCAGACTGCTTCCCTCTGGGGAGGCTCCCAGCCTCCCGGGCCCCTCAAGATCAGCTTCTGGCCACAGAATTTGGAGAGCCCTGTTCAGGCTGGCCTGCACCTCAAATCAATCAGTGGTATTTATTGAGGACTAAATGTGTGCCGAGCACTGTACTAAGCCACCTCCACCCCATTTGGGGCCACCTGGACCAGTGTGGGGGCTGAGGAGACCAGTGTTTCCAGAAAGCCCTGAGCCTTTAGTGCCACCATATGTGAATGAAGGATTAGTCCAGCTTCTACCCAGAAGCGAGGTTGGGTTTCTCTGAGTCTAGCCAAGTTTCAGGCCAGGCATTGACTCTGACTCCTAGGACTGGGGAAGAACTGGACTGGGTTGGGCTGGGCTGGGCCGGGCCCTAGAAATTTGGCCTGTTTAGGACTCTACTACAGGTGCACTGGGGCCTGCATCACTAAGACAGGAAATTGGCCTTAGACCCAATCCTGAGAGCCCCTGGGAAGTAGTAATGGCCTCCACAGCCTGTGGAGGGAATTCTGGATATTTGTGAAGGGAATTTCTTTTCTCTTCCTCACCCTCTGATCCCAATCAGCCCCGTCCCCCGGCCCTGTGCAGAAGGGGTGCTCTCAGTCGTAGGGCTGCCAGGGTCCTTGGATTGTAAAGTAGTGTAAACACAGTAGCTAGCTGCCTGTTCAGTACTCTGGCTTCACTTGGAGTCTCTCTTCAAACGGGTCACTTACCAGCAATGCTTAAAGTTAAAATCACTTCTAATTGGAACACTGGTGGCCACTACTGCCCCCCCACCCCAACCAACCCTACAGGTGAGTGGGATTTTAGGAGGAGGAGGGGCTGAAGCAGCCAGCCACTGAAGAAGACACCAGGCATGCAGCCCAGGGCCAAAGTAGGGAATAAAATGGGAGAAGCGAGGCTACGGGTGCTGACGACCAAAGAGACACTGAGGGATGGGGGCCAGGCCACGGCAGCAGCTCCTCCCCAGCCTAACCCCTAACCCTGGCCATTCCCCTCCGCCCCCCACCACTGGTCCCCTGCCATCACCAACCTGCCGCCTCCCTGGAACACCCGTACCCGGGCTTTTTCTTATATCAGACCCAAGTTCCAGCCAGTTCCGGCTTCCTATCAGCACTGCATGCCAGACAGAAATTTGACTCCCGACAAGCGCAAAGCAGCTTGGCCTAGTGGAAAGAGCATGGGCCTAGAAGTCAGAGGACCTGGGTTCTAATCTTGGCTCCACCACTTCTCTGCTGTGTGGCCTTGGGCAAGTCACTTAACTTCTCTAGGCCTCAGCTACCTCACCTGTAAAATGGGGACTAGGACAGCGAGTGCCCCACGTGGGGCATGAACTGTGTCCAACTTGATTAGCTTGCACCTACCCCAGTGCTTAGTACAGTGCCTGGCACATAGTAAACACTTAACAAATACCATTTAAAAAGTGATTTACTCCTTGATACCACTAGGGGGTGCTGGTTCTTCTCGCCCTCTACCCTTATCATAAAATAATAATAATAATAATAATAGCATTTGCTAAGCGCTTACTATATGCAAAGCACTGTTCTAAGCGCTGGGGAGGATACAAGGTGATCAGGTTGTCCCACGTGGGGCTCACAGTCTTAATCCCCATTTTACAGATGAGGTAACTGAGGCACAGAGAAGTTAAGTGATTTTTCCAAAGTCGCACAGCTGACAAGCGGCGGAGCCATGACCCATGACCTCTGACTCCCAAGCCCATGCATCAATCTGTCATCAAACCAATGCTCAATTAGATGCCTCGTGGTACAGTGTTTTGAGAATGGGGATTCCTGTTCATCAGTCTCCCGAATGATCCAGGAGTTCCTTCCTGGAGTTGTTTTCCTATCCCATACCCTGGGGTGGCTGAGAAACCAAGTCCTCATGCTTGGCCCCTTTTGTAATAGCTGCTACCAAAGAGCATCTGCTGCAGGTTGGACTGGGGCCCATGGGCAACATCTTCCTCCCCACCCCACTGGCCGTAATCTGGTGCTGTTGGCCAAGGCTGAGTTCTCCACGGTGGCCTGCATCTTGTGGGGAAAGGAGGTGGTGCGCTGGGACCTCACGGCATCTGACGTACCTCGTCTCTTCCTTCTCTCTGCAGGGCCTGGCTGTGCTGCTTCTGTTCTGTGTCCTGAATGAGGAGGTCCAGGAGGCGTGGAAGCTGGCCTGTCTGGGCAAGAAAGGGGGGCAAGGCGAGGAGGCAGCCAGGCCTGCCCAGGTAGGGGTAAGAGCCCATCAATTCCTATTTCAGACCAGGGCCATTCTTTTCACATGCTGTGCCCCTCCTCTGGGCTCTCACCTCCTTCCCAGACTCTGTCTGCCACTGCTCCTTCCCAGCATGTATCCGCTCTGCACTGATCTCCCTCTGGAGATGGGACCCAGCCCTCCAGCTCTGTTCTTTCTGCGGGTTTGGAGGAAGGAACATACCCTGGCAGCATGTAGGGCTGGGATGTGGGACTTAGGATTCCTGGCCAGAAGCCCCAGGAGGGAAGGGTCCTGAGCTGGGGCAGAAAGTGAGGAGTGCTCCAGCCTGGGCTTCCTGAGGGCTTCCTGGAAGGGTTCCTGGCAAAGCCTCTGATGTCTCCCACAGGGTCCCAACGCCTACAACAACACAGCCTTGTTTGAGGAAAGCGGCCTCATCCGCATCACCCTGGGAGCCTCCACCATCTCCTCTGTCAGTAGTGTACGCTCTGCCCGTACCCACTCCAGCCAGCGGGGCTACCTCAGGTAAGGGGGAGCTGGGAGAACATTTCACGTCAGGGCCTGGGGCTGGGACGGGAGAACCACCCTGGAGCAGCACAGCCAGGCCGGAGGAGAAAACACATACTACAGCTACAGTTGTGCACAACTCCTGGCCTGTAAAGCAGCACACCTACACACAAACTCTGGCATCTAGACTCACATGTGCCCACTCTCACCCATAAATGAATGCACACACAGATTTAGGGGAGTGGTGACTCAGACATCCCTCTGAAGAACTGGGCTTGGGGTGCAGCTGTCGCAGGATATCTATTCGTGGCATTCCGAACCCTGGGGGGAACAGGACTGGCGGGGATGAGAGGGTGTGAGTGGTTCTGTGCCAAGCACTAGCACTGTAATCAATTCCTTTGTGCTGGATCTCAGTCCCGACATTGCAGGACCAAGGCTTGTCACTCATTCTTCACAGGCGACTTCATCACTCTAAAATAGAAAAAGTTGAATGCTCAGAAACACACTTTTATAATATACCTCCCCCCACCCCCAAAACACACACACACACACACACACACACACACACACACACACACACACACAGAGGCATGCATTCACTCATTCATTCACTAGTACTTATCAAGTACTTACTATGTGTAAAGCACTGTACTAAGTGCTGGGAAAAACACATGGGTGAGAATGAGATATGGTCCCTGACCCCACCAAGGGACTTGCAATCTAAGAATAAGCCAGGGAGAGGGGGCTGGTGACAGACCCATAAGGGAAAAAAATCAAACAATAAAAACACAAAAACAACATAAAAAGACAATGACAACAATAGAAGAGTTTCAGGCTGTTCAGAGTCACACAGTCCCAACAGTCCCAGGTACAAGCACCCCAACTAAAAGTTGAGAAGGCCTCACACTGCTGCTGCTTCCTCACACTGACCAGCTGGAGAAGGGGCTAATGGGAGTCCAAATGGAATAGCGACTGAGCAGCAGACTTCAGCCACCATGCACGCGTGTGCGCGTGAACACACACACACACTTCCACACACGCTCACAGTCCTTCCACTCCCACAGCAATCTGATGGGAGCTTTGTCCAGATTGATGGACATTTTGTCTTCACTAAATCTGGAGATCCCAGAGCAGATGATGTCTCTAAGACAGCCCCATCAAGTCTCCGCCATTTGAGGAGCTCACATCATTTGGAAACACATTCTGGCAGTTCTCCCTCTCTGCCCTCTTCGCTCCCTGGACTGGGATTCATTCATTCAGTCCGTCAGTCGTATTTATTGAGCATTTATTGTGTGCAGAGCACTGTACTAAGAGCTTGGGAGAGTACAATACTACAATAAACAGACACATTCCCTGCCCACAACGAGCTTACAGTCCAGAGGGATGTGTCCACTCTGAGCCCAAACACTAATGATGAGAGGGGAGTCAGGAGAGGATCTCTGAGGTGATACTCTCCAGCTCAGTCTACCACCCAAGTCAGCTCTGACAGTTGTGCAGAGCTGCTACCCCCAATCCCACTCTCCTTCCTGCCCCAGGGCCTCTGTTCTCTGTCTCCGGGCCTGATATGAGATCACTCCTGGGGGCGTGGAAGTCTTGCTTTTCTGGTGCACAAGAAGATGTCCTTGGCCAGACAGGGAGTGACGCTGGGTGTGTTGGATGCATTTCAGAGAGAACATGCTGGTGCGGCAGGGCTCAGCCGCTGACCACAGCCTGCTGGGCCACGCTGGCCCCACCGACTTGGACGTGGCTATGTTCCACCGGGATGCCGGGGGAGGTGAGAGGAGGGATGAGAAGTGGGGTGATGGGAAGAGAGCTCCCAACAAGGAATGGTGTCTCACCTTTTGGGGCTTTGTGCTGGTGCCTCAAGCAGAGTGATCATGCCAGTAATTCCTAGCCCAGCCTGGAGGGGAAGGGAAGCTTCTCAATCCCATCTCATTGCTATTGCCTAACCCTGGCAGAAACAGCAGCAGCAGCATCTCTGAAAACCTCCCAGGTGGCCTTGGGGCAGGTTGAGACAGGGGACCTTTATCCCTGGGAGATGGGTTGGGTGGAACCTCAGAGTTTACCGAGAGTAAGGTCAATGTCTTCCTCCCGCTCTCCTCCTCCCCCAGCCCCAACACACTCCTTGACTTCTCTCTCCATCCCCCCTGCGCAATTCTCCAGGTGCCTCCAGTGACACCCTTACCTTCCTGACCACCTGACCACCTCTAACGCGCTCTAACCTGCCCCTCATCCCTCTCAACATCTGATCCCCAGGCTTCCACCCCCTCTTCCTTCTCCTGGGTTCAGCTGTTATCCACTCCCCCATCTCCACAGTCTTGTAGTCTGAAGACCCCCCCCCCCACCCAGGCCTCACCTCAGCCCCTCCCTATTTGACCTCAGAGTGCACCCGGCTATCCCCCTCCCCTCCCCTCTAACCTCCACTGCCCCTGCTAGGACAAGACTCGGACTCGGATAGCGACTTGTCCCTGGAAGAGGAGCGCAGTCTCTCCATCCCGTCCTCAGAGAGCGAGGAGAACGTGCGGCTCCGGGGCCGGTTCCAGCGCCAGTTCAAGCGGGCAGCCCACAGTGAGCGGCTCCTCACCAACCCTTCCAACACCACGCCCAAAGGCAGGTGCCCCCTACACCCAGTGTTTGCTCCTATTGCGCCCAACTCCCAGGGCCACGGAAGTGGAAGCCATATCAGGGGAAGGAGGGGCATTAAAACTTCTGCATCAGCTCTGAGGTTGGCTAGAAATTTGAGTCTTTCCAACATTGAAAGCAGGGTGGCTTTGGAGGAAACGTACTGCTCCGCTCCTTCCCTTCATGGCTTTTGAAGCCACATTATGGATATGGCAGGGAGCAAAGCAGTAGTGGCTAATCTGCCAGCAAGGCACATCCCAACCCTGCCTCCGACCCCCCTGTCACCAAGCTCTGCTTGAGCATCCCCTGTCTTAAAGCGCTACTATACCGTCCAACAACAGCATGCACATTTTGAGGGGGGAGGACGGGACAGAGGGGAACAAAGTGGGTCACAACGATTGTCCTCCCTTTCCCTCCACTTCAGATATTTATTGAGTGCGTACTGCATATAGAAAGAGCACTGGACTAAGCACCTAGGAGAGGACAATATAATAGAGTTGGTAGACACAGTCCCTCCGCAAGAAACTTAAGGCCCTCTCTTTCCCCAATGGCCGAATTAGGTTTCATAAGAAGAAAATGTTAGCTCTAGGTCCTTAGACCGGGCCCAAACACATCCACCCAGATCCCAGATCCCAGATCCCGTGCCCATAGTGGGCACTGGATTGAATGCGGACGTGACTCGGTTCCGTTGTATATTGTGGAATTAATACCAGCATTAGCAATCTCTGCTATGCACGTCTAAGAGTGGCATCACCCATCCAGGGCCTGGCAGGTGGCAGCATGGCAGGAACAGTAGCTAAGAGTGGCCCAAAACCCCAAAGCAGTGAGATCAGCAGCTCCTTGTGGGCAGGGATCACATCTACCAACTCTCCCAAGTGCTTAGTACAGAGCTCTGCACATAGTAAGCGCTCAATAAATACCATTGATTGATTGATTGATTGATTGAGAGCATCTAAGCTGGGGTTACAGAAGCTTCCACAGCCTTAACAACGGCTTTTGCCAACCTCTCCCTCCCTTCCCCCCACCAGACATGGACGGCAATGACCTGATGTCTTACTGGCCAGCTCTTGGCGAGTGCGAAGTGCACCCCTGCTCCCTGCAGAAGTGGGGCTCGGAGCGCAAACTGGGCTTCGACATCAACAAAGACGCTGCCAACAACAACCAGCCGGACTTGGCCCTGACCAGCGGGGACGAGAATTCCCTCACTCATACCCAAAGGCAGAGGAAAGGTATTGATGCTCCCCCCTCCAGAAGTACCCCCTCGCTATGGGTATTGGGCTCTGCCAGAGCGGTAGCTGGCATGGCCGTGGCCTCGGGCCAGATGCTGGAAGGGAGCTGGGCTTGAGACCGGGAACTTTTAAAACGTGGCTCAACTGAAAACATTCTAAAATGCTCTCTGCCTCAGTGGGGGAGACTTAAGACCCAGGGAAGCTGGAAAGGGGCTCAGGAATACGGGGCTCATGAGCACCAAGGCGAGGCCCCAACTGACCCAACAGCATATCCATGGACCAGTGTGGGCTATGGTGGCCTTGCCTGGTTCCACATAGCTGCCGGCTTGCTCTGGGCTCTAAGCACGCTGATAGCCGTTCAGAGCCGGTTAAAGCGGTGTGACTGACAAAAATTGAGCAGCTTCTGTTTCCCAACCGCCCCCTCCCCCACCTTTGAGCTCTCTTATCAGGATTTCTCCATTAGAATTTTGAAACCAGTCTGGTTCTGCCAGCTCTTGGGGGGGATTATGGGAAACAAGGGTTCTGCTGTCTTGCCCTTGGGAATCTGCTCGCTGATCATGACTTCTACCTGGTGCAGTTCATCCCTCAGTAGTATGGCTCAAAACAAAGGTTTGGTCAGGTGGAACGCAGAGAAATCAAGACTGAGCCAAGCCTCTATCAATATGTTCGGCCCAACCCTTACTCAGGCAAACCCACGACCCAGAACCTCCCTGCCAAACCGGGGATGGTCCAGAAAGGCAGCTTGGCTAGTGAGAGTCATTGACTAGGGGTGGATACTCTACTTCCCAAATACCACGATGATATTTATTAAGTGCTCACCAGGTGCCATGCACTGTGCTAGATAGTCAGATCAGACCCAGTCCCTGTCTCTCACACGGGGCTCAAAGAGAGCGGGAGAATGGGGTTTTCATCCCCATTTTATCGATAAGGGAACTGAGGCTCAGAGAAGTTCAGTGACTGGCTCCAGCTCACCCAGCAGGCCAGTGGCAAGGCTGGGACTAGAATCCACGTCTCCTGACTCCCAATCCCGTGCTCTTTCCACAGAGCCACACTTCCTGTCCATGCTCCAACTTCTCTGTGCCTCAGTTTCCTTATCTATACAACGGGAATTCAATTCCTGTTCTCCTCCCCTCTTGGAATGTGAGCCTCACATGATCTTGTCTCTACCTCAATGCTTAGCCCAGAGTAAACACCAGATGCCATTGTTATTATTAGTATCATTTCTTGCTGGAGTCAGCTGCCAACCCTGCATGCAGGCAGAGGGCTGTCCGCCTCTCCGGAACCGTAGTTTGGCAAATACAGGAAAGTTTAGTACATGTCAGTCAGTCAATTGTATTTATTGAGCTCTTTCTCGGTGCAGAGCACAGTACAAAGTGCTTGGGAGAGTAAATATAACTATCCCAAGCGCTTAGTACAGTGCTCTGCACCCAGTAAGCACTCAATAAATACGATTGAATGAATGAATAACAATACAACAGACGCATTCCCTGCCCACAGTGAGCTTAGAGTCTAGAGAGGGATGTGAATGGGGGTGTGAATGGGCACGTGAATAGAGTTCATTTGGAGGAAAAAATGTCTAGGTGCAGGGGTTGGGTTTTTTTGGCTGGTGGAGATGGGGGGTTGAGGGGGTATCACTGGCAGCCCAGAGAAGTGCCCCCATCCCATCCCGGCGCCCCCCACCCAGGCTCCTGGCTTAATGTCTGCATGGAGTAGTGGAGAGAGCATGGTCCTGGGGGTCAAGAGGTCATGGGTTCTAATACTGGCTCTGCCACTTGTCTGCTTTGTGGCCTTGGGCAAGTCACTTCACTTCTCAGCTACTTCATTTGTAAAATGGGGATTGAGACTGTGAGCCCCATGTGGGCTAGGGACTGTGTCCAACCTGATTTGCTTGTATCCACCTCAGCGCTTAGTACAGTGCCTTGCACATAGTAAGCACTTAATAAGTACCACAATTATTATTATTATTATTATTATTATTATTATTATTATTATTCCCTCCCCAGGGATTTTGAAGAACCGTCTCCAGTACCCGCCAGCCCTCCAGGGCCTGCCGGCCGGGGGGAGAATGACCAACGAGCTCTCCTGGTATAAGACCTCCACCCTGGGCCACCGGGCCATGCCGGCGGCTTCCTACGGCCGAATCTACTCTGGGACCGGCAGCCTCTCCCAGCCGGCTAGCCGCTACTCCTCCCGAGAGCAGCTGGACCTGCTGATGCGGCGGCAGATGTCACGGGAGCAGTTGAGTCGCAATGCCTCCTCCGGGGAGCTCCTCGAGGCCGTGCTCAGCCGGCACGGCTCCCGGGAGGAGCTGGACCCGGTTCCTAGTCGGCAAGATTCGCGGGAACACCTGGAGAGCGGCCCCGGCAAGCAGGGGTCCCGGGAAAATCTGGATCTGCTCCTGAGCAGGCCCGATCACAGGAACCGTGGGAGCACACTGCCCAGAAGGCAGGGCTCTAGAGACCATCTAGACACCTTGCCGCCTCGATTTGGGTCCCGAGAACATCTAGACTGTGGGGTGGGCAGAGAAGTATCTAGAGAATGGCTGAACACCTTACCCAGCAGGCAGGCCTCTAGAGATCGCATGGACACGCTGCCCAGCCGAGATTCCTCTCGAGAACACCTCGACCTGCTCTCTAGAAGGCAGCCTTCACGGGACCAGCTAGCATCCGCTAGACAAATGTCCAGAGAGCAGTTGGATTTTTTATCCGGAAGATCGAACTCCAGAGAGCATCTGAATACAGTGCCAAGCAGGCACCCGTCGAGGGAAAATCTGGAGCCTCTTTCTAGGAGACAGCCCTCTAGAGAAAGTCTAGAGCCGCTCTCTAGACGACTCCCCTCTAGGGAGAATTTAGAACCCCTGGCAAGGCGACAACCATCTAGAGAAAATCTAGACGCAATCCCCAGTCGCCACCCGTCGACCGAGCAACTAGATATCCTTTCTTCCATCCTCGCTTCCTTTAATTCCTCTGCCCTGTCCTCTGTGCCATCATCCAGCACCCCCTCGGGTCCCCATACCACCGTCACGCCTTCTGCTGTGCAGACCTCCTCCACACCCTCCGCACCGGGCCCCTCCACGCCTCGCTCGGCCACGTCCCACAGCATTTCTGAGTTGTCACCGGATTCTGAGTAAGTCTCTCCCTTCACCTCTGGCCCGCTAGCTGGTTGGGAGGGCGGGGGGGAGAGGGAGAGGGGGAGAGAGAGGTCTCAGCCTTCATTTTCTCCCCACGAGGTAGTGGTGGGAGCCATCCTGATGGCCCTGCTCACCAGTGTTGATCCCTTGGAGAGGAGGGGCTGAGCTGCTCCCCATCCGGGGGACTTCACATCATCAACCCTGAGCTCTCCAGGGAGCAAGGCAGAAGTCCCCCCAAATCCAGGTCGGGAGCCTAGATCTGGACTTTCTGAGAGGGAGGTCAGAATGATCTAGGGACTCCTCCAGAGGGCCCTGGCCCCCTCTAGTCTATACGTTCATTATGATAAGGGAACGGGTCTGCTAATCCTGTTGTATTGTACTCTCCCACGTGCTTAGTACAGTGCTGTGCACACAGTAAGCACTCCATAAATACCATTGATTTATTGATTGGCATCAGTCAACTTTGCTGGGAGGGGGGCTTAGATCCCCTGAATCTCAGCCCTGAGCGGGTGGTTTGGGGGTTTAAATGCCACTGTGCCTGGTGTCCCTCGCTAGTGTGTAATGGGTGCAGCAAGTGGAGGAGTCGTGCATTTCTTCTCTTGCTCTGTGGCTGTCCTTGCCACCTCCCAACCCCTACTTCCCCAGGGACCAAATTCTGGATTATTATTAGTAGTAGTAGTAGTAATAATGATAATACTAGTAGTATTTGCTAAGCATTTATCCTGTGCCAAGCACTTTACTCAGTACTGGGGTAGATGTGGAATAATCAGGTCAGACACAGTCCCTGTCCCCCATGGGGCTTGCAGCCTAAGGAGGAGAGTGAACAAATATTGACTCCCCTTTTCACAGTTGAGGAAACTGAGGCCCAGAGAAGTTAAGGGACTTGCTTCAGGTCACCCAGCAGGTAAAGGGCAGGGGAAGGGTTGAGTAATAGGTGGGAGGCCGGGGGAACTGATACTTTGGGCCAGTATGGGAAAAGGGCTATCTGGTACTTCTAGCTTTACCATTAAGCCAGACTTCAGTTTAGAGCAGGGCAGAGAGCCTCCAGGATCAGGGAGGGTGGCAACAGTGTAGGGGGAGTGAAGCAGGGAAAATGAGGGGACTCACTGCAACCCGTGACCAAGGTTTATTCTCCCGATACGGAAACAGGCCTGAGAAAACTGGACCCCCCTAAGGCTGGCTGGGAATGCAGGCTCAGGGTGCTAGGGTAGCATCTTTGACCTCTGACCTCTTCCTTCTTGTATCTGGTGCAGAATAACCAGAAGTGAAGGCCATTCCTGAAGGCCACCAGTGCTGAGGAAGACACGGGAAGCAGGATGGGACTGATGCGTCCGGCACAAGAGCTGGGATCTCTAGGCTCTGGGGACTGAAGAGACACAATGTCCAGGGCTCAGAGGGGCCTGTAACCTCTCTCCCCCCGCCCCCCTCTCTCTTTCTCTCTCTCCCTCTCTCTTTCTCTCTCTCTGTCCCCACCCCAGGGGGGTGAGAAGCAGGTGACACAGCCTTCGGCTAAGGCGCCCTCCCACCCGGGACCTCTGGCTACATATGAGAAGCCACCGGGCCGAATCTTTCTTGCTGAAACACTTCAGCACTGTGTGCGTGCGCGCGTGTGAGTGTGTGTGTGTGCACACGTGTGGGGAGGGGCTAGGGAGGGAACTTTTATACATTTTGTATCTTTGTAATCAGAGAGAGAAATTTCTATCATTATTTTTACGCTCTTCTGTTGCAGTGACAGTTACGTGTGGGTTCTTGACCTGGTGTAGGAGAAGGGTCTGGGAAGGGTGGGGAACGAAAAGCGCAGAGGGGTGGGGAGAGGGAGAGAAGGTTGGGGTAGAGGATACTTCAAAAAGGGGTCCCCCACCTTGAGGAGCCACAAGGGGAAGTGGGCAGCCACTCCGCCCTTCACTACCTCCTCTCCTGCCCTCCTAGGCCCACCCCGACACTCATTCTCCTTACTTTGGACCCACTTGCCTCCGCTAGGGCCTTCTCCTCCTTCCATTACAGAACCTACTGGGGGTAGCAAACCTCTAGGGTTTTTGCGTAGTCTGGGGGCTGGAACCATGCTGAAGTTGGATCCTACCCCCTGCTAAATCTGGGTCCGTGGGCCTCGTTGGAGAACCTCTGGATCCAGCGTGTGTTGGTTCTGTAGGGAAAGGCCTGGTCTCCACCCCCTCACTGCCATCCCTCTGCCCCTACCAACCAGTCTGCTTTTCTTGGCGCTCTCCTCCTTGCCCTGTTTGGCAGCTACTCTTTGACTCTTCACCAAGAGCACATAGTTCTGTTGCTTCCTGCCATCAGCTGGCGGAAGGATCGGGAAAGCGGCTGGGGTGGAGCAGGGCAGGCTACGGAGGCCCACGTACCTGCCTTTTGTGCTAGCCTGCCTCGCGGTGGGCAGGGGGGGAGGGGAGGACTCCTTTTCTCCCTGGTCACCACCCATTTAACTCTGAAGATGTTCCCTTTCGGCGAGTGGATTGTGAAGCGAAAACCTTTTTTGGATTTGTTTTTCTCCAATGGCCAGAGTCCAAACTCTTCTCTCATGAAGGGGTTGGGGAGGGAGCCAAGAAGCCCAAAGCCACGAGTTCCTTCCCACAGCTCCTGGGCAGAGTCAGGGTGGAACCAGCATCCAGGCAGCAGCAGGGGGGCATTCTCTGGGGTGGAGGTTGGAGGGTCCTTAACCAACTCTAGGGGCTGAGGCGACATAACAGGGTCTCTTTCTTCTCTCTGGTTTACTCCTAGTCTTGGTCCAGCTGAGCACATCCTGTGTGCCTGTTTCCGCTGGATATAAAAACTGCCTGCTCCCTAGGCTCAGTTCTTGGGGCCCTGGTGTGACCCAGTTTCTACTGATGAACTGACTCATTCTGCTAAGAGGAGCCCCGTCCTGTCTGGCAGTGAAATATAAATATATATATACACCCAGCTTTCTGCCCCCCTGTGTATCCAATATATATATATATATATATATTTATATGGAGTCACCGAGCCGAATCAGTGACCTCCCTCCGCCATTTACTGCCTTATAACACTAGAACGCTGTAGTTTAATATTTAAACAACATATGTAATGTTTACAAAGTGAGGTTTTCCTATCGATGGTTCAAACAGTGTTGCTGGGTTTGCGGCGTCCATTCCTCGCTGCATAGCCCCGCTGCAGAGATGAATGTTGCCAGCGGAGAATGCCATATCATATTACCAGTTGGGATTCCACCTTTTTTCTCTTCAAAGACATTCCAATTTGCTCCTGCCAGCGCCAAGCACCTTCACTCTCGGGCTGTCTGCCAGTCACCCCCTTCGCCTGCCTCCACAGGGAGGCCTGGGAGAGGAAGATCTGTCCCCTGGGAGCCTGCATGCTGCCCTGGAGTCCCTTTGAAGAGGGGAGCAGAGATAGGGAAAGGGAAACAGGAGGTGTTGGGGTTGAATTATGACATGCTAACTTTCATCCCTCCAGTGTGGGGGTGTTTACAGGAAATTAAGAGTGAAACTGACCAGGACCCCAGACAAAAACCGAGGGGGCCAAGCAGCGCTTCATGCAGAATGTAGGTTCCCACTCAGCTGGGGCTCACCCCATCTCCTCTCCCCCTCCCCACCACGTTTACAGAAACATCCGGGCTGCTCTCTCTCCCGGGGCCCCCCGCTTTCTTGGGTCCCTGTGTTTGGCTGCTCACTTTCCCGGCTGCCAACGGTGCGGCTTGTGTGCTCATTTCCTTTAGTGACATGGTTCCTCCCGGGTGCTTGCTCAATCTAAAAAGTTGGTGGATTTATTTTTTTAAAAGAGGAAACATACTTTACTGTGAGATCTTTTTACCGAAATGTTTGGTACCTTCCTTTGTTTACAAACGAGCAGTATCGGTGTAGGTGGGAAAAGCTGGGTTGGGGAGAAAGAGTGAGGGCAGGACAACGGTGCGCAGGGAAGCGAGGGAGGACACAGCTGACAGCCCACAGAAAACCAGGCGGGGAAACAAACATTACAAATATTGAACTCAAATCGCAAACCAGGGGGTTGGAGAGGGGCAGAGACCTGAATGTCTCCAGCTGCCTACAGGTATCATTACCAGGTCTGAGAAAGCTGTTTAGAGGCCCCCACTAGGACATTCCGCTCAGATGGTCTCTGTATTCCCTTCTGCCTCTGCCAGGCTAACAGGGAACTGAAATTTCAGGTCAGGAGCCAAGGTAGGGCCTTCCGTGCTTGTCTTCTTGATGGCACTAAGTTGCCCCAAGCCAGACAGTTGGGATGGCCAATCAATTTGCCAAGGAGATTAGAGGTTCCACCTCGCTGACATGTGCCAAAACTCACCGGCCACCATGGCTCTCCAAACCCCCACCTCATTCCTGTGCCTGCCCTCTGGCTGGAGTCCTGGCCCAGAGCTCCGAGCCATCTGGGGAAGGAGAGTTGGTCCCAAGGGTAGGGTTAGGTCTGGGAGAGGTAGGGAGTAAGACTGCACTAAGCAGTCCCTGAGTGTAGTGCTGTGCCATAGGCTCTGTAGACCGTCGTCTGTGGTTTTTTTCCTCCTTCCCTCCCTCCCTCCGTATGCGGGCAGGAGCAGAGCTGCCCAGCTGCCTCCTTTCCCGTCCGTGTAAATTTTACCATGAAAGCACCGGATTTGGAAATAAACTTCTATAAAAAACGGCCCTGATCATGTGGTGTTTCATGTGTTTGCCTTGGGAGGAGGGGTGGGGGAGAAGAGTGCTGCTCATGGAAAAAAAGATCCAACAGTGGAGAAGCCGCGTATGGATGGACTTTGTTACTGTTTGGGGTCCGCTGGGTTAGAGCCCTCATCAAGTCCCTGAATCCCCACATAGCAGCAAGGTCTTTAAAGTAAATGTATATGTGTGTGGGGGGGGGGGGGAACAGAGGTATGTGTTGTTTTGTTCTCTGTCTCCCCCTTCTAGACTGTGAGCCCGCTATTGGGTAGGGACCGTCTCTATATGTTACCAATTTGTACTTCCCAAGCGCTTAGTACAGTGCTCTGCACACAGTAAGCGCTCAGTAAATACAACTGAAGGAATGAATGGGTATGGTTAAGAAATTATGCCATGGAAGCAGCGGGGCTTAGTGGAAAGAGCATGGATTTGGGAGTCAGAGGACATGGGTTCTAATCCCTGTTCCGCCACTTGTCAGCTGTGTGAGCTTGGGCAAGTCACTTAACTTCTCTGTGCCTCAGTTACCTCCTCTGTAAAATGGGCATTAAGACTGTGAGCCCACAACCCGATTGCCTTGTACCTACCCCAGCGCTTAGAAGTGTGCTTGGCTTAGACTGTGAGCCCCACGTGGGACAACCTGACTGCTTTGCACCTACCCCAGCGCTTAGAAGTGCGCTTGGCCTAACAAATACCATAATTATGATTTAGTACGAGCCACTGCTAGTTAAGCACGTGAAACTTGGTCAGAGGGAAGGCCGGCGTTTAAGTCAAAGCGATCCCCTTAATGGTGGGGGGAGTGACTCGGTTCAGCCGACTTAAAAAAAAAACAAGAAAGAAGAAGTCGCAGGCGGTGGAGACAGCACGGTTCCTGAATCCGAAACGAGGACAGTGCCAATCGGATTAACTCGCGTCCCGAGGGCGTCCAGGACTAGGCCCTGGGGCCGCTTTCTCTCCGCCCACGCCCAGGGGCGGTGCTCCCGTTCCGCCTGCCGCCCGGCGGATCCTCTTCAATTCCCGGCGATCGGAATAACGGGAGCGCGGTCCCGGACGGAGAGGCCGGTAGGAATCCTAACGGAGCCCAGGTCGGAGGGGAAAGGGACGAGGGAAGAACTGGAGGGGCGCGCAGGAGACTTCCTGCCGCCGTTGGGAATGGTGGGTCCATTGCCCCTTTAACGCAGACGCTCCAGTAAAAAGGGCAACGCGAACGCGGGCTTCTTAGCCAGTCAGAAACACGGAGCGCCCCCCCTCTTTAATTGCCCTTTTAAGAGAGAGGGTGGCTTCAAAGGGCAGCTTTTATGGGCCCTGCCGTACCCGAGCCGGCTTCATCATCATCATCAATCGTATTTATTGAGCGCTTACTATGTGCAGAGCACTGTACTAAGCGCTTGGGAAGTACAAATTGGCAACATATAGAGACAGTCCCTACCCAACAGTGGGCTCACAGTCTTGTCACTACGTGCCCCGGGGGTCGTTTCCCGCTCTTTCAGCCGGTTCAACGGGCCTTTTTTTTTTTTTTACCAGTTCCGGGTGAGTACCAGGGAGGCCAAGCAGGAGCAGGGGAGGGGAAGGGAAGAGGGGGGTGCAGGGAGGTCAACCACTTGTCCTGGGATGGAAGCTGGAATGGGTAAGTAGGGTTGGTAACGAGAAAGGGCCGGAATGGGACAGGGACAACCTGGCAGGAGGAAGAAAGGAGCACTTCAACTGCCCCAAGTATTTATCAGCAACCATGTGTTTGGGTTTTTTTATGGTAATTGTTAATCAATTAATCAATCGTATTTATTGAACACTTACTGTGTGCAGAGCACTGTATTAAGCGCTTGGGAAGTCGGCAACACATAGAGACAGTCATCATCATCATCAATCGTATTTATTGAGCGCTTACTGTGTGCAGAGCACTGTACCAAGCGCTTGGGAAGTACAAGTCGGCAACACACAGAGACAGTCCCTACCCAACAGCGGGCTCACAGTCTAGAAGGGGGAGACAGAGAACAAAACCAAACATACTAACAAAATAAAAAAAATAGAATAGATATGTACAAGTAAGATAAATAGAGTAATAAATATGTACAAACATATATACAGGTACTGTGGGGAAGGGAAGGAGGTAAGATGGGGGGATGGAGAGGGGGACGCCAGGCACTGTACTAGGTTCTGGGGTAGATACAAAATAATCGTGTTGGACTCAGTCCATGTCCCACGTGGAGATCACAGTCTTAATCCCCATTTTACAGATGAGGTAACTGAGGCCTAGAGAAGTCAAGTGACTTGACCAAGTTCACACAGAGGACAAGCGGCAGAACCGGAATTAGAACCCAGGCCCTCCTGGCTCCCAAGCCCATACTCTATCCACTAGGCCACATTGTTCCTGGTGCATCTATTTTTCTCTTATTTATGCCCTTCGCTTGATCAAGGGCAGCGTGGCTCAGTGGAAAGAGCACGGGCTTTGGAGTCAGAGGTCATGGGTTCACCCGGCTCCGCCAACTGTCAGCTGTGTGACTTTGGGCAAGTCACTTAACTTCTCTGCGCCTCAGTTACCTCATCTGTAAATTGGGGATGAAAACTCTGAGCCCCCCGTGGGACAACCTGATCACCTTGTAACCTCCCCAGCGCTTAGAACCGTGCTTTGCACATAGTAAGTGCTTAACAAATACCGTTATTATTATTATTATTATTATCAAATCATTCACTCATCTCTTATGCTTGTTTGTTTGATCCATTTGATTTTAAGCCCTGCATGGACAGGGAAACTTCCTTCAGTGCCTAGCAGTATGTTGTAGAGTAGGTGTGCAATAAAATACTGTGGAGGAGGAGGAGGAGGAGCAGAAGTGGAAGAAGAACAAATGAGAAGTAAAAATGGGAACCGAAAAAGGCCATTGAAGGTTGTTGTTAATAGGTCCCTAAAACTCACAAAACTCCCAGCCTTGAAATCAGGAAGCATTGTTGGGTGCCCTGGGCTGCAGAGGAGTTGCATACTCCAATTTTATATGATGTAGTGGCCATTTCAGAATCTTATCCCTAGAAGTCCCAATCCCCAATAGCTCCACCCTCTAAAACTTCCAACCAGTGGTCAGCTTCTTGTACCAGCTAAGTAAAGATCAAATTTTATTCATTCATTCAGTAGTATTTATTGAGCTTTGTAGGGAAAAACTTGAAGATTTGTTCAAAATTAATCCATCAAGTCCACACTTTTCCCCACACTTCCAATACTGTTAGCAATGAGGCCATTGACCATGAACCGGAAAAAGTGTAGGCTTAGGAACTAAACATTTTCAATTTTTATTTAAGTTCTTACATTCTTGGAATCTTCTAGTTCCTAGGCCTGTGGGTTTAATACTAATTTGCAGATCCAGAGAAAGTGAATATCAGCCCAACTCAGGCCCCGGAGGATAAAAAGTACCCCTCAGTGATGTAATGTACTGTAAATTTCAAGCTATTGTTAGCCTGAAGAGGAACACAAGTTCACTCCCAATATAGTACTAACATAAAATTTACAGCAGTTCTAAACCAGTAATAAAAGCAAACCAGCTATGAAAGTCACTACAAGGCCAGGACCAGCCAGAAGCAAATAAAATATAATAAAAGTGGAAAACTTACCCAACAACAGTCATACTGAACTTTAGGCCCCTGTTACTCCTAGTTCAGTCACAGCAACACTAGGGGCACTTCTGTTTGGGTAAGGTTAGGTAGAATGTTGGGGGTTTATTACTATTAATATTAATGTTCTGTCAGGTGCTTACAGTGGACCAAGCATTGTTCTAAGCACTGGGGTAGATACTGCACAAATAGATGTCATTATTAAATAGATCAGAAATAATCCCTGTCCCACATGGGAGCTCTCAGAAGCAGTGTGGATAGAGCTTGGGTCTGGGAGACATAGGAACTGGATTCTAGGCCCAGCTCTGCTACTGGTCTGCTGTACAACCATAGGCAAGTCACCTAACCTCCCTGGACCTCGGTTTCCTCATCTGTAAAATGGGAGTAATAATTCTTACCTACGCTCTTTCCTCATGGATGTTGTGAGAACAAAAATGAAATAAGTAATATGAAAATATCATCAATTGTATTCATTCAGTCATATTTATTGAGCTCTTACTGTGTGCAGAGCACTGTACTATAACCACAATAACGGAGTTGGTACTATGTATCACAATAACGGAGTTGGTAGATACATTCCCTGCCCACAAGGAGCTTTATTATTGTACTGTAATTGACTGTTCTATTTATTTATTTTATTATTCTATTTATTTTATTTTGTTAATATGTTTTGTTTTGTTCTCTGTCTGCCCCTTCTAGACTGTGAGCCCACTGTTGGGTGGGGACCGTCTCTATATGTTGCCAACTTGTACATCCCAAGTGCTTAGTACAGTGCTCTGCACACAGTAAGTGCTCAATAAATGCGATTGAATGAATGAATGACTATTTTGATCCTGTCTGTAAGGCTGAATTGACCCTTTGCTACGTTCCAGAGTAGCAAAGTCTCAATGCTCATCTGTCAATTATTGCTACAGTAAAGCTCAGGCCACTTTATTAGCAGGAACCCGAAACCTGAGGTGGTGACAGAGTGTTGTATTTTCTAGGTGTTTATTTTCTTGCCCGTGAGATTTCAGCCTGCTTTGCCAACCAGAAGCAGTTGACAGCCTTTGCTTCAAGACACACAAATCCATCACCTTGTCTAAGAGGTCACTGTACCAAGGGACTAGGGAGCAGCTAGGAAAGCCCAAAATTCTTTTGCTTCACTAGAAGGTGAGAGTGTGTTTAAACCAAAGTACCCAGGTGATGGGAAGGAAGGCTGCTGGTCTGTCAGCCTTGTGCTTAGGGAGATTGAGGGGAGAGGAGACCTCCATGGCAAACAGAAACTCCTTACCGTTGGCTTTAAGGCTCTCAATCAGCTCCTCTCCTCCCACCTTACATTGTTATCTTACTACAGCCCAGCCCTCTCACTTTACTCCTTGAATGCCAACCTACTCACTGTATCTCAATCTCATCTGTCTCATCACCGAACTCTTGCCCACTTCCTACCTCTGGCCTGGAACTCCCTCCCACAGTGGCGGAGCTGAGATTAGAACCCATGACCTTCTGACTCTCAGGCCCGAGCTTTATCCACAACGCCCTGCACTTCAGTCCCAAGGCGCACAATGTAGTGCGACAAGCCCCGAGATTTTCAGTAAAAGCTGAAAGGACACCATATATTGGCTATTTAAAGCCTACCCCTTCCCGGTCCTCACCCTCCCTAAAATTCCTGCCCCATTTCCACTTTCATACTCCAAATGAAAAGTTGGCACTTCTGCATCAGGTGAAAACTCGAAATCATAACGAGATGGTTTTTAAAAAACGTTGTACACGCCCTCTCACTCCCCATCCATAAAGCACACATAAATAGTGATTTATGAATATAATTGTATGGCTTTTTTGTGTGGCTTTATGGCTTTACTAGGTCTTTCTTTTTTCCTTTCCCTCTTCCCCCTCCACCAACAGTGATGTTTGCCTTAAATTGTTTATTTTAGAAGGTAATATCCTAGGTGATGGATTTCTATGTACCTTGCTTTGTACAAGCCTTAGCATAGTGCCAGACCCAAACGGAGTGGAAGTTATTAATGATGATGTTGCTACCAGACTGTGAAGGAAATGAGGGTGCATCCTGTTCTGAGCTTTGGCTTGAACTCAGCTTCCACATGGTGAGGAAAAGATACTAAATCTAGCCTTTTGGGGTACAGGATGGTCAGGGAGGGCTCTGGGATGTGTCCAAACAAGCTGTCCCTACAGTACTGTCCCTTTAGGAATTGCTTGCCAATCTTAGAAATTAGTGAATCAACAATCTACGCCTCATGGAAGGTGACTTATCAGTAGCAGGAGAGGGCTGTTGTAAAGCATAGGAGAATTTCATTCTCCCCCTTCCTCGTGGGTTTTTTTTTTTGATAGAATTTGTTAATCACTTACTCTGTGCCAGTCACCGTACTAAGTGTTGGATTAGATACAAGCTAATTAGGTTGGAGACAGTCCATGTCTTACGTGGGGCTCACAGTCTTAATCCTTATTTTACAGGTGAGGCACAGAGAAGTGAAGTGACTTGTCCAAGGTCACAAAGCAGACAAGTGGCGGAGTGGGATTAGAACCCAGGTCCTCTGACTCCCCAGCCCCGGCTTTTTCCACTAGGCCATGCTCTTATGTTGACGGGAACAGTGAAATCTGTTTAGCAGGTTTTTTGACTGGGGCCTTCCAATACAGTTGGAACCTAATATTCATAGGGGTGAGTGTGTTTGTGTGTGTGTGTGTGTATGGCCGTGCACATCTGATCTTCATATTTGAAAGAGATGCTACTGATGGTAGAATTGCATCATATTTGAAAGAGATGCTACTGATGGTAGAATTGCATCCACGTTTGTGTGATTGTCGTTGAGCCAATCTCTTACCCACTCTGCCCATGAAAATGTGGTAAGGGATTTTTTCTGCCCCCTCACTATTTGGGGGTGAGCACTGCATCTCTAAATAAGGTTGCTCAAACCCCAAGAGTACTGTTATCATAACTTTTCATGGTTTCTGTTCCTTTAAAAAAAAGAAAGAGAGAGAGAGAGAGAGAAAGGCTTCTGGATAGAGCATGAACCTAGGAGTCAGAAGGTCTTGGGTTCTAATTCTAGCTCTTCCACTTGTCTGCTGTGTGGCCTTGGGCAAGTCATTTCACTTCTCTGGGCCTCAGTTACCTCATCTGTAAAATGGGGATTAAGACTGTGAGCCCTCTGTGGGACAAGGACTGTGTCTAGCCCGATTTGCTGGTATCCACCCCAGCACTTGGTACAGTGCCTGACACATAATAAGCGCTTAACGAATACCATGATTATTAGATGCTATTATGATTATCCAAGCTCCATTATGATTATCCAAGCTCCTTTAATTCATGACTTCTTTTTATCAGACAAACATATGCATTGAGTTCTGTTCTGGGCACTCTGGGTAATTCATTGGTGATGGTCTCAATCTTATCAAAGAAGCCCTCCCCAACTCCCTCCTTTTCCATTTTTTGTAAATCGTACTTGTCAAGCACTTACTATGTGCAAGGCACTGTACTAAGCACTGTGTAGATACAAGATAATTGGGTTGGACATAATACCTATCCCATATGGAACTCAAAGTCCGAGTAGAAGAGAGTACATCCATTCTTTCATCCTTCCCAGTGGTCTATGAAAACCTCCTCCTATCTGCTTTCAAAATCTACCCCCTCTACAAGTACCGATAATAATAATAATAATAATAGGTAATTTATATTAATAACTATATCCCCCTTTAGACTAAGTTCATTCATTCAATTGTATTCATTGAGAGTTTACTGTGTGCAGAGCACTGTACTAAGCACTTGGGAAGTACAAGTCGGCAACATTTAGAGACGGCCCCTACCCAACAAAAGTCTAGAAGGGGGAGACAGACAACAAAACAAAACATGTAGACAGGTGTCAAAACCATCAGAATAAATAGAATTATAGCTATATGCACATCATTAACAAAATAGAGAAGTAAATATGTACAAGTAAAATAGAGTAATAAATCTGTACAAATATATACAAGTGCTGTGGGGAGGGGAAGGAGGTAGGGCGGGGGGAATGGGGAGGAGGAGAGGAAAAAGGGGCCTCAGTCTGGGAAGGCCTCCTGGAGGAGGTGAGCTTTCAGGAGGGCTTTGAAGGGAGGAAGAGAGCTAGTTTGGTGGATGTGTGCAGGGAGGGCTTTCCAGGCCAGGGAAAAGACGTGGGCCAGGGGTCGACGGTGGGACAGGCGAGAACGAGGCACAATGAGGAGGTTAGCGGCAGAGGAGCGGAGGGTGCAGGCTGGGCTGTAGAAGGAGAGAAGGGAGGAGGTGAGGTAGGAGGGGGCAAGGTGATGGTCAGCCTTGAAGCCGAGAGTGAGGTGTTTTAGCTTAATTCGTAGGTTGACAGGCAACCACTGGAGATTTTTGAGGAGGGGCGTGACATGCCCAAAGCATTTCTGTACAAAGATAATCCGGGTAGCAGAGTAAAGTATAGACTGAAGCAGGGAGAGACAGGAGGATGGGAGATCAGAGAGGAGGCTGTGATCCCACTGTTGGGTAGGGACCGTCTCTATATGTTGCCAACTTGTACTTCCCAAGCGCTTAGTATAGTGCTCTGCACACAGTAAGTGCTCAATAAATACGATTGAATGAATGAATGAGGCTGATGCAGTAATCCAGTCGGGATAGGATGAGAGATTGAACTAGCAAGGTAGCGGTTTGGATGGAGAGGAAAGGGCGGGTCTTGGCCATGTTGTGGAGCTGAGACCGGCAGGTTTTGGTGACAGATTGAATGTGTGGGGTGAACGAGAGAGCGGAGTTGAGGATGACACCAAGTTTGTGGGCTTGTGAGATGGGAAGGATGGTAGTGCTGTCTATAGTGACGGAAAAGTCAGGGAGAGGACAGAGTTTGGGAGGGAAGATAAGGACTCTGTTATACCATACTCTCTTGAGCACTTAGTACAGTGCTCTGCATAATGTAAACCCTCAATAAATACAGTTGATTGATAATTGTAGTATTTAAGCACTTACTGTGACCCAAGTACTGTACTAAGCAGTGGGGTAGACACAAGATAATCAGGTCAGTCACAGTCCTTGTTCCACATGGGCTCCGGTGTAATAAGAGGGAGAACTGGTATTGAACCCTGATTTTACAGATGAGGAAGCTGGGCACAGAGAAGTAAAGTGACTGTCCCAAGGTCACACAGCAGGTAAATAGCAGAGCTGGAATTAGAACCCAGGTCCTCTGACTCCCAGGCCCATGGTCTTTCCACTAGGCCATGGTGCTTTTCTGCCAATGACCTCATTTCCTCTTCCCTTCTAATAACACTTGATCCTACCTTTCTTCCCTCCCTAATTCCCATGTTCATTTGTCCACTCTCTTATGGTTCCTTCCCTTTTGTGTTCAAACATGCTCAAGTCTCCCTTATTCTAAAAATGCTTTCTCTGGATCCCACTGCACCCTCCAGCTATCACCCCATCTCCCTGCTCCCATTCCTGTCCAAACTCCTCATGTGGATCATAAATATCTGCTGCCTTCACTTCCTCTTTTCCAACTAGTGGGTCACTCTAAAACCTGAGTTTCCACCCTCTTCACTCCACTGAGAACTCTCTCTCCAAGGTCACTAATGGCCTCCACCTTGGTAAATTTGATGGACTCTATCCTAATCCTCTCTGACTTCTCAGCCTCCTTTGGCACTGGATCATTTCCCTCTGGGGACACTATTCAACCTTGGTTTTACTGACACAATTCTCTCCTGGTTCTCCTCCTACCTCTCCAGCTGTTCCTTCTCAGTCTCTTTCACTGACTTTTCCGCTTTTTACCCCCTAACTGTGGTCTCTTGAAGCCCATTTCTGAGTCTCTTGCTATTTGTACTTTACACTCACTAATTCAGTAGTTGAACCTACCACCTCTACACCAAGGACTACTAAAGCTATCTTGCTACTCCCGACCTCTCACCTCCTTGGCAATCTTTCCTTTCCTCTTCCCTTTCCAGGGACGTTGCCCCGTGGGTGTCTTACAGGCGGCAACCTGAGGTCAATGTGTCTTAACCTGAACTTTTCAGGGTGTTTTTTTTCCCAAACCCACTCTTTTACCTAGCTTTTTAAAAATATTTAAGTGGCTACTACGTGTCATGCACTGTTCTAAGCACTGTGACAGATACAAGATAATCAGTTTGAATACAGTCCATGTCCCACATAGGGATCACAGTCTTAATTCCTATTTTACAGATGAGGTAACTGAGGCACAGGGAAGTTAAGTGACTTGCCCAAGGTCACACAGCAGACAAGTGGCAGTGCCAGGAATATAACTCGGGTCTTCTGATTCCAAGGCCCATGATCTTTCCATCTGAATGCCTCTGTCAGAATCCTCCCTAAGCATGGCCTAGTGGCAAGACCACGGGCTTGGAAGTCAGAGAACATGGGTTCTGTAAAATGGGGATTAAGACCGTGAGCCTCACGTGGGACAACCTGATTACTTTGTATCTACCCTAGCACTTAGAACAGTGCTTGGAAGATAGTAAGCACTTAACAAATACCGTAATTATTATTATTATTAGGCCATGCTGCTTTCCCATCACAGTTGGCAAACCGACTGCCTCTCTGTCTCTGAAACCTGTAATCTTGGTATTATCATTGAGTTCTCCCTCTCTTTCATTGTTTGTCATTAAATCCTGTTGATTTTTCCCCCACACATTTCCCAAATCCACTTCTCCCACTCCATCCCAAAATGGATACCACCCTGGTCCGAGAACTTGTTGTATTCCTGATTAGACTACTGCATCAGCCTTCTAAATTGGTCTTCCTGCTTCCAGTCTCTCCCCATTTCAGTTCACTCTGCTGCCTGATCCGTCTTTCTTAAACATCATTCTGCATAGCTCCCCACTTCTCAAAAACCATTCTCTCCACAGTAAACTTGTGGGCAGGGAACGTTTCTACCAACTCTGTTGTACTGTACTCTCCCAAGCGCTTAGTACAGTACTCTGCACCTAGTTTGCTTGATTGATCAAGCAAAAACTCGTGACCATTGGCTTTAAGGTACTGCTTCAGCTCTCTCTGTCTTACATATTCCCTTTCTTCTCCCACTACTCTTTGTTTCTATTAAGATAATCTTCCCACTGTTCTCATTCTTTACTTTCTCACTTCTGAATTCTTGCTCATGCCTTTCCTCCTGCCTGGAACTCCATCCTTCCTTCCATTCTTCCAGGCCACAGCTCTCCCCATCTTTAAAGAAATCCCATCCCCTCCAGTCAGTCAGTCAATCATATTTATTGAGCGCTTACTTTGTGCAGAGCACTGTACTAAGTACTTGGGAGAGTACAATACAACACTGTAACAGACACATTCCCTGCTTCACAGCGAGATTAGTCTTGAGGGGGAGGTAGGCATTAATATAAATAACTAAAATTACAGATATGTACATAAGTGCTGGGAGGGGTTGGTAAATAAAGGGAGCAAGTCAGGATGACGCAGAAGGGAGTGGAAGAAAAGGAAAGGAGGGCTTAGGAAAGGTCTCTTGGAAGAGATGTGCCTTCAGTAAGGCTTTGAAGTTGGTAAGATTAATTGTCCGTCAAATATGAAGAGGGAGGGCATTCCAGGCCAGAGGCAGGACATGAGCAAGAGATCAATGGTGAGATAGATGAGATCGAGTAACAGTGAGAAGATTAGCATTAGAGGAGTGATGTGTGGGCTGGGTTGTAGTTTGGAGAGTAGAGAGGTAAGGTAGGAGGGGGCAAGGTGAGTGAGTGCTTTAAAGCCAATGGTAAGGAGCTTCTGTTTGATGCACAGGTGGAGGGGCAACCCTGGAGGTTCTTGAGGAATGGGGAAGCATGGCCTGAACGTTTTTGTAGAAAAATACCTGGGCAGCAGAGCGAAATATGGCCTGGAGTTGGGGGAGACAGGAGGCAGGGAGGTCAGCAAGGAGGTTGATACGGGATAGAAGAAGTGCTTGGAAGCTTCCTCCAGGAAGCATTCCTCATTGATTTTCTTCTCATCAGGTCATATCCATCCAATTACCACCTCAGTCCTTTTGAATCCCCTCAGCACTTATACGGTCATAACCACTTTTTAAATTATATTTAAGTGCTTATTATGTGCCAGGCACTGTTCTAAATGCTGGGGTAGAAAGAAAATTAATCAGGTTGGACACAGTCCATGCCCCACATGGGGCTCATAATCCTAATCCCAATTTTACAGAAGAGGTAACTGAGGCACAGAGAAGTGAAATGACTTGCCGAAGGTCACACAACAGACAGGTGGCAGAGCTGAGATTAGAACCCAGGTCATTCTGATGCCAGCCCTGTGCTTTAGTCACTAGGCCACGCTGCTATTGATTTACGTATATGACTATTTAACTTGTTTGAGTGCCTATCTAGCTTTCCATTTTATTCCTCCAGTCTGGAAATTTTGTGCCAGTTTCCACCATTAGATTGTAAGCTCCTTAAGGCCAGAAATCATGTGTTCAACCTCAGTTGTACCTGCCCCAGTGCTCCATGTATACTATTGTTTGCTGAGTTATGGAGGAAGACCAAGACATGGTCTCAAAAACCTTACAGGCAAATAGGAAAATTAGGCAGACAATCCACAATGAAGACTCAGAGGTGAGAATGTGAAGGACAGAGGAGGAAGGTAAAAAGCTTATTTGCCCAAAAGGAACAGGTCAGGGGGTTGAACGTTGTCAAGAGAAAGAAATTAATCTGGAGCAGTTGGGTACTAGACTTCTCCCCATTTCACAGAAGGGAAAACTGAGCCATAAAGAGTTCTAGAGCTAGAGAGGACTTTATGAGATCGTATGGACCAGGACAGGCAGATATCTTTTCTTAGAGATCTCCTGAGATGGAAGCTCCACAATTTTTCCTGGTAGTCTATTTTGGCGTTTGATCTCCCTGGTTGGTCAGTAAATTCTTTTAAATCATTCAATTCATTTGTCCAACTAAAGTCTCTCTAGCTTTCATTTAAGCCCATTTCTTCTTGTTCTCAGTGGACATGAAGAACATCTAGCCAGCATTCTTCCCTTAGGAGGGAAATGAGGACATAGTGAATTAGACATGGAACCAGGACACAGGCCTTAGGTCTCTAGACTGCTTTACTGTTGTAAGACAGTTCACCTTCCTTTCACAGGCCCCTTTTAGAGTGTGACTAAACTCTGTGGACCCCTTTCAACCCATATACCTCTGTTTCTTTTCTTCCATGGCCACTGGCAGTGTTTTTTGGCTTTCACGATGTTTTCATTTATCCATTTCCCCTCTGCCCCTCAAGAAACAATCCATCGAAGATCATTTGTCAGCTCTGTGACTTTGGGCAAGTCACTTAACTTCTCTGTGCCTCAGTTACCTCATCTGTAAAATGGGGATGAAGACTGTGAGCCCCACATGGGACAACCTGATTACCTTGTATCCTCCCCAGCGCTTAGAACAGTGCTTTGCACATAGTAAGTGCTTAATAAAATGCTACTATTATTACTATTATTATTATTGTTTTACTCACCCACGCTTTATATTTTCAGCCCCTATGGAGTTCGCAGTTTCTACAGATTTCCACAAGTAGCATTACTTTCTGCTCCAATACTTGGCAGGCAAACCACAGATGATGCATTTCTTTCCAAGGTGGATTCTCCTATGATCTCTGGCCACTTGTCAGGTTTTCTCCCATTCATCTGCTCAATCATGATGGTGATTATAAGACACCCTCTTGGGAGAAAGTGCGGCACAAGTGAGTAGATACCGTGTCCAAGGTCACACTGCAAGTCAGTGGTAGAGCCAGATGTAGAGAATTCCCAGGGCCAATTCCCTCTTCAACAAATTTGGATGTCGGGCGGTGCCTTTGAAGCTCTTTAATCTCTCTTAATCTGCTGCCCTGATCATCTTTAAAATGTCATTCATAATACATCACTCCCCTCCTCAAAAACCTTCATTGGCTATCAATTTTTCTCTGCATCAAACAGAATAGAGCACAGGCCTGGGAGTCGGAAGGACCTGTGTTCTAGTCCTGGCTCTGCCACTTGTCAGCTGCGTAAACTTGGGCAAGTCACTTAACTTTTTTGTAACTCATTTAACTCCTCTGTAAAATGGGAATTAAAACTGTGAGCCCTATATGGGACAAGGACTGTGTCCAACCCAATTTGCTTGTATCCACCCCAGCACTTAGAACAGTGCCTGGCACATAGTAAATGCTTAACAAATACCACGATAATAATTATTATTATAACTATTAGAATTTCCTGACCATTGGAGTCGAGGCTTTTTTACCAGTTTTCTCCTTTTTACCTCTTGGTTCTCATTTTCCACTGCACCCAGGCTTGCACTTGTCTCTTCTTCCAAGTCAGCATCCTAACTGGATTCTCTATCAACTTGCCCACTTGAACCCATTGCACACAACTTTCTCCCTGCTTAGAACTCCCTTGTCCCTCCAATCTGCCAAACTCTGTCCCTCCCCACATTCAAAACCTTCCTAAAAAACAAATTCCTCCAGAAGGCATTCCCTGACTAATCTCTACCTTTTCAATCATGTTGCTCCATCAGCCATCCCAATCAGTCAATCTATTGGTATCTATTGGCATCTATTAAGAGCCTGTTGAGTTCAAAGTACTGTACTAAGTGCTTGGGAGAGTTCATTAGCATCAAGGCAAGTGTGCCCTGCCCTCAAGGACCTTACAATCTGTCCCTTAACATTTTTGTTTGTATCCATTTATTTCTTCTTTATTCATTTACCTATTCATTTTTGCTTTTGTTGTTACCAGTTGTATCCCTATTTTCATGTTGTTCCCCTTTTATGTATACTATCTGTATCTGTCTTTCCCACAAGAGTGTAAGCCCTTCCAGGGTAATATTTTTCTCAGTTGCTCCCAAGTAGCTCATACAGTGCTCTGCACTTGAGGCACTCAATAAAATAGTAATAATAATAATAATAATGGCACTTATTTAGCACTAACTAGGTGCAAAGCACTGTTCTAAGCGCTGAGGAGGTTACAAGGTGATCAGGTTGCCCCACGGGGGGCTCACAGTCCTAATCCCCATTTTACAGATGAGGTAACTGAGGCACGGAGAAGTGAAGTGATTTTTCCAAAGTCACACAGCTGACAAGTGGCGGAGCCAGGATTTGAACCCATGACCTCTGACTCCAAAGCCCATGCTCTTTCCAGTGAGCCACGCTGTGAAGTACTGTATTATTGATGACTGATGATGATCCCTGCCCTTGAGGATTGTACAGTCTAGTGGGGAAGACAAAGAGATATACTCAATCGTATTAATTCATTCAATCGTATTTATTGAGCACTTACTGTGAGCAGAGCACTGTACTAGGCACTTGGAAAGTACAATTCGGCAACAGAGACAATCCCTACCGAATAACGGGCTCACAGTATAAAAGGGGGGGAGACAGACAACAAAACAAGTGGACAATTATAGATACATACACACCATTAATAAAATATGTAGAATAATAAATATGTACATATATACACAAGTGCTCACTATGTGCAGAGCACTGTACTAAGTGCTTGGGAGGGAATTATAGGGTTGATACACACATTTCATGCTCACAACAAGCTTACAATCTATAAGTTGATGAACAGACAATAATTAAAAGCGTGAGTAGATAGAAAAAATAAACACAAATACTAAATAAAGAAATGCGTAGGATTGCTGAGGGAGTTTGTTGGGGTGATTGATCAGGGAATGCCTCCTGGAGAAGAAAACCCCTTTGGGAAGGCCTTGAAGGCAGGCTAGGGATAAAGTCTGATGATGCCAAACAGGGAAGAGGAATGATTCTCCTCCCTCCCCCTACTCATTCAAAGCCTTATTGACAGCACATCTCCTCATCATCAATCGTATTTCATCAATCGTATTTATTGAGGGCTTACTGTGTGCAGAGCACTGTACTGTCCTCCAAGAGATCTTCCCTGATTAAGCCCTCCTTTCCTCTTCTCCCACTCCCTTCTGCATCACCCTGACTTGCTCTTTCTAGTTATCGCCCCTCCCTGCACTACAGAACTTAAGTACCTATTTGTAATTTATTTATATTTATTTATTTTAATGTCTGTCTCCCCCTCTAGACAGTAAGCTCATTGTTCGCAGGGAATGTGTCCCAATAAATGCAATTGAATGAATGAATGAATTCTAGATGGGGACAGAGTTGGGATCAATGGGTTGGGAGGCAGGGGAGCCCAGAATGAAGGAATTGCCAGCTAATGTCCGTATTGCTATAAGGTATAAAGAGCAGATCGATCTGAGAAATAAAAAGGGTGTGCTGCTTGGCATGCTTTGCTTTGTCCATCTGAGGTTGTAAATTGAGAAGATGAGGGGTTTTTTGTTTTTGTTTTTTAAGGTATTAAGAGTTTACAGTGTCAGGCACTGTACTAAACTAATTATGTTGGAACCAGTCCCTGCCCTATGTGGGCCTCACAGTCTTAATCCCCATTTTACAGATGAGGTAACTGAGGCACAGAGAAGTTGAGTGATTTGCCCAAGGTCACACAGCAGACAAATGGCAGAGCCAGGATTAGAACCGAGGTCCTTCTGACTCCCAAGCCCATGTTGTATCCACTAGACCATGGTCCTTTCACCTTCAGGCAGCTCTATATCTGTTTCATTTGTTTGATACCACATTCAGCATGGCATTAGGTGTCTGGGATTGCTTTAATAAATACAGAATAGAGGACTAGGAAGGGGAAGTTTTCATAACCAAATAGACCAATAGCTAATTTCAGGGTTCCTGAAGTGAGTGCTCCCCCCAAAATTCTACCATAGGGAGGATTAAATGAAAAATAATAATAATTATAGTGGTAGTTGTTAGGTGCTTACTATGTGTCAGCCCCTGTTCTAAGCACTAGGGTAGATATCCACAGATCCCACATGGGGCTCACATTCTAAGAGGGAGAACAGGTATTGAGTGCCCATTTTACAGATGATGGAACTGAGGCACAAAGAAGTAAAGGTCACAGAACAGGCAAGTGGCAGAGATGGAATTAGAACCCAGGTCCTCAGACTTCCAGGCTTGGGCTCTTTCCACTAAGCCGTGCTGCATCTTGTGGCCCAGAGTGGATTGTTAAAGTTTAAAACATTTTCCTTGGATTAACTCCTGTGCTTTTACCCAAGGTAGAGTTGGTCTCACAGGCAGGGAAACTGAGGCATAGAAAGAGTGAATGTCTTGCCCTCTGGTGGAGCTGAGCAATACCTAGGTCCCTACTTCCCAGCCCAGGGCCTTACTCAGGTAAATAGGCTGGGGTTTGGTGATTGAGCCATTCTTTTGGTTTGCCATAGAATAATGATAATAATAATCCAGTAAGCCACACTGATGGATGGGGTCGGGGAGAGATTCTGATAATCAGTTGGTCTGAGAATGGGATAAGATTTTGGGAGTGGTTCCCCTGGGGGCCTGCAAACAGCCTTCTTCAGGAAAACCTTGGGATTGGGCCCTTTAAGATGGGTAATGACTCAGCTAAGATCAGGGAGGAGGAGCCGAAGGGCTCAAAGATCAGGGAGGGGCATTAATACTGTACTAATCCGAAAGAACCCGGTTCCATCCTGAACAGTGTTCTGTGTGGGACATCAGCCTTCACTTCTCCCTGCCCCGGGACCCCAGGGTGAGACAATCTTGCATGACCACCCCCACACCAGCCCCATACCCCAGGTAAGAGCTGAGGCCTCCGACCCGGATGGGATAGCATCATTCTTGTCCTGAGCTGGTGCGGGGAGATGGGTCCCCAGCGAGGAGTATCTGCTGGTGAGGGAGAGGTGGGTGAGGACTGGAAAAGCCCTAGACTTCTGAGATCTCAACTCTTGTAAAGCTCCAGAGAGATGCAGCCCAAATTGGCAGCCACTTTGCTCCGACCATTTTTTCCAGATGTGCCGAGCACTATACTGAGAGCTGAGGTAGAGACAGTGTATGCAGATTGGACACAGCCCCTGTCCCTCACAGTCTAAGGAGGAGGGAGAACAGGTATTTGATCCCATTTTACAGATGAGGAAACTGAGGCACAGAGATTAAGTGACTTACCTGAGGTCACAAAGCAGGCAAGTAGCAGAGCCAGGAGGAGAACCCAGGTCCTCCGACTCCCCAGCCTGTGCTCTTTCCACTAAGCTACCCTGACTTCCCACTGTGAGCTCTTTGTGGGCAGGGACTGTCTCTGTTGCTGAATTGTGCTTTCCAAGTGCTTAGTACAGTGCTCTGCACACAGTAAGTGCTCAGTAAATATGATTGAATGGATGAATGAATGAATTTACATCATTTACCAAGCTGAGGTTCCCTTAGATCCCCAGATCCTCTCTGCTCTGTCGTGGAATCCCTGACTCCTACCTTTTCTGCCACTCCAGCCAGAGCCTGCAGTCATTCCCTGAGAAATGCCCCAAGTCCCTGTGGCCCATACTGCCAACATGTCTCAAGCAGAGAGACCTATGGACTAATCCAGTTCCTTCCTGAATCTGCCAGCTAAGCCAGGCTCCAACCAGCCCTGAGGCCAGTTGTGGCTAAGGAACTCCAGCTGTCCGGGTGGCATGGGCTCTTCTGACTGCAGGATGTGTAGAATGCCTTTCAGTCCCTAGGGAAAACCAGCCCAGCCAGACCTTACAGATCTTTCTGGTTCTTCTTGGGATTGTCTGTCAATGGGCTTTATGTGGGGGTGATAGTTGGCAGCCTCAGGAGTGCTCCTGGGAGGTAGTTGTTGTTTCTGCTTAAGGAAAGGATTATGAGAACACAGAAAAGAGTGGGGAGGGTGCGGGGGGGGAATGGGGGTTGGGGATAGAGCGGAGGGAGAGGGGCGGGAGCTATCCAGAGAGCCTTTCCCTCACCAAATGCCTCTAGAACTAAAAGCTGAAGCCCCATGAAGTTCTGTTAATTGGTGTCCCAGGATTATTCGGGGAGATTGAAAGGTGCCCTTTGG
Source organism: Tachyglossus aculeatus (assembly GCF_015852505.1). Taxonomy (NCBI): domain Eukaryota; kingdom Metazoa; phylum Chordata; class Mammalia; order Monotremata; family Tachyglossidae; genus Tachyglossus; species Tachyglossus aculeatus. The sequence continues at coordinate 95,203,628 of NC_052101.1, read as the reverse complement.
ATCCCACAGATAACCTTCAGTGTTTCAAAACCATTGGGTATTAGAACCCTGTCCTGGGGTTGGTGAAATGCTTCTACAGACACTTCAGGCCTATGGCTGTAGCCTCGGACTTCCCTCTCCCCAGGGCGGGGGCAGGCCTCACTGTTGCCTCACCGACTCTCCCATCAGGCTCATCTCTGCTCTTCCTTCCCCAAAGGTGGTGGGCTGCAAGTTGACCCTCAAGGACTTTGCTGAGGTTGAAATTTTCTACTTGTGAACAAGACAAAGTCTACAGCCCTCCACAGCCTCGGGTCAGCCAATACTGAGAGGAAAAGGAGAAAGCCTGCAGGTTATTGGTCACTGAGGACAAATAGTCTATTAAAGAGATGGGAGCAAGGAGAGACCTCCTTGCTGGGAGGGTATTTTAGATTAGCAGTCCTCTCCCCTGCTGGGTTAGTTAATTACTAGTATTAACAGTCACTCCTCTTTCCTAATGATTAATGCAACACTTAAAGGGTCAAATTCTAAAGCTGGGCAGAATTCCTCCTCAAGTTTACAGATCCAGGGAGAGGTTGTTATTTTTTTTTAATTTACCCTTAAACACACACTCAAGGTCACACAAACTCATCTGAGGTAGAATTGAGACTCCATTCCCCCCAGGGTCTTGAGGTGATTGTGGATGTCTCTGATGATTGAATTTTGGTGAGGGGTCTGGGGGGTGCAGGAATTCTTGGGCACCTGGCTGGTTTTGAGTAATAGGGCAGAGATTGATGTCTGTCTCCCCTGCTCTAGACTAAGCTTGTTGTGGGCAGGGAATGTGTCTGTTTATTGTACTGTACTCTCCCAACCATTTAGTTCAGTGCTCTGCACAATAAATGCTCAATAAATACGACTGAATGAATGAATCAATCAATCAACTGTTCTTTCTCTGTCCTTCACCCAGACTGAAGGACAGGCAGGCCCTACTGACTCTGGGGCACCATGGAAGTGGAACATGCCCTGCACCACAGGGATTACCTTGTGAAGCGTACTGTACTGAACGAGGAGGAGCTGGAGGAGATCGGCCAGAGGAGCAAGAAGCCGAAATTGCCAGCCTGGAGAAGGAAGCCCCAGTGAGTGTTCAGGGCAGAGTTGGTGACATGGTCTGCTCGTGTGGTTCCTGGGGGACAGGGGAGAAAGAGGGTGGGTGGTGGGGATAGAATTGGACGTGCGAGGAGAGCATGAGGGGTAGCTCCAGTGTGCAAGACGCCTACTCTCCAAACATCCATTTACTGCTTTCCACCAGGTTCTCCCCTGTCCAAACCAGCCCCGGTCCTTTCTCCTGCTGGGCTCTGGAATCAGGAAGCTCTGGCCCTGCTCCCTGTAGTGGTTACATTTCTTCTGAGAGCTGGTGGAAACACTCACTGCCCTAGATTCTTCTCCTGTATTCTGGGACCCCTCCCCGCCAGTGCCCAACCTGGCTCTCCTCGAGCTGAGCCAAGATGAAGGCATTGGTGGATGATGGCTCTGTCCTGGAGCTTTGAGCCATTCCATCCTGCCTCCCATCATCAGGCCTAAGGAATAGAGCTCTGCCAAACATAGCAAAATGTTCGGCAAATGTCACATTTCCTTTATCCTAAGTCCTTCCTTCTCCCTCCTGTTGGGATGGCGCTTGTGTGATAGGCAGTTAAAGGCATAGCTACATGGTAGTAGGGCTTGGGCAGTTCCTCCAGTCTCTGCTGAGGCCCCTGTGTGGGGAGACCAGGTGGCGGGCTTGGTTTCTGGAACAGAGACTGCTTGGGGAGCCTTTGCCTGGGGAACCCTCTGCCATGGGGATACTAGTCTCCTTGCCCCAGATAATAATAATGTTGGTATTTGTTAAGCGCTTACTATGTGCCAAGCACTGTTCTGATTCCAGATTCCTCTAACCTTTCCCTCCCCACATCCACCAGGTGTTTAGTAGCCAAGTCCCTGCTTCTGCGCTTCTTTCCACTGCTGAGCTGGCTGCCTCGGTACCCTGTGAAGGAATGGCTCCTGGGAGACGTGGTCTCGGGACTCAGTGTGGGCATTGTTCATCTTCCTCAGGGTGAGCGTAACTGGGCAACTGGGCTTGGGGAGGCCACTGTAGGAGGCCTACACTAAGCCCCTTTCACTGTGCTGGGAATGGCCATCCTGAACCTTCCTGCTTTTCCTGTTGCCTGTCTCCTTCTGGTAGGGACCCAATAATATTGCAGCCTAGATCCAGCAGCCACATGCGGGGGAGGGCAGGAACAGACCAGGAAGGAGGGGTGGAGCGATACAGGAGTTCAGGCCTGTTCCCTCTCCCTGCACTCCTTAGCTCTGGACTTTACCCACTCTTTCAATGTAAGGGAAAGTCCCTTGACCTCGGTACTTTGACGTTTTGGGGTGGGGTGGGGGGTCGGGAGGAAGCCAGCTTTGGGTCTGGTGGGGTGTGAGGATAGGATGGTGCGGAGAGTGTAAAATGTGATGATGGGGTTAGGGCCACGTTGGTGAAGTGAGTTGGTGAGCGCTGACAGCACATGCCTGAGGATGCCTAGTGACTGGTGTTTCTTTCGACCTCAGGGCTGGCGTATGCGATGTTGGCGGGGCTACCCCCTGTCTATGGCCTTTATTCATCCTTCTACCCCACCTTGGTTTATTTCTTCTTTGGCACATCCAGGCACGTCTCAGTAGGTGAGTTGGGGAGCTGGGTTAGGAGCTGGACTTAGGGGACTGAGGGAAACAAGTCTGCTCAACCACCTAAAACTGCAGATGGAGAATAGTGGTGGCGATGGGGAGATTAGGCCTGGAGATTGGGCATTTGGGTTCTTCTGTGAATGCCTCCTTTGCCACTGCCTCTCTGTCAACTCTCTCCCTGCCCCAAGCTCTCAGGTGGAAGAGGTTTGGCAGAGAGACAGTAGAACCTAGGCTCGCCCTCTGCTCTGGAAGAGCACAGGTGTAGCGGGGTGACATAGCACTGGGCCTTGTGGATCCCATCTTGGTCTTGTGGCTGCAGGTACCTTTGCGGTTGTCTCTGTGATGGTTGGCAGTGTCACTGAGGCCCTGGTCCCCAATGACGAGTTCCTGTTGCCAGGCAATGGCACAGACACGGCAACAAGAGATGCCATGAGGGTCCAGGTGGCGGCTTCTCTGACCATCCTAGTGGGGATTTTCCAGGTGAGTGAGGGGACGGGGAGGAGACGAGACGGGAAGCAGTTCCTCGCCCAGGGGGCAGAGGACTAAGGAGGGAGAGCGGGACTTCCCAGGGTGAAATCCTGTGCCCCACTTTATCCCTCCTGGTTTCCAGTAGCTTGGGAAAGAGGAGACACACTAAGCTGGGCTTTACTGACAGCAGAGCCGGACTGAGTCGGATGTGAGCCCAGTGTTCACACCAGCCGGCTGGGATGGGGGTGGGCATCCTGTCCTTGGGAGGGCTGGTGAAGGCTGCTGCCCTGGATGGTTCTCTCTGCAGGTGGCCTTGGGCCTGGTGCAGTTCGGCTTTGTGGTCACTTACCTGTCAGAGCCTCTGGTGCGGGGCTATACCACAGCGGCCGCGATACAGGTGCTGATGTCCCAGCTGAAATACGTCTTTGGGGTGAAGCTGGGCGAGCACTCAGGACCCCTCTCTATGATCTATGTGAGTAAGATACGGCCGAAACTTGGGGAGGGACTCAAACAGCCGTCATCCTCCCCCTCCCTTCCCCTCCCACCCGCTGACCCAGCACCAAAGAGAAGAAAATTATCAGTTCATGAGCAGGCCCCACAAGTCACCATCCCTTTGCCAAGGTAGTCCCTTGGCCATGTTTGTCAGAGAAGAGGTAGAAGACCTGTCAGGAATTGAGGGGGATAAGGGATGGCATGGAATAAAGGACAGGAAGTGGAGAGAGCAAAAAGACACTGAACTCCACTGGTCTGGCTTTCATCACCAGCATTGGCATCATCAGTAGGGTTGGGGTGGGCCTGGCCTAGTGGAAAGAGGGCAGAACTGTCAGTCAGGAGTCCTGTGTTCTAGTCTCAGCCCTGCCACTGGGCTTGCTGTGTGACCTTGGGCGAGTCACTTAACCTCTCTGGGCCTCAGTTTCCTCACCTGTAAAATGGGGATCAGATACTTGTTCCCCTTCCTCCTTAGATCGGAAGCCCCGTGTGGAACAGGGAGTGGGTCCAATCTGATTATCTTGTATCTACCCTGGTGCTTGGCACTTTAGTAGACACTCGATGAGTACCATGAGAAGCAGCATGGCTTAGTGGCAAGAGCACGAGCTTGGGAGTCAGAGGGCATGGGTTCTAATCCCGCCTCTGCCACTTGTCTGCTGTGTGACCTTGGGCAAGCCACTTAACTTTGTGCCTCAGGTATCTCATCTGTAAAATGGGAACAAAGACTGTGAGCCCCACGTGGGACAACCCGATTACCTTGTACCTACCCCAGTGCTTAGAACAGTGCTTGGCACATAGTAAGGTCTTAACAAATACCATAATTATTATTATTACCGTTTCTGTTATAAGAAAGAAGTATTTATTGAGTTCCAGCTGTATGCATAACACTGTACGGAGCACTTGGGAAAATATAATAGAAGTAAAAGACACAATCCCTGTCCTGCACAGGGCTCCCTGTCTAAGAGGAGGGTGACCAAGTATCTGATCCCCATTTTACAGATGAGGAAACTGAGGCCCAGAGAGGTTAAGTGAGCCCCTGGATGGCATCCAACGTGATTAGCTTGCTTCTACCCCAGTGCTTATTACAGTGCCTGGCACATACTACCATTAATGGAAAAAAAAGAGAGAGCTTACAGTCTAGGTGACAGCAATGTTCCTACCAACCATAATCACTCCTAGGGCATTGATGGGGTGCCCAGTTGTCCAGATTCCTGTCTGTGTCCCCTGAGCTGCCTTTGTACAACTGAGCAGCTTAACGGTGTGGATCATCCAGTGTCTGTTCAACTCAAGAGCCTCATCTGATTCTCAAGTCCAGAAAAGGGAGAGTTAGGGCAAAGAGGAGATGACAGGATTCTTTTCCTAAGCCAGTGCAGGAGGCATCCCCAGATGCTTCTCCCTTTACCTCCAGAAATTAAAGTCCAGATTGAAAATGTGGCAAACTCTTAACTCACCCTCAGCCTTTGAGAGACCCATGAGGAATCTTGATGCCCCAGTGTAGTGGGAATCTCTGGGTCCCTGGGCACTGCAAGGATCTGTTACTTTGACTCTGCAGTTCCTTTGAATTACCTGGGTTGATGTGGGCTGTCATATGTTGTTGAGAATGGGAGGAAATGGGTAGGACCCAGGCACTTCCTTTCTGGATCTCTGGCCCTCATTCCTACCCTCCTTCCCTCCCCAATCCTTCTCCTTTTCTTTCCCCACTTCTCTCGTCCTTTGCTCTCTAATTCTCCTTTTCCCTGAAAACTCTAAGCAAGCAAGCCTCTAGCCATAAACTCCTTTAATGGACTCTTCAAATTCCTGTCTGCCATTTACTATTATTATCATTATTATTATGATTTTTTTAAGTGCTTGCTATGTGCCAAGCACTGTACTAAGTAGTGGGGTAGATTCCCTTAGACTGTGAGCCCTGTGTGGGGCAGGGACTGCATCCAATCTGATCATCTTGTATCCACCCTCACGCTTTGTGCCAAGTACTGTAGTTAGTAAGTGCTTAACAAATGTCATTATTATTATTAATAATGTACATGATAACCAGGTTGGACACGATCCATGGCCCACAGTCCAGGCCAGTGGACAGGGAGGCAGAATGACAGGAGAATGGTGTGATGTCTTTAAGAAATGATATCTTAAGAGAGTAGTAGTAGTAGTGGCATTAATTGAGCATCCACTTGATGCGTGCAGTATTCCAGACACTTGAGAAGTACTGAAAAATGAAGTGATATGTTCCCTGTGCACAAAAAGCTTCCACTGTAATGGAGGAGACAAACATAAAAAGATTTTCAACTAGAGGGTTCAAAAATAAATTAAGCAGACATGTATTCATGATTGCTAAGGAAGTTGTGCATAAGCTCTTAAATGCTAGAGTTGGCTAAAGGGATGATGCGACTCAGGGTGCTGGGAAATTAACTGGGGAAAAGCTTGTCGGAGGAGGTGGGATTTTAAAGAGGGCTTTGAACATGGGGCGGGCTGTGAGTTTTCTGATGTGGAGAAGGAGTTTCCAAGCTGAAGGAATAGCGTGAGCAAGGCGACGGAGCTAGGTGGGTTGAGAGCAAATCTGAGAAACAGACTTCTTTGTTGAAACTTTTTCCAGGAATGTTTGTCACTAATTTCCCTGGCTCTCACCAAGTCCCTGATTGCAAATCTAGGGGCGTGGGGGAGTTTGCCAATGGAGTTGTGGCCTTAGGATCGGAGAGCTGGTGAAATGCCCATCTGCACTCCCTTCCCTCCCTCTCTCCTCTCCTGCTCTTCCTAGGGATTAGTCCCCCCAGCTCTGTTTAGTTTTTCTGGGTTAGTTTCTCCAAGGCAAGATGATCATGAAGGCCGGTTTCAGCTTCTCTCCCTTCTCTCCCAGATGTTGATTGAGATTTGCTCCAAGCTGCCACAAACTAATGTGGGTACCTTGCTGACAACCCTGATTGCCGTGGTCATTCTCCTAGCTGTCAAGTTACTCAACCAGAAGTTCGCCAACAAGCTGTTCATGCCTATTCCCATCGAGCTATTCACAGTAAGACTGTCCCAGTGGATCAGAAATGCTGGTTGGGGACTGGGAACAGTAACCCAGGACTGGTGGGCTGGGACCAGGAATGGCAAGCTTGGAAATTCTGGACTGGGTTTAGGAATACAAACCGGAGGATCAGGAACTCATGCCCCTTTCAGCTCCTGTAGTTCCGTAGGTGCCAGTGGAGTCAGGAAGAAATCCTCTCCATGGCTAATAAAGCTTGTCTGGGTGGGTCAGGGCTTCCCCTGACCCCAGCCCAGGCCCCACAACCTTGCTGTGTGTTGGCCATTCAAGTGACCGAGCTGCTCTCCCCAGCTGGCCATGGAACAAATGCCAGGGGCTGTTCCTTGGAGAAACAAATAGCTTTGATTCCCAGGGGGTAACCCAAGATGGAATGTGTGACTTTCTGCTTAGAGGGTGAGGCACAAGAGAGAATACCTGCAGGTAGCAAGGAGAGGAGTGGTCTCACCACATGTCTCCTATAGGTTAATTTGGGCCCCTAAAGGCCTTGCTGGTTCACCTACCCTCTGAGACTAGCACTCTCAGCTCCCAGTGAGACTGGTCGACTCAATCAGTGGTATTTATTGAGCGCTTACTGTGAGCAGAACACTGTACTAAGCGCTTGGGAGTGTTCAATAAAACAGAGCAGGTGGAAGGCATCATCTCTCCAGCAGAACCCTTTTTGACTCTGCAGGACTAGCCTAGTATGACTCAGGATGCCCCAGGGAGGCAAGAGAGGTCTAAGATTGCAGCAAGTCCCCCAGAAACTTTCTCTTTTACTTCCCCTCAGCTCATTGGAGCCACCGGGATTTCCTTTGGAGCCAGGCTGCAGGAAAACTATGGTGTGGACGTCGTGGGCCACATTCCCACAGGGTGAGGCCAGGCAGGTGTGTCCCTCAGGGAGGACGGGGGGAGGAAAGACCAGTGATCTTCATGGATGGCACCCATTTCTCCTCCCTCAGCTTTGTCTATGTTGCCGATTTGTGCTTCCCATGTGCTTGGTACAGTGCTCTGCACACAGTAAGCACTCAATAAATACGATTGAATGAATGAATGAAGCAAGTGCTCAGCATCTTTGCCCCTAGGCAAACCTTCTCTGTGGAGTTCAGGTGTCCTATGACCCTGGGACTCAACGGTACACACTGTCATGGGATGGAAGTTTGCAGGGCCAGCTCAGAGCTTCTTTTCTACTGGGCCAGTGGGCTCAGGAGAGCAGTTGTTAAACATCTTCCATCTCTAGTCAGGACTCCCTTTCAATTCTTGCCTCTCCCTTACTCCCCGCCTCCCTCCCTCACCACCACCCCCAGCCCCGGCCCCCCAGCTCAGGTCCTTACATTCTAGTTCCCTACTCCTTCTCCCTTCTTTCTCCCACAAACAAGGAGAGGGTTTAGGACCCTCTTGGGAGGATGGGACTTTTAGGAAGAGCCCTCAGAGTCAATCATAGGAATCTCCCGGCAGCTCCAGGCAGTGGAATCAATTGCAGGGTGCCTGAGACCCCATAGCTGAGCCTGTGCAACCCAATTGGAAGACTGAGTAATTATCTGCTGGATTTCTTCCATGCAGACAATCTAACCAGATAAGGAAGGCTCCAAAGTGAGTGTTTTGACCTGAGTTACCCAGTTGGACTGTTCTCATGGAGCAAATCACCAGGTCATTTGCTCCGTTTCACAGAACCGGCCAGAAAGGACATCAGGGCTCTTCCCCTGGTGAAAGTTCCTGGTGATAACAGGATGTGAGAATCTGTAAATAATCTCTCTTCCCAAAGCCTCTTCTGTAGGTGCAGTCTCTCATGCAGCTGTTTCTGTCCCCACCTGGCCAGGCAGGTTCAGCTCCCCCTAGTCTCCCCATCTGCTGCCTCTGCCTCACCTATCCTGACAGAGCCCTCTGTCTTTCTCACTGCTCTAGGCTGATCCCACCAATGATGCCTGATTTCAGCCTCTTCGGGAAGGTGGCGGGAAATGCCTTTGCCATTGCCATAGTGGCTTATGTCATTGCCATTTCTCTAGGCAAAATATTTGCCCTGAAGCATGGGTACAAAGTGGACAGCAACCAGGTAAGGGGGCCTCTCTTGCCCCTCTCCTGACTCACGACCTGATCTCTTTCTTTTCCTGGGTCCTGCTCTGCTTTTCTCTTCAAATCTTACTTCCCTCTGGAGCCTGAGAAAAAGGCCTGCCCATTTCCCCATTTGAGGGCAAAGGTGGATCGGTGTTCCCAGACTGGCCTGCATGATCCTGAGGTGCCCTCTCAACTCTGGGAAGGCCTCGGACAAGAGGTGCTCCTTGTGACTTCTCATTCTTTACCCTCACTGTGTAGGAGCTGATTGCCCTGGGACTCAGCAACTTCCTGGGCGGCTTCTTTCGGTGCTTCACCATCAGTTGCTCCATGTCCCGAAGCCTGGTGCAGGAGAGCACAGGAGGAAACAGCCAGGTGAGAACCCTCCGCTGAAGCCCAAACTGGGAAAGGCAGACAGTCCTGCAGGGGTCAGTGGGACAGCATGGTCAGGGAGGGTGGCCACTAGGACTGTGGAGCAAGAGGACAGAAGAGAGAGCACTTCTGAATTGCTCCCCCACCTTGGGGAGTGGCAAGCTGAGTCTTGATGGGATAGGTTTTAGCTGTTAGGATGTCAGGGCGGGCACGTTGTGGGGAAGCACCCAGCTCTCACAGCCTTCTCCCTTCTTGCCCCAGGTGGCAGGAGCTGTCTCTTCCCTCGTCATCTTGATCATCATCATCAAACTTGGGGAGCTCTTCTCTGATCTGCCCAAGGTAATTCTGGATCTCCCTCTAAACACCACCACGCCCCAATCCCCAACTCAAGGCTCCTTTGTGCTTTTACCAAAATCCAATGGGCAAACTGCACCCCAGGGAGGGAACTTGGTTTGGAGTCCTGCAGTGACGTTGCAGTGAGATTCCATGACCCCTTGATATTCCTCTCCATATTTCCTACTCTTTTCCATTCCCTGTTCAGCTTGGACCCATCCTCAGTAGTCCTGCTTCCAAACCCCGTTCTGAGACTAATCCCTGACTCCAGTGAGGGAGCAACCCTGGAAAGGGATGCTGTGCTAATCCTGTCTATCCCAGACGAGCAATTGTTTGAAAAGATGTGTGTGTTACTATTATTATTATGATATTTGTTAAGTGTTTATTTTGTACCAGGCACTGTACTAAGCACTAGGGTAGGTACAAGTTAATCAGATTGGACACAGTCCCTGTCCTGCATAGGGCTCACAGTCTTAATCCCCAGGTAACTGAGGCCCAGAGAAGTGAAGTGACTTGCCCAAGGTCATACAGCAGACAAATGGCAGAGATTGGAACACAGGTCCTTCTGACTCTCGGGCCTGTGCATGTGTATGAAGAACAGGGAGGGGCAGGGGGAACAGGAGAGTAAGCTCAACGACTCAGGGTTGGCTCAAATTTCTTATGACTCCTTGCCCTTGCTGGGCTCTGGACCCCACTATTCCTCAGCCCCCGTCAAGCCTTATCCATAGCCTGTTTCTTCTGCCCCATTGTCCTGTCTGCTGTTAGAGACTAAGGAGCTCTGGAAATCATCCTACTCTCCAGGTTGTGCTAAGAGAGGGTAACCACTGCTGGGCTTTTCTCCTCAGGCCATTCTGGCAGCCATCATCATTGTGAATCTGAAGGGGATGTTCAAGCAGTTCAGCGACATCCAGACCCTTTGGAAGGCCAATCGGGTTGACCTGGTAAGGGGGTGAGACTGGGGAGAGGGCAAGTGGGATTGAGCTAAGAGGGACCAGTGGGCACGCTTCCCACTTTCCCAGCCTTGAGGCTGATCCTTGTCTCTTGCAGATGATCTGGCTGGTGACCTTTGTGTCCACCCTCTTGCTGAACCTGGACTTAGGCCTGGGAGCCTCGGTGGCCTTTGCTCTGCTCACAGTCATCTTCCGCACCCAGCTGTAAGCGGGGCCTGCATGAAGCCAGGAGGGGAGGGGCCCGGAGAGGGGGCCGGGACCAAGGCTCCAACCCAGACTCATACTTCTGACCCCGGACGGTGCCTGCTTTGGCCGACCCCCCGCTTCGGCCGACCCCCGAGTCTCCTGCCTTCCTCCCAGTGGGGTACCCTTTCCAAGTGATGAGGGTCAGCAAAGGGCTGGCTGCTGTTTGGCTCTGCGACAGCTCCGCGGCCCTGAGGGCAGGAAACGCTGGATGAGGAAGGGAGCGTAAATCTCGTGGGGCCATCAGGATGAGGTTGCCGAATGGGGGCGGCTGCCCAGTCCCTTCGGCCGGGCCCTGACAGAATGGCCGGGCAGCCCCCCACCTCCCTCCCCATCTGGAGGGCTCTGCCTCGGGGAAGACCAGTGGCAGAGCCCGTGTGAGGGGAAGGAGCCTCGGCAGTCTGTCCATCTGACTGTCTGTTTGTCCTTTACCCCACAGACCACAGTACTCCATCCTAGGGCAGGTGACTGAGACAGACCTCTACAGAGATGTGACCGAGTACAAGGAGGTGAAGCAGGGCGGGAGGCGGCAGCCTGGCTGCCCCACTGTGCGGGGGGGGCGGGGGACGCTGTTTAGGAAGGCGGGTTAGTTGCCCAGCAGCTGCCGACCCCGCTCACCACCTGCGGGCCAAGTGCGATGCGGCGACAGGAGAGGGTTCTGGGCCCTCCGCCTGCACAGACAGGAAGATGGAATCGTAACCCAAACACTGGCACATTGGAATGCTTGGGACGTTTCCTCCCCCAAAGGGGGGCTCCCGAGATCCAGCCGTCCCGGTGATCTGATCTGGCGGGGGAATCTGGAGCACTTGGGCTTGCCCAACTTGTCACACCTTCTTGTGACCCAACCGTTTGGAACTGCCTTTCCGGAGGGCAGCCCCAGGGCCACCCGGCTCCCCACTCGAGCCCCTCTCCCGGTTTTTGTTCCAGGCCAAAGAGCTCCCCGGCGTGAAGATCTTCCATTCGTCTGCCACGCTCTATTTTGCCAATGCCGAGTTGTACGCAGAGGCTTTGAAGAAGAAGGTGAGACTGGGAATACGAACAAGTAGGGATTGGGCAGGGGAAGGGGAACCTGATGCAGGGATGGGCTTGTGCTCTCAAAGTGCACACCTTCTGGGCATCCTATGATGCTCATCCCTGATCTGCCCTACTCCTGGGGCATCATGCCCGTGGGCACCTAGTCCTTGATCTGCACTGGAGTGTTAGCTGTTTGTTCCCATCACTGAGCATTGCTCCACTTTAGTACGGGGGGAGGTGGTGTCTCTTCCCAGCAGTGCTGCAGGGTTGGAGAACTGAATCCCTCCACCTGCCAGCTGCCTGCCTTCCCTGACCATCCCCTGCAGCTTTGCAATGATGATGATTGCCAGGATGACCTGGAGAAAAAAGCCTTCCCTGACTAAGCTCTCATCTCCCAACTTTATTTTTCCTCACTTCTGTGTCACCTGTGCACTTGAGTCCTGATCCTAGAAGTACTTAGGCACTTACCCCACCCCTACCTTTGTCCTTACACTCAGTTGCCTGTAATTTCTTTTGATGCCCGTCTCCCCCATTAGATTGTAAGCTCTTTGAGGGCAGAGATCATATCTACTGACTCTGCTGTACTCTCCCAAGTGCTTCTTACACCGCTCTGCACAAAGTAAGTGCTCAATAACTACCATTGATTGATTGATAGCTGCCAACTCCCGATCTCGCTCACTCTCATTTCTCTCTCTCTTTCTCTCTTTCTCAGTGTGGCATTGATGTGGACCATCTGATCACAAAGAAGAAGAAATTAATCAAGAAGCAGAAGCAAAAACAGAACAAGATAGAGAAGGAAGAGAAAAAGAGGGACAAAAAGGCAAGTAGAGTCTGCTAGCTATCTGCCAATTTGGGAGATTTTTTGCCTCACTCTACTTCAGGCTGGCTTTCAAAGTTCTGTACCTCACAATTCTTCTGCATCTCCCTCTTCTCTCCTGCTCTTTCCCCTAGAACAATCATTCATTCATTCATTCAATCGTATTTATTGAGCGCTTACTGTGTGCAAAGCACTGTACTAAGCACTTGATCACCATGTTCTACTTCTGCTGTCTTTCTTGTCTTCTCTTTGTACTTCTCCCACCCTAAGGCAAAGATGTCCTGCTCTCCCTGAAAATAATGCACTTCCTCCTTAGGGAATCACAAGGACAGGCTGTTTTTCATATTAAAGGGAGTCCTATCTCAGATCTCCCAGTTCCTGGGTTGGGGTGTTGGAGGAGAAAAGCTAGCACATTTTTTCAGGGGTTATAAGTGGCCCCAGAATTGCCAAGGTGGGTTGTTCTGATCCCAGTGTCTGTGCAGTAGGATGTTGCTCCAGAGAGGGTGTGCACTGGGGGCCCACTCTCACTCTTCCCTCTCTCTCTCTTTCTCTCTCTCTCTCTCTCTCTCTCCTTGACTACACTTACAGGCTGCTGTTGCTGCTGAGATTCCTATGGTCACTGAAGAGGTCAACTCTGACTCTGTGCAAGTCAGAATAGGTAGCGTCGAAGACATAAAAGCCAAGGTAAGGGAGAACTGACCTTCTCCAAGATGTGAATTTGCAGTGGTTCCCTGAATTCAGAAGGCTCCCTCACACTCCCTTTCATCTCCCCTATTCCTCCCTCATTCGAAGGGAGATAACCCCCAGACCAGCCTCTCCCAACTGCCTGGACCTCAGTGCTGTTTCCTACCAGTACTTTTCTTTTTAGAATTATGAGTGTATTTTTTTTTTGTGTGTGTGTATGTGCCTCTTGAGTGGACTACTGTGGACTATTAGCCAAAGAACTGAAGATCCAGCTAACAGTAACGATTATGGCATTTATTAAGTGCTTACTACATCCTAAGCATTGGGGTTAGATACTAGGTTATCAGATCAGGCACAGTCCCTGCCCCACAAAGGGCTCACAATCTATCTTCTCTCCCTTTTATAGAGGAGGAAACTGGGGCCCAGAGAGGTTTAAGTGACTTGCCCAAGGTCACCCAGCGGGCCTGTGGTGTAACTGGGACTAAAACCCACATCTGCAAACTCCTGGTCCTGTGCTCCTTCCACTAGGCCAAGTTGTATGCCTGCTACAATTTTTTTTCATGGTATTTAAGTACTTTCTATGTTCCAGGCACTGTACTAAGTGCTGGGGTACATACAAGCTTTCAGGTTGGGACATGGTCCCTGTCCCACATGGGGCTCACAGTCTTACTCCCCATTTTTCAGATGAGCTGAGACCCAGAGAAGTGAATCGACTTGCTCAAGGTCACACAGCAGACAAGTGGCAGAGCTGGGATTAGAACCCAGGTCCCTCTGACTCCCAAGTCCATTCTCTATCCACTGGTTCCCGCTACTTCTCTATGGAAGGATATGACTGGGACGCTGGGGATTCAGTAACTCTTCTCTTTTCTTGACAATCTGAATCCACTAATGACCCTGGAATCAGTTTAGAGTCCTTTCTTTTGTGCCCGTACAAGATACTTAACCTGGGGAAATAGAAAGGGTCTGAGCCAGAGATTCTGCCCACCACTGGCTGCAATGTACCAAGAACTCAGCTGGCTCTGTGCTAAGTCTGCTGGATGGCGGGTTTCCCCAGCAGGTATTGGATGAGGATGGGCACGACTCTACGGCTAGCATAACCGGAGACATCCAGGATCTCGGAACACAATCGGAAGCCCAAGAGAAGTTGACCCTGGAGTCCTTGGGACTCCCCAGGCCTGATTTCCACACTCTCATCCTTGATTTTGCTCCTGTCAACTTTGTGGACACCGTCTGTATCAAGATCTTAAAAAATGTGAGTCACCTAGAGGTCCCAGGGAGAATGGGGTCTAGTTGTGAGGAACACTGGCCACTCTCCTTTCCCTAAAGAAGGTCTTCTCAATAGCCCGTTGACAGATGCCCATTCCCAGCTGCCCCTCCATTGGAGGAGCTGGCTTTTGTTGCGTGTGCTCTTATAGGTTATTTAGCTCAGTCTTACTGGCCTTCACCAGGGTACTGAGGCTCAGAGTAGATTGCCTGACCTGTGCCTGGCTGGACTTCCATACAGACTGGAAGGGACTTTGAGAGGTCATCTAAGCCAGCAGTGCCCAATCGGGATGCCCCCAAAAGATTATTGATAGGCCAGGTGAAATGTGGTATGCCACCACCTCAGCTTTCCCTCTGCATAAACAGTGGGCTCATATCCCCCCACCAGATACATTCCCTGCCAGAAGCTCTTGTGCCATGAAAGCAAACATGGCAGTGCCCCCCAAATTTGGGGGTACACTAAACTCCCCAATTCCCACCAGGGGGAAACACCGATCTAGCCTATCCTCTGGCCTTCTCAAAAGCCTAACCTGTCCCAGATAATGACACTCTATCCTTTTATGATAATGATTCTGCTCTTCTACTGGCCCCATTTCTTCTCCCTCTACCTCACCCCTCCCCTAAAGATGGGTGAGATAGGGAATCTGGGGTTGTGAGCCCCTTACAGAGCCCTGAGCAGGCAACTCCTTCTCCATCCCGTTGAGAACCTGGAGGCTGACTAAAGGATTCTAAGCTCCCTTGTCTTTCTCTGCAGATATTTGGAGACTTCCGGGAGATCGAGGTCGACGTGTATCTTGCCAGCTGTCAAGGTTTGTGGGGTTTTGCCAGACTTGAGGCTCCTCTGTTGAGAGAATGTGGCTCTTCTCGCAAGAGAGGAGTTGGCACCCAACTCTGACTCACTGGTCCCCTGGAACCCAGCCCCTTCTGGAGTCCACTGCAGCTGGCCCTGCTCCTCAATAGCCTAGCTCCCAGGATCTCCCTTTCCCCTTGAAGCCAACTTCTGTGGTGCATACCGGATTCCTTCTTCTTACTCTTGCCCTCCCAACAGATACCTCTTTTATCTACCTGAAGAAGACCGGGCCACAGGACTTTCTCTGAAGGTGCCAGAGGTGACGGGGAACCCCTTATGGTGTCCCCCTCTGTGTCTCCTTGGCACCATCTGAGCCCTGGGATGCCCCAGCCTAGGTCACAGCAGTGGAAAACTCCAGATAGGCCTCACTCACCTGGATTCCCAAGAATTAGTAAAACCAAAGAAGCAGAGAGGGCCTCTGTTGGGTTGGTTGCCTGAGGGGAAGGAGAGGGGGGAGAAAGAAGACCAAAGATGAACTTTTAGGAAGGAAGGAGAATGGTGCAGGGCTTTGCCACAGGGAAAGTCACTGGCTCTTGTTTTTCCGTCAGAGTCTGTCATTTGCCAGCTGGAAGCTGGCAACTTTTTCAGCCAGACCATCACCAAGGCTCACGTCTTTGCCTCCGTGCATGACGCCGTCACCTACTCCCTCCGAGACCGGGCCTCAGGGACATCCGAGTTCCACGTAAGCAGAGTATAGCTTCTACCTTCCATCTAGGATTCTGCCTCCTCCCCTCCCTTACCTCCATGCTCCGTGCGGGTGAGAACATGTCTCAGTGCCGCTTCCTGGGCCACTGGGTCCTTACCGTACCATGCCTGGAGTCTTCCTCCAACCCCTTTAAAGCTTTGCTGTTGTAATTCAGGGGCTGCAGGGAGCTGGAGGGTGGCCATCTGGTGGCATCTGGGTGCCTGGAGAAATCATGTGTCTCTTCGGGGTCCTTCTTGACATCGATCCTCGTGGTTAAGGTTGGACTATGTAACGTCCTCCTTTGCCTTCCCTCTAGTAACCCAGTATGGGGGTCTCATCCACAAATGGAATGTGGTGGGAGAGAGGAGCAGGCTGGACAACGCATGATTAGCCCTGGGGTGGAAAAGGGATTGCCAGGACTTGGGCAAGGTGGATTTCAAGAGGCAGTACCTGGGGATATTGGGGTCAAGTAGGGGAGCAAAAAAGGAGTCTCAGGGAGCCCTGGGCTGGAGCTGGGAAATGTAAGGGGGTGTGGCCCGAGTGTGAGGAAAGGTTGGGGAGGTGGAGCCGGAGCTGAGGCTGGTGGGAAGCGATCAGGGAGTGGAACAATTTGATCCAAGTCGGGGAAGAGACTCTACCTTGGCCTTTGGAACATCTCACTCTCTCTGACTTCCTAGGTCACCAAAATGTGAACGTGAACTGGAGCAGTCCCCCTTCTGGAGGCAGCAAGGAGGTGGAGCTGCTGCCACACTCACCCACCCTCCACTGCCCCAGGTTTCATGGCTGAGGACTGCCTGGGGAGGGGGCTGTAGGATCCAGCGCAGCACCCTCCTGTCCTTCCAAGAGTGTGTGTGTGTGTGTGTGTGTGTGTGTGTGTGTGTGTGTGTGTGTATATGTGTGAGAGAGAGACAGAGAGAGAGAGAGCACGAGTGAGAGAGGGACAGGCCAACCCTTCCAGGGATCCACCCGAGGGCCTGGCAGGAAAAGGAAACCTCAGTGTGCGCCTGCTCCGAGGAGCCAGGAAGAGCAGGGAGGCTCAGAGGGAGAAGCCACGGTGCAGCCAGCCAGACACCACCCCAGCCAGCCAGCCAGCCTGCCTGACTATGGTCTGGAATCTCAGCCATGCAATTCCACTTGGCTCCCAAACCAAGAGGATTCCGGTTTTGAGATGGCTCTCAATTTCTGATGCTTTTAACCTGGAAAAATAACTCATCCTTCCACTCCTCGCTCTCCATACCTCTGTATGACTGTCACTCCTGTCTCTCAAAGATATCTCAATTGTTATCTTTTGTTTTACCCTCCCCGATTTTTTTCTTTACTTGATATTCTTTATCCCTTTTACTTTTTTTAATTTTTTACTCCCATTTTCAGCAGTCGGGGCAGCTGGAGGCTCGGCTTGAGATGCCAGGCTTTGAGACAAACAGACCCTCACGCTCGTGTGCTGTCCAGAGGGACAAGGAGGGAGACGGATGCACACCTAGACGGCGGGGGCGGAGAAGGAAAAGGGGGCACGTGCAGGGGCTCGGTCGCAGTAGAATTGGATAGAGATGCTTAGGCTGTGATTTGTTGGCTAGTGCTAAAACTAGCCCCCAAATCTCAACCTGATTGCAGAGCAATAACAGGGGAAGTTACTAGGCACCTTAGCACATTAAAGATTATTTAAGGACACAGGGCCTATTTAAATAAAGCAACCTTTTATCTTTCCCCATACTTTTCTTACTTTCCCATACTCTTTGGATGTCCTGCTACTAGAGTCAGACTAGCCCACTGAAAACCAGGCAAATAGTAGTGGCCTATAAACTGGTCTATTCTTCTTCAGAGGATGGGGACAGAGGCCAGAATTCCTCCCTCACCAGTGCCCCCTCCTCTGCCCCCCTGGGGTATCCCTGCCTTCCAGAGGCCTGGTATGAAAATATGCCTGACCTGTTGGCAGGAGTCCTGCTGACCCTGCTCCTGGGACCCCACTGCAGCTTCACTTCTCTGTCCTGGGGCTGAGGAACACAACCTCATGAATCTCACCATTTGATTTGAATTGATTTGATTTGTTTGAACTCCTCAAACGTGAGTTTGGCCTATCATGCTGCTATCTGGGACTCAGTTAATCAGTGGTATTTATTGAATGCTTACTGTGGGCAGACCGCTTGAGAAACTACAATTCCCTGGGGTAGACTCTCTGTTACATTCCCTATCACTTGAAGAAAGATTTTTTTGCCCCAGATTTGATGATGGGGCTCTTGCACGTGGGAAGCTGTGTGGCCTAGTGGAAAGAGCATGGGTCTGGGTTCTAATCCTGGCTCTGCTGTGTATCCTTGGGCAAGTCACTTCACTTCTCTGGGCCTCAGTTTCCTTATCTGTAAAATGGGGGTGAAATACCTGTTCTCCCCCTTGGACTGTGAGCCCACGGAGGGCAGGGACTATGCCCAACCTGATTATTTTGTATCATCTACCCCAGTGCTTAGTACAGTGCTTGTCCCATAGGAAAGTGCTTAACAAACACCACAATTATTATCATTTTAGCCTTGCAGCTACTGCCGAGGATCGCCTGTTGACCGCAAAGCCAACTCCCAGCCTCACTACTACATGGGGCCAATCAGGCCAGAGTTGGCAGGCTTTAATCCAAAACCCCCAGGACTGTGATATCTGCCCTGTGCCAGGCTGGACCATCAGGAAAATGACCTTCCCAATCAGATCTGTCCTAGAGTAAAGGTGACCTCTCAGATTGTTTTACCTTTACTATTATTGTCGGGGACTAGTTCTGGCAAGGGCTTCCCAAAATTGTCATGAAAAAATCTGCTGGATAGATTTGAGCCACCAAGAGGTGGGGGAAGCATTTGTGGGGGTTTTGCTGCTGGCTGGGGAAGAAAGGTGATATCCTCAATCCATCTCCAAAGTAACAGCATGGTTTCCCCAGAATACTGAACTCTCATAAAGACCTCCACCTCTTTATAGAAAAATATCTATCTATATACAAATGTAACTAAGGTTGAATCTTAAGCCTCCCCAAACCAGAAGTGAGCAAACACATCTGCTAAAGTGACTTAAGCAATAGAGATTTTAAACAAAATCCTGGTTTAACTGCAGCCTACCAACCTTAGTCTGGTACTGGTTCTTAATTCCATTAATCTGGGGTTTTCCAAATTTTAGCAGCATCCATTTATCTGGTCTCTTCTGTGGAAAGCTGTGTGTGTGTGTGTGTGTGTGTGTGTGTGTGTGTGTGTGTGTGTTTGTTGTTTTTGTTGGTTTTCTTGGGCTTTGCAAGGCACAATATTCTTCAATATTCCTATATTATTCAATATTCACAATATTCTTCAGTTTTGGAGCAGGAAGGCAAGAGGAAAAAAATCTGACTCATGTATCACCTTTTTTAATCTCTCCTTCTAACCATCCTGGAAATCAGCTGTCACCAGATGAGCTGACCAATCCAAAAGTGACAGAGCCAAGAAAGGGTCTGTAAGTGAATTTCCCCTGAGACCAGGTGTGCCTCATGTCAGAAAAGCTGCAATATCCCCTTTGGCTGCCTTGTGCCATCCTAGACCGCCATCCTCTTACAAGGCAATTTGCACGTGGATGTGAAGCAAACGAGATGAACAGTCCCAAGCAGAACTGGGCCCCTGGCTGAGTGGCTTATTTAAAGCAGTCAGGACAGGAGGAGGCATCTCAGACTTCTTCCGACAGCTAGAGTCAGTTTGGCTCACTAGGCAAGGTAGCATTTTTTAAATGGTGTTTAAGTGCTTTACTATGTGTCATGCACTATTCTAAGCGCTGAGGTAGATACAAGTTTATCAGGTAGGACACAGTCCCTGCCCCTCACAGGGCACACGGTCTAAATTAGGAGGGAGTAGGATTTAATCCCCATTTCCCCATTTTACAGTTGAGGAAACTGACTCACAGAAAAGTGAAGTGACTTGCCCAAGGTCGCACAGCAAGCAATTGGCAGAGCCAGTATTAGAACCCAGTCCTGTACTCTTTCCACTAGGCCCTGAAATTTAAAATAGGGTTGACATTCACAGCAATTTGAAAGCAATGGTTTCATTTGTCCTCACAACGTCCCTGTGGATTAGAAGGCAAGACTCTCCTTTATATTTAGGAGGCAGATGAGGCCCAGGGAGGTTAAGTGACTTGCCCGAGGTGTCACAGCAGCCCTGTAACAGAGGCATGATTAGAACCCAGGTCTCTTGTGCACTTTTCAGGAGGCTACCATGCCAGTTGGCTCCCCTCCTTTAGAGATTCTTTTGGTAGGACCGGGGGGTCTTCTAGCCCTGTTATTATCTAGTCAGTTGTGGCTTCTACATTGCTATTTGTGTCCAACCTGATTAGCTTGTATCTACCCCAGCGCTTAGAACAGTGCTTGGCACATAGTAAGCACTTATTAAGTACCATAATTATTATTATCTAATGAATTGATTATTTCTTCCCCACAGGGAAGAGTGGATTAGGGATGCGCCAGGTCCCAGATCCAGATTAATAATTGTGATGTCTGTTACGCATTTACTCTGTGGTAAACACTGGACTAAGCTCTGTTGGTAGCTACAACACAATCAGCTCAGACATGGGTCCCTGTCCCACATGGGGCTCAAAGTCTAAGGCCCTTAGTAATAGGGTTGTTAGAGGTAGTTGGTTGCTTTCTGTCTCCAGTGAGGATAAAACACAGGAAAATGGTTTCAATTTTAGCAAGGGTCATTTAGTTTTGCTTTTTGCAATATTTAACTCTTAATATTGTGTCTATACCAGGCAATTGAGTTTTTCTTGTTGATAGAAAATTGCATTTTTAGCCTCAGTGGTATACAAAACTTTCCACTTAGTGCCTATTGCTCAGAGGGCTTGGGCTGTAGAGATTTAGTGTATCAAGCTAAATGCCGATAGGCTACATACAGCCCCTCTGGGGGAGTCTGTTACAGATGAGGAAACTGAGGCACAGCTAAGTGACCTGCCCACAGTCACACAGCAGGCAAGTGACAGAGCCGGGATGAGAACTCAGGTCTCTTGACCCCCAGGCCTATACGCTTTCCACTAGGTCGTGCCGATTCTTAATGAAATAAAGTCCATTATGTGTTACTGTCCAAAGGGAAAATCAGCTAGGTGATTGTGCATGATGGGGAGATACCTGTCTCTCATCTGTGTCTCTCTGTCATCTGCATTTGTCTCTCACTGTCTCTCTGCCTTTCCTGCCTTCTTTTTTTTCCCCTATCCTTTGGTCCCGTGGGAGCTCAGCCCACTAGCACTGAACCTACAAGAAAGCAGGAATTTCATCTCCTTTTGTCATATGTAATAATGTGTTTTATTGCTACTGATTTTACCCAAAAAAGTAATTAGCTTTGTAAATGTGTGGCCCACATACAAATTCAATGACATTTATTGAGTGTTTTTTGAGTCATGGGCATTGTTCTCAGCACTTGGGAGAATACAGTAGCAAGAAACATTTTCCTGTCCTCAAGGAGTTTATAATCTAAAGGGAGAGACAGAAGTATAAAACAAAAAGCAATACAAACACATCAGGATGAAACAGTGAACAATTCATTGAATGTACAGATAAATACATTAATATATGAACAAATAAAAATATACATATGTACATGAGCACTGAAGGTAGAATTGAAGTGCATACGTTGCAAAGGGTGGTTATTGGTCTAATGGCACTGTGGTGATGTGACTAATGTTGGAAAGGTTTCCTGGGGTGGAGGAACTTTAGGAGGGCTTGAAAAATGGGGAGAGGTGTGGTCAGATCTGGCTGATTTCAAAAGGGCTTTGAAAATGGGTTTTTCGGATCATCATCAATCGTATTTATTGAGCGCTTACTGTGTGCAGAGCACTGTACTAAGCGCTTACTGTGAAGAGGATGTGAAGAGGGAGGGAATTCCAGGTAGGGGCCAGGGTTTGAGCAAGAGATCACCAGTGGGAGAGACAAGAGCAAGGCACAGCGAGTAAACTGTCTTGAGAGGAATGAAGTGTGTGACCTGGGGAGTAATGGGAGAAGAGAGTAGATAGTAGGAAGGAGGCTGCTGATTGATGCCTTAAAACTGATGGTGAGGAGCTTTTGTTTGGTGTGGAGTTCGATGGATGACCATTGGAGGTTTTTGAGGTGTGGGGAGATATGGACTGAATGGGAGTAGGGAGATTAGTGAAGAGGTTGATGCAGTCAGTCAAGCTGAGATATAACTAGTGCCTGGACTGGTGTAGTGGCTGTTTGGATGGAGAGGAAGGGGCGGTTCTGGAAATGTTGTGAAAGAAGAATTGACAAGACCATCCATCATAATTGTAAGAAATGGATAGTCTCAAAACCTAAGGCAGGATCTGTCCCAATATATTTGCCTGCGGTAGGCCTGACATAAGAGTTGCGATTCAATCCAAGAGGAAACCAAGGGGAACGGTGGAGTCATCAACCCACAGTAATTTTACCATTCGTCTGGTTACCTAGCAACTTGGTAGAAATACACTGAGACGATGAACCTGGGGAGGCTGCCTGAAATTCTACTCTTGTAATGGGAATATCCATCTTCTTTAGTTCCAAGTGAGGATAAACCTTCAGCCTTGGGAGTGCCAGATGCTGGTGTCTTCAGAATGGTTTGTGTACCCGAGGTTTTAGAGGGAGGTGGAAGCATTCGATTGGTTTTTACCCCTTTTTTGGTATTTAAGTACTTACTATGTGCCAGGCACTGCACTTCTCACTGGGGTAGATACAAGATAATCAGGTTAATCAACTGTATTTATTGAGCAGTTTCTGTGTGCAGAGCACTGTACTAAGTGCTTGGGAGAGTGCAACACAGCAATAAAAGACACATTCACTGCCCACAACGAGTTTACAGTTCAGGAGGGGAGATTAATATGAATGTGGATTTGCACATTAGCACTGTGAGGTTGGGGCAGGTGGGTGAATGAAGGGAACAAGTCAGGGCAACTCAGAAGGGAGTGGGAAATGAGGAATTGAGGGGAAGGCCTTGGAGTACAGATAAGTGGTGGAGCTGGGACTGGAACCCAAGTCCTCTGACTTTCAGGCCTGTGCTTTTTCTAGTATGCTAATCACCCTGATCTTCCTAGGCAGCAGTCTCTTTCTCTTCTGGCACCTATGCGGGGAAGGAGAGCCTGAACCCTTCCCAAAGAGCCAAGAAGCCCTGACTCCCTTGAACTCCAACCCCTAACCTCCCAAATTTAGACTATGAGTCCCCCCTCCTTCCCCCTTAAGAAATCCCAGAGACCTGATTTATCTTAAACCCCCATCCTGAGTTCTCCCTGCTTTGGTGATTTGTAGCTCTCCCCTTAGGAGATGCTGTTAGCCACCTGGCATTCCTCTATGCCCACCATGACTCCTCTGCCTCAGAGAGGAGGAGGAGGAAAGGCCTGCAAACCGGAACTCATGATGGACGTAAAGTGAAGTCCCTGTTTCCAGAAGAGAAACCCAGGAAAACAGTACTCCCTCCACACCAGTTAATATCCTCTCCTTCAAGAAGAGTGTGGGGAAAAGACCCAAGATGAAGAAGAAACCATCAGACCAGGAGCCCACAGGTTTAGCTGGTAAATAATGGTAAATTATGGTAAGTAATGGTAAACAATAAATAATATTTATATAAATGGTAAATAATGATGGTATTTGTTAAGCGCTTACACTTAACATTGTTCTAAGCACTAGGGTAGATACAAAGTAATTAGGTTGGACACAGTCCCCTGTCCCACATGCGGCTCACAGTCTTAATCCCCATTTTACAGATGAGGTAACAGGCCCAGAGAAATAAAGTGACTTGCTCAAGGTCATACAGCAGACAAGTGGCAGAACAGGTGCTGTATCCACTAAGCCACCATGGCACATTTTGGTGGTTCATTCATTCAGTCGTATTTATTGAGCGCTTACTGTGTGCAGAGCACTATACTAAGCGCTTGGGAAGTACAAGTTGGCAACATATAGAGACAGTCCCTACCCAACAACGGGCTCACAGTGTGACATTCTGGAAGGAGGCAAATGACCCATGCTTGATGAACCCATGATCTTCTGACTATGCTGCTTCTCTGTAAATAAAAATAATAATTATGGTACTTGTAAAGCACTTACTATGCACCAAGCACTGTTCTAAGTGCAGATACAAGTTAATCAGGTTGGATACAGACCCTGTCCCACATGGAGCTCACACTCATCCCCATTTTACAGATGGGGTAACTGAGGCACAGAGAAGTGAAGCGACTTGCCCAAAGTCACACAGCAGGTGTGGAGTCAAGATTAGAACCCAGGTACTTCTGACTCCCAAGCCCATGCTCTATCCACTAAGCCACCATGGCACGTTTTGGTGGTTGTGACATTCTGGAAGGAGGCAGATGGCCCTCGTCTGATTTTTATCTGGTTCCTCTCTCAGAGAAGTAAAATTCGATACCATGAAATGTGTGGAATGGAGCAGCAGCAGAGGTCTCTCCTTGAAGATTCATTCATTCACACTGCAGAGAAGCAGCGTGGCCCAGTGGAAAGAGCACGGGCTGGGGAGCCAGAGGTCGTGGGTTCTAATCCCGGCTCTGCCACTTGTCAGCTGTGTGACCTTGGGCAAGTCACTTAACCTCTCTGGGCCTCAGTCCCTCATCTATAAAATGGGGATGAAGCCTGTGAGCCCCATGTGGCTGATTACCTTGTATCTACCCCAGTGCTTAGAGCACTGCTTGGCACATAGTAAGCGCTTAAATACCAACATTATTATTATTCATTCAATTGTATTTACTGAGCACTTACTGTGTGCATAGCACTGTACTAAGCGCTTGGGAAAGTGCAGTACAGCAATAAAGAGTGACAATCCCTGCCCACAATGTGCTCACAGTCTAGACAGGGGGGAGACAGACATCAATATGAATAAATAAAATTAAAGATATATATATATCTGTATATATAAGTGCTGTGGGATGGGGAAAGGGGGGAAGACCAAAGGGAGCAAGTGAGGGTGACAGAAGGGAGTGGGAGATGAGGAAAAGTGGGGCTTAGTCTGGGAAGGCCTCTTGGAGGAGATGTGCCTTCAGTAAGGTTTTTGGCGGGGGGGAGGAGAATAATTGTCTGTCGGATTTGAGGAGGGAGGGCGTTCCAGGCCAGAGGTTAAACCCAGTGGGTGGGGTTCCTGATCTCTACAATTCCCAGCACAAACGCTTGACTTTCCTCTCATTCCCTCTGAACACTGTGCTGTGGAGCCAGGGCTATCCTTAGGTGTGGGACCAGATTGGGTGAGCAGGACTGCATAGAAGGGCAGACTACTGCCCTGGCAAGTTGTCTAGTTCTTTAAAGCCCACCCAAACTGACAGCCCTTCCCTGTCCAAAGGAACACTCACTATTGAAGGTACAATGAAGTCCCGGCACCCAAATTTTTAGCTCGATCATTTACTTGATGTCGGTTGATGCAATGAAACGGGGGTGGGGGGGTGGGGGGTCTTATTCAGACCATAATAATGGCTGGGAGCCGGACTACTTTTGGAATAGTGATTGAAGAGTAATCCAGGCCAAGGGCCACTCGTGGTAGGCACAGGACTGCAAAGTGTGTTCTCTAGGAGCCACGTTTTACCTTTCAAAAGAGCAGCAAATGGTTCAAGAGATATTCTGGTCCTCCTGCTGGAACTTCTTTCCAGCCTGTGAGGTGCTGCAGCCAGGATCCTCCCCTACAGAATTCAAGATACTTGCAGCTAGAAACCTGTTCTGTCAAGTCCCAGCCGCCCACCTCTGCAGTGGGTCTGCAAATGCCTGAACCAATCCCTTATCTGGCTTGTTGGCGCTGCGTCCAGGCCCCACCCACCTACCCACCCATGCAGGATTGAGAAGCGAAGAAATCAGCTTTTTTCTTTTTTTTTAAAATGGTACTGGTTAAGTGCTTAACTGTGTATTCTAAACACTGGGGTAGATACAAGTTAATCAGGTCAGACATCCTGTCCCACATCGGGGCCCATAGTTTAAGTAGGAGGGAGAGCAAGTGTCGAATCCCCATTTTACAGTTGAGGAAACTGAAGCACAGAGAAGTTAAGTGGCTTGCCCAAGGTCACACAGCAGGTAAGTACAGTGTTCTGCACACAGTAAGTGCTCAAAAAATATGATCGAATGAAAGGTAAATGGCAGAGGTGGAATTAGAACCCACATCCTCTGACCTCTAGGCTGGTGCTTTAGCCACTAGGCCATGCTGTTTCCAACTTCACAGTTTTACAAGTCTTTACAACTTTCAGAATACTGGGAAAGCAACAGCAATTTGCAGCAGAGCCGCTCACCTGGGTGCCAAGGGAAATCAATCAATCATATTTGAGTGCTTACTGTGTGCAGAGCACTGTACTAAGCGCTTGGGAAGTACAAGTTGGCAACATATAAAGACAGTCCCTACCCAACAGTGGGCTCACAGTCTAAAAGGGGGAGACAGAGAACAAAACCAAACATACTAACAAAATAAAATATATAGAATAGATATGTACAACTAAAATAGAGTAATAAATATGTACAAACATATATACATATATACAGGTGCTGTGGGGAAGGCAAGGAGGTAAGATGGGTGGACGAGGGGGAGAGGAAGGAAGGGGCTCAGTCTGGGAAGGCCTCCTGGAGGAGGTGAGCTCTCAGTAGGGCCTTGAAGGGAGGAAGAGAGCTATCTTGGCCGATGGGCAGAGGGAGGGCATTCCAGGCCCGGGGGATGATGTGTGCCGGGGACAACCTTGGAACTGGCATTATTGCTGTCGCTCCTGCTTGCACCCCTTCTGTGACGTCCCAGTTGAAAAGCAGCGCGGCTCAGCGGAAAGAACCCGGGCTTTGGAGTCAGCGGTCATGGGTTCAAATCCCGACTCCGACCACTGTCAGCTGTGTGACTTCGGGCAAGTCACTTCACTTCTCTGGGCCTCAGTTACCTCATCTGTAAAACGGGGATTAAGATTGTGAGCCCCACGTGGGACAACCTGATCACCTTGTATCCCCTCCCAGCGCTTAGAACTGTGCTTTGAACATAGTAAGCGCTTAACAAATACCATCATTATGATTATTAGTAGTAGTAAATCTACGAGGGCAACCTTTTGCCTCCTCCACAATTACAAGCCCGCCCCGACCTGACCCTGCTGCTTTCCGATTGCGCCACCTGGTGGCCGAACCTGAACTTTTCCCTTCCTCCGTCTTCATCCACCCTCCCCTCTTCGCGCAACGTAATAATAATAATAATGGCCTTTAATAAGCGCTTACTGTGTGCAAAGCACTGTTCTAAGCGCTGGGGAGGCTACAAGGTGATCAGGTTGTCCCACGGGGGGCTCACAGCCTTAATCCCCCATTTTACAGCTGAGGTAACTAAGGCACAGAGAAGTCAAGTGCCTTGCCCAAAGTCACACAGCTGACAATTGGCGGAGCCGGGATTTGAACCCATGACCTCTGACTTCAAAGCCCGGGCTGTTTCCACTGAGCCACAATGCTTTCCAGGCCTCCTCTCTTCCTGCCGCCACAAGCCACTCACGCACCCAAGGTCCATCGACGCCTCTCGCAAAAATAATAATGATGGCATTTATTAAGCACTTACTACGTGCAAAGCACTGTTCTAAGCGCTGGGGAGGTTCCAAAGTGATCAGATTGTCCCACGGTGGGGGGGCTCACAGTCTTAATCCCCATTTTACAGATGAGGTAACGGAGGCCCAGAGAAGTTAAGTGCCCCAAGTCACACAGCTGACAAGCGGGAGAGCAGGGATTCGAACCCATGACCTCTGACTCCAAAGCCCGTGCTCTTCCTACTGAGCCACACTGCTTCTCCCTCCCTGCCCCACCGCCCGCTACCGGGCTACCTTCCCACCCTGTCACTTCTTTCGACTGCAGCGGGACCCCTGCTCCACTGTGGTCAAACTCCCCTTCATCCTGGAGTCCTCGCTCTTCTCTGCTGATAAGACCCCCTGTGCCCCCTCCATCTCGCAGGGAAAGGTGGAGGAGGGAACCTGCCCCTCACCCCCCTATGCTGCTTTGGGCCCAGCTCGCCCCCTCCGCCTTTCTTCTTCATTTCAAGGACTGAGCTCCTTGTCTTCCCTCCCAAACCTTGTCCTCTCCCTGACTTTCCCATCTCTGTTGACGGCACTACCATCCTTCCCGTCTCACAAGCCCGCAACCTTGGTGTCATCCTCGACTCTGCTCTCTCATTCACCCCTCACATCCAAGCCGTCACCAAAACCTGCCAGTCTCAGCTCCGCAACATTGCCAAGATCCGCCCTTTCCTCTCCATCCAAACTGCTACCCTGCTCATTCAAGCTCTCATCCTATCCCGTCTGGACTACTGCACTAGCCTTCTCTCTGATCTCCCATCCTCGTGTCTCTCTCCACTTCAATCCATACTTCATGCTGCTGCCCGGATTATCTTTGTCCAGAAACGCTCTGGACATATTACTCCCCTCCTCAAAAACCTCCAATGGCTACCGATCAATCTGCGCATCAGGCAGAAACTCCTCACCCTGGGCTTCAAGGCTGTCCATCACCTCGCCCCCTCCTACCTCACCTCCCTTCTCTCCTTCTACTGCCCAGCCCGCACCCTCCGCTCCTCCACCGCTGATCTCCTCACTGTACCTCGCTCTCGCCTGTCCCGCCATCGACCCCCGGCCCACGTCATCCCCCGGGCCTGGAATGCCCTCCCTCTGCCCATCCGCCAAGCTAGCTCTCTTCCTCCCTTCAAGGCCCTGCTGAGAGCTCACCTCCTCCAGGAGGCCTTCCCAGACTGAGCCCCTTCTTTCCTCTCCCCCTCGTCCCCCTCTCCATCCCCCCATCTTACCTCCTTCCCTTCCCCACAGCATCTGTATATATGTGTATATGGTTGTACATATTTATTACTCTATTTATTTATTTATTTATTTATTTTACTTGTACATTTCTATCCTACTTATTTCATTTTGTTGGTATGTTTGGTTCTGTTCTCTGTCTCCCCCTTTTAGACTGTGAGCCCACTGTTGGGTAGGGACTGTCTCTATGTGATGCCAATTTGTACTTCCCAAGCGCTTAGTACAGTGCTCTGCACATAGTAAGCGCTCAATAAATACGATTGATTGATTGATTGATTTCATTCTCCCAAATCCTTCTGCGTCGCCCTTCCACTTTGATTCATTCATTCAATCGCATTTATTGAGCACTTACTGTGTGCAGAGCACTGTACTAAGCGCTTGGGAAGTACAAGTTGGCAACACATAGAGACGGTCCCAACCCAACAGTGGGCTCACAGTCTAGAAGGGGGAGACAGAGAACAAAACAAAACATATTAGCAAAATAAAATAAATGGAGGTTGGCGCTAGAGGAGCAATCAGTGCAGGTTGGGTTCTAGTAGGAGATGAGCAAGGTTAGGAAGGAGGGAGAGAGCTAATTGAGTGCCTTAAAGGTGATGGTAAGGAGCTTCTCTTTGACTTTGCTTCCAAGATGGGAATCTTCTAGCCACTTTCCAGAACTCCCAAGACTCTCCAACCTGGTGCTGGAAAAGGGGGACACTTGATCGGATTGGATGGTTTTGGTTGGGTTACCATTTCCAAAATGCAGCCATTTGGCTATTCAACCCAGCTGTACTCTTTGCACATCATTCAATCATTTATTCTTTCATCCTTAATCTAATCTACTAATCTCCCCTGTAAACTCTTTGTGGGCATCTTCCCCTTCTAGACTGTGAGCCCCCTGTTGGGTAGGGACCGTCTCTATATGTTGCCAACTTGTACTTCCCAAGCGCTTAGTACAGTGCTCTGCACACAGTAAGCGCTCAATAAATACTACTGAATGAATGAATGAATGATGAGATGGATGGACAGCCATTGGAGGGATCTGAGGAGTGGGGAGACTGGACGTTTTTTTTTTTCAGAAAAACAATCCGGGAGGCAGAGTAAAGTGTGGATTGGAGAAGGGAGATTCAGGAGGCAGGGAGGTCCACGAGGAGGCTGATGCAGTAATCAAGGCAGGAAATGACGAGCGTGGTAGTAGTTGGGATGGAGCGGAAAGGGCAGATTCTAGAGATATTGTGAAGGTAGAACTGACAGGACCGTGAGCCCCCTTTTAGACTGTGAGCCCACTGTTGGGTAGGGACCGTCTCTATATGTTGCCAACTTGTACTTCCCAAGCGCTTAGCACAGTGCTCTGCACACAGTAAGCGCTCAATAAATACGATTGATCGATTGTGTGACAGATTAAACGTGCGGGTTGAATGAGAGAGATGAGTTGAGGATAATGCCAAGGTCAGTGGCTTGTGAGACATTTGCAACCGCTCAACCCCACAACATTTACGAGAAGCAGCGTGGCCCAGTGGAAAGAGCACGGGCTTTGGAGTCAGAGGTCATGGGTTCAAATCCCGGCTCCGCCAACTGTCAGCTGTGTGACTTTGGGCAAGTCACTTCACTTCTCTGTGCCTGTTACCTCATCTGTAAAATGGGGATTAAAACTGTGAGCCCCCCTTGGGACAACCTGATCACCCTGTAACCTCCCCAGCGCTTAGAACAGTGCTTTGCACATAGTAAGCGCTTAACAAACACCATTATTTACGAACATTTTCGAAATGTATTGATTTCTATTAATGACTGTCTCCCCTTCTAGACTGTAAGCTCGTTGTGGCCAGGGAATGTGTCCACCAACTCTGTTGCATTCTCCCAGGCGCTTAGTACAGTGTTCTGCACACGGTAAGCGTGCAATAAATACGATCGATTCATTCGTTCATTCAATCGTATCTGTTGCACGCTTACTGTGTGCAAAGCACTGTACTAAGCGCTTGGGAGAGTACAATATAATAACAAACACATTCCTGCCCACACCGAGCTCACAGTCTAGAGGGGAAGACAGACATTAATATAAATAAATAGATAAATAAATACATTACAGATATATACATATAATAATAATAATAATAATGGTATTTGTTAAGCGCTTACTATGTGCAAAGCATATGTGCTCTGGGGATGGGAGGGAGGATGAATTAAGGGACAAGTAAGAACAGCACATAAGGGAGTGGAAGAGGAGAGGAGGCTTAGTCAGGGAAGGCTTCTTGGAGGAGATGTGCCTTCAATAAGGCTTTGAAGTGAGGGAGAGCAATTATTTGTCTGATATGAGGAGGGAGATATGTCCAGGCCAGAAGTAGGATGTGGGCGAGAGGTCGGCGGCCAGATAGACGAGATCGAGGTACAGTGAGAAACTGACCATTAGAGCAACAAAGTGTGCGGGTTGGGTTGTAGTAAGAGATTAGCGAGGGGAGGTAGGCGGGAACAAGGTGATTAAGTGTTTTAAAGCCAATGGTGAGGAGTTTCTGTTTGATGCGGAGGCGGATGGGCAACCACTGGAGTTTTTTGAGGTGGGGTTGATTTGAAGCCTTTGTCATCCCCCGTACCACCCACTACTACTAGGTAATTATTATTATTATTATTATGGTATTAAGCGCTTATTATGTGCCAAGCACTGTTCTAAGCGCCGGGGTAGATACGAGGCAAACAGGTTGTCCCACGTGGGGTTCACAGTCGTAATCCCCATTTTACAGATAGGTAACTGAGGCACAAAGAAGTTAAGTGGCTTGCCTAAGGTCACACAGCAGACAAGTGGCAGAGGCAATTAGAACCCATCTCCTCTGACTTCCAAGCCTGTGCTCTTTCCACTAAGCCATGCTGCTTTATACCACACTCTGGTCCTGCCTCTTCATTTCTATGTGCTTCTGATAACTTTCTCTTCTTCCTACCCTCATTTCCACCACCTTCACTAATCCTCGGGGAGCACTTAGGTACATATCTGTAATTTATTTACACTAATGTCTGTCTCCCCCTCTAAACTGTAAACTCGTTGTGGGCAGGGAATGTGTCTGTTAATTTTTATAGTGTACTCTCCCAAGCGCTTCATACAGTGCTTTGCACAATATAAACGCTCAATAAATACATATTCATTCATTCATGCATTCATTCATTCAATCGTAATTATTGAGCGCTTACTGTGTGCAGAGCACTGTACTAAGCGCTTGGAAAGTACAATGTGGCAACATATAGAGACAGTCCCTGCCCAACAACGGGCTCACAGTCTAGAAGGGAACAAAACAAAACAAGTAGACAGGTGTCAATACCATCAAATATACACAAGTACAAATACACACAAGTGCTGTGAGGAGGGGAAGAGGGTAGGGCAGAGGGAGGGACAGAGGGTGATGGGGAGGGGAGGAGAAGCAGAGGATAAGGATCAGTCTGCGAAGGCCTCCTGGAGGAGGTGAGCTCTCAGTAGGGCTTTGTAGGGAGGAAGAGAGCTAGTTTCGCAGATCATCATCATCATCAATCGTATTTATTGAGTGCTTACTATGTGCAGAGCACTGTACTAAGCGCTTGGGAAGTACAAATTGGCAACACATTGGCAGATGTGAGGAGGGAGGGTATTCCAGGCCACGCGTGGGCCAGGGGTCGACGGCGGGTCAGGCCAGAACAAGGCACAGGGAGGAGGTTAGCAGCAGAGGAGCGGAGGGTGTGGGCTGGGCTGTAGAAGGATAGAAGGGAGGTGAGGTAAGAGGGGGCAAGGCGATGGAGAGCTTTGAAGTCAATAGTGAGGAGTTTTTGCTTCATGCGAAGGTTGATAGGCAACCACTAAGCCTGTTGTTGGGTAGGGACCTTCTCTATATGTTGCTGACTTAGTACAGTGCACTCAATAAATACGATTGAATGAATGAATGAATGGAGGTTTTTGAGGAGGGGAGTGACATACCCAGCGCGTTTGACTCAACTTCCATAAGGCTAATCCTGCTGATCCCTTGCGGCCCACTTTCGCACAGCACTCCATTCTACTTATCTCTCTCTCCACCTCAGCCTCACACCAGGTTAGGCACACACAGGCCCTCATCACCACCAGCCTGCACCAACTCTGATCTGCCACTTTCTTTTTTATGGTATTTGTAAGCATTTACTATGTGCTACCCACTGTACTAAGTGCTGGGGTAGATAACAAGCTAATCAGGTTGGACACCGTTCATGTTCCCAGTGGCGCTCAGAGTCTTAATCCCCATTTTAGAGATGAGGTAATTGAGGTACAGAGAAGTGAAGTGACTTGCCCAAGTTCACGCAGCAGACAATTGGCAGAGCCGGGACTAGAACTCACATGCTCTGGCTCGCAGGCCTGTGCTCTTTCTACTAGGCCACACTGCTTCTCAGTGAGCTTGGGAGGAGCGAAGAGTGTGAGCTGGAGAGTAGCAGGATGGAGAACCTTGAAACCAATGATATAAAGGGTTTCTGATGGATTTGGAGGGAAGCGGATAGCCACTGAAATATTTTAAGGAATGGAGAGGCAATTGTTGAACAGCATTTTAGGAGGATGACCAGGGCAACAGGGTGGAGTACACAGGTGGGAAGCTGGGAGATCAATGAGGAGGCTGATAAAGTGAACAGGGGATCTTGAATCAGTTTGATGATTCGAACAGTTTGCCCAGAGTGGCTTGCCCAAGGTCCCACAGCTTGACGAGTGGCGGAGCCAGGATTCAAACCCATGACCTCTGACTCCAAAACCCGTGCTCTTTCCACTGAGCCACGCTGCTTCTCGATAGTCGATAGAGCACGGGCCTTGGAGTCAGAAGGATCTGGGTTATAATCTCTGCTCTGCCACCTGTCCGTTGTGTGACTTTGGGTGAATCACTTAACTTTTCTGTGCCTCAGTTACCTCATCTGTAAAATGGGGATTAAGACTGTGAGTCCCATGTGGAACAAGGACTGTTTCCAACCTGATTAACTTGTATCTATCCCAGCGCTTAGTACAGTGCCTGGTACATAGTAAGCATTTAACAAATGCCATAAAAAAGAGTGCAAAGGTGACACAGAAGGGAGTAGGAGAAGATAAAATGAGGGTTTAGAAGGAGAAGGCCTCTTGGGGAAGATGTCATTTTTAATAAGGCTTTGAAGGTGGGGAGTTGATATGAAGAGAGGGTGTTCCAGGCCAGAGGCAAGATGTGCGTGAGACAGACAAGATCAAGGTATCCCATCCCTCCATCACTCACACATTTCCAACTCCCACTGTCCACTTCAGTCCTGCATTTATGCAACTGAGTTTTGCTGGCAGAAATCCAGAACCAGACCAACTTCTGACACTTCAAATTCAGCCCTCACTTTGATTCAGCAACAGTACCAAGCCTTCTTCATTGATTCTCATGACTGCAGTTCACATCAACTCTTCTTGGCTTGTTAACTCCTCCTGAAGCCTCTGAAGTCTTTACTTCCTCTCACTAATTTCTGCCAACCTCACATACGACTGTGTTGGAAACATAGAAACAATCATCTTTCTCTTTCCTGCTTATCCTCTCTCTTCTTCCACTACACCTCAGCTCATACTCTTCATTCCTCTCAAACTAGTCTATTTACCATGTCCCATTCTTGTCTCTCCTACTTCCAACCTCATTGCTTCCCCCGGAACCAGGCCTGGAGCTCCCATCCTCTTATATTCAACAGTCTACAGTTCTCTCCATCTTCAAAGTTCTTCTGAAATCATATCTCCTCCAGGAGGCCTTCCCTGATTAATCAGTCAATCAATGGCATTTACTGAGTGCTTACTGTGTGCAGAGCACTGAACTAAGAATTTGGGAGCATACAATATCACAGAATAGGTGGTCACAATCCCTGCCCTGAAGGATCTAACAATCTAGCAAGGGAGATAGACATTTAAATAAATTACAGGTAGAGGAAGCAACAGAATATAAGGATGTAAGCAGCGTGGCTCAGTGGAAATAGCACGGGCTTTGGAGTCAGAGGTCAGGGGTTCAAATTCCGGCTCTGCCAATTGTCAGCTGTGTGACTTTGGGCAAGTCACTTAACTTCTCTGTGCCTCAGTTACCTCATCTGTAAAATGGGGATTAAGACTGTGAGCCCCCTGTGGGACAACCTGATCACCTTGTAACCACCCCAGTGCTTAGAACAGTGCTTTGCGCATAGTAAGTGCTTAATAAATTCCATTATTATTATTATTATTATGTGTACTTAAGTGTTGTGGGAGTGGGACAGGGTGGGTATCAAATAATTTAGAGGGTATGGACTTAATTTGATTAATCAGTCAATCATGCTTATTTAGTGCTTACTGTGTGCACAGCACTGCACTACGTGCTTGGAAGAGTACAATATAACAGAGTTGGTAGACACTTCCTTGGCCAAAACGAATTTACAGTCTATGGGGATTAATTTCAAATCTCCCTACTTAACACTTCCCCCCGACACAAGTCACTCCAGCTATTCTGCAACTCTTAGGTACT
Organism: Tachyglossus aculeatus; assembly: GCF_015852505.1. Lineage (NCBI taxonomy): Eukaryota > Metazoa > Chordata > Mammalia > Monotremata > Tachyglossidae > Tachyglossus > Tachyglossus aculeatus. The sequence continues at coordinate 95,168,601 of NC_052101.1, read as the reverse complement.
TTCAAACTCTAGTAGTACTTGTATACATACTTTACACACCCCATTACTTAAACACTAATTCATGCAGCTATCCCCTTTCCTTTCTTCCTCCTATCGGTAGTTTATTATGTGTCTGTGTCATCCACCAAATTGTAAACTTCTAGAGGGCAGGGATTATGTTTACCAGTTCTATTATACTCTGTCAAATGTACAATAAGCTCTCAATAAATACCAGTCTTTGAATGAAGTACCACACTCACCTCCTCACCTAGCTACTGCTTCCATATCCACTTTCTTCTTCCTTCCCAGGTGTTTTTGAAGAGATCTCCTACCTGCCCTTAAAGTCGGACCCCATCCCTCTCACCTCTTAAAAACACTTGTTTACCACCCACCCTTCCCTCCACACTTTCATTCTGCACTGCCTCCTTCCCCATGTATTCAAGACTCTCTGTACTAAAAACAAAAAAATCCACAGTCATTTCTACTATAACTCGTTTTTTCATCAGGAAGACTAGGTTAGGCTAATTGGTTATAATGAGGTGGGGCTAAGCCAGAAATATTGTTTCAGGTTGAATTGTGGAAGCCCTATTACCCGTCATTAGCGTTTCAAAGGTATCCAATTGCTAGCATTTAAAACTCATTGTTCACTAGTAAATTGAGCTGCTAATGACGACCGATAAGCATCAGAAAAGTGGTAAAGTACAATAGCTCACTTTAAGTGATATTAGCCATGCACTAGTTCACTTGTTTTCCACCCTTCTAATGCCAACCTCTTATTTCCTACGGAAACAATTGTTTGACAATACGATTTGGGGATAACAGGGAACCCAGCTACTTTATGGAAGTAGACGGTTTGGAATATTGGTCTATGATGGCCAAAGAGGCAGCAGCACCCTGGCTATCTTGGTAGCCCTAGTTAGGGGAGTGCACTGTTCTCCTTACGTGGAAGATGGGACTAGAAAAGATGTCCCTAAAACTTGCCTGTGTCATCCAAAATGATCTGGCTCACTGGGCTCGCCATTCATCCCCAATTCATTTCTATTTTTTCTAACTTTATTGTCTCCCCCTTTTAGACTGTGAGCCCACTGTTGAGTAGGGACTGTCTCTATATGTTGCCAACTAGTACTTCCCAAGCGCTTAGTACAGTGCTCTGCACACAGTAAGCGCTCAATAAATACGATTGATTGATTGATTGATTCCAACTCTTATGTCAGTACATCGATCAATCAGTGGAATTTATTGAGCACTTACTGTGAGCAGCGCACTGTACCAAGCGCTTCAGAGAATTCAAAAGAGTTGGTAGACATGTTCCTTGTCCACAAGCGGCTCACTTCTATTTTTTCTAACTTTATTCCTCCAACTCTTATGTCAGTACACCGATCAATCAATGGGATTTATTGAGCACTTACTGTGAGCAGAGCACTGTACCAAGCGCTTCAGAGAATGCAAAAGAGTTGGTAGACATGATCCTTGTCCACAAGCAGCTCACTGCCGTCCATACTTCTTTCTGCTGCCCGGATCACTTTTCTGAAAAAACATCCAGTCCACACCTCCCCAGTCCGCCCATCCACCTCCACATCAAACAGAAGCTCCTCACCATTGGCTTGAAAGCACTCAATCACCTTGCAGCCTCCTACCTCACCTCCACATCAAACAGAAGCTCCTCACCATTGGCTTGAAAGCACTCAATCACCTTGCAGCCTCCTACCTCATCTCACTACTCTCCTACTACAACCTGCAGCCCACACGCTTCTCTCCTCAAGCGCCATCTTGCTCACTGTACCGCAATCTCATCTATCTCGCCGCCAACCCCTCGCTCACATCTTCCTTCTGGCCTGGAACTCCCCCCACACTCATATACGACAGACCACCACTCTCCCCACCTCCAAAGCCTTATTAAAATCACATCTCCTCCAAGAGGCCTGCTCGATTCCCTCGTTTCCCTTACTCCCTCTCTCCCTTCTGCCTCTCCTATGCACTTGGATCTCTGACTTTTTAGCGCTCGCTATTCACCCCACCCTCAGCCCCATAGCACTTACATCCATATCCGTAATTTACTCATTTATATTAATGTTTTTCTCATTCATTCATTCAATCGTATTAAGTGCTTACTTTGTGCAGAGCACTGTACTAAGCGCTTGGGAAAGTACAATGCACCAATAAAAAGTGACAATTCCTGCCCACAATGAGCTCACAGTCTAGAGGGGAGAGAGAGAGACACCAGGAATATGTTTACCAACTTTATTGTACTTTCCCAAGTGCTAAGTATGGTGCTCTGCATACAGTGAGCACTCAATAAATATCATTGATTGATTGATCGGTTGAGCACTTACTGTGGGCAGAGCATTAGACTAATAATTAAGTGTTTACTATGTGCAAAGCACTGTTCTAAGCGCTGGGGAGGTAACAAGGTGTCCCGTGGGGCAACCTTCCCAGACTGAGCCTCCTTTTTCCTCTCCTCCTCCCCATCCCCCCTGCCCTACCTCCTTCCCCTTCCCACAGCACCTGTATATATGTTTGTACAGATTTATTACTCTATTTTACTTGTACATATTTACTTTTCTATTTATTTTGTTAATAATGTGCATTTAGCTTTAATTCTATTTGTTCTGACGACTTGAAACCTGTCCACATGTTTTGTTCTGTTGCCTGTCTCCCCCTTCTAGACTGTGAGCCCGTTGTTAGGTAGGGACCATCTTTATATGTTGCCAACTTGTACTTCCCAAGCGCTTAGTACAGTGCTCTGCACACAGTAAATGCTCAATAAATACGATTGAATGAATGACTATGGAACACAGATGCCACAAAAACTTGAAAATGCTACCATCATCACGAAAAGAGATTGCGGCTGGCAATTACTGAAGCATCTCACTGCCATTTTTTTAATGGTATTTGTTAAGCATTTACTATGTACCAGGCACTGTACTAAATGCCAGGATAATACAAGCTAATCAGGTTGGACACAATCCGTGTCTCATGCGGGGCTCACAATCTTAATCCCCATTTTAGAGATGAGGTTACTGAGGCACAAAGAAGTTAAGTGACTTGCCCAAGGTTACACAGCAGACAAGAGGCAGAGGCAGGATTAGAACCCAGGTCCTTCTGGCTCCCAAGCCTCTGCTCTATCTACTAGGCCATGCTACACTTCTGGTAAGATTCTAGCCAGGGTTCTCTTGGATCGACTACTGAAGAGTATCACTGAGTGAAAGCTTTTGGAATCACAGCGTGGTGCGGTGGTTGTGAACTTTGCAGCATGTCAGATCCAGGAAAACCACAAGGGAGTAGCACCAAGACTTGTGAACTTTACGGCATGTCAGATACAGGAAAACCACAAGGGAGTAGCACCAAGACTTGTGAACTTTCCAGCATGTCAGATACAGGAAAACCACAAGGGAGTAGCACCAAGACTTGTGAACTTTACGGCATGTCAGATACAGGAAAACCACAAGGGAGTAGCACCAAGACTTGTGAACTTTCCAGCATGTCAGATACAGGAAAACCACAAGGGAGTAGCACTAAGACTTGTGAACTTTAGGGCATGTCAGATACAGGAAAACCACAAGGGAGTAGCACCAAGACTTGTGAACTTTCCAGCATGTCAGATACAGGGAAACCACAAGGGAGTAGCAACAAGACCTCAATACCCTACTACCCTGGAAATTGCTTAGAATATTTAATAATAATGATGATGGCATTTGTTAAGCACTTACTATGTGCAAAGCACTGTTCTAAGTGCTGGGGAGGATACAAGGTGATCAGGTTGTCCCACGTGGGGCGCTCAGTCTTCATCCCTGTTTTACAGATGAGGTAACTGAGGCACACAGAAGCTAAGTGACTTGCCCAAGGTCACACAGCTGACAATTGGCGGAGCAGGAATTTGAACCCATGACCTCTGACTCCCAAGCCCGTGCTCTTTCCACCGAGCCACACTGCCTCTCTAGAATATTTGTCTGCCCTGGAAAGTTAATTAAGATTCTGGGCTATCTCATGGTGGCATGTCTTGGCTGTGTTGAAGCAAGGTTTGTGTGGCGGCGGGGGTGTGGGGGGAGGAATTCCTGTTTAAATATGTTTCCATTGCCAATAGGGTAAAGCAGGGATGGGGAGGGAGCCTGATCCTCTCCAATTTCTTCTCTGTTGCCATGGTGGAAGACGCAACAAGAGCTCTGGATTCAGGTGCTGGAATGCACTTCTCTTCCGAGAAACCTCCAACTCAACAGACATCGACCATCAACCTGACAAAGTCTGAGAGACATTCAAGTTATTCAAGAATGGTTTTACACATATGAGTGTTCCCCAGGAACACGCAGCCAAGAAGACCACTTTCCTGCTCCCGACAGTTTTACCAATTTCAAAGAGAACCATTCAATCAAAAAGTGTTTATTGGGCACCTAGGAAAACCATTAGATGTAAGAGAACTGAGCCGCGTTAACCACAACCCCCTACCGCTCATTTTTGTTGACCACATCCGTCTTTCTCTTCTACTTTGTTTGGGTGCTTTTGTTGTTTCTTGTCTACTTGGGTGAACTTGTTTCCTGTCTCAGATGTCTGTGGTCAGGCCCTCCATTACCGCCAGGGACCGAGAGAGAGAGGGGAAGGGAAGTTAGCCGAGTAGCTGATGAGGGTCCGGGGGGAGTTGGAAAGTCAAAGAGGAGGGACAAAAAATGAGATCAATAATGGCATTTATTACCATGATGCATTTATTATCATATTATCATAATATCATAATTTATAATAATTATTTATTATTTATTATGGAGATCAATCCATCAATCGTATTTATTGAGCGCTTCCTGTGTGCAGAACACTGGACTAAGCGCGTGGGAAGTACCAGTTGGCAACACATGGACATAGAGAGAGTGCGCGCGAGACAGCGCGAGGGCTCCACCCTATCGCCATCACGGGGTGCCAGCCCCGCCTCCTACAGGTGAAAAGGAGCCATTACAAGCGCCTCAGTGCCAAGTGCCATAGACAGCGGGCCGGTCGTTGTGCCGCTTCGACACCAGCTCGGCGCGGGGCCTGAGAAGAATTACTCTGAGGTATCTTTTTAGAATTCTGAGGGGAATTATCTCCTAGCCCCCATCGATTTTTGTCCCCTTCTCTTTCTACTCGTCCATCCGCCCTCCCTTCCTTGACCCGCAGGCTGTAAGGGCCCGCGGACTGGATCTGACCTAAGTTTGTTTATTTTTCTTCGACATTTCGAGGGAAATGGGTTTATTTTTCCATTCTGAGGGGCTTATCTCCTAGCTCCCATCGATTTTTGTCCCCTTCTCCTTCTACTCGCCCATCCGCCCTCCCTTCCATGGCGTGGGGACTGTAACGGGCCGCGGACTGGATCTGAGGTAATTTTTTTTATTTTTCTTCTATATTTCTGAGGGAAATGGGTTTTTTTTAATTCTGAGGGGTTTATCTCCTAGCTCCCATCGACTTTTTGTCCCCTTCTCTTTCTACTGGGCCATCCGTCCTCCCTTTCTTGGTGCGCGAACTGTGTAATGGTACACGGGCTGAATCTGAGGTAATATTTTTTATTTTTCTTGTATATTTCTGAGGGAAATGGTTTTTTTTTTATAAATTCTGAGGGGTGTATCTCCTAGCTCCCATCGATTTTTGTCCCCTTCTCCTTCTACTTGGCCATCCGTCCTCCCTTTCTTGATGCGCGAACTGTGTAATGGTACACGGACTGAATCTGAGGTAATATTTTTTTATTTTTCTTCTATATTTCTGAGGGAAATATTTTTTTTATAAATTCTAAGGGGTTTATTTCCTAGCTCCCATCGATTTTTGTCCCCTTCTCTTTCTTCTTTGCCATCCGTCCTCCCTTTCTTGGTGCGCGGACTGTGTAATGGTACACGGACTGAATCTGAGGTAATATTTTTTATTTTTCTTCTATATTTCTAAGGGAAATGGTTTTTTTTAAATTCTGCGGGGTTTATCTCTTAGCTCGCATCGATTTTTGTCCCCTTCTCTTTCTACTTCGCCATCCGTCCTCCCTTTCTTGGTGCGCGGACCGTGTAACGGTACACGGACTGAATCTGAGGTAATTTTTTTTATTTTTCTTCTATATTTTTGAGGAAAACTTTTTTTTTTAAATTCTGAGGGGTTTATCTCCTAGCTCCCATCGATTTTTGTCCCCTTCTCTTTCTACTTTCACATCCCTCCTCCCTTTTGTGGTGCACGAACTGTGTAATTGTACACGGCCTGGATCTGAGGTAATATTTTTTATTTTTCTTATATATTTCTGAGGGAAATGGGTTTTTTTTTATTCTGAGGGGTTTATCTCCTAGCTCCCATCGATTTTTGTCCCCTTCTCTTTCTACTTGGCCATCCGTCCTCCCTTTCTTGGTGCGCGGACTGTGTAATGGTACACGGACTGAATCTGAGGTAATTTTTTTAATTTTTCTTCTATATTTCTGAGGGAAATGGGGTTTTTTTTAATTCTGAAGGGTTTATCTCCTAGCTCCCATCGATTTTTGTCGCCTTCTCCTTCTACTTGGACATGCGTCCTCCCTTTCTTGGTGCGCGGACTGTGTAATGGTACACGGACTGAATCTGAGGTAATTTTTTTTATTTTTCTTCTATATTTCTGAGGGAAATGGTTTTTTTTTTAATTCTGAGGGGTTTATCTCCTAACTCCCATCGATTTTTGTCGCCTTCTCCTTCTACTTGGCCATCCGTCCTCCCTTTCTTGGTGCGTGGACTGTGTAAAGGTACACGGACTGAATCTGAGGTAATTTTTTTAATTTTTCTTCTATATTTCTGAGGGAAATGGGGTTTTTTTTAATTCTGAGGGGTTTATCTCCTAGCTCCCATCGACTTTTGTCCTCTTCTCCTTCTACTTAGCCATCAGTCCTCCCTTTCTTGGTGCACGGACTGTGTAATGGTACACGGACTGAATCTGAGGTAATATTTTTTATTTTTCTTCCATATTTCTGAGGGAAATGGTTTTTTTTTTTAATTCTGAGGGGTTTATCTCCTAGCTCCCATCGAGATTTGCCCCCTTCTCTTTCTACATGGCCATCTGTCCTCCCTTTCTTGGTGTGCGGACTGTGTAATGGTACATGGACTGAATCTGAGGTATTTTTTTTATTTTTCTTCTATATTTCTGAGGGAAATGGGTTTTTTTAATTCTGAGGGGTTTATCTCCTAGCTCCCATCGATTTTTGTCACCTTCTCCTTCTACTTGGCCATGCGGCCTCCCTTTCTTGGTGCGCGGACTGTGTAATGGTACACAGACTGAATCTGAGGTAATTTTTTTAATTTTTCTTCTATATTTCTGAGGGAAATGGTTTTTTTTTTTATTCTGAGGGGTTTATCTCCTAGCTCCCATCGATTTTTGTCGCCTTCTCCTTCTACTTGGCCATGTGTCCTCCCTTTTTTGGTGCGTGGACTGTGTAATGGTACACGGACTGAATCTGAGGTAATTTTTTTTTATTTTTCTTCTATGTTTCTGAGGGAAATGTTTTTTTTAAAAAAATTCTGAGGGGTTTATCTCCTAGCCCCCATCGAGTTTTGTCCCCTTCTCATTCTACTTGGCCATCTGTCCTCCCTTTGTTGGTGCGCAGACTGTGTACTGGTATACAGACTGAATCTGAGGTAATTTTTTAAATTTTTCTTCTATATTTCTGAGGGAAATGTTTTTTTTTTTTATTCTGAGGGGTTTATCTCTTAGGTCCCATCGATTTTTGTCCCCTTCTCCTTCTACTTGGCCATCAGTCCTCCCTTTCTTGGTGTGCAGACTGTGTAATGGTACACGGACTTAATCTGAGGAAATTTTTTTTAGTTTTCTGCTATATTTCTGAGGGAAATGGTTTTTTTTTAATTCTGAGGGGTTTATCTCCTAGCTCTCATTGAATTTTGTCCCCTTCTCTTTCTACTTGGCCATCCATCCTCCCTTTCTTGGTGCACGGACTGTGTAATGGTACATGGACTGAATCTGAGGTAATATTTTTTATTTTTCTTCTATATTTCTGAGGGAAATGTTTTTTTAAAAAAATTCTGAGGGGTTTATCTCCTAGCCCCCATCGAGTTTTGTCCCCTTCTCCTTCTACTTGGCCATGCGTCCTCCCTTTCTTGGTGCGCAGACTGTGTACTGGTATACAGACTGAATCTGAGGTAATTTTTTAAATTTTTCTTCTATATTTCTGAGGGAAATGGTTTTTTTTTTTAATTCTGAGGGGTTTATCTCCTAGCTCCCATCGATTTTTGTCCCCTTCTCTTTCTATTTGGCCATCCATCCTCCCTTTTGTGGTGCGCGAACTGTGTAATTGTACACGGACTGGACCTGAGGTAATATTTTATATTTTTCTTGTATATTTCTGAGGGAAATGGGTTTTTTTTAAGAAATTCTGAGGGGTTTATCTCCTAGATCCCAAAGATTTTTGTCCCCTCTTTCTACTTGACCATGCGGCCTCCCTTTCTTGGTGCGCGGACTCTGTAATGGTACATGGACTGAATCTGAGGTAATATTTTTTATTTTTCTTCTATATTTCTGAGGGAAATGGGTTTTTTTTTAATTCTGAGGGGTTTATCCCCTAGCTCACATCGAGTTTTGTCCCCTTCTCTTTGTACTTGGCCATCCTGCCTCCCTTTCTTGGTGCGCGGACTGTGTAATGGTACACGGACTGAATCTGAGGTAATATTTTTTATTTTTCTTCCATATTTCTGAGGGAAATGGTTTTTTTTTAATTCTGAGGGGATTATCTCCTAGCTCCCATTGAGTTTTGTCCCCTTCTTTTTCTACTTGGCCATCCGTCCTCCCTTTCTTGGTGCGCGAACAGTGTAATGGTACTCGAACTAAATCTGAGGAAATTTTTTTTATTTTTCTTCTCTATTTGTGAGGGAAATGGGTTTTTTAAAAAATTCTGAGGGGTTTATCTCCTAGCCCCCATCGAGTTTTGTCCCCTTGTCTTTCTCCTTGGCCATCCGTCCTCCCTTTCTTGGTGTGCAGACTGTGTACTGGTATACAGACTGAATCTGAGGTAATTTTTTTTAACTTTTCTTCTATATTTCTGAGGGAAATGGGTTTTTTTTAATTCTGAGGGGATTATCTCCTAGCTCCCATCGATTTTTGTCCCCTTCTCTTTCTACTTGGCCCTCCATCCTCCCTTTTGTGGTGCGCGAACTGTGTAATTGTACACGGACTGGATCTGAGGTAATATTTTTTATTTTTCTTCTATATTTCTGAGGGAAATGGGTTTTTTTAATTCTGAGGGCATTATCTCCTAGCTCCCATCGATTTTTGTCCCCTTCTCCTTCTACTTGGCCATCAGTATTCCCTTTCTTGATGCGCGGACTGTGTAATGGTACACGGACTGAATCTGAGGTAATTTTTTTAATTTTTCTTCTATATTTCTGAGGGAAATGGGTTTTTTTAATTCTGAGGGGTTTATCTCCTGGCTCCCATCAAATTTTTGTCCCCTTCTCTTTCTACTTGGCCATCCGTCCTCCCTTTCGTGGTGCGCGAACTGTGTAATGGTACATGGACTGAATCTGAGGTAATTTTTTTTATTTTTCTTCTATATTTATGAGGGAAATGGTTTTTTTTTTTAATTCTGAGGGGTTTATTTCCTAGCTCCCATCTATTTTTGTCCCCTTCTCTTTCTACTTGGCCATCCGTCCTCCCTTTCTTGGTGCGCGGACTGTACACGGACTGAATCTGAGGTAATATTTTTTATTTTTCTTCTATATTTCTGAAGGAAATGGGTTTTTTCTTTAATTCTGAGGGGTTTATCTCCTAGCTCCCATCGTTTTTTGTCCCCTTCTCCTTCTACTTGGCCATCAGTCCTCCCTTTCTTGGTGCGCGGACTGTGTAATGGTACATGGACTGAATCTGAGGTAAGTTTTTTTATTTTTCTTCTATATTTCTGAGGGAAATGGGTTTTTTTAATTCTGAGGGGTTTATCTCCTGGCTCCCATCAAATTTTTGTCCCCTTCTCTTTCTACTTGGCCATCCGTCCTCCCTTTCGTGGTGCGCGAACTGTGTAATGGTACATGGACTGAATCTGAGGTAATTTTTTTTATTTTTCTTCTATATTTATGAGGGAAATTGTTTTTTTTTTAATTCTGAGGGGTTTATTTCCTAGCTCCCATCTATTTTTGTCCCCTTCTCTTTCTACTTGGCCATCCGTCCTCCCTTTCTTGGTGCGCGGACTGTACACGGACTGAATCTGAGGTAATATTTTTTATTTTTCTTCTATATTTCTGAAGGAAATGGGTTTTTTCTTTAATTCTGAGGGGTTTATCTCCTAGCTCCCATCGTTTTTTGTCCCCTTCTCCTTCTACTTGGCCATCAGTCCTCCCTTTCTTGGTGCGCGGACTGTGTAATGGTACATGGACTGAATCTGAGGTAAGTTTTTTTAATTTTTCTTCTATATTTCTGAGGGAAATGTTTTTTTTTATTCTGAGGGGTTTATCTCCTAGCTCCCATCAATTTTTGTCCCCTTCTCCTTCTACTTGGCCATCAGTCCTCCCTTTCTTGGTGTACGGACTGAATCTGAGGTACTTTTTTAAATTTTTCTTCTATATTTCTGAGGGAAATGGGCTTTTTAATTCTGAGGGGTTTATCTCCTAGCTCCCATCGATTTTTGTCGCCTTCTCCTTCTTCTCGGCCATCCGTCCTCCCTTTCTTGGTGCGCGGACTGTGTAATGGTACACGGACTGAATCTGAGGTAATTTTTTTTATTTTTCTTCTATATTTATGAGGTAAATGGTTTTTTTTTTAATTCTGAGGGGTTTATCTCCTAGCTCCCATCGATTTTTGTCCCCTTCTCTTTCTACTTGGCCATTGGTCCTCCCTTTCTTGGTGCGCTGACTGTGTAATGGTTCACGGACTGAATCTGAGGTAATATTTTTTATTTTTCTTCTATATTTCTGAGGGAAATTGGTTTTTTTTAATTCTGAGGGGTTTATCTCCTAGCTCCCATCGATTTTTGTCCCCTTCTCCTTCTACTTGGCCATCCGTCCTCCCTTTCTTGGTGCGCGGACTGTGTAATGGTACATGGACTGAATCTGAGGTAAGTTTTTTTAATTTTTCTTCTATATTTCTGGGGGAAATGGGTATTTTTTAATTCTGAGGAGTTTATCTCCTAGCTCCCATCAATATTTGTCCCCTTCTACTTGGCCATCCATCCTCCCTTTTGTGGTGCGCAAACTGTGTAATTGTACACAGACTGGATCTGAGGTAATTTTTTTATTTTTCTTCTATATTTCTGAGGGAAATGGGTTTTTTAAATTCTGAGGGGTTTATCTCCTAGCTCCCATCGATTTTTGTCCCCTTCTCTTTCTACTTGGCCATCCGTCCTCCCTTTCTTGGTGCGCGGATTGTGTAATGTTACACGGACTGAATCTGAGGTATATTTTTTTATTTTTCTTCTATATTTCTGAGGGAAATGGGTTTTTTTTTTATTCTGAGGGGTTTATCCCCTAACTCCCTTCGATTTTTGCCCCCTTCTCTTTCTACTTGGCCATCAGTCCTCTCTTTCTTGGTGCACTGACTGTGTAATGGTTCACGGACTGAATCTGAGGTAATTTTTTTTATTTTTCTTATATATTTCTGAGGGAAATTGGTTTTTTTTAATTCTGAGGGGTTTATCTCCTAGCTCCCATCGATTTTTGTCCCCTTCTCTTTCTACTTGGCCATCCATCCTCCCTTTCTTGGTGCGCAGACCGTGTACTGGTATACAGACTGAATCTGAGGTAATTTTTTTAATTTTTCTTCTTTATTTCTGAGGGAAATGGTTTTTTTTTTAATTCTGAGGAGTTTATCTCCTAGCTCCCATCGATTTTTGTCCCCTTCTCCTTCTACTTGGCCATCTGTCCTCCCTTTCTTGGTGCGCGGACTTTATAATGGTACACGGACTGAATCTGAGGTAATTTTTTTTAGTTTTCTTCCATATTTCTGAGGGAAATGGGTTTTTTTTTTAATTCTGAGGGGTTTATCTCCTAGCTCCCATCGATTTTTGTACCCTTCTCTTTCTACTTGGCCATTGGTCCTCCCTTTCTTGGTGCGCTGACTGTGTAATGGTTCACGGACTGAATCTGAGGTAATATTTTTTATTTTTCTTCTATATTTCTGAGGGATATTGGTTTTTTTTAATTCTGATGGGTTTATTTCCTAGCTCCCATCGATTTTTGTCCCCTTCTCCTTCTACTTGGCCATCCGTCCTCCCTTTCTTGGTGCGCGGACTGTGTAATGGTACATGGACTGAATCTGAGGTACGTTTTTTTAATTTTTCTTCTATATTTCTGGGGGAAATGGGTTTTTTTTAATTCTGAGGAGTTTATCTCCTAGCTCCCCTCGATTTTTGTCGCCTTCTTCTCCTTCTACTTGGCCATCTGTCCTCCCTTTCTGGGTGCGCGGACTGTGTAATGGTACACGGACTGAATCTGAGGTAATATTTTTTATTTTTCTTCCATATTTCTGAGGGAAATGAGTTTTTTTTTAATTCTGAGGGGTTTATCTCCTAGCTCCCATCAATTTTTGTCCCCTTCTCTTTCTACTTGGCCATCCACCCTCCTTTTTGTGGTGCGCAAACTGTGTAATTGTACACGGACTGGATCTGAGGTAATATTTTTTATTTTTCTTCTATATTTCTGACGGAAATGGTTTTTTTTTTTAATTCTGAGGGGTTTATCTCCTAGATCCCATCGATTTTTGTCCCCTTCTCTTTCTACTTGGCCATCCATCCTCCGTTTCTTGGTGCGCGGAGTCTGTAATGGTACACGGACTGAATCTGAGGTAATATTTTTTTTTTCTTGTATATTTTGGAGGGAAATGGTTTTTTTTTTAATTCTGAGGGGTTTATCCCCTAGCTCACATCGAGTTTTGTACCCTTCTGTTTCTACTTGGCCATCAATCCTCCCTTTCTTGGTGCGCGGACTGTGTAATGGTACACGGACTGAATCTGAGGTAATATTTTTTATTTTTCTTCCATATTTCTGAGGGAAATGGGTTTTTTTTTAAATTCTGAGGGGATTATCTCCTAGCTCCCATCTATTTTTGTCCCCTTCTCCTTCTACTTGGCCATCCGTCCTCCCTTTCGTGGTGCGCAGAACTGTGTAAAGTTGCATGGACTGAATCTGAGGTAATTTTTTTTATTTTTCTTCTATATTTATAAGGGAAATGGGTTTTTTTTTAATTCTGAGGGGTTTATTTCCTAGCTCCCATCTATTTTTGTCCCCTTCTCTTTCTACTTGGCCATCCGTCCTCCCTTTCTTGGTGCGCGGACTGTACACGGACTGAATCTGAGGTAATATTTTTTATTTTTCTTCTATATTTCTGAAGGAAATGGGTTTTTTCTTTAATTCTGAGGGGTTTATCTCCTAGCTCCCATCGATTTTTGTACCCTTCTCTTTCTACTTGGCCATTGGTCCTCCCTTTCTTGGTGCGCTGACTGTGTAATGGTTCACGGACTGAATCTGAGGTAATATTTTTTATTTTTCTTCTATATTTCTGAGGGAAATTGGTTTTTTTTAATTCTGAGGGGTTTATCTCCTAGCTCCCATCGATTTTTGTCCCCTTCTCCTTCTACTTGGCCATCCGTCCTCCCTTTCTTGGTGTGCAGACTTTATAATGGTACACGGACTGAATCTGAGGTAATTTTTTTTAGTTTTCTTCCATATTTCTGAGGGAAATGGTTTTTTTTTAATTCTGAGGGGTTTATCTCCTAGCTCCCCTCGATTTTTGTCGCCTTCTTCTCCTTCTACTTGGCCATCTGTCCTCCCTTTCTGGGTGCGCGGACTGTGTAATGGTACACGGACCGAATCTGAGGTAATATTTTTATTTTTCTTCCATATTTCTGAGGATAATGGGTTTTTTTTAAATTCTGAGGTGTTTATCTCCTAGCTCCCATCGAGTTTTGTCCCCTTCTCTTTCTACTTGGCCATCCGTCCTCCCTTTCTTGGTGCACGGACTGTGTAATGGTACACGGACTGAATCTGAGGTAATTTTTTTTATTTTTCTTCTATATTTCTGAGGGAAGTGGGTTTTTTTTTAATTCTGAGGGCATTATCTCCTAGCTCCCATCGATTTTTGTCCCCTTCTCTTTCTACTTGGCCATCCGTCCTCCCTTTCGTGGTGCGCGAACTGTGTAATGGTACACGGACTGAATCTGAGGTAATTTTTTTAATTTTTCTTCTATATTTCTGAGGGAAATTTTTTTTCAATTCTGAGGGGTTTATCTCCTAGCTCCCATCGATTTTTGTCCCCTTCTCTTTCTACTTGGCCATCCGTCCTCCCTTTCTTGGTGCGCGGACTGTACACGGACTGAATCTGAGGTAATATTTTTTATTTTTCTTCTATATTTCTGAATGAAATGGGTTTTTTTTTATTCTGAGGGCATTATCTCCTAGCTCCCATTGAGTTTTGTCCCCTTCTCTTTCTACTTGGCCATCCGTCCTCCCTTTCTTGGTGCGCGGACTGTGTACTGGTATACAGACTGAATCTGAGGTAATTTTTTAAATTTTTCTTCTATATTTCTGAGGGAAATGGTTTTTTTTTTTAATTCTGAGGGGTTTATCTCCTAGCTCCCATCGATTTTTGTCCCCTTCTCTTTCTACTTGGCCATTCGTCCTCCCTTTCTTGGTGCGCGGACTCTGTAATGGTACATGGACTGAATCTGAGGTAATATTTTTTATTTTTCTTCTATATTTCTGAGGGAAATGGTTTTTTTTTTATTCTGAGGGGTTTATCCCCTAGCTCCCATCGACTTTTGTCCCCTTCTCTTTCTACTTGGCCATCCATCTGCCCTTTCTTGGTGCGCGGACTGTGTAATGGTACACGGACTGAATCTGAGGTAATATTTTTTATTTTTCTTCTATATTTCTGAGGGAAATGTTTTTTTTTTTAATTCTGAGGGGTTTATCTTCTAGCTCCCATCGATTTTTGTCCCCTTCTCCTTCTACTGGGCCATCAGTCCTCCCTTTCTTGGTGCACGGACTGTGTAATGGTACACGGACTGAATCTGAGGTAATATTTTTATTTTTCTTCCATATTTCTGAGGATAATGGGTTTTTTTTTTTATTCTGAGGTGTTATCTCCTAGATCCCATCGAGTTTTGTCCCCTTCTCTTTCTACTTGGCCATCCGTCCTCCCTTTCTTGGTGCACGGACTGTGTAATGGTACACGGACTGAATCTGAGGTAATTTTTTTTATTTTTTCTTCTATATTTCTGAGGGAAGTGGGTTTTTTTTTTAATTCTGAGGGGCTTTATCTCCTAGCTCCCATCGATTTTTGTCCCCTTCTCTTTCTACTTGGCCATCCGTCCTCCCTTTCGTGGTGCGCGAACTGTGTAATGGTACACGGACTGAATCTGAGGTAATTTTTTTAATTTTTCTTCTATATTTCTGAGGGAAGTGGGTTTTTTTTAATTCTGAGGGCATTATCTCCTAGCTCCCATCGATTTTTGTCCCCTTCTCCTTCTACTTGGCCATCAGTCCTCCCTTTCTTGGTGCGTTGGACTGTGTAATGGTACACGGACTGAATCTGAGGTAATTTTTTGAATTTTTCTTCTATATTTCTGAGGGAAATGGGTTTTTTTAATTCTGAGGGCTTTATCTCCTAGCTCCCATCGATATTTGTCCCTTTCTCTTTCTGCTTGGCCATCCATCCTCCCTTTCTTGGTGTGCAGACTGTGTACTGGTATACAGACTAAATCTGAGGTAATTTTTTTAATTTTTCTTCTATATTTCTGAGGAAAATGTTTTTTTTTTAATTCTGAGGAGTTTATCTCCTAGCTCCCATCAATTTTTGTCCCCTTCTCCTTCTACTTGGCCATCAGTCCTCCCTTTCTTGGTGCGCGGACTGTGTAATGGTACACGGACTGAATCTGAGGTAATTTTTTTTAATTTTTCTTCTATATTTCTGAGGGAAATGGGTTTTTTTTTTTATTCTGAGGGGATTATCTCCTAGCTCCATCGATATTTGTCCCCTTCTCTTTCTACTTGGCCATCCGTCCTCCCTTTCGTGGTGCGCGAACTGTGTAATGGTACATGGACTGAATCTGAGGTAATTTTTTTTATTTTTCTTCTATATTTATGTGGGAAATGGTTTTTTTTTTAATTCTGAAGGGTTTATCCCCCAGCTCCCATCTATTTTTGTCCCCTTCTCTTTCTACTTGGCCATCCGTCCTCCCTTTCTTGGTGCGCGGACTGTACACGGACTGAATCTGAGGTAATATTTTTTATTTTTCTTCTATATTTCTGAAGGAAATGGGTTTTTTTAAAATTCTGAGGGGTTTATCTCCTAGCTCCCATCGATTTTTGTCCCCTTCTCTTTCTACTTGGCCATCAGTCCTCCCTTTCTTGGTGCACGGACTGTGTAATGGTACATGGACTGAATCTGAGGTAAGTTTTTTAATTTTTCTTCTATATTTCTGAGGGAAATGGGTTTTTTTATTCTGAGGGGTTTATCTCCCAGCTCCCATCAATTTTTGTCCCCTTCTCCTTCTACTTGGTCATCAGTCCTCCCTTTCTTGGTGTGCGGACTGTGTAATGGTACACGGACTGAATCTGAGGTACTTTTTTAAATTTTTCTTCTATATTTCTGAGGGAATTGGGTTTTTTTTAATTCTAAGGAGTTTATCTCCTAGCTCCCATCAATATTTGTCCCCTTCTCCTTCTACTTGGCCATCCATCCTCCCTTTTGTGGTGCACGAACTGTGTAATTGTACACAGACTGGATCTGAGGTAATATTTTTTATTTTTCTTCTATATTTCTGAGGGAAATGGGTTTTTTTTTTAATTCTGAGGGGTTTATCCCCTAGCTCCCATCGATTTTTGTCCCCTTCTCCTTCTACTTGGCCATCAGTCCTCCCTTTCTTGGTGCACGGACTGTGTAATGGTACACGGACTGAATCTAAGGTAATGTTTTTTATTTTTCTTCCCTTTTTCTGAGGGAAATGGGTTTTTTTTTAATCTGAGGGGTTTATAGCTCCCATCGTTTTTTGTCCCCTTCTCTTTCTACTTGGCCATCCGTCCTCCCTTTCTTGTTACGCACACTGTGTACTGGTATACAGACTGAATCTGAGGTAATTTTTTAATTTTTCTTCTATATTTCTGAGGGAAATGGGTTTTTTTTTTTTAATTCTGAGGGGTTTATCTCCTAGCTCCCATCGATTTTTGTCCCCTTCTCCTTCTACTTGGCCATCCGTCCTCTCTTTCTTGGTGCGCGGACTGTGTAATGGTACATGGACTGAATCTGAGGTAAGTTTTTTAAATTTTTCTTCTATATTTCTGAGGGAAATGTTTTTTTTTTAATTCTGAGGGGTTTATCTCCTAGCTCCCATCAAATTTTGTCCCCTTCTCTTTCTACTTGGCCATCCGTCCTCCCTTTCTTGGTGCACGGACTGTAATGGTACACGGACTGAATCTGAGGTAATTTTTTTTATTTTTCTTCTATATGTCTGAGGGAAATGTTTTTTTTTAATTCTGATGGGTTTATCTCCTAGCTCCCATCGATTTTTGTCCCCTTCTCCTTCTACTTGGCCATCCGTCCTCCCTTTCTTGGTGTGCAGACTTTATAATGGTACACGGACTGAATCTGAGGTAATTTTTTTTAGTTTTCTTCCATATTTCTGAGGGAAATGGTTTTTTTTTAATTCTGAGGGGTTTATCTCCTAGCTCCCCTCGATTTTTGTCGCCTTCTTCTCCTTCTACTTGGCCATCTGTCCTCCCTTTCTGGGTGCGCGGACTGTGTAATGGTACACGGACCGAATCTGAGGTAATATTTTTATTTTTCTTCCATATTTCTGAGGATAATGGGTTTTTTTTTAAATTCTGAGGTGTTTATCTCCTAGCTCCCATCGAGTTTTGTCCCCTTCTCTTTCTACTTGGCCATCCGTCCTCCCTTTCTTGGTGCACGGACTGTGTAATGGTACACGGACTGAATCTGAGGTAATTTTTTTTATTTTTCTTCTATATTTCTGAGGGAAGTGGGTTTTTTTTTAATTCTGAGGGCATTATCTCCTAGCTCCCATCGATTTTTGTCCCCTTCTCTTTCTACTTGGCCATCCGTCCTCCCTTTCGTGGTGCGCGAACTGTGTAATGGTACACGGACTGAATCTGAGGTAATTTTTTTAATTTTTCTTCTATATTTCTGAGGGAAATTTTTTTTCAATTCTGAGGGGTTTATTTCCTAGCTCCCATCGATTTTTGTCCCCTTCTCTTTCTACTTGGCCATCCGTCCTCCCTTTCTTGGTGCGCGGACTGTACACGGACTGAATCTGAGGTAATATTTTTTATTTTTCTTCTATATTTCTGAATGAAATGGGTTTTTTTTATTCTGAGGGCATTATCTCCTAGCTCCCATTGAGTTTTGTCCCCTTCTCTTTCTACTTGGCCATCCGTCCTCCCTTTCTTGGTGCGCGGACTGTGTACTGGTCGACAGACTGAATCTGAGGTAAATGTATAAATTTTTCTTCTATATTTCTGAGGGAAATGGTTTTTTTTTTAATTCTGAGGGGTTTATCTCCTAGCTCCCATCGATTTTTGTCCCCTTCTCTTTCTACTTGGCCATTCGTCCTCCCTTTCTTGGTGCGCGGACTCTGTAATGGTACATGGACTGAATCTGAGGTAATATTTTTTATTTTTCTTCTATATTTCTGAGGGAAATGGTTTTTTTTTTATTCTGAGGGGTTTATCCCCTAGCTCCCATCGACTTTTGTCCCCTTCTCTTTCTACTTGGCCATCCATCTGCCCTTTCTTGGTGTGCGGACTGTGTAATGGTACACGGACTGAATCTGAGGTAATATTTTTTATTTTTCTTCTATATTTCTGAGGGAAATGTTTTTTTTTTTAATTCTGAGGGGTTTATCTTCTAGCTCCCATCGATTTTTGTCCCCTTCTCCTTCTACTGGGCCATCAGTCCTCCCTTTCTTGGTGCACGGACTGTGTAATGGTACACGGACTGAATCTGAGGTAATATTTTTATTTTTCTTCCATATTTCTGAGGATAATGGGTTTTTTTTTTATTCTGAGGTGTTTATCTCCTAGCTCCCATCGAGTTTTGTCCCCTTCTCTTTCTACTTGGCCATCCGTCCTCCCTTTCTTGGTGCACGGACTGTGTAATGGTACACGGACTGAATCTGAGGTAATTTTTTTTATTTTTCTTCTATATTTCTGAGGGAAGTGGGTTTTTTTTTAATTCTGAGGGCTTTATCTCCTAGCTCCCATCGATTTTTGTCCCCTTCTCTTTCTACTTGGCCATCCGTCCTCCCTTTCGTGGTGCGCGAACTGTGTAATGGTACACGGACTGAATCTGAGGTAATTTTTTTAATTTTTCTTCTATATTTCTGAGGGAAGTGGGTTTTTTTTAATTCTGAGGGCATTATCTCCTAGCTCCCATCGATTTTTGTCCCCTTCTCCTTCTACTTGGCCATCAGTCCTCCCTTTCTTGGTGCGTGGACTGTGTAATGGTACACGGACTGAATCTGAGGTAATTTTTTGAATTTTTCTTCTATATTTCTGAGGGAAATGGGTTTTTTAATTCTGAGGGGTTTATCTCCTAGCTCCCATCGATATTTGTCCCTTTCTCTTTCTGCTTGGCCATCCATCCTCCCTTTCTTGGTGTGCAGACTGTGTACTGGTATACAGACTAAATCTGAGGTAATTTTTTTAATTTTTCTTCTATATTTCTGAGGAAAATGTTTTTTTTTTTAATTCTGAGGAGTTTATCTCCTAGCTCCCATCAATTTTTGTCCCCTTCTCCTTCTACTTGGCCATCAGTCCTCCCTTTCTTGGTGCGCGGACTGTGTAATGGTACACGGACTGAATCTGAGGTAGTTTTTTTTAATTTTTCTTCTATATTTCTGAGGGAAATGGGTTTTTTTTTATTCTGAGGGGATTATCTCCTAGCTCCCATCGATATTTGTCCCCTTCTCTTTCTACTTGGCCATCCGTCCTCCCTTTCGTGGTGCGCGAACTGTGTAATGGTACATGGACTGAATCTGAGGTAATTTTTTTTATTTTTCTTCTATATTTATGTGGGAAATGGTTTTTTTTTTTAATTCTGAAGGGTTTATCCCCCAGCTCCCATCTATTTTTGTCCCCTTCTCTTTCTACTTGGCCATCCGTCCTCCCTTTCTTGGTGCGCGGACTGTACACGGACTGAATCTGAGGTAATATTTTTTATTTTTCTTCTATATTTCTGAAGGAAATGGGTTTTTTTAAAATTCTGAGGGGTTTATCTCCTAGCTCCCATCGATTTTTGTCCCCTTCTCTTTCTACTTGGCCATCAGTCCCTCCCTTTCTTGTGCACGGACTGTGTAATGGTACATGGACTGAATCTGAGGTAAGTTTTTTAATTTTTCTTCTATATTTCTGAGGGAAATGGGTTTTTTTATTCTGAGGGGTTTATCTCCCAGCTCCCATCAATTTTTGTCCCCTTCTCCTTCTACTTGGTCATCAGTCCTCCCTTTCTTGGTGTGCGGACTGTGTAATGGTACACGGACTGAATCTGAGGTACTTTTTTAAATTTTTCTTCTATATTTCTGAGGGAATTGGGTTTTTTTTAATTCTAAGGAGTTTATCTCCTAGCTCCCATCAATATTTGTCCCCTTCTCCTTCTACTTGGCCATCCATCCTCCCTTTTGTGGTGCACGAACTGTGTAATTGTACACAGACTGGATCTGAGGTAATATTTTTTATTTTTCTTCTATATTTCTGAGGGAAATGGGTTTTTTTTTTTAATTCTGAGGGGTTTATCCCCTAGCTCCCATCGATTTTTGTCCCCTTCTCCTTCTACTTGGCCATCAGTCCTCCCTTTCTTGGTGCACGGACTGTGTAATGGTACACGGACTGAATCTAAGGTAATGTTTTTTTATTTTTCTTCCCTTTTTCTGAGGGAAATGGGTTTTTTTTTAATCTGAGGGGTTTATAGCTCCCATCGTTTTTTGTCCCCTTCTCTTTCTACTTGGCCATCCGTCCTCCCTTTCTTGTTACGCACACTGTGTACTGGTATACAGACTGAATCTGAGGTAATTTTTTTAATTTTTCTTCTATATTTCTGAGGGAAATGGGTTTTTTTTTTAATTCTGAGGGGTTTATCTCCTAGCTCCCATCGATTTTTGTCCCCTTCTCCTTCTACTTGGCCATCCGTCCTCTCTTTCTTGGTGCGCGGACTGTGTAATGGTACATGGACTGAATCTGAGGTAAGTTTTTTAAATTTTTCTTCTATATTTCTGAGGGAAATGGTTTTTTTTTAATTCTGAGGGGTTTATCTCCTAGCTCCCATCAAATTTTGTCCCCTTCTCTTTCTACTTGGCCATCCGTCCTCCCTTTCTTGGTGCACGGACTGTAATGGTACACGGACTGAATCTGAGGTAATTTTTTTTATTTTTCTTCTATATGTCTGAGGGAAATGTTTTTTTTTAATTCTGATGGGTTTATCTACTAGCTCCCATCCATTTTTGTCCCCTTTTCTTTCTACTTGTCCGTCCGTCATCCCTTTCTCGGTGTGCGGACTGTATAATGGGACACGGACTGGATCTGAAGTAATTTTTTTATTTTTCTTCGATATTTTTGAAGGAATTTTTATTTTAAGTCTGAGGTGTTTATCTCGTAACCTCCATCGAATTTCGTCCCCGTCTTTTTCTCTGCGCACGGACCGCAATGGTACATGGACTGGATCTGAAGTATTTCTTTGCATTTGCTTCAGCATTTCTGAGGGAAAAGAGGGTGGTGAAGTTGGACATTCGGCATTTCTGAGGGAAAAGAGGGCGGTGAAGGTGGACATTTGCCATTTCTGAGGGAAAAGAGGGCTGTGAAGGTGGACATTCGGCATTTCTGAGGGAAAAGAGGATGGTGAAGTTGGACATTTGGCATTTCTGAGGGAAAAGAGGGCGGTGAAGGTGGACATTCTGCATTTCTGAGGGAAAAGAGGGCGGTGAAGGTGGACATTCTGCATTTCTGAGGGAAAAGAGGGCGGTGAAGGTGGACATTCTGCATTTCTGAGGGAAAAGAGGGCGGTGAAGGTGGAGTGGATGGGGAATCGATTCAATGGAGTGGCAAGGAGCCGGGCTAAGTGGGGTGGGTCCGCTGTTATGGCGGTCATCTTGTGTCGTGAGCGGGAGAAGCTTAGTAATAATAATGATGGCATTTGTTAAACGCTTACTATGTGCTAAGCACTGTTCTAAGCGCTGGGGAGGTTACAAGGTGATCTGGTTGTCCCACAGGGGGTTCATAGTCTTCATCCCCATTTTACAGATGAGGTAACTGAGGCCCAAAGAAGTGAAGTGACTTGCCCAAAGTCATACAACTGACAGTTGGCGGAGCTGGAATTTGAACCCATGACCTCTGACTCCCAAGCACGTGCCCTTTCCACTGAGCCACGCTGCTTCTCTGCTGCACGCTCAGGCATGCTGCTTAGTACAGTGCTCTGCACACAGTAAGCGCTCAATAAATACGATTGAATGAGTAATGGAGAGTCAGCCGATGGTTGGGATTCGGATATCTTGAGTTAGGAGATCCCAACCCCCATTAGACGCTTTTCCACGGATTTTTATTTATTTATTTATTCATTTATTTTCATTTCATCAGTTGCTGGGGGCATCCGTTGTTTGGGGGCGGGCAGGAGGGGGAGGCAGGTTTCGGGCTTTCGTTTCACGTCCGCAGCACTTTTTGCTTTTTCCCCGGATGGGCGCGGCCCGATCTTCCCACTTTTGGAGGGCACCATTCAGTCCCGGGGACTCGGGCTCCGGCTCCAGCGACCGACAGGGACGGACGAGGCCCGGGAAGTTCCAGAATCCCGGAACCGGGCTCAGCCGTGTGGTTCTCCGGGTTTCTTTCGCCCCTCCCCACCCCTTCGCAGGACGATGCACCTTCGCAAATTCAGTTCGCCTGAAGGCAGTTGGGCCAAATTCGCCGAAAGCAGGCCCCGGGGCCGGTCGGGGGTTGGTAACGGGGTGAGGGGGGCCGGGAGAGGGGAGGAGAGCATTGAAAGGGAGCAAGGTCGGAAGGCGTTTCTGAAACTATGTTGCAGCGTTTGGGCGGGAAGCGGCACCACGTGATTCCCCGGGCACGGGATCTGATGCTCGTTTCCCCGGGGAGGAAGGGGAAAGCGCACCACGTGGTCTCCGCCAGGCACCCTTGTGCTGGAAAGGGAACGGTGGTCGGGTGCCAGGCTCATGGATAGCCGTCAGGGAGCGCAAGATCGGCCATCCACCCCAGGATTTTGCCACCGACGGGGAACTGCAGTGTTTATGTTTGCCGGAATAATCAACTCCAAACGGGTGAAGTTTGGAGAAGCAAGAGACGGCACTTTAGCAGTGGCGGGGCAGAGGGTGGGGGAGGTTGGAGGAGAGCCTTTTTAATTTCACCCCACTGTTAGAAATCATAGGTTATGATTTTTTCACGATCCTAAATATTTTCTCTTATGCTTGGACTAAAGTCTACCAATACAAAGCCTCTTGGGAATGTACAGTATAATCAAGAGTTGAGTACAGTGCTCTGCACACATTAAACGCTCAATAAGTGCCACATCGATTCTCTAATAATAATGATGGTAATATAATAATAATATATTATATAATATATTAGACATAATATATTTTAATATTATTATTATATAATTATTATATTATTATAATATATAATAATGATAATGGTAATAACTGTGGTATTTGTTATGCACTTCTCTGAACCCCGTCAGCTGAAACCTCCCGACCTGCATTCCTGGTGTAATTCTCCCCCTCCCTGAATTCTCGTGCGATTAGCAGTGTATTTAGTCCAGTTTTTTTTCATTGTTTTCTTACTGTTGTTACAATTGTGTCTATGTTTTCCACTGTGTTTCTCTTATTCTTATGCAGTCGGAACTGTGTCTGCCTGCTTCCCCTCATCAGATTGTAAGGTCTTTGAAGATCAGAACAATTTCTTCTATTTTTCTCCTTACCTTAATCAGCATGCAGTAGAAACTTAAAAAAGAGAAGAAGTGCATGGTTGGTATCTTTATCTTCTTCACAGCTTGTGCAACCTGAATATCAGCCCGATTCCCAAACGCTTCCACATGGAGCCGTCAAGCGAAGGTAAGCGGAACGCCCCCAGCCACTCCTGGCAATCAGCTGCTTTGCGTTGCTGTGGTCTGTTGTTTGAACCCGTAACTTTACATCTTTTACCCTGCCAGCCTCTCAACATAGCAATCCCTCTTTTTTTTTTGTCTCCCCCTTTTAGACTGTGAGCCCACTGTTGGGTAGGGACTGTCTCTATATGTTGCCAACTTGTACTTCCCAAGTGCTTAGTTCAGTGCTCTGCACACAGTAAGCGCTCAATAAATACGATTGATGATGATGATGATGATGATCATCCCTGTCCCCAGCCTCCCTCACTCTCAGCCCCTGTCTCTTACCAGATACCAAGGATTCGGGCTCTTCTCTTCCCACTATGTTTCCTCATGAGGAAGGGCATTTCCGTAGAGGTGCGGAGGACACTATCACCCCCGAGAGACTGCAGGTACACCCCACCCAAATCCAGATCAGGGGGTGGAGGAGGAGGAGGGTGAAATTCAGAAATGTAGAGGCGGCCTGGAAGAAGAATGTGACTGTTAAATGCTGGGACAGTTTTTATGGAAAAGCTTGCTTTATTCGCCTTTGTGATGAAAGAATCGTAAAAAGAGGTTTCAAGGACCCCCAAGACCACACACATTTTTAATGGACTTTGTTCTGGCTTTTCCCTACCCTGATGCTCAAAAAAATCTTTTTGCAGGAGATTGCGGGCACCGAGCACCTCTCCATAAGTGAGATTCAGGCCCTGTTGGCCCTTGTCAGTCTCTCCAGTTCCTGCCCAGAAAGGGGTGGGAATCAGGGCAACAGCCGTGGTAACCCCACTCAACTGGCCCAGGAAGAGGTAGCCCCAACCAGCTCGACCAACTCAATCAACTTACTCGTCGATGCCTGCTCTCTTAGCGCCGAGGAGCCGGTTTACATGCCTTCCAATGAAGCTGTCCAGCCAGTTCCGCCTCTGCCCCGTGTTTCGCATCGGATCAGGAGGCAGCACCGTTACAGCAGTGTGAATCGAAACATCTCTTCAAATTCTGCTCACAGCTCCCAGGCTGAAAATGGTATTGTCCGAGGCTCCCTACGGGAGATGTCCTCCAGGTCCACCCAGCGGCCCTACTATACTCGTGGGGCACGTCGCCGCCTTTCCTGGAACTAGGGCAGCACATATAGTTGACCTAGTAAAGCTCTTTAGCTAGTTATTGTGGCCTAAGGAAATACATTTCAGGCTGGGAGGCCCAAGTTCTTGTTCTAGTTTTGCTAATAATCTGCTGTGACCTTGGTCAAAGCACATAATTCTTCTGGGTTTTATTTCTTCATTTGAAAAATCGGGGTGCTACCCCCTCCCCCTACACACAGACATCTCAGGTATGTGTGTTATTTGGGCAGGGGGATTTAATGGGAAAGTATTGTAGAATGGAGGTAGCTGCTGATAATCATTCCTTGTGTCTAGGTTTTGCTGTAAAGACCCAGGTGGAACCCATAAGCCCTTTCACACTCTGTATTTATTGTCCAAATATAAATAGTTGCAGCACTTGACCCTTTCTGTAAGGATCTGATTCTAAGTTAGGTGGTCTTTCCAAAGCAAATATGGTCACACATTTGTCTTCTAATGTATTTGAAGTTGTTGGAAAAAAATAAATGAAAAATACAAAAATTCAAAGTCTCATTTTTTGTCATAAAGGAACGACAAAAAGCCCATCAAAGCCACTAGTCCCTCATCCATTTGGTAAGCCTTGGTCCAAGAATACCCTACCCACACGGGAGTGCCATTTTGGCTAGGAGGTCTGGGAATGGACTTGGAACTTCATTACTGTCCACCCACTGAGGAAGCATAGCTTTCCCTAGGAAGTGAAGTCCCCATACCCATTGGGGTTTTTTATGGTATTTGTTAAGCACTCAACTGTGTGCTAGGTACTGTTCTAAGCTCTGAGGTAGATACAAGGTAATCAGGCTGGACACAGTCCCTGTCCCACATGGGGATCACAGTCTTAATCCCCATTTTACAGTTGAGGTAACTGAGGCACAGAGAAGTGAAGTGACTTGCCCAGCTTGGGTCATAGTTCTCCCACTTGCCTGTCGCCTTTCCCCCCATCCCTGAGCTCAGGCAGCGAGGTCCGCTATTTCATGTGCAAAATAAGCCACAGGAAACACTCCTCACGAAGTGGGTGGTAAAGCTAATGGAAGTTGGGCAGACTAAAAAGCAACTGTATGTCCAAGAGAGAGGTTTGGATAAAAACGGAAGGAAAGTTAGGGACGCTAGGTGGTCCATTCCTGGGAGTTTCCCTAGGTGGGTGGGGGCCCCCCTTCTCCGACTCCATCGGTATGTGGGATGGGGGTGTGAAAGCAGAAGTTTGGTCCCTAAATCCCACCCCACCTCCCTTGGTTAATGTCCTGCCACCTCCACCTGGTAGAACTCCAGACAGCCCCTGCTCCCTGTGGTTTAAGGATCTCCATTCGACCAGCTGATGTTGATGCTTAGAGTCACATGGTGGTTGGGCAGGGTGACAGTGACATGGTTTCAGATGGGTTACTGTTTTCCCCCTGCCCTTATGGCAGTTTTCACAGGAAAACACACACACACACACACACACACACACACACACACACACACACACACACACCCCACACCCCACCTCCCACCAAAATGTCTGTTTTCCAATCTCACCTGAGCCCATCTGTCCCGAGGTGACCCTTTGGGTACCAGCCATCTCAAGGTCAAAAGCTATCTCGTGACCACCTGAGCCAGCAGGCGGAACTCGGAAGTGAGGGTGGGATACCACCCCCACGACCAAATCTGCTAGATTGACAGCCCAAGCTGGGAATACAGAAGGTGTCCCTCGCCCCCGTGCCAATCAAATTAGGTATGGAGGAGGCAGGGAGGGCAGAGATTGGATAGACTGAGGCGGGAAGCTGGAATGGCCTAGGGGCACAGGCAATAAATACCTGTCGCCTCTGACCTTCGGGGTCAGAACACCAGGACACGCAGCAGCAGCCCACGTGTCTCTCCCTGCCCAGAAGGCCAGATGCCCGCTCTACAACCAGAACCAACACACTGAGGCAAGGGCCGCGGGATGTGTGAGTGTCTCGTGGGTGGGACCCAGGTACCCCGCTGCTGATGGGAATTATGAGTGGATTCCTCCCATGTAGGGAGAGCACATTGTGAGAGCTAGCCGCCCACCACGTGCGCGGGTAATGTAATGAATTCTTCCCATGTGGGAAAGTAAATGGATTCTTCCCGAGTGGGAAATGCACATGGGTGAAAGTTAGCCAACTCACCCACGCGCGATTAACGGATGATCGTGTTCCTCCCATGTAGGGAAGCTCTAATATTGCTAATTGATTATATTCCTCTCCCCCTCGTCCCCCTCTCCATCCCCCCCTTCTTTCCTCCTTCCCTTCCCCACAGCACTTGTATATATGTATATATGTTTGTACATATTTATCATCATCATCATCATCAATCGTATTTATTGAGCACTTACTATGTGCAGAGCACTGTACTAAGCGCTTGGGAAGTACAAATTGGCAACATATAGAGACAGTCCCTACCCAACAGTGGGCTCACAGTCTAAAAGGGGGAGACAGAGAACAAAACCAAACATACTAACAAAATAAAATAAATAGAATAGATATGTACAAATAAAATAAATAAATAAATAGAGTAATAAATATGTACAAACATATATACATATATACAGGTGCTGTGGGGAAGGGAAGGAGGTAAGATGGGGGGATGGAGAGGGGGACGAGGGGGAGAGGAAGGAAGGGGCTCAATTACTCTATTTATTTATTTATTTATTTTACTTGTACATATCCTATTTATTTTATTTTATTAGTATGTTTGGTTTTGTTCTCTGTCTCCCCCTTTTAGACTGTGAGCCCACTGTTGGGGAGGGACTGTCTCTATATGTTGCCAATTTGTACTTCCCAAGCGCTTAGTACAGTGCTCTGCATATAATAAGCGCTCAGTAAATATGATTGATGATGATTCCTCCCGAAAGGGAAGCTCAATCCATTGCGCCTAAACAATTACATAAATTCAATTCACCTCGCAGAATAAATTTTATATAAAACTTAGGCTTTCCGTCCCCGGCCTCTCTCTCTCTCTCGCTTTGCCGATCACTGAACGAACCCGTCCCCGGACGACGGGTGACACCATCCTCTAGTGGATTGAGTACAGCCTGTCATTCATTTTGAATGTATGAAAAAGGCAAACCAGCAGAATCATTAACTGAGTTCATAACAAGAAGTTTAATGTTTTGAGAGTATATTGAAATCAAAACACAGGACAGAACAAGGGTCGTAATATTTAAAAACTGTATGATTTTTGTTCAAACTTTCCCAGTTCTCTCAACCCTGATGAAGGTGTAGCTGCCTTGAAAGGCTAGGTGCTTAAAAGGCTTAGATGTTTGAAAGTGGAAGGAGAGGTTCTGGTAGATGACTCTTGCAGGAGCGACATTTATTTCTTTGATGGCCCTAAAGGCAGTCCCTGCCTTTTTCCCTTTAGAACAACCTTTCTAAGTCATCTTGACCACCCCCCGCATCGGAGGTACGGTATGGTTGGAGTTGAAGAGGCTTTCGCTTACTTCCCTGGGTCAGCTAAGGGGCAGAATCTGCTTTTCCTTGTCCTCTAGATCACTACAAGTAAGGAAGAAGATTTGTAACTGAATCTGTAACTATCTGTAATAGCGAGGTCCGCTATTTCAAGTGCAAAATAAGCCACAGGAACCACTCGTTACGGAGTGAGTGGTAAAGCTATTGGAAGTTGGGCAGACTAAAAAGCAACTGTATGTCCAAGAGAGAGGTTTGGATAAAAACGGAAGGAAAGTTAGAGACGCTTGGTGGTCCATTCCTGGGACCTCGCTGTTCGTAGCTATTTCCTCGCTATTTGTAACTGAATTTGAATCTATTTTGGTGCTGGGCTGAGCGTCTAGAAAGGGGGGTTGCTAAGCTAGAGGGGCTGAGCCTGGCCCTAAAGGCATCTAAGAGCTAGGAATCCGTGCACTATTGGGGTTTTGGGGCTGGGGGCTGCCCACGTGCGCAAAAGAGGAGGATACGTGCCCCAAAGGGGCAAAAAGAAAGGTGGTGGAAAATGTGAATTGTGTGGAAGGGAGTATCTGGATGTGAGGGTGTACAGAGAAAGAAGAGGGTGACCCACACATCAGCTCTCTGACTCTATAGCTTTAAGAATCCCAGCACAGGCGGCGACAGACATTCTGCTGGGGATGATCCGCACCTTGTCCAGGGGCCTGAGGGAACTGTTGCTCGGCCCTGAAGCTTTCTGGAGCCATGTTGCCCTTGAATTTGAATGTGGAGGGTGAAGAGTCAGCCTCCAGAGATTGATTCCTGCTCAGGACTCTTATTCTGGGCCTAGGCTGGTTGGTGGAGAAGGGGGAGGAGGAGAAGAGACCCAGCTGGGACCTCTGACCTGAGTACTGATTGGCATTGTTGACCCCGCCCATTTCCGAGGCCCCCCGAATTTGCTCCTGGAATAATCTGTGGAAAGTTGATTCCATCCCACTCAGAGTGATGGGATCAGGGTTTGTGGTCCCCTAGAAGAAGAAAACCAGGGGAAAAAATGAGTTCCTTGAGGCTTAAGAAAGAGAAAGCAACATGTTTATCTATAAATCCGGGACCCATACAGCAGCATTCTCCAATCCAACAATCAATCACATTTATTGAGTGCTTACTGGGTGCAAAGCACTGTATTAGGAGCTTGGAACCGAACGATATGACAAGAGTTGGTAGACATGATCCCGGCCCAGAGGGAAATGGTTGGACAGATGTGGGAGTTGGGGGAGAATTCCAGTGTGTTGGAAAATGGGAGAGTTGAGAACGAAGCACCATTCAGAGGTTAGTTTGGGAGGTGCAAATGGTACAGACTGGGCCATAGCAAGAGAAGAGTGTGGAAAGGTAGAGGCAGCTGATGGAGAGCCTTGAATTGAGCAGTTAAGAGTTTCTGTTTACTGCTGAGAAAAATGGACTGACCTGGAATGGCACTGGATTCCTACTGGCTTCATAAGCTGGAATAATCGAATCAGTGGGCCGGTTGCCTGTGGGAGGAGACATAAGGGAAGGAGTGGTGAGATAGGAGATCTTGGACTGAAACAGAAATATGAATATATAGACTCGTTGCAAGAATGAGGTGAGAAACGGGGGAGAGCAGGGGGAGCTAATACAGGAGAGCAGGCCTCTCGGAGGAGGTAGGCATCAGGCTGCAAGAGAAAGGTGAAGAAAGAGGAAGGATGGGGGAACAAGACTAGAGAGGCTGCCCCCCTACCCCATGCCTAAAGGACAAATTGGGCACAGACCTGGAGGAGATGTTTGGGCAAAGGCAGCTTGGACAGAACAGAAGTTGAAGCTGGAGATTAAGGGGAGATGAAAGCGCTCAAAGCAAAGGAGAGACATGCAGCCAGGGAATTAGTGGGAACTGCTCTCCTCCGCTCCTTCCCAGTTTGGTTTTGTTTTGTTTTGTTTGTGGTATTTGCTAAGTGATTATTACGTGCCAGGCACTGTTCTTCTTCCACAACCTTTCCTGGGTATGCCTCTTCTACTCTAAATAGCCAGCCTCCTCGTTCAACCAAAGGGCTTCCCAATTGTCTTCAAGACTTTCCACTAGCTCTTCTCGTGGTTCATAGCTCTTCCTTTCATCCTGAATTCCCCAGCTAGCATTCTTCACTCCTCCCAAACTCGCCTTCTTATTGTACTTCGCTCTTAACTTTCCCACCTCTAACTCCTCTCTCACCCTGTTCCTCCCGAACCTCAAGTCTCACTTCCCCCCGGTCTTACCTCCTTCCCTTCCCCACAGCATCATCATCATCAATCGTATTTATTGAGCGCTTACTATGTGCAGAGCACTGTACTAAGCGCTTGGGAAGTACAAAGTGGCAACATATAGAGACGGTCCCTACCCAACAGTGGGCTCACAGTCTAAAAGGGGGAGACATCATCATCATCAATCGTATTTATTGAGCGCTTACTATGTGCAGAGCACTGTACTAAGCGCTTGGGAAGTACAAATTGGCAACATCTAGAGACGGTCCCTACCCAGCAGTGGGCTCACAGTCTAAAAGGGGGAGACAGAGAACAAAACCAAACATACTAACGAAATAAAATAAATAGGATAGATATGTACAAGTAAAATAGAGTAACAAATATGTACAAACATATATACAGGTGCTGTGGGGAAGGGAAGGAGGTAAGATGGGGGGGATGGAGAGGGGGACGAGGGGGAGAGGAAGGAAGGGGCTCAGTCTGGGAAGGCCTTCTGGAGGAGGTGAGCTCTCAGCAGGGCCTTGAAGAGAGGAGTCAAATGGTGGAAATCCCGCTTTGAAGGAGGGCAAGCGGCGAGGCTGCACCTGAGGCTAATGTATATAGGTTTGTACATATTTATTACTCAACATGTCGAAGACTGAACTCCTTGTCTTCCCTCCCAAACCTTGTCCTCTCCCTGACTTTCCCATCTCTGTTGATGGCACTACCATCCTTCCCGTCTCACAAGCCCGCAACCTTGGTGTCATCCTCGACTCCGCTCTCTCATTCACCCCTCACATCCAAGCCATCACAAAAACCTGCCGGTCTCAGCTCCGCAACATTGCCAAGATCCGCCCTTTCCTCTCCATCCATACCGCTACCCTGCTCGTTCAAGCTCTCATCCTATCCCGTCTGGACTACTGCATCAGCCTTCTCTCTGATCTCCCATCCTCATGTCTCTCTCCACTTCAATCCATACTTCATGCTGCTGCCCGCATCATCTTTGTCCAGAAACGCTCTGGGCATATTACTCCCCTCCTCAAAAGTCTCCAGTGGCTACCAATCAATCTGCGCATCAGGCAGAAACCCCTCACCCTGGGCTTCAAGGCTGTCCATCACCTCGCCCCCTCCTACCTCACCTCCCTTCTCTCCTTCTCCAGCCCAGCCCGCACCCTCCACTCCTCCGCCGCTAATCTCCTCACCGTACCTCGTTCTCGCCTGTCCCGCCATTGACCCCCGCCCCACGTCATCCCCCGGGCCTGGAATGCCCTCCCTCTGCCCATCCGCCAAGCTAGCTCTCTTCCTCCCTTCAAGGCCCTGCTGAGAGCTCACCTCCTCCAGGAGGCCTTCCCAGACTGAGCCCCTTCCTTCCTCTTCCCCTCGTCCCCCTCTCCATCCCCCCATCTTACCTCCTTCCCTTCCCCACAGCACCTGTATATATGTTTGTACATATTTATTACTCTATTTATTTATTTATTTATTTATTTTACCTGTACATATCTATTCTATTTATTTTATTTTGTTAGTATGTTTGGTTTTGTTCTCTGTCTCCCCCTTTTAGACTGTGAGCCCACTGTTGGGTAGGGACTGTCTCTATATGTTGCCAATTTGTACTTCCCAAGTGCTTAGTACAGTGCTCTGCACATAGTAAGCGCTCAATAAATACGATTGATGATGATGATGATTACTCTATTAATGTATTTATTTTACTTGTACATATCTATTCTATTTATTTTATTTTGTTAATATGTTTGGTTTTATTCTCTGTCTCCCCCTTCTAGACTGTGAGCCCACTGTTGGGTAGGGACTGTATATGTTGCCAACTTGTACTTCCCAAGCGCTTAGTACAGTGCTCTGCACACAGTAAGCGCTCAATAAATACGATTGATGATGATGATGATGCAGCCAGGGAATTAGTGGGAACTGCTCTCCTCCGCTCCTTCCCAGTTTGGTTTGGCTTTGTTTTGTTTGTGGTATTTGCTAAGTGATTACTACGTGCCAGGCACTGTTCTTCTTCCACAACCTTTCCTGGGTATGCCTCTTCTGCTCTAGATAAACAGCCAGCCTCCTTGTTCAACCAAAGTGCTTCCCAATTGTCTTCAAGACTTTCCACTAGCTCTTCTCGTGGTTCATAGCTCCTTTCATCCTGAATTCCCCAGCTAGCATTCTTCACTCCTCCCAAACTCGCCTTCTTATTGTACTTCGCTCTTAACTTTCCCACCTCTAACTCCTCTCTCACCCTGTGCCTCCCGAACCTCAGGTCTCACTTCCTACGGTAAACAAGACCAGCAGTCGCTACTTCAGGATTGCAAGTGATCTCAAATTCCTTCTTGACTCTCCCAAGATGGCCACCATTTGGGGCGTTCACGATGATTCCCTGACCTCATCAAGATGGCCACGGCACATGTGCAGGGTCCCCACCCAGCCCTTCACTCTGTCACAGGTGCGACAGTCATT
The DNA here is from genome assembly GCF_015852505.1 of Tachyglossus aculeatus. NCBI lineage: Eukaryota > Metazoa > Chordata > Mammalia > Monotremata > Tachyglossidae > Tachyglossus > Tachyglossus aculeatus. The sequence goes on along the minus strand of NC_052101.1, from coordinate 95,135,431 downwards.
TTTAATGTATTACAGGATCCTCTGCTTCCCCACCCACCCCTAACAACAGTCCCTCCCCCAATCCCTCGCAACCAGGCAGCTGTTTAATTCTGGGGGCTTAGAGTTGTGAGCAGCAGAGCAAGCAGACCTGAAGTAGCTATCCCCTGAGCTTCCTCCCCCCTCTTGTCCCTGGTTATTCCCTGGCTGTCGTCGTTGTGGAGATGCTCAGACTTTGTCCCGATGGCACAGGGCTGGTGGATTCTGCCCCTTCAGGGATAGTGCCGGCTTCAAATCAGTGCAGAAGACAGCTACTTTGGGCCTGCTTGCCGTGGAGATGCTCTGTGCTTACCCCACAGTAACAAGAGCCCCAAAGAGGGGATTCCACAAGCTGAATCTAGCCCCCTTCTAATAATAATGATGGCATTTGTTAGCTAGCTCTCTTCCTCCCTTCAAGGCCCTGCTGAGAGCTCACCTCCTCCAGGAGGCCTTCCCAGACTGAGCCCCTTCCTTCCTCTCCCCCTCGTCCCCCTCTCCATCCCCCCCATCTTACCTCCTTCCCTTCCCCACAGCACCTGTATATATGTATATATGTTTGTACATATTTATTACTCTATTTATTTATTTTATTTGTACATATCTATTCTATTTATTTTATTTTGTTAGTATGTTTGGTTTTGTTCTCTGTCTCCCCCCTTTTAGACTGTGAGCCCACTGTTGGGTAGGGACTGTCTCTATATGTTGCCAATTTGTACTTCCCAAGCGCTTAGTACAGTGCTCTGCACATAGTAAGCGCTCAATAAATACGATTGATGATGTTGATGATTTGTTAAGCGCTTACTATGTGCAAAGCACTGTTCTAAGCGCTGGGGAGGATACAAGGTGATTAAGTTGTCCCACGTGGGGCTCACAGTCAATCCCCATTTTACAGATGAGGTAACCGAGGCTCAGAGAAGTTAAGTGACTTGCCCAAGGTCACACAGCAGACATGTGGCAGAGCTGGGATTCGGACCCCTGACCTCTGACTCCAAAGCCCGTGCTCTTTCCACTGAGCCAAGCTGCTTCTAGCCTGTGAGCCCACTGTTGGGTAGGGACCATCTCTATATGTTGCCAACTTGGACTTCCCAAGCGCTTAGTACAGTGCTCTGCACACAGTAAGTGCTCAATAAATATGATTGAATGAATGAATGAATATATGTTTGTATGTATTTATTACTCTATTTTACTTGTACATATTTATTTTATTTTGTTAATGTGTTTTGTTTTGTGGTCTGTCTCCCCATTCTAGATTGTGAACCCGCTGTTGGGTAGGGACCGTCTCTAGATGTTGCCAATTTGGACTTCCCAAGCGCTTAGTACAGTGCTCTGCACACAGTAAGTGCTCAATAAATATGATTGAATGAATGAATGAATATATGTTTGTATGTATTTATTACTCTATTTTACTTGTACATATTTATTTTATTTTGTTAATGTGTTTTGTTTTGTGGTCTGTCTCCCCCTTCTAGATTGTGAACCCGCTGTTGGGTAGGGACCGTCTCTAGATGTTGCCAATTTGGACTTCCCAAGCGCTTAGTACAGTGCTCTGCACTCAGTAAGTGCTCAATAAATATGATTGAATGAATGAATGAATATATGTTTGTATGTATTTATTACTCTATCTTACTTGTACATATTTATTTTATTTTGTTAATGTGTTTTGTTTTGTGGTCTGTCTCCCCCTTCTAGATTGTGAACCCGCTGTTGGGTAGGGACCGTCTCTAGATGTTTCCAACTTGGACTTCCCAAGCGCTTAGTACAGTGCTCTGCACACAGTAAGTGCTCAATAAATATGATTGAATGAATGAATGAATATATGTTTGTATGTATTTATTACTCTATTTTACTTGTACATATTTATTTTATTTTGTTAATGTGTTTTGTTTTGTGGTCTGTCTCCCCATTCTAGATTGTGAACCCGCTGTTGGGTAGGGACCGTCTCTAGATGTTGCCAATTTGGACTTCCCAAGCGCTTAGTACAGTGCTCTGCACACAGTAAGTGCTCAATAAATATGATTGAATGAATGAATGAATATATGTTTGTATGTATTTATTACTCTATTTTACTTGTACATATTTATTTTATTTTGTTAATGTGTTTTGTTTTGTGGTCTGTCTCCCCCTTCTAGACTGTGAACCCTCTGTTGGGTAGGGACCATCTCTAGATGTTGCCAACTTGGACTTCCCAAGTGCTTAGTACAGTGCTGTGCACACAGTAAGCGCTCAATAAATACGATTGAATGAATGAATGAATGAATCAGAGCTATCACAGCAGGCCCCTCTCGTAGCCGGGATCCACAGACCTTGCCCCTGGTTGCTGTTGAAGCTCTGCAGCTTATCTCCCCACCGCAGCCCTGCAGCCACTTCCCAGCCCACGAACGGGCCCCCTTCAATTTGCGGGGCGATCTCCCCCGCCAGCTACAGGACTCTCTTGCCCGAGCTACCTCAAGGACCTGGCTGCTGCCACCATCTGCCTACTACCAGACCCTGGACCCAAGCAGCCAGGGTGGAGTAACCGCTACTAGGGTTCCTCAGTGGAAGATGTCTCGGGACAAAGCTGCCATGCCGTCTGAGAGCTTGTGCAGATCTCACCCATTACATCCCTCTCAAGGCCCATTGAAGTAAAAATGTCTCTGCAGTTTTTTGCTTAGTGTTTTTAAAACATCAACAAAATGTTCTGGCAGTCAGACCCCACTCTGCCTCTGCATCAGCTTTAAATTCCCCATTACAGCCCCTGCCAGAACCTTCTTCAGGCCCCATTAGCAACTCCACGTTAGTCATGACAGTGAGAGGCTGCCATCTTGGAAATGTCGCATCATGGCTCACGTGAGGGGCGGCACTAAAGACGCTTACCTCAGGGTGCCTGGCTTTCTGAGGGTGCCTGGCTTTCTGAAGGTGACCCTGCCCAGCCTGGGATTCCCTGCCAATCTGCCAGAGCACAGCAATCCCCATCTTCAAAGGCTTCCTAAAAGTCCACCTCCTTCAAGAAACTTGGCCACAACACCCCAGTTGTGTCAGCCCAACAGTTATCCTGAGCACTTATTTATTTTAACTCTATCCTCAGCACTTCTATTCATATGCATGCTCATTTGTGTACTCAATTACTTATTCGGCTCTTTCAAAGACTTCCTAAAAGTCCACCTCCTTCAAGAAACTTGGCCACAACACCCCAGTTGTGTCAGCCCAACAGTTATCCTGAGCACTTATTTATTTTAACTCTATCCTCAGCACTTCTATTCATATGCATGCTCATTTGTGTACTCAATTACTTATTCGGCTCTTTCATCCTGACAGACTTGTACTTCCTGTTGGATTCTGGTTCTTCCTCCTGCTCCCATTATTTGTAAACCATTTCTACTCGGTTGTCTTCAATCAGTCAATGGTATTTATCGAGCACTTACTGTGTGCGGAGCACTGTGCTAAGCAGTTGGGGGAGAACAATACAACAGATTCTTTCCCCATTAAGCTGCAAACTCTTTGAGGGCCGAGAATGTGTGTCTTACATCTGTTGAACTCTTCCAAAAACGGTAGTACCTGCGTGGCATTTGCGTGGCAGTGCTTTGCACTCAGTAGGGGCACAGTAAATACCATCGATAGGTTGATAGGGGTACAAAGAACAACAACCCAGGAAACAGCAAGTTTACCTAAAAGAGAGGCCAGAGTTGAACAGCCCACAGCTCCTGCTGTTGTTTTGTGGAATGAGAAGAGGAAAGGCCACAGGAGCTCAGCACTGAAACTTACCTGCAGCCATTGAAGGGAACGGGTTGTTGAAGTCCACGGTGGACTGAAATTCATCCCTGAAAGGAAGACACAATGGGCCAGTTCAATCTTTCTCAAGCCCAGCACAACCTGGAAGCCCCGCTTTCTGGGTCTCCTGGATCTAAGCCCAGCAGCCTCTGCCTGGACACCACCCGTTCTCACCCAAGTGGGGCATGTCCTAGCGTCATCCTGGAGGTATGGCCTCACCAGGCTCTCTGCTTTCCATACCTTGTTCCTTGGGGCGGAGACACCTCCATGTATTCCTGTTCAGGGCTGACATTGACGCCATAAGAGCTGAAGGCAGGGCTGGATCTGGGCCTGGGGGTGAAGTTGAACTTGGGGCTGGAGTTGACACTGGCGCCAAAGACGAACTGGGGGCTGGATTCGATGCCGGAATTGAAGCTGAACTTGGGCCCGGTGTTGACGTTGGAACCGAATTTGAACTGGGGGCTGGAGCCAAAGCCCGAGCCGATGTGGGGACCAGAACCGGTGCTGGGGCCAATGCTGAAGTGGGGTCTGGAGCCGAAGACAGGGCTGGAGCCAAATCCGGGGCCGGAGCCGATGTTGGGGTTGAAGCCAAATCTGGCGAAGGAGCCGATGCTGGGGTCGGGGCCAAATTTGGGCCTGGAGCCGGCGTTGGGGGCAAAGCTGAACTGAGGACCAGAGCCAACGTTGGTGCCAAAGCTAAACTGGGGGCTGGGCCCCATGCCGGTGCTGAAGCCGAAACTGGGACCCAAGTTGATGCTGGGGTTTGAGCTGAACTGGGGGCTGAAGCTGACCTTGTGGCCCACGCCGAACTGGGGGCCAGAACTGACACTGGGAGCCAACCTGAACTGAGGGTCAGATCTGATGACAGGGCTCAAGCTGGCACTGTGGCTGGGGCTGACCCTGCGGCCCAAGCTGAACTGGGAGGTAGAGCTGGTGTTGGGGCCGAAGCCGAACGGGGGTCCTGAGCTGACATTAGTGTTAGAGGTGACTTTGTGGCCCCAGCTGAACTGGACCCCAGAGCTGTTGCTGGGGGCCAAGCTGAACTGAGGGTCAGAGCTGGCGATGGGTCCCAAGCCGGCACTGCGGTTAGAGCTGACCCTGTGGCCCACGCTGAACTGGGAGGTAGAGCTGGTGTTGGGGCCGAAGCCGAACGGGGGTCCTGAGCTGACATTAGGGTTAGAGGTGACTTTGTGGCCCCAGCTGAACTGGACCCCAGAGCTGTTGCTGGGGGCCAAACTGAACTGAGGGTCAGAGCTGATGACGGGGCCCACGCTGGCACTGCGTCTGGAACTGACTTTGTGGTTCAAACTGAACTGGGAGCCCGAGCTGGGGCCAAAGTTGAACTGGGAGCCAGAGTTAACACCGGCTCCGAAGTAGAACTGGGAGCCAGAGTTGACACTGGCTCCAAAATGGAACTGAGAGCCAGAGCCGAAACCGGATCCAAACCTGAACTGGGAGTCAGAGCTGACTCTGGGAATAGAGCTAGCCTCGTGGCCCAAGCTACCCCTGGGGTCCAAGTTGAACTGGGGGCTGGAGCTCATGCTGGGGACAAAACCGAACTGGGGGGCAGAGTGCACGCTGGGACCAAAGTTGAACTGGGGGCCGGAGGTGATTCTGGGGCCCAAGGCGACCTGGGGGCCGGAGCTGACGCCGGGACCCAAGTTGAACCTGGGAACCGAGCTATAGCTGGGGCCAAGTCCGGGCATCCTGGAAGGAGAGAAAGAATGAGGCAAGTGAGACTGGGGCTGGTTGAAGTTCTTAAAGTGAACTGGATTGTGTCTTCCCTCTCATCTCATGAAATCTCTCGCTTCATCCCTTCTCCCCTCCTTAACTTCCATCTTCAACAGCTCACTCTCCACTGGTTCCTTCCCCTCTGCCTTCAAACATGTCCATGTCTCTTCCATCCTAAAAAAACCCCTCTCTTGACCCCACCTCACCTTCTAGTTATCGCCCCATATCCCTCCTACCATTCCTTTCCAAACTCCTTGAATGAGTTGTCTACACGTGCTGCCTCGAATTCCTCAACACCAACTCTCTCCTCAACCCCCTCCAGTCTGGCTTCCGTCCCCTACATTCCACGGAAACTGCCCTCTCAAAGGTCACCAATGACCTCCTGCTTGCCAAATCCAACGGCTCATACTCTGTCCTAATCCTCCTCGACCTCTCAGCTGCCTTTGACACTGTGGACCACCCCCTTCTCCTCAACACGCTATCCGACCTTAGCTTCACAGACTCCGTCCTCTCCTGGTTCTCCTCTTATCTCTCCAGTCATTCATTCTCAGTCTCTTTTGCAGGCTCCTCCTCCCCCGCCGATCCCCTTACTTTGGGGGTTCCCCAAGGTTCAGTTCTTGGTCCTCTTCTGTTCTCGATCTACACTCACTCCCTTGGTGACCTCATTCGCTCCCACAACTTCAACTATCATCTCTATGCTGATGACACCCAGATCTACACCTCTGCCCCTGCTCTCTCCCCCTCTCTCCAGGCTCGCATCCCCTCCTGCCTTCAGGACATCTCCATCTGGATGTCTGCCCACCACCTAAAACTCAACATGTCCAAGATTGAACTCCTTGTCTTCCCACCCAAACCCTGCCCTCTCCCTGACTTTTCCATCTCTGTCGACGGCACTACCATCCTTCCCGTCTCGCAAGCCCGCAACCTTGGTGTCATCCTCGACTCCGCTCTCTCATTCACCCCTCACATCCAAGCCGTCACCAAAACCTGCTGGTCTCAGCTCCACAACATTGCCAAGATCCGCCCTTTCCTCTCCATCCAAACCGCTACCCTGCTCGTTCAAGCTCTCATCCTATCCCGTCTGGACTACTGTATCAGCCTTCTCTCTGATCTCCCATCCTCGTGTCTCTCCCCACTTCAATCCATACTTCATGCTGCTGCCCGGATTGTCTTTGTCCAGAAACGCTCTGGGCATGTTACTCCCCTCCTCAAAAATCTCCAGTGGCTACCAATCAATCTGCGCATCAGGCAGAAACTCCTCACCCTGGGCTTCAAGGCTGTCCATCACCTCGCCCCCTCCTACCTCACCTCCCTTCTCTCCTTCTACAGCCCACCCCGCACCCTCCGCTCCTCTGCCGCTAATCTCCTCACCGTGCCTCGTTCTCGCCTGTCCCGCCATCGACCCCCGGCCCACGTAATCCCCCGGGCCTGGAATGCCCTCCCTCTGCCCATCCGCTAAGCTAGCTCTCTTCCTCCCTTCAAGGCCCTACTGAGAGCTCACCTCCTCCAGGAAGCCTTCCCAGACTAAGCCCCTTCCTTCCTCTTCTCCTCATCCCCCTCTCCATCCCCCCCATCTTACCTCCTTCCCTTCCCTACAGCACCTGTATATATGTATATATGTTTGTACATATTTATTACTCTATTTATTTATTTATTTTACTTGTACATATCTATTCTATTTATTTTATTTTGTTAGTATGTTTGGTTTTGTTCTCTGTCTCCCCCTTTTAGACTGCAAGCCCACTGTTGGGTAGGGACTGTCTCTATATGTTGTCAACTTGTACTTCCCAAGCGCTTAGTACAGTGCTCTGCACACAGTAAGCGCTCAATAAATACGATTGGTTGATTCAGGGCCTGGTGAGATGTGTGGAACAGGAAAGGCCCTGAAGTTAGGAGCCCTTTTAACCTCAGGATGTTGTGTCACCAAGATGCCTAACTGAAGCCACCTCCTCCAGCCATTGCCCTGAGCCCCTAGCCCCATCCAGGGTGGGTGGCCCCACCCAGTCTTAATTGTGCCCAGAGCTTGGACTGAAAAAGTGTGAACTGGACTGGAAATCGAGGGCAAGGCAATGGGAAGATTGGTGGGAAAGGGAGGCTTATTGTAGGAGGTGGGGCAAAGATCATCATCATCATCAATCGTATTTATTGAGCGCTTACTGTGTGCAGAGCACTGTACTAAGCGCTTGGGAAGTACAAAATTGGCAACATATAGAGACAGTCCCTACCCAACAGTGGGCTCACAGTCTAAAAGGGGGAGACAGAGAACAAAACCAAACATACCAACAAAATAAAATAAATAGGATAGAAATGTACAAGTAAAACAAATAAATAAATAGAGTAATAAATATGCACAAACATATATGCATATATACAGGTGCTGTGGGGAAGGGAAGGAGGTAAGATGGGGGGGATGGAGAGGGGGACGAGGGGGAGAGGAAGGAAGGGGGCTCAGTCTGGGAAGGCCTCCTGGAGGAGGTGAGCTCTCAGTAGGGCCTTGAAGGGAGGAAGAGAGCTAGCTTGGCGGATGGGCAGAGGGAGGGCATTCCAGGCCTGGGGGATGACGTGGGCCGAGGGTCGATGGCGGAACAGGCGAGAATGAGGTACGGTGAGGAGATTAGCGGCGGAGGAGCGGAGGGTGCGGGCTGGGCTGGAGAAGGAGAGAAGGGAGGTGAGGTAGGAGGGGGCGAGGTGATGGACAGCCTTGAAGCCCAGGGTGAGGAGATTCTGCCTGATGCGCAGATTGATTGGTAGCCACTGGAGATTTTTGAGGAGGGGAGTAATATGCCCAGAGCGTTTCTGGACAAAGATAATCCGGGCAGCAGCATGAAGTATGGATTGAAGTGGAGAGAGACACGAGGATGGGAGATCAGAGGGAAGGCTGATGCAGTAGTCCAGACGGGATAGGATGAGAGCTTGAATGAGCAGGGTAGCGGTATGGATGGAGAGGAAAGGGCGGATCTTGGCAATGTTGCGGAGCTGAGACCGGCAGGTTTTGGTGACGGCTTGGATGTGAGGGGTGAATGAGAGAGCGGAGTCGAGGATGACACCAAGGTTGCGGGCTTGCGAGACGGGAAGGATGGTAGTGCCATCAACAGAGATCAAGTTAATAGTGCTTAAGCAGCCCAGAGGTTCTTTCCTTCCTAAAACCATCCCATCCCTCGGAAGCCCACTCTCCCTGGGCCCCATGCTCATGCCCACATTGAGCTGAAAAGCAGAACTCTGTCCCAGTTCCTCTGTCCCCAACTTTCCAGACTCTGCAAAATTGGGATCCCTCTGAAATGCCTCAAATCCGCCACCCGGAAGGACCCAGACACTCCTGAGAAGGGACTAAAGTCGGTGGAGAATTTCAAATGTCATAAGTACAGGTGGGAGAAGAGGGAGCACTGCTAACTAACCCACTACATCTGATACTGGTCTCCCTGGTGGCCGGCTGCTGGGGCTTGATCTAATTGTTCTCCAGCTCATCCATATTTGGGTCTCATCTGTATTTCATTCTTTGAGTTTAAAGCTTGAAATGGAGCCCGGGGCAAGCGGGAATATGAGGGAAAGTCATTCTGGTATAATGACCACAACTAGATCAAATTTGTCATTTTTTTCCTAGGGCGCAAAAGCCAAAAGGATCACATGAGGATATTAAATTGTAGAAAAGGAAACTATGATAAAATGGAGCCCCTGGGAAGTTGTTAAAAGGAGTGGGTTAAAAAACAGTAACCCTCTGGAAGCTGTTATATCCCTGTGCCCCTCCAGCCCTCCCTTCCTCCTTCCCTCTCACATAATACACATATCAAAGGCCTGCATAAAAAAATAGACTCTACCAAATGTAAATCTGCCAGGTTAACTGGCAGGGTAAAAGAAGTGTCTAAAAGAATATAGCATCCGGAAAGCTGGTCAAGTATAAAGAGGCCATTACATGGGGTCAAAAAGGAGTGTGAAAAGTTCCTTGCCAAAGATGTCAGAGCAAATAAAGAATTTTCAAATATACAAAAAGCCAGAAGTTGGCCTGGGAATCAGTGAGGCCACTTGGTGATTGTGGCATAAAAGGTGCATACAGAGAAGAAAAGATGGCACAGAGGCTCAATTAATTCTTTAACATGGTCTTTACTGAGAGAGCTGTTAGATTCTCACACCCCAGTTTTTTTTTCTTTTGGTCTTTTGGGGTTTTTTGTGGCAGACAGGTCAAGAGGTAGTGAATCAAATTGCTGTGAATATACAGGAAGTTTTAAACCACACTGATAGATTGTATTTAAATAAATTACCTGGGACGGTTGGCATCCATTTGAAAGCAGTTGAAGGACCGCTCAGTGGGGACCTACAGTGTTTCTAGCAAGAGTGTGACCTGTAAGAAGAGAGACAAATTGGTCAAATCTACGTGAGCACTCAAAAAAATAAAACCTGTTGTTGGTGAAGTGGCCTACTGGGCTAAGCCTAAGCGGCCTGGGCTGTAGTCCCAACTCTACCACTGGGCTGCTATGTGACATCGGGCAAATCAGTTAACCTTTCTGAGCCTCAGTTTCCTTATCTGTGAAATAGGGATAAAATACCTGTTCTCCATCCCCCTTAGACTGAGCTCTATGAGCAGGGACTTTGTCCAACCCGATTACCTATCCCAGTGCTTAGTACAATGGTTGACACATAATTAGAGCTTAACAATGACCATAATTACTATTATACCTGCTCTCTTTCCCTCTTAGATTGTGAACCCCAGGTGGGGTAGAGACTATCCCTGATCTGATTATGTTGTATCTACCCAAGTGCTTAGAAAAGTATTGAGAGAAGGAAAATAACATTTCCTAATCTGCTCAAGTTCTTTAGAAGGGTCAATTAACATGCAAAGGAGAATCAGTGGGTGTAATATACTTAAATTTTCAAAAGTTTTTTAAGAATATTTCACATCTTTGACAAGGTTTTACACCCTCATCCTAATCTTCCTTAATCTTTCTGCTACTTTGGACATAGTTGTATCAAATCTCAAATCTCTCCCCATAGACACTGTTTACTCTTGGTTCTTATTTTACCCTTTCAACCACTACTCAATTTCCTTTGCTGACTCTTCTTCCTCTCCTCACTCATTTACTTTGGGCATCTTCAGGGAGCTTTTCTGGGTCTTTCATCCTTCTCACTCTACACATCCTCTAGGAAGGCCCATTTACCCTCATGGTTTCAAATGCCACCTCAAAGTGTCCTGGATTCTCTCTCTTTCTCCTCACACACAAATCAAAGCCAGTGTCCGTTTCCCTCCACTTCTTCATACTACACTCCTGCTCAACTCGTCTCATCTGTTAGCATCTTTGGTTAGTGGGAAGTCACGCAACAATTTTTTCAATAATTCAGTGATAATTCTTCTCCCAACCGCTTTCTCAATGCTGCTTCCCCAGTTCCATGGAAATCCAAAGCCCACTTGTTGCCCTCTGCACTAATGCAATACGCCATACACCAGCCTGGAGGGCCCTCTGATGTAGTCAGGCTTTAAAGCAGCGTGGCTCAGTGGAAAGAGCACGGGCTTGGGAATCAGAGGTCATGGGTTCAAATCCCAGCTCTGCCAATTGTCAGCTGTGTGACTTTGGGCAAGTCACTTAACTTCTCTGTGCCTCAGTTACCTCATCTGTAAAATGGGGATGAAGACTGTGAGCCCCACGTGGGACAGTCTGATCACCTTGTATCCCCCCAGCGCTTAGAACAGTGCTTTGCACACAGTAAGCGCTTAACAAATGCCATCATTATTATTATAATTATGGTTTGACAGAGTACCAAAAAACCCCACTCACCCTGGCAACCCATCTGGTTCCAGACTGGCTGGTCTTGATGAGCAGTGTGATTTAGGATGTTTCAGGAGAATCGGTCTAGTATAGAGCCCCCCAACCCAAGTCAGAACTGGTTCTAAGGCCACCCCCAGGGCTTAGGGTCACTTCAGGGCTGCCTAGGATCCTGGGAACCCCTATAGGGGCATGCTCTGGATCTGAATCCATATCCATGGCCAGTGGAAGGGGGAAGCAATATCAGTTAGAAGAAAGCAACGTGGCTCAGAGAAGCAACATGGCTCAGTGGAAAGAGCATGGGCTTGGGAGACAGAGGATGTGGGTTCTAATCCCAGCTTTGCCAGTTGTCTGCTGTGTGACCTTGGGCAAGCCACTTAACTTCTCTGTGCCTTAGTTACCTCATCTGTAAAATGGGGATTAAACTGTGAGCATCACCTGGGACAGCCTGATTACTTTGTATCTACCCCAGTGCTTAGAACAGTGCTCGGCACATAGTAAGTGCTTAACAAATATTATTATTATTATTTTATTATTATTAGTTAGGAAATTTACCCTGGATCATTCAACTCCATGTCAGACTTCTAGGGGACCCTGAAAAAGAGCCAACAAAGTAAAGGAAATACCGGAGTAGTAGACTGCAGTGGAGATCCCAAGGCACAGCTCGCACAAATTTAACTGCTCCTGCGCAACTTCCCTTCCCCTCAATCCCCTCGCCCCTGCACCAGCCAAAGAGGTCAGGGGTCAGGGAGTAACTGAAGCTCTACCATGGATTTAGAATGTTGAGGAGAAGAGTCAGTTGGGACCCCTTGGAGAATTTGATCACTTAACTTCTCTGTGCCTCAGTTCCCTCATCCGTAGAATGGGGATTAAGACTGTGAGCCCCATGTGGGAGAATGACAACCTGATTACCTTGTATCTACCCCAGTGCTTAGAACAGTGCTTGGCACATAGAAGCACTTAAATGCCATCATTATTATTATGATCTACCCCAGCACTTGGTAAAGTGAATGACACATAGCAAGTTCTTAATAAATACCATAATGATGGTGATGATGATGCTTGTATTTATTGAGTACTTACTGTGTGCAGGGCACTGTTCTAAGCACCCGAGAGAGTACAACAGAGTCGGTAGGCACGATCTCTGCCAACAGTGAGTTTACAGTCTAGGCTGAGGATACTCTAATGCTTCACCCTACCTGTAATTTACTTCAGTGTCTCTTCTCCAGCTAGATTGTAAGCTCCTCAAGGTCAGGGATCATGTCTACTTACTCTGTCATACTCTCCCAAGCATTTGGTACAGTGCTCTGCATAATAATAATAATAATAATAGTGATGGTATTTGTTAAGTGCTTACTATGTGCCAAGTGCTGTTCTAAGCACTGGAGTAGATACAAGGTAATCAGGTTGTCCCACTTGGGACTCACAGCCTTAATTCCCTTTTTACAGATGAGGTAACTGAGGCACAGAGAAATGGAGTGACTTGCCCAAAGTCACACAGCAGACAAGTGGCGGGGCCGGGATTAGAACCTATGACCTCTGACTCCCAAGCCCATGCTCTTTCCCACTAAGCCACGCTGCTTCTCTAGAATGGGTCCTCAAATAGTATCAATGGAAATTATAAATATCAAACAATTTATGACATCCCTTCAACTAAAAGGAAAGGGCCGGGCGTTGAAAGGAAGAATCCTGTCCAGTAGACTCCCTTTTCAAATTTTCTTTCCAAATAAAATGTTCAATAACTTTATATGTCAAATAATGCTTCTTTGACATTTACAGGTAGGAAACATTCATATCATACATCCTTTTGCTACATTCGAAGAAAATCTTTTTCCTCCCTTTCGCCTGTGTGCTGACCACATCAGCTTCTCTGAACCAGAATGTGATACCACATCAACTGACCTAAGCAATAGACAGAAACAGATCACAAGAGTAGGGAAATGCAGATTTAAAGAGGGCATGACCTTAGGTAAGTAAAGCCAAAATGAGGTTCGAAATTGGAAAGCGGCAGATTACTTACTATCAAGTGCAGTTCTTTTAGCTCTGCCAAGAACTGGCAAAGGCCAGTTTCTCCATCTGCAAATAGGGGTGATACTTCACAAGGTGTTGCATAGACATTTTACTCATTTATGGTTACAAAGGTTGGCAGCAAGATCTAAGTGCTTAGAATTCTAGCCATGAAGTTGGGGGACTTGACCGAATGAAAATCCTTGAGTTTGTTTAGTGCTTGTAGTTTTTCTAAAGCACGTTCATCTCAGTTATCTCTTTTTCTCAGCAGAATTTTTTGAGTGCTAGACCGTTCACTTGGGAATGTACAATAAAAGTAAAAGACAGTCCTTTCCTTGAGGAAGCTTACAATCTAATGGGGGAAAATATGCAAGCACAAATTGCAAACATACGGTAGATTAAGGAGCAATGTGTAATAAGGAGCAGAATGGGCCATTGGGAAAAGCACAGGCTTGGGAGTCAGAGAATCTGGCTTCTAATATCAGCTCTGCTGTGTGACCTTGGACAACTCCTCACTCTCGGCTTCAAGGCTGTCCATCACCTTGCCCTCTCGTACCTCACCTCCCTTCTCTCCTTCTCCAGCCCAGCCCTCACCCTCCGCTACTCTGCCGCTAACCTCCTCACTGTACCTCGTTCTCGCCTGTCCCGCCGTCGACCCCCGGCCCACGTCATCCCCCTGGCCTGGAATTCCCTCCTTCCACACATCCGCCAAGCTAGCTCTCTTCCTCCCTTTAAAGCCCTACTGAAAGCTCACCTCCTCCAAGAGGCCTTCCCAGATTGAGCCCCCTTTTTCCTCTCCTCCTCCCCACCCCCCCCACCTCCTTCCCCTCCCCACAGCACCTGTATATATGATTGTACAGATTTATTACTCTATTTATTTTACTTGTATGTATTTACTATTCTATTAATTTTGTTAATGATACGCATCTAGCTTTAATTCTATTTGTTCTGACGACTTGACACCTGTCCACATGTTTTGTTTTGTTGTCTGTCTCCCCCTTCTAGACTGTGAGTCCGTTGTTGGGTAGGGACCGTCTCTATATGTTGCCAACTTGTACTTCCCAAGCGCTTAGTACAGTGCTCTGCACACAGTACGCGCTCAATAAATACGATTGACTGAATGAATGAAAAGTCGCTTCACTTCTTTGTTCCTCGGTTCCCTCATCTGCAAAATGGGGATTCAAAGCCTGCTCTTCCTCCTACTTAGATGGTGAGCCTCATGTGGAACCTGATTATCTTGTATCTTCCCAAGTGCTTAGTATAGTGCTCGGAACATAGTAAGTGCTTAAATGCTACAATTATTATTTTTTAAAAGGCAGTTAGTATAAACTGATACATCTTTCCGTGGTAAGGTTAGCTGTTGAGTTGGCATGATAGGAAGGTGGTCATTCATCCGGGAAGGCCTCTTGGAAGAGGTAGCTGTTTAGGAAGACTTTGGAGGAGGGAAGATATGTTCTCTCACAAGTTTGCGGGGGGTGGGTTGGGGGCGGGGAGTTCCTCACAAGAGGAACAGCATGAATTGTTGTCTTTTTCCCCTTCTAGACTGTGAGCCCGTTCTTGGGTAGGGACCGCCATAATATGTTGCCGACTTGTACTTCCCAAGTACTTGAGAAGCAGCGTGGCTCAGTGGAAAGAGCCCGGGCTTTGGAGTCAGAGGGCATGGGTTCGAATCTGTACTAAGCACTTCCAGCAGGGACCCGATCTCCTTGCATTCATTCAAACATATTTATTGAGCGCTTACTGTGTGCAGAGCACTGGACTAAGTGCTTCGTCCCCCTCCTCCTCTTTCTCCTCTTCCTTCCTTCTTCTCTTCCTCCACTCTTTCCCCCTTCTCTTCTCTCTCCTCCTTCTCTTCTCTTCTCTTCTCTTCTCTTCTCTTCTCTTCTCTTCTCTTCTCTTCTCTTCTCTTCTCTTCTCTTCTCTTCTCTTCTCTTCTCTTCTCTTCTCTCTCCCCCTTTTAGACTGTGAGCCCACTGTTGGGTAGGGACTGTCTCTATATGTTGCCAACTTGTACTTCTCAAGCACTTAGTACAGTGCTCTGCACACAGTAAGTGCTCAATAAATATGATTGATTGATTGATTGAATCCTGCCTCCACCACGTGTCTGCTGTGTGACCTTGGGCAAGTCACTTAACTTCTCTGAGCCTCCGTTACCTCATCTGTGAAAAAGGGGATTAAGACTGTGAGCCCCACATGGGACAACTTGATCACATTCTATCCTCCCAGTGCTTAGAACAATGCTTTGCACATAGTAAGTGCTTAACAAATGCCATTATTATTAGTAGTAGTACAGTGCTCTGCACACAGTAAGCACTCAATAAATACGATTGAATGAGTGAATAAGCAAACCAGACACTTTCTATTCCATTTCATTTTGACTTCACCATAAGTTTAAGGGGAAAAAAGTATTTTTAATAAGTTGGAGAAAGTTCTAACACAACTGTATAAATACGATTGAATGAATGAATAAGCAAACCAGACACTTTCTATTCCGTTTCATTTTGACTTCACCATAAGTTTAAGGGAAAAAAGTATTTTTCACAAGTTGGAGGAAGAAAGTTCTAACACGACTGTATAAATACGATTGAATGAATGAATAAGCAAACCAGATACTTTCTACTCCATTTCATTTTGACTTCACCATAAGTTTACGGGGAAAAAGTATTTTTAATAAGTTGGAGAAAGAAAGCTCTAACACAACTGTATGAATACGATTGAATGAATGAATAAGCAAACCAGACCCTTTCTATTCCATTTCATTTTGACTTCACCATACGTTTACGGGGAAAAAAGTATTTTTAATAAGTTGGAGAAAGAAAGTTCTAACACAACTGTATAAATCATCATCATCATCATCATCATCAATCGTATTTATTGAGCGCTTACTATGTGCAGAGCACTGTACTAAGTGCTTGGGAAGTACAAATTGGCAACATATAGAGACAGTACCTACCCAACAGTGGGCTCACAGTCTAAATACAATTGAATGAATGAATAAGCAAACCAGACACTTTCTATTCCATTTCATTTTGACTTCACCATAAATTTACGGGGAAAAAAGTATTTTTCATAAGTTGGAGAAAGAAAGTTCTAACACAACTGTATAAATACGATTGAATGAATGAATAAGCAAACCAGACCCTTTCTATTCCATTTCATTATGACTTCACCATAAGTTTAAGGGGGAAAAAGTATTTTTAATAAGTTGGAGAAAGAAAGTTCTAACACAACTGTACAAATAATAATAATAATAATAATAATGGCATTTATTAAGCGCTTACTATGTGCAAAGCATTGTTCTAAGCGCTGGGGAGGTTACAAGGTGATCAGGTTGTCCCACGGGGGGCTCACAGTCTTAATCCCCATTTTACAGATGAGGTAACTGAGGCACAGAGAAGTTAGGTGACTTGCCCAAAGTCACACAGCTGACAATTGCCAGAGCTGGGATTTGAACCCATGACCTCTGACTCCAAAGTCCGTGCTATTTCCACAGAGCCACGCTGCTTCTCAAGAATAGTAATAATGATGATGGCATTTATTAAGCACTTACTATGTGCCAAGCATTGTTCTAAGCCCTGGGGAGGTTACAAGGTGATCAGCCTGTCCCACAGGGGGCTCACAGTCTTAATCCCCATTTTACAGATGAGGGAACTGAGGCCCAGAGAAGTGAAGTGACTTGCCCAAAGTCACACAGCTGACAGTTGGCGGAGGCAGGATTTGAACCCATGACCTCTGACTCCAAAGCCCGGGTTCTTTCCGCTGAGCCACGCTGCTTCTCGATAATAATAATGATGGTATTTGTTAAGCGCTTACTATGTGCAAAGCACTGTTCTAAGCACTGGGGGGATACAAGGTGATCAGGTTGTCCCACGTGGGGCTCACAGTCTTATATCATAAATCATAAATTATAAATCATAAATACGATTGAATGAATGAATAAGCAAACCAGACACTTTCTATTCCATTTCATTTTGACGTCACCATAAGTTTACAGGGAAAAAAGTATTTTTAATAAGTTGGAGAAAGAAAGTTCTAACACAACTGTATAAATACGATTGAATGAATGAATAAGTAAACCAGACACTTTCTATTCCATTTCATTTTGACTTCACCATAAGTTTACGGGGAAAAAAGGTTTTTTCATAAGTTGGAGAAAGAAAGTTCTAACACAACTGTATGAATACGATTGAATAAATGAATAAGCAAACCAGATGCTTTCCATTCCATTTCATTTTGACTTCACCATAAGTTTAAGGGGAAAAAAGTATTTTTCATAAATTGGAGGAAGAAAGTTCTAACACGACTGTATAAATACGATTGAATGAATGAATAAGCAAACCAGACACTTTCCATTCCATTTCATTTTGACTTCACCATAAGTTTACGGAGAAGAAAGTATTTTACATAAGTTGGAGAAAGAAAGTTCTAACACGACTGTATAAATACAATTGAATGAATGAATAAGCAAACCAGACACTTTCCATTCCATTTCATTTTGACTTCACCATAAGGTTACGGGGGAAAAAGTATTTTTAATGAGTTGGAGAAAGAAAGTTCTAACACAACTGTATAAATATGATTGAATGAATGAATAAGCAAACCAGACACTTTCCATTCTATTTCATTTTGACTTCACCATAAGTTTATGGGGAAAAAAGTATTTTTAATAAGTTGGAGAAAGAAAGTTCTAACTTCCTATTCCATTTCATTTTGACTTCACCATAAGTTTCTGGGGAAAAAGTATTTTTCATAAGTTGGAGAAAGAAAGTTCTAACTTCCTATTCCATTTCATTTTGACTTCACCATAAGTTTAAGGGGGAAAAAGTATTTTTCATAAGTTGGGGAAAGCAAGTTCTAACATAACTGCATTATAAATTAATTGCCCCCGTTTGCCCTCCCCTCATCACACTCACGAGGCTTTTGCCTCATCATTCCAGCCATTGGATGACTGAACCTTGAAAGGAGGGGAAGAGGAGAAGCAAATCTAGACTAGTGCAATTACGGTGTATATATGTTTGTACATATTTATTACTCTATTTATTTATTTATTTTACTTGTACATATCTATTCTATTTATTTTATTTTGTTAGTATGTTTGGTTTTGTTCTCCGTCTCCCCCTTTTAGACTGCGAGCCCACTGTTGGGTAGGGACTGTCTCTATATGTTGCCAACTTGGACTTCCCAAGCGCTTAGTACAGTGCTCTGCACATAGTAAGCGCTCAATAAATACGATTGATGATGATGATTTCGCGCCTCAGCACCGGCTCCTCAAATAAGAGGCACTAGTGGCTCCGCCCACTCGCCTGGCTTTTGCGCATGCGCCTTCTGGCCGGCAAGGAACGACCTGCCTGTGGCAGGCATGCGCAGTACAGTCTGGGCGAGTCAGAGGAGGAAAATGGCGGCTTCTTCTGTGTGCCGGGCGGGCGGTGCTGCTGGTAGGTCCTTCTTTCGGGCCTGCCGCTCGGTAAGTTATTTCTTCTTCTTCTTCTTCTTCTTCTTCTTCTTCACGGGAACCGTCGTATTGATTTTGGTAATGTCGGAATTCCGCCCAGTAGCGCACCGGAGCCCCTTGGCGGGTACGGGGCCCCGCTAGGCCCAGCAGCCCTTGAGGGAAGGTCATGGCGGCCTGAGGGGGTTCCGAGCCCAGCTTTCGTCCTGCAGTCATTGAGGGAAGGTCATGGCGGCCTGAGGGGATTCCGAGCCCAGCTTTCGTCAGAGGGGCTCGGGAAGCTGGCTGCCTTGGCCGCCTCGGCCCATGTGGCCGATTAAGATCATCAGGTTTGTGCCTCCCTCTTTCGAAACCCTTAGGGGTCACTCGGGTCACGGTGGGGCCTCGCCTCCCTGGCGCTGCGGGACACACTGAACATATAATAATAATAATAATAATTATTATTACCAGAAGCAGCGTGGCTCAGTGGAAAGAGCACGGGCTTTGGAGTCAGAGGTCATGGGTTCAAATCCCGGCCCCGCCACTTGTCAGCTGTGTGACTTTGGGCTGGTTACTTGACTTCTCTGGGCCTCAGTTCCCTCATCTGTAAAATGGGGTTTAAATCTGTGAGCCCCACGTGGGACAACCTAATCACTTTGTATACTCCCCAGCGCTTAGAACAGTGCTTTGCACATAGTAAGCGCTTAATAAATGCCATCATTATTATTATTATAATGGTATTTATTAAGCGCTTACTACGTGCAAAGCACTGTTCTAAGCGCTCAAGGCGATCAGGTTGTCCCACGGGGGGCTCACAGTCTTACTCCCATTTTGCGGATGGGGTCACTGAGGCCCGGAGAAGTGACGTGACTTGCCCAAAGTCACCCAGCTGACAAGTGGCGGAGTGGGATTTGAACCCATGACCTCCGACTCCAAAGCCCGGGCTCTTTCCACTGAGCCTCCCCCAAAATCCATATCCTCCCTCACCTCCGTTTTTGCAGGCACCTTTTCAAGTAGGTTAAAGATTTAGGAAGGATTTTATACCTATTAAGTAAGGGCCAGGTGTATGCCCGGGGACCCGGTTCCGACATTTCAGCGTCTCCGGGTTTAATACACATTTCCTTGCTTTTTCAGTGGTGTTTGGCGAGGTGTCTCACCCCGCCTAATAAGATATTTTTTTCTTTTGCCTCCTATTTGGCTGCCTTCTTGAAAGGCCCGGTAGAAGCATTTGAAGGGGTTTGGTTCCACAGGGTGACCTTTTCTGAACGTGGTTGAGACTCATCCTAAGGCCTGTCCGAGATTCAGCTATTTTGACATTAAACGCCTTTTCATTTTCCCTGGTCTCTCCCAAAAACCTGTAAAGGAAAATAATTGAGGATTAAATTAAAATATAATAGAAATTTTGGATGTGTTAACCATTTTGGAATATTGCTACGGAATTCTCTAGACCCAAAGATTTTAAAAGGATTCAAATACTACAAGCCCTAGAATGGTGAGCAAGGCTATAAGTCATTGGGAGATCACTGTGGTCTGCTTTTTCCCCTAGTAATAATAATGATGGTATTTGTTAAGCGCTTACTATGTGCAAAGCACTGTTCTGAGCGCTGGACAGTTGCCTGACTTATGAAAACGCTATGAAGCTTGTATTAAGCGAAATATATTCTTCCGACTTGTTAGTAAGGGGATACAAGGAGATTCTTGCATGTGCTGAAAATCCGGAGCTCGAGTTTGGGGCCTGGATTTGGCCTGATTTGCTTGTGGACAGGAAGGGTGGGCATTTCCACGTGGGCATGCTGCAAATGGCGAGGCTGAGCAGCTGCTGCACAATTTAGGGGTCGTTGTCTCTCCTGGCCTGAAATAGGAGGGAAGTGACTGGTGGTTTTAGGTCAACCTGTTTTTCCCTGCTCTGAGAGTGCGGGCCACTTCGGCGGATTGATGGTGTTTTCTGCAGCCATTAAATAGAAATGATTATTGAGCACTCCTGTGTGCAGAGCGCTGGACCAAGTGCTTGGGAGAGAACATTATAATAGGCGTGAACCTGTGATTTTCAAGGAGCTTACAGTTTGGTGGGAGAGAGGGCTTAAATTCCACAAAGGAGTATAATGATGAGTAGGTAATAATAATAATGGCATTTGTTAAGTGCTTACTATGTGCAAAGCACTGTTCTAAGCGCTGGAAGTGCCACAGGTGGTTGTATTTAGCTGATTAAGTGGGGCAGAACTGCTGAAATGAATAGGGGAAAGCTTCCTCCCCTTAATGTTTGAAAAGTGCATACAGGAGGAGAAAGAAATGGGGAAGAGACTGTGAGCCCCATGTGGAATAGGGATTGTGTCCAACCTGATTATCTGTGTCTAATCCAGTGCTTTAGTAGAAAGAAGTGGGAAGAGACCGTGAGACCTGTGTGGAATAGGGATTGTGTCCAACCTGATTATCTGTGTCTAACCCAGTGCTTTAGTACAGTGCCTGGCACATAGTAAGCACTTAAATACCATTAAAAAGTTACAGAAATATACAGCGACCTGTATATTTTTCCAAAGGAGTCATAATGATGATAATAATAATAATGGCATTTGTTAAGCGCTTACTATGTGCAGAGCACTGTTCTAAGCACTGGGGAGGATACAGAGTGATCAGGTTGTCCCATGTGGGGCTCACAGTCTTAATCCCCGTTTTACAGATGAGGGAACTGAGGCACAGAGAAATTAAGTGACTTGCCCAAAGTCACACAGCTGACAGGTGGTGGCACCAGGATTTGAACCCATGACCTCTAACACCCGAGCCCGGGCTCTTGATTGTATTTAAGCTCTTACTCTGTGCCAAGTACTAAATACCGGAGTAGATACAAGATAATCAGGTCAGACACAGTCCCCATCCCACCAGGGGCTTGCTGTCTAAGTGGGTGGGAGGGAGAGCAGGTATTAAGTCTTCAGTTTATAGGTGAGGAAACTGAGGCACAGAGAAGTGAAGTGACTCCCGCAGTTATACAGCAGGCAAATGGTAGAGCTAGGATTAGAACTCAGGTCCATGCTCTTTCCATTAGACCACGCTACTTTCTTGGACCTGTTTTGGGCAGGAACTAACAATGTTTTTAGGTTGCTAGGCCAAGGTGAGTGTGATGGAGGCTTTATGATGATGGCTTCTTGGGATCCGTTGCTCATTCATTGTCGCATTTATTGAGCGCTTACTGTGTGCAGAGCATTGTACTAAGTGCTTGGGAAGTACAAGTCGGCAACATCTAAAGATGGCCCCTACCCAACAACGGGCTCACAGTCTAGAAGGGGGAGACAGACAACAAAACAAAACATGTAGACAGGTGTCAAAATCGTCAGAACAAATAGAAATTGAGCTATATGTGCACCATTAACAAAATAGAATAGTAAATATATACAAGTAAAATAGTGTAATAAATCTGTACAAATATATATATACAAGTGCTGTGGGGAGGGGAAGGGAAATACAATACAATTTTTATTGTATTGTATTTTTTTATTGTGTTTTTATTTTTTATGGCATTTGTTAAGCACTTACTACATGCCACGCATTGTTCTAAGTGCTGGGGGAGATACCAAGTAATCAGGTTGGACACAGTCCATGTCCCACGTGGGGCTCACAGTCTTAACCCCCCACTGGAGAAGCAGCATGGCATATTGAATAGAGCACAGGCCTAGGAATCAGAAGGTCATGGGTTCTAATCCCAGCTCTGCCAGTGGTCTGCTGTGTGACCTTGGATAAGTCACTTCACTACTCTGTGCCTCCGTTCCCTCATCTGTAAAATGGGGATTAATCAATCAATCAATCGTATTTATTGAGCGCTTACTGTGTGCAGAGCACTGTACTAAGCGCTTGGGAAGTACAAGTTGGCAACATATAGAGACAGTCCCTACCCAACAGTGGGCTCACAGTCTAAAAGGGGGAGACAGAGAACAAAACCAAACATACCAACAAAATAAAATAAATAGAATAGATATGTACAGGTAAAATAAATAAATAAATAAATAAATAGAGTAATAAATATGTACAAACATACAGGTGCTGTGGGGAAGGGAAGGAGGTAAGATGGGGATGGAAAGGGGGACGTGGGAGAGAGGAAGGAAGGGGCTCAGTCTGGGAAGGCCTCCTGGAGGAGGTGAGCTCTCAGTAGGGCGTTGAAGCCCCTGCTACCTGTGTGAAGACAGTTACCTAGAGGGGGAATGCCTAGGAACTTTGGGCCACAATCATGAATGTAGGATGGTGTTTCCCCACCCCTTCCACCCAAAGCAACAGTTCAGATACCATTGTCCAACTGCTCAGACAGTAATAAAATAGTCAGTAAATCCTTTTATGTCATTCATTGTTCTTACTATCAATTTGCTGAAAGGAAAGGATTTAAGCACTGAAAGTGAAGATTCCGCTTCTAACTTTTTATAAACACAATGAACGTGGTGGGCCTGGGAGTCAGAAGGACCTGGGTTCTAATCCCAGCTCCATCATTTGCTGTGTGACTTTGGGCAAGTCACTTCTGTGCCTCAGTTACCTCCTTTGTTTAAAAAAAAAGGGGGGGGGTAAGAATGTGAGCCCAGTGTGGGGCAGGGAGGGACCATGTCCAACCTGATTAATTTGTATCTACCCCAGTGCTTGGCACATAGTAAGCGCTTAACAAGTACCATAATTTTTTTAAGATGTCCCCTCTGCCTTTCCTTTGGGAAAATACAAATAGCAAACAAGTAGGTGTATTTGGGCTTTTAAAATAAGTGAAAAAACTAGATTTCACTGTACAGTACTTTAAAAGACCAAGTTCTAGAATCATTTTGATATGTTTTTAAGTAATCCTTTGGTGAGGTCAGTTTACTGTGTGACATTAGTACAGTGCCAGGCACTCTGTTAAGCACTGGGGTAGATAAAAGCTAATCAGGTTGGACACAGTCCTTGACCCACACGTGGAGCTCACAGTCTTAATCCCCATTTTACAAATGAGGTAACTAAGGCCCAGAGAAGTGAAATGACTTCCCCCAGGTCACAAAGCAGAGGAGTGGCAGAGCCAGGATTAATAATAATAATGTTGGTTTTTGTTCAGCGCTTGCTATGTGCCAGGCACTGTTCTAAGCGCTGGGGTAGATACAAGGTAATCAGGTTGTCCTTCGTGGGGCTCACAGTCTTGATCCCCATTTTACAGATGAGGTCACTGAGGCACAGAGAAGTGAAGTGACTTGCCCAAGGTCACACAGCTGGCAAGTGGCAGAGCTAGGATTTGAACCCATGATGTCTGACTCCCAAGCCCAGGCTCTTTCCACTGAGCCACGCTGCTTCTTACAATAATGGTATTTAAGTGCTTACTATGTGCCGAGCACTGTTCTAAGTGCTGGGGTAGATACAGGGTAATCAGGTTGTCCCATGTGAGGCTCACAGTTTAATCCCCATTTTCAGATGAGGTAACTGAGGCACAGAGAAGTTAAGTGGTTTGCCTGAGGTCACACAGCAGACAACTGGCAGAGCTGGAATTAGAAGCCATGTCCTCTGACTCCCAAGCCCATGCTCTTTTCCACTGAGCCATGTTGCTTCAACCCGTTAGAATTAGAACCCAGGTCTCTGACTCCCAGGCCTGTGCTCTTTCCCCTAGGCCACACTGCTTCTTTTTCAAAGCGGGGTATAAATCCAAATGCATATAGTATTGGGAGGCATAAGGGTTGTAAACTGGACTGTAGTAGTGACTTCAGTGGCTTCACCAGACCTTTGCCCCATTGTTTCATTGGAGGAGTGTGATTTGTCCTTTTTTCTCCTTGGACTGTAGTTGTCAGTCATCTGACTTGTTGCCCAAAACAATACTCCCAGGGGAATGTTAGGGGGAATGTCTCCTGGCTGTAACATTCCCGCCTAGAGTGAAATGTGCTGGGAGCTGCCTATACCCTCCTGCTGGGCACCCTGAGAGCTAGATCTTCCCCACCCAGAAGCCAAGAGTGTGGGCAGGAGCCAGGTACCACCTGGCCTGTAATCTCTCCCCACCCCACTCATTGGAGCTCTTTGGGTCCTTTGAGGGGTGGCTTGAGAGCTAGGACTACCTCCACTCTTCTGCTAAGTCCTGCCTCCAGGATGATGGGCAGAAGCCTATTATCCCAACATTGGGAATGTTGAACGGATTGTAGCCGTTTGACCCTGCCTAGAGTCAAGGGGACAGAGCACCATCCCTTTGAGTAATCCACAGTTGTAATTCTTAATTTACTTTATCTTAGCTTTTTTTCCCCTTTTGTCGTCCTTGTATTCATTCAATCGTATTGAGCGCTTACTGTGTGCAGAGCACTGTACCAAGCGCTCGGGAAGTACAAGTTGGCAACATATAGAAACGGTCCCCACCCAACAATGGGCTCACAGTCTAGAAGGGGGAGACAGACACCTATCCACCCTATCCCCTTTAGGTTATGAGCCCTTTGTGGGCCAGAGGACTTCCTGAATGATTCTGTTCTGGTGATTTTTCTGAAGCAGTTTGTTTTGGACTTCGCACGTTGCAGGTGCCTAATCAGTATCATAATATATTTATTTGAGCTGGTTTTGATCGTGTCCTCACTGAGTCATTTTCTGATGATTTTCTTTCTTCAGCCATCTCTTTTGAAGCTGCCTGCAACTCGTAGCACTGCTTCCTATGTCCAGGCACTCCAAAACATTCCAGAGACTCATGTCAGCACTCTGGACAATGGATTCCGTGTGGCATCAGAGAACTCCAATCAGCCTACCTGCACAGTAAGTAGGGTGGGTTCAACAGGAAGCTGTGGTCTGCATCTGTCCTCTTGGTTTAGATTACACTCAGGCTTCTGAGTTAAGCCTCCTTTCCAGTCTTCTGATTAAAAGGGTAGATAGGTTTGGGACCCTGCCAGCCTTATAGGGAAGAGCACTCTGTGATTTGGGAAAGGCTGCAGCTGTCCTGCAGCCAGACTTATCACTGAACAAATCAGGCAAAAGTGGCAGCTTGCTTTAGAATGGGCCTGGAATGGGACATCACTGTATGGATTTTTCTGCCCTTGCAATTATGTATATGCTCAGCCTGAATAGCGTTACGATCTATATCCTTTTATCCTGTGGTTGGCTTGACATGATTAATAGCATTGACTAAGTTGAAGGCAAAATGTAAAAATGTGGCTTATTTTGCCAGAGATGAGATGTTGTTCTAGCCTAGTTCTTGGTGACAGGGTCAATTGTGAGACGCTGGGCAAGCTAACGATCGTTTTGTTCATTCCTCTGCTAGGTGGGTGTGTGGATTGATGTAGGTAGCCGTTATGAAAATGAGAAGAACAATGGAGCAGGATACTTTGTGGAACATCTTGCATTTAAAGTAAGTCAAAGCCACATTTGGTACTTCCATGTGGCTTCTGAACCTTTAGAGCGTCTAGTGTTTGGTGTTTCATGCCAGTATCAATCACCTTTTACTTAAGTAGCCATCGATTGTCATTCAGTTCAATTCTGCCAGAATATGTGTGTGTTCAGTACTTGTTTTGGCTAGACCATTATTGGAAAATGAGGGACTTTTTGT
Source organism: Tachyglossus aculeatus (assembly GCF_015852505.1). Lineage (NCBI taxonomy): Eukaryota > Metazoa > Chordata > Mammalia > Monotremata > Tachyglossidae > Tachyglossus > Tachyglossus aculeatus. Next base: position 95,109,252 of record NC_052101.1, on the reverse strand, counting down.
CTGCTAGTGCAGCCCTGGTTAGACCCAGGACATCAGCAGGGGGTCAGAAGAAGTGGGTTATGTGCATTGAACACCGGGAGTTTTCCTTAATGCAGGGTGTTGGATGAACCCAGCCACCTGTTTTAGGAGAACTGGGTGTAGTTAAGGGAGATATTATTTTAAATAGATTTTGAGTCCTGTTTGGGATAGGGACTGGGTCTGACCTGATTATCCTCTGTCTTCCCCAGTGCTTAGAATGGTGCTTGACACACAGTAAGTGCTTAACAAATACCACAATTCTTCTTCTTAATTTTTAAATGAGACACAGCATGGCCTAGTGAAAAGAGCACAGGCCTGAGAGTCTGAGGCCCTGGGTTCTAATCCTGGTCCCCCACTTTTCTGCCGTATGACCTTGGACAAGTCATCTCACTTCTCTGTGCCACAGGTACCTCTTCTGTAAAATGGGCATTAAAACGGTGAGCCCCGTGTGGGATGTGGACTGTGTCCAATCTGATTTGCTTGTATCTATCCCAACGCTTAGTACAATGCCTGACACCTAGTATATCCTTAACAAATACCATTAAAAAAAGCCCTACAGTAAGTACTAAGAATGCAACAAAGATACTGATCTTCCATTTTTTTTAATTAAAGGGAAGCTATTGTATTTAAATTATTTTGTGATAAATGGCTCAACTTCTGATTTATAAAAATGATTGCTCTATAGGATTTCAAATTTTGGGGAAATAGGGAGCAGTCATTTTTGTAGCCTGATAAGGAAAAAAAGGGCTGATTGGTCATCCTTTTTCTTGAAGATGAGTGTGGACACCATTTTTAATGCTAAGCACTATTTTTAAAAAAAACTCCTGCCAGCTCTCAACTTTTCCCAGGTCAACCTCTGGCCCTGGCAAACTGGAAAGTCTGGAAAATTGGTAAGGGCCTTTCATAGCTTAGACTGGTGGTTTTTGGCTCAGGCATGCCACTGTGTCAGCCATACAGGCACTCTGCTCAAGCGGCTGATGTGGTAGTGCATCTGAGCCAGAAAACTTCCCGTATTCACCGCACGAGCCATGATATTAGCTATGGTGCTGAACAGGGTGTTGTGTTCCAGGCCCTGCTCACTACGCTAGACCTGCTTGCTGTGACTTGCTGCAGAGTCTGGAAATCTCTCTGCTCCAGTATGGCTCCTTGCCTCCCTTTGTGTCATTCTCTCTCTTCTTCCCCCCATCCCTCCCCATTCCCCCCCACCCCCCGCCCCCAAAACGAGAGCAAGGATGATCTACTCCTGTATAATAGAAAGTACACTGTATTTGGTTATTCTGACTATTCTTCTCTTTACCCACCTGAGTTAAATCTGTGAAAGCCTCCAGTTCATAAGTGGTATTCCATCATGAGGGGAATTCAGTAATAGCTATAATAGGTGACAACTTGTTGCTGAGAAGTAGCTGTTAACGTGGCAGTTCCCACTGAGCCTCATCTGAGCTCTTTGTGATTATCCAAACAGGCAGGAATTTTTTAGTGATAGGATGTGTTCGTTTCAATGAGTGTTTTGGTAGCAACTAAAGTTATTTGAATTAATCACTGGCTTCTTTCAAAAAGGGTAACCCTTAGAGTGTTCTGGCAAAAGTAATATCCAGACTGAGGGTAGTTCTGTCTTGTGCTAGGCATCTTGGAGTAGAGGTAATATGTTTTTATTTCTCTCTTGGTTTCTTTCAGGGCACAAAGAATCGCCCTGGTAATGCCTTGGAAAAGGAAGTGGAGAGCATGGGGGCCCACCTCAATGCTTACAGCAATCGGGAGCATACAGCGTACTACATCAAAGCCTTGTCCAAGGACCTTCCCAAAGGTAGCAGCATCATGTCCAAACTATGGCCACCTGGGGATTGGATGGCGGGGAGATTAAGGCTTCCATTTTAGGTAAATAGCTCAGGTAGGCTTTGGTCCTGTGGATCCCTGTTCCCTTCCATCACAAAAACCTCTTAAAAGACAAGAATGGAAGGTCATTTTTTTTTTTCTTAAAGAGCTAGATGTTGCTGACCTAGGCAGTTCCATTAAGTTTTAGACCATGGGGGAGAGGTCCAGAATGGAGTAGTTAGGCATTTTGAAAAGTAACACCACTAACCATGGGGTGGATTTCAAAAGGGCAGAGAAGCAGCGTGGCTTGGTGGAAAGAGCACGGGCTTGGAAGTCAGAGGTCATGGGTTCTAATCCCAGCTCCACCACCTGTCAGCTGTGTGACTTTGGGCAAGTCACTTCAGTTCTCTGTGCCTCAGTTCCCTCATCTGTAAAATGGGGATTAAGACTGTGAGCTCCACGTGAGTCAACCTGATTACCTTATATCTCCCCCAGCGCTTAGAACAGTACTTGGCACATAGTAAGCACTTAACAAATACCATCATCGTCATCAATCATCACACTCCAAGCCTCCTGTGGGGGGCCACTGTTGGAGGCAGACCACTGGCCTAGGTGGCCCATTGCCATATTGGTTCAGACCCTTGGTTATGTTCTCTCCGAATAGCCTTCATGTCTTCTTCCCGAGGTCTTCTACTCTTCACCTAGTGTGTTTCTTTCAGCTGTAGAAATCTTGGCTGACATCGTGCAGAATTGCAGCATGGAGGATTCTCAGATTGAGAAGGAGCGAGATGTCATTCTTCGGGAGATGCAAGAGAACGACAATTGCTTGCGTGATGTTGTGTTTGATTATTTGCATGCAACCGCCTTCCAAGGCACTGCACTTGGTCAGTCTGTTGAAGGATCCAGTGAGAATGCCAAGTGAGTAGGCAAACCTCGAGTGACAGGTACCAACTTTGCAAGTCCACGTCCACTTTGTATTTCTTCTGTTGAAGGGATTACCGAGTTAGTTTCACAGCTTTGCCTTAGTATAGTAATTCAGCTAATTTAGCTGTCCTGCCTCATCCCCCTTTTCCTTTGTAGTGGTACAGGTGCACTTCTGTGTGTGTTTATTCTCAGCTGCCAAGGCTAACATGACTGGAATTTCAGTCAGCTAAGGTAAATTGTTGCTTGGAGGAGTGAAAATTTGGATAGCCAGGCCTGTCAGACCAAGGAGTAGTAGACCATTCGTTTTGGTGTCTGTTCTGAAAAGATTGTTCATATTCTCAGACAGTTGACCCTGGAACAGCCTGGAATTTGAAGAGCTTTTCTTTTATTCTTGTGATTAGAGGGGGGAAAAAGAATTCCCTCTACGGGGGGCTGAACTGAATTATAGGTGCCAAAGAGTATGTTCAGAGAGGCTTATTTCCCTGAACAATATTGTTCTGTTTATCCATAAGTGTAGATGAATATCACACTCAAAAACGAGTCTGTTGCTGGTGAGATCTTATATCTTTTACTGCAGATGTCCTAGAGTGGCACCAGAGAGGAGCAGTGTGGTTTAGTGGGAAGAGCACGGGCTTGGGAGTCAGAGTACTTGGCTTCTCATCCCAGCTCTGCCACTTGCCTGTTGTGTGACTGGGAAAGTCACTAAACTCCCTTGTGTCTCGTCTGTGTTACCTCATCTGTAAAATGGGGATTCAGTGCCTGTTCTCCCTCCTACTTAGACCGTGAGCCCCATGTGGGACAGGGACTGTGCCCGACCTGATTAATTTGTATCTACCCCAGTGCTTCAAACAGTGCTTGACATACCGTAAGCTCTTAACAAATACCAAAGTAATAATAATGATAATAATAGATGTATTTGAATGCTTGCCTATGGTATTTTCCCTTCCCTACTCGACTGTGAATCATTTTGGTATGCTTTTGAACTTCGAAGATCTCAAACTTGCCACCGCCATTTTTGTCCCCCTTCAGGAAATTGACCCGGGCAGATCTCACTCAGTTTATTAATATTCACTATAAGGCCCCTCGGATGGTTCTGGCTGCTGCAGGAGGTTAGTATCTCTTCTGTTGCTACCAACTTCCAACTTTCCGCACAAGGTGACTTTAGGTTGGATGGCCTATTTTTACAGCCACTTAATACACTGTAAATTCCTCAGTCGTGCTTCTTGCTGCTTTTGTATGTTCTCCAAGGGCCTAATACAATGCTCTGGACACAGGACCTCAATTGGTACCGAAGGTGATATTAATGTTGAAAGGTATTTCTGTTCCTCTTAGTTTTCTAAGAAGCAGCTTGGTGAGTGTAAAAAGAATATATTACATGTGGTTGCAGTTCTTTCTGAGCCTGTTGGAGTCTCTTCACTCTGGAAAGTAGAGGTGAATTTCCTTGAGGGAAGAATTTTTTCATGGGGTGTGCCTGGAAACCTGTCAAAATTGTGGCATCACTCTAGCTTCTGTCCTTTTTCTGTATTCCCCCATGATTTCTCTTGGTCAGATCCCCTTTTTACTGTGTTACTGCCATAAATTCTCACTTGCCCCCATCCTGACCTTCACATCTATTCCTTTTGACTTCCAAATCCCTGCACTAGCTTAGCCTAAGCAAGTGGGTATCTCTTGGGGAACCCTGCCCTGGCTAACCTGAAGAAGTGTGTTGTTGCCTACGTGAAAACTCCACTCCACATACCTTGAATTCATGTGTCTCCCCTTTTCCTAGTCCCCCACTTCATGCAACCACCACTCCTATTACCCAGCCCCTTTTGGCTGCCTCCCAAGGGCCTGACCCAGGAAGGAGTTTGTGAGGAAATCAGTGTTCTCCTGGTTTCTCTCCTGGCTCGTGTGATGCAGAGTGTGGATTCTTTACTTTTTCCACTCTGCCCCCTCACTCTGCAAGTGTCCCATCCATATTGTAGTGCTTCTGACTGGGCCACTGTGCAACAATGAGAATTCATTGCCCAGTAATTATGGCATCTCTTGGAGCTTATGGTTTGGCTGGGTGTGACATCAACACCACGGGCCTGGGCGAGGCCATGTGACCTGATGATGGATGCCTTGTGGACATGTTTTCTGGATACGTATTTTTTCATCAGAGCGCTAGGTGACGGGGCTGGTTTTGTAGTCGGGTGATGCTGCCCCCTGAAACAACTGCCTTTGCCCACCTGCTTATACCCTGTTCTGATGCTCCTGCTAGTCACCTGCTCTGGTCCGTCTAATTGTGTAAGGGACAACAGCATGGGTTTATAGGTTTGCATCCCCCCTTTTTTCCCAATTTTTTGTCTTTGGCCTTTCCCTTGGTTTACACAATAAAGTAGAAATGGTCCTGCCTTCCCCCCACTACCCCCCTCTAAACCACTCTGAATATCTTATTCAATGATGACTAACCAAGTAGGTGAAAGCATAGTGGTGACCGCTGCCATTGAGGTCTCAGATATCCTGTGACCGAAGACTGCACCTGTTCTTCTTGCAAAGTTTGCTGCAGGGCACAAGTGTTCTTGGTGAGTGTGGGTGATTCAGTGCAAGCCATCACAGCTACTGCAAACGTAACTCAAGCGCATGTCTTCCTGGTGGTAGAGCATACCTCTCTCTTCTTAACACTGGTGTCTGAGCAGTGCTCACCCAAATGGCAGGGAACCAGACAAGGTTTACCATTGTGTTTTCGTGGACAAGTGCAAGAAATTCTCGAAGACGTTGGCAGTGACATCTTTGAACCAAAGGACAACTCTAACATATCTTTTTACTCCAGAGTATGTAAATGGAGCCCTTAAACTGATTTGAAGGTCATTGAGATATTTTCTCTGGGGTAGGGATTGGGACTGTGATATTAAAGTGAAATCTATTCAAGTAGTACTCGGGGTCAGAAGCTCTTCTTGACTTGTTCCTTTGCCAGGTGTGGAGCATAAGCAGCTGGTAGATCTTGCCAGTCAGCACTTTAGCGGAGTCCCCGTGGAGTATGCAGAGGATGCAGTGCCTGTCCTTCCCTTGTGCCGTTTCACTGGAAGTGAGGTAAACTCCTCTGGAATGGCGTTGTCTTAAAGAAGTGTACACAAGTGTGAAGCGACTCAGGCTTCTATTGCAAGATCACCTTACTCCTGAGGCCTTATAGAGTAAATTTGGTGGTCGAAATGCATGATTTTAAGGAAGCGGCTATGGACCTTGGTGTCTTATGCTTCAGACCCAGGATTAGGCAGAATAGGGCTGCAAGCAGGGTATGCCCCCTCTCTATTCCTTTTTCTTTTGACTTCCATATCTCCATGCTGGCTTAGCCTAGGAAGATGGAGGCCTTCTGGGGAACCGAGGTCCCCCCGCCCCAAGCTTCCTGGCTAACCTGGAGAAGAGTGTGGTGATGTCGTTGTGAACACCCCGCTCCACATATCTTAAATTCATTTTTTCCCTTTTCTCACTCTTCCACTCTATGCAACCGCCACTTCCATTACCCAACCCTTTGTGGTTGCCTCCCAAGGGTCTGACCCAGAGTGGAGGAAATTGGGTGATGCAGAATGTGGATTCTTTACTTTTTCCACCTTGCTCTCACAGTGTCTGCAAGTGTCCCTTCCATACTGTACCTCTTCTGATTGGGCCACTGTGCGATGATGAGAATTCATTGCCCAGTAATTACGGCATCTCTTGGATTGGCTGGGTGTGGCGTCAACACCACAGGCCTGGGTGAGGCTGTACGACTTGATGATGGGTGCCTCGTGGGCATGACCTCTGGGTACATCTTGTTTGAGAAGTCTGTTCTCATCGAAGCACTGGTTTTGCAGTCGGGTGACGCTCTGCTGCTCCTGAAATGACTGCCCTTGCCCACCTGCTTGTGCTCTGTCCTGATGCTCCTGCTATTCACCGGTCATGTCTGTCTATTTTGTAAAGGACAACAGTGCAGTTAATTTTTTTCCCTGTTGTTCTTGACTCCCCCTGCCCCCTTCCCCCTTTGGCCTTTCCCTTTATTTTTTATAATAAAGTGGAAAAGCCCTCTGGTTCTCAACCCTTACTCAGCCCCACTGAGTATCATACTCACCAGTGGTTTACCAAATGGGTAAGCACACAGTGGTGGCAGCTGCTGCTGGGGGTCTCGCGGTTACCCTGCGCTGACTATCGGCAACACCCGACCGTACTCCCTGCCAGCCATCTCATTGTGCATGCCATGGATGATTCAGTGCGGGTCCTGCTGACAGTAGGACATATCTTTCTTCCCTTAAACATTGGTGTCTGAGCAATGCTCACCTAAATGACGGGTCCAGAAAAGGTTCACTGCTGAGTTTTCATGGAGTGGAAGATTGTCTCTTGGATGCCATCTTGTCACTAGCATCATCTCTGCACCGAAGAACAACTCCCTATAGCTTTACCCATCTAGACTAATTTCTAAAACTAGTGGAGTCAAAAACAACTCACTGCCACAATTCAAAGGCATGAACAAACAGAAATTGTATCATCCGAACATACTGAGCGTTGGGCCGGGTTTCCGTCACCGAGGAGGAAAAGGCTGGAGTCAGGGAGACGAGGGAGGAGACGCTTGAGAGGCCCCTGACCCGGAACTGTCATCTACATATTCTTTCCCAAAAGAGCTCTGCACTTGGGCGCTTAATAAATACTAGAACTACTAACTGCTGTTAGGGTGGTAGTTGTTTGGGAGGAGAGGACCTTGCAGATTCAGGTAATGTGGAGGAATACCAGCAGCATTTAGCAGTTGAGTGAATGTGAAAACTGAGAGTGAGGAGTTGTTTGATTCCCCCTCTGTCACGTTGTGTGACCTGAGACACTTGTCATTTGGAAAATAAAGATAATGGATGAATATCCCTTAATTACCTCAGGAGGATACTAAAATGCATTAATTCAGCATATTGCAGGGTTTTTTTACGCGAGCCACTTAAAAAGCTTGACAAACATTGGGAGTCAGGTCTGAATTTTGCAGAAGTTGACATCGTGCCAGTGTGGTAAGTGGCAGGATGTGGTGAGTAGGAGAAGGTAGTGGAACTTCACCAAGATAGGATAAGTGTGAGGAAGTGATGATGGTGAGCTCATGTGAGAGTGGTGAGAGAATCCTCCCAAAATTGTGTTGCAATTTAACAGTCTAATTCAGTGGTTCCCAACTGTAGCTTACCAGGTAAATCAGTACTAGATGCTATTACCGATGCATACTTGTCTTTCTCATCAAATTCTGTTGGAGAATTACTGTAAAATTTCTGACAAGTGAGCTGTGAGCAGGGTTACTCCATATCTTGAATCTGAAATCTTAACTTTCAAGTTGAGAGCAGCATGGTCTAGTGGAAAGAGCATGGGCCTGGGAGTTAAGGGACCTGAGTTTTAATCTTGGCTCTGCCCTTTGCCAGCTGTGTGACTGTGGACAAGTCACTTAGCTTCTGTGCCGCCTCAGTTTCACCATCTCTAAACATCTGTTCCATCTCCCCATTAGACCCTGAGCCCGGTGTAGGACAGGGACTATGCCTAGTCTGATTATCTTGTTTTTACCCCAGTACTTAGTATGGTTTTTGTCACGTAGTGAATGCTTAATCAATCAATCGTATTTATTGAGCGCTTACTGTGTGCAGAGCACTGTACTTAGCGCTTGGGAAGTACAAGTTGGCAATGTATAGAGACAGTCCCTACCCAACAGTGGGCTCACAGTCTAAAAGACTTAACAAATTCCATTAAAAACAAAAATCTGAAATGGAACATTTCTGTCTGTGTGACACTCTCAATATTGCTGGCTATTTCACAACCAAAGAATCTTTTTAGGGTGTGGTGAAATACCCAAGATTGTGTGTGAGACTGTAGGATGCCAGTAAAAGGCTAGGAACTGTATTTTGTAGCGCCCAGGGTTACGCTGATATTTTTCTGTAGTTGTTTTTCATATGCTTTTGAAGAGACTAAACTCCTGACTGCCCCCTCCATTTTGGGGTTGTCTCTCTTTCAGATCCGACACCGAGATGATGGTTTACCTCTGGCTCATGTTGCTTTTGCGGTGGAGGGACCTGGCTGGTCCAATCCAGACAATGTCGCCCTCCTTGTTGCCAACTCTATCATTGGTCATTATGACCTTACCTATGGAGGAGGCCCGGTAAGAGACTGTTCTTTAGGGTGGAGGGTTTGAAGGTTCTGGAACAACTTTGGGGCATTGGTGTGGAGAAAAAAGTAATTAGCTGGGCAGTCACTTTGAGTTGTAACATTGGTTTCTTTCCCCCTTTGGAAGATTCCTAAGAAACAGAGGAGACAGGGCAGACACAATTTGTACGTATAGCCAGTAGAAATGAGAACAACAACAAAAGTAAACCAAAAACTGTAGTGAATGAGACTGTACAGGCAAACCCATGAGTGCCAAAGGTGGCTGATGGAATGAAGAGATTATTGCTCCCAAGCTGTCTAGTGTTTGTTCCTGATGCAATTTGAGAAACCCAAGTTTAGAAAATATGTGACCTCATCTGGCTTGGACATTCTTCAAGCTGAGCCCTCAAAGATGGTACTTGAAAGAGGACCAGAAAACCTACAGGTCATCCCATTTAAGGAAGAAAGAAAGAAACACCCACTGTCACTGAACAAGTGCTTATTCCTAATTTTTTCATGGCAGCCCCAAGCTGGGAGGGAGAGTGGGAGAGACAGACAGACCCACACTATATAGGAAAGCCTGCACAAATTCTGTGGAGGCAGGATATCTATTGTAAGAAAGAGAAAATTCGATCAGAACTTGTATGTATTTGGTTGCTTCAGCTCTCTTAGAGGCGGATAAACGGTATTAAGGTGACACTGCGGCAACATAAACTGATTCTGACTTTTTAAATTTGGTTACAGCATCAATCCAGTCCTCTGGCCGCAGTTGCTGCAGCGAATAAAGTCTGTCAGAGTTTTCAGACCTTCAACATCTGCTACTCAGAAACGGGTCTTTTTGGAATCCATTTTGTCACTGATAAAATGAATATAGATGACACAATGTTTTTTGCACAGGGCCAGTGGTAAGTGCCTGATCAGTTTCCATTTTGGGGTTTGTTGGTTTTTATACTGTCCGTCTCCTTATAAGCTCCAAGGGGGATTGTGTGGGCCTTTGTTTACACGCAGCCCCCTCCGCCAAAGAAATCATCCTGCATAAATGTAAGTTGCTTTTAGCTGAAAATTTGTCAGTGTGCTGCAACCTCCCTGCTCACCAGTGCTAATGTTTTAGATGCCTAGCAAAAAGAAGGGTAGCAATGTTATACATAAGAGCCTCGGGGTACATAGTGCTTTTCTAGGTTTAATCAGTTCTTCCATAACATGTTTTTATTATGCATTTTGAATATAATACTACTAGGGAATTAGGAACAGCCTTCCCAGAACATCTGTTAATCTGGAGAGAATGTGATGTTGAGGGGGGAAAAGCCACATGCACAAGCATACGGTTACCGATTAAGGGTCTCTCAGAGCGTAACCCCTGTGTTATGGAGCTGTGTGTTCTATAAAAATAATGTACAGATATGATTCCCGCTCTTCTGGAGCTTACAAAAACCATTCCTTTATTACTTCAACTCACCCTTGCCAATGGGCTCCAAAAAAAATCATTCATCTAGTAGCTACTTCCCTTTTTTTCCTACATTTTGTGTCCTAACGTACACTCTGGTTGTCTTCTTTCTGAAGCAACGTTTCTGCTGTCTTTATGGTAACTGGTTAGAATGCTGAACTGATGAAAAGGGTATTTCATAGGGCTCATAAGAAAAGCCTTTGGATTGTCCTCTCCAACCTGGCCAAGGTGTCTAAGAGCCATTCTTCCCTTTTCTCCCACCTGTTTAGGATGCGCCTGTGTACCAGCGCGACAGAAAGTGAGGTGACCAGAGGCAAGAACATCCTGAGAAATGCCTTGTTGGCCCAACTGGACGGTATGTTTCCAGACACCGGAAAGCCATAATGGAAGGTTTTTGGTTGGATCTGAGTTTGTTTTAAAGAAGGAAAAGTGTGAGCCTGGCTGCTGATCTGTGTTTAGTGTTAATATGCCTGGCCAGAATAGTGCTACATTGTAGGGCTATTCCGGGCATCCTAAGAAAATGTTGTTTCTTAAGCACTGTGTTGTAGAGAAGTAAAAAGCTTGATCGCTACTTGATGCTCAAGTCCGCTAGTTACCAGCCACATTGGTTAGAGCTGAACAGCATCTCTGCTACTACAGGTTGACTCTCTGCCAATCTTTCTGTGCCGCCACCCCCCACCATCTGCCCTCATCTCCCTCCTGATCATTTTTCCATCCTGCTCCCATTAGAGCCCCCCCTCCTACCTCCCAGTTCATGTTGGTTTGGCCCAAGGCTGAACCTGACTGGGCTTCAGGCTGGTTTTGAATGGCCTCCAGCATCCCACGCTGTAGGACAGAGGGCCAGGGTGCTGCCAGAGTAGAAGAAAGCCTGACCCAAACCCACAGTGGATAAGCATTCACTTTGGAGAGACTTGCAGCAGAGCCCTAGTGAGTTGTTGGGCCCATGTGCAGCAGCACTCTGAAAGTGAGTTCTGGGTCACTTCCCCTCAACTGTCTCACTGCAGGACTCTGGTAAATTCTGAACCCGGCCAGGTTGGGCCTTGGATTTCTGGCCTGTTTAGGGCAGCAATCACTGTCTCATCCCCATCCTCCTCCCACCAGCTTGCCTGTGAGTTTGCAAGAAAGGAGGCGGGGGTCAAGATTGCTAGAACAGATGGATGCTAGACAACTCAGGGAGTTAGAACCTTCCCTAATGGGTTCTTTAAGTAAGAGGTGAGGCGGGGGCGGGCGTTGCCATTTGAGAACTAGAATTAGCTGTCACAGCTTGCTGTTCTTACCTTTCCCCCATGTCCCTTAGGTTGCCTTGTTGCCCCTCTGAGCACTCCAAGGGAGTGGACGAGAGGACTCCTTCCCCAATAAAACTGACATAGCTTACTGCCCCGAGCTCCCCCATCTCAGCTTCACAAATGAATTGTGAAGTTGAGGCCAGAGATATCAGGGCTGTTGGCTCTGTTGGTTTTTGGTGTCAGGTTCCTTGGGTTTCTGTAACATCTGCTGTTAAGTAAGGTAGGGGGAAGAGATTTGGGCAAAAATCTCTCCCCAGTTCAGGAGCCATCACCCGATGGATGCCCTGAGTTGCTCAGGGAATCTCCAGAGCTCTTTAGGAGATTGCACCAGAGACTCCAGCATTGTTGACCAAGTTGGCCACCCTCCAATCTTCCTTGGCCACCTGCAGCATGGTAGGGAGATCCAAACTTGTAGGGGCCCTGATCTGACCCACCCCTTGTTCTCAGGGGAAGTTGTCCGGAGAGTAGGGTCAGGGATCCCATTTGAACTGGAAAAGCCCACACAGGCTTCTTGACAAGCAAACACACTGGCTTTTCAACTTGGGGGTGAGATCTTGGGGGCCTTCTCCCTTAATTGTCAAATCAACTAAAACAAGCAGTAAGCAGGGAGAGAGAGCATCTGAGGGTGGTGCTAAATCTGAAACTGGCAGAACCGTCAGCCGTGTTTGGTGAACTAAGCTATTGGGCACTGGCTTTGAGACCATGGAGTCGTTCTGAGGTCCTGGGATATCTGGCTGAGCCTGGATGCTCCGGTCTCTCTTGCGTTCTCCAAACAGGTGGGAATTCAGTTTCCCAGAACTGCAGTGATCCCCATGAATGAGAGCTTTCTCGAATTTGGTTATCAAGCAGGCTTTCCCTGGGCATTTCTTCAAGGTAGCATTTGTGGGTGATAAAAAAGATGATAGTAATTATTCATTCGATCATACTTAATAATAATGATGATGGTATTTAAGAGCTTACTGTGTGCCAAGCACTGTTCTAAGCACTGGGGTAGGTACAAGGTAATCAGGTTGTCCCATGTGGGGCTCACAGTCTTAATCCCCATTTTCCAGATGAGGTAACTGAGGCACAGAGAAGTTGTGTCTTGCCCAAAGTCACACAGCTGACAAGTGGCGGAGCTGAGGTTAGAACCCACAACCTCTGACTCGCAAGCCCATGCTCTTTCCACTAAGCCATGCTGCTGCTTTTATATTTTAATTTATTTACATTTATTGAATGCTTTTGTGCAGAGCACTGTACGAAGCTCTTGGGAGAGTACAATATTACAGAAGCTTTCGAAGAGGTCCTCCAGCAAGGACCCCCATTTCTAGGCTATACTGCTAAAGGCACGTGTACCCCTGTTGCAGGTACCACCCCAGTATGTGAGGACATTGGACGCAGCCTCTTGACCTATGGCCGCCGCATTCCCTTGTCGGAGTGGGAAAGCAGGATCGCTGTAAGTATTGGCTCTTGCCAGAAGAGTTGGTTAGAGCTCCTCTTTATTCCGGGATAGACGTTTCCGAAGAGGACTGTAAACCTGTGTCCCATTTTGGGGCCACTGTTTGGGTCTGTGCACTCTCATTCATTCAGTTGTATTTATTGAGCGCTTACTGTGTGCAGAGCACTGTACTAAGCGCTTGGGAAGTAGAAGTTGGCAACATATAGAGACGGTCCCAACCCAACAGTGGGCTCACAGTCACTTGCCTCATCAAGTAGCGCACCAAGGTTTGGCGTGTGGGGGAGTGATCCAGATTGGACAGAGGTCAGAATTTAGCTGCCTACAAACGTAGATTGTTGATTTGGAATCCATTTTTGAAAACATAGCTTCAGGGGTCTTTGTTTCTGGGTGTGAGACTTGTTGCCAAGAACCATAGGATGCCTATTGGTTACAATCCTTGGCCTGCCTTCAAGAACCATTTGACGTTAATGACTCAGTGAATGCCCTTGAATTAAGACCTATTCATTCAACGCAGTCCAACATACCCCTGTGTTCTTCTGATTTGACCTAATCTTGTCATAAACCTTCAATTTCTTTCTCCCTGCCTCGTATTTTTCTGGACATTCTGACAGGGCTAACTTGGCTGTTCATCAAGATGGCCAATTAAAAGAAAAATAGGACTTAGATGCCAAAATACGTGTATGGAGTAGAAAATGGATTATTCAAACCATGGTTATCTTCATTAGTAGCTATTTGAACTGGGGCCATTTGAGGTAACTGAGGAAAGAATCTTGGATAATTGAAATAGATACATTCCTCCAAGGTGGCCAAACTCAGCTAAGGTTACTTGAACTCTCAATTATCTGAATTAACCTGAGTTTCATTTAGTCTGAAAATCAATCTCAGATTTCTACTTTGTAGAGCCTTTTTTTAACCTGCAAAGTCATGCAATATACTTGTCTATAATTTCATAGAACAGGGGTGTCAAACACATGTATTACTGAGCAGAATTTTTTATGAATAGCTGGTAGACCCAGAGTGGAGGCAAGATAAGGGAGTGGCTATCTTTCTCTTTTGGTCTCCTGAGGATATGTGCACTGCTATCATCACTTCAGAGCTTTCATCGCTTCCTTTCAGAAAATAGGTGGGGAGAACAGTGAGAGTAAAACTCAGTCATTCTGTCTGCAAGCCTGGTCCTCTGGGCTCTGTTCTGAGCAGCAAGCTGACCTTGCAGTATTTTCAAAAAAAGGGAATGTTCCATACTCCTCCTCCCTGTTAACCCAGAATTGTGGGTCTCTATGTCCCAAGAAGGCTTAGCCAAAGACCTGAGTAGGCACAAAGACACACCCTCTCAACTTCCCTCTGGGTCCGAAGGCCCCATATTCTAGTTTACACTCAGCTCCTTGTATCTGCAGGTGCTGCCCAGACACTTTCCCTGACCTGTGATGGCTGCTGTGCTGTGCTCTTGGCAACCATAATGTTGCTAGGCAACATGCCTGACAACAGTATAGTTTCTGGTTGGATAATAGGGGATATGGAGTTATACCCTGGAGCTGGAGGTAGGGATAGGATGGAGAGGGAAGAGAGAGAGCAGCTCCGATTGCTCCTGATTGCCGACTTGGGTGAGAGCCTTTGGGCCTGTCTAGGTCCGGTGGCAAACATCTGACATCAAGCAGTCTGGCCTTAAATTATCCCAAACCTATTAAAGAGCAATAGAAGAAGTGTTGTAAAGTGATTGGTGTCTCAAGGCAGATCAACTCTGCAGTGTGGTAGGGATTTTGCCAATTCTAGGTGGGAACTGGGATCAGCTAGAGTAGATACAAGATATTCAGTTCAGACATAGAGGGAGAGGGAGAACGGGTGTTTAGTCCCCCATTGTTTCAGGTGAAACTGAGGCCCAGAGAAGTGACTTGCCCAAGGTTCCACAGAAGGCAAGTGGCAGAGTCAGGATTAGAATCCAGGTCTTCTGATTCCCAAGGCCATATTCTTTCCACCAGGGCATGTTACTTCCACTTGGGGTTCAAGAATTCTGCTTTCTGAAAGGGTGCCCTGTGATAACCCCATAAAGCATCCGGAGAGAATAAGGAGGTGGCTTAGGTTTACTCGAGCTCAAAAGCATCTGTGGGGCCACAATCCTTTACCTTATCAGTGGCTTGTGGGGAACATCTTGGGCCGCTCGTTTCCTAGTTCCTGCACAAGGGAAAGGCGGCTGCAGGGAGGGACGACGACTGATGCCAGGGGACACCTGCACTTCAGCGATCACACCCCTTTCAGCATTGCCAATGTCATTTGCCTCATCTCATGCCCAGCACGTGCCTGGGGAGGGTGATGGCAGGTGAGGGTGGAAAGAGAAGGGAGCCAAGGAGGGGTGATGGCGGGTAGAGTTGCAGGAAACGGGGTAGGTAGGATAGAAGCTAGTGAGAATTAATGAATTGGGCTTCTGGAGAAGTACTTTGCAAGGACTTCTGTGATCACTATTCCACCTGCCTGACATTTCTGTGATCAATTAAAAAAATTATATAATGGGCTTTCCACCAAGCTAGTTCTCTTCCTCCCTTCAAGGCCCTACTGAGAGCTCACCTCCTCCAGGAGGCCTTCCCGGACTGAGCCCCATCCTTCCTCTCTCCCTCGTCCCCCTCTCCATCCCCCCATCTTACCTCCTTCCCTTCCCCACAGCACCTGTATATATGTATATATGTCTGTACATATTTATTACTCTATTTTACTTGTGCATATCTATTCTATTTATTTTATTTTGTTAGTATGTTTGGTTTTGTTCTCTGTCTCCCCATTTTAGACTGTGAGCCCACTGTTGGGTAGGGACTGTCTTTATACGTTGCCAACTTGTACTTCCCAAGTGCTTAGTACAGTGCTCTGCACACAGTAAGTGCTCAATAAATACGATTGATTGATTGATTAATAATGGCGAATGGTTTGAAGTTGATAGTGTTTAGGTAAACAAGTTTTATAAAATACATGAAAAACTGTATCGTCCTTGAAAGGGATAGTTTCATTCTTTGCATTTATTTGATTATCTTGCTGGTAGCGCTCTCACAATGGTCATGGATACACTTCAGAACCACTGACTCCAGCTGTTGAACTGTTTGTAGTAATCACTTGCGTCTTCAGTGTAATGTTGAGGTTGGCAAAGGAGGGTAGTTTATAATTATTCACTTTGTAGTAATTAGTCTGTAATTGGGTGGTTCTGACAGCATTGCATTCTCTTCCTCCTCAGAGATGTTAGGAGTGGACAGAAACTGCTTTGCCAGAGTTAGGAGTAATCTTCAGCAATATCAATTTATAGGCAGATAACTCTTTACTTTTATGTGTGTATGTGATTGATTCTCCTTTAGGCTATTGATGCCATCACCGTCCGGGAAGTTTGCTCTAAATACATATATGACCAGTGCCCTGCAGTTGCTGGAATTGGTAAGTGACTCTGTCCTGTGGGAAGTCTAGAAAAACTGGGCAGTGCCAAGCTTGCTTCTGAAGTTGTATTAAAACCATCAGCCCCATTGTGACTTTGTGGGAGAATTGTATTTCTGTGAAATGGAAATTAATTCAGGGTTGAGAGGTGTGTGTACGTGCGCCCGTGTGCACACCGATAGACAACCTCCACTCCTGTCCCTGCACAATCCAAGCTGCTCCAGTTATTTTATAAAAAACAGCTAAGGTGTGAGGCTCCTCACTGTGCTGCTCTGACCTGCTCCCTTGTCAGTCATGGGGAGTTCCCTCTCAGGAAACCTGCCCCAGCGGATCCCCTTCCCGCCAAAGTATGTGGTGAATTCTCCTCTCCCACACTCACCTCCTAGGGTAGAACTTGGCTCTGTGAAAACAGAGCAGAGCCCATTAGTATCCTATTAGTTGGTCTCAAGTGGGGTTTGGTGGGGGCTGGGGGTGTCTCGGGGTTTTTGTGTCATCTGGGACTTTAGTCATTGTACAGTTGGAGCAAGCAGGAAGTGATCTTGAAGGAACAAAGCTAATGCCTCTGGGAAAGCTGGCCTGCCGGGCCATTGAGCATTTCCTGGGGCCTCTTGTCCTACATTGTGTCCCACAGTGGTGGGGAGAAAGCTGTTATATCATGAGTTCAGCAGCAGTGAACTGGGGTTTTGTTTTTTCTTTCCCCCATCTTGGTCTGTGCAAACTCCACATCATGTTTTCTAACCCTGCTTTGTTCACTCAGGTCCCATCGAACAACTCCCAGATTATAACCGCATCCGCAGCGGCATGTTTTGGCTTCGCTTTTAAACTCCAAGCTCACCCAAGGGCAGGAATAGTGACATCGTGGTCCACGGAGGCCCTTCTAGGAAAGTCTGTCTCTTCCTCCCTCTCTCCCTCCCTCCCTCTCTCTCTTTCTTTCTCTCTCTTGCTAAATGTCCTTTCCTGGTTAACTGAATCCAGATCATGGAGGGGAGAGGGGATGTGGGGGCAAACAAACCAAAAGCTGTAATCACTTCTAAATAAAAATAAATTAAATTGGAGGAAGTGGTTTTTTTTTTTTCCTTTTGGCAAATAAGTACATCTGATGGCGGTAAGAGATGGAAGTTTAGCCTAAAGTAAAGATTTCCAAAATGAAGATGGGATGTCTGCAGTTCGGGATGTTTCAGCCTAAAGCAAAAGCCACAGTCCATTTAATGCTGAGGGCCATTGAGTGATGCTTTTGTCAGTACAGATATGAGTTCTTTGATATGTGTGGTAAGATTTTCCAACTCCGGGTACACAGTTTCCAGCTGACAGAGGAAGGGCTCGGAACTGGGAGGGATACGTTGGAGGGTTGGAAGGAACAGTACATTAAGTAAAACAATGGCAAGGAATCTTTCACGGACACTTTGGCCAACATCGCTCTTGAGCTTTCATCCTTCGGTAAAGTCCTGCTGATTTCTTTTCCCTGGTCAGAGCTGGGCAGGCATTTTATAGAAAAGGAATCGACTTTTGGGTACCATGCTATAATCCCGGCTTCGCCACTTTTCTGCTGTGTGACTTTGGGCAAGGCACTTCACCTCTCTGTGCCTCAGTTACTTCATCTGTCAAATGGGGATTGAGATTGTGAGCCTGATGTGAGAAAGGGACTGTCCAACCTGATTTTCTTGTATTCTCCCCCTCCCCCACAGCGCTTAATATAGTGCCTGGCATGCAGTAAGTGCTTAAATGCCGTTATTACTTTGGGCTAGAGCTTTGCCAACAAAACTATTTCAGTTGTTAGATTAAGGTCTCAAGGGGCTAGAGATACAGATGTATCTTAGTATCTTGTCTTTAAACTAAAGCACGGTCAGTTGAAGAAACCCTAAACCTTCCTTCCTTATTACTCTGACAAGTGGGAAACACCCACTCTCAATTGGTCATCATTTTGCTGCTTGGCAGGTTTGCACCCAGCTGGCTTTAGCCCTCCAGCTGGAGCTGTTCACTCAACACATTATTAATAGCAAAATTGGCAAAAATCATATTTTCTTTCCAGGTGCTGGTTGGGTTAAAGGGTAAAACTCCCAAGTACAATCCCTAGTTTCAGGGTTATGTACACAATAATAATAATAATGTCTTAATTTTAATAAGTAATGCTTACTATGTGCTAAACCCTTCCTGGGGTAAGCACAAGGTCATCAGATTGGACATAGTCCCTGTTCCACAAGGCTCTCTCATCCTAAGGGAATGAGAACAAATATTTTATCCCCCTTTTGTAGGTGAGGAAACTGAGTCACAGAGGAGTTAAGTGACTTGAGAAGCAGTATGGCCTAGTGGCTGGAGCACAGGCCTGGGAATCACAGGACCGGATTCTTATCTGGCCTCTGTTGCTGTCTGCTGTGTGACCTTGGACAAGTCACTTCACTTCTCTGTGCCTGTTACTTCATCTGTAAAATGGGGATCAAGACTGAGCCTTATGTGGGACAGGGACTGTGTCCAACTTGATTTACATGTATCCACCCCAGCACTTAGTATAGTGCCTGGCCCTTAGTAAGTGCTTAACATGCCATAATTATAATTATTGCTTGTCCAAGGTCACACAGCAGACAAGTGGCAGAGCCAGGACTAGAACCCAGGTCTCCTGATTCCCAGTCCCATACTCTTTCCATTAGGCCATGCTGCATGGCCTTATGATGGAGACTATAATGGGAAAGGTGGGACCCCAGCTGTGCCACACATCTGCTGTGACCTTGTCCAAGTCACTTAACCTCTCTGCCTCAAGGCTGCTGATCTTAACCTCTCGACTTTAAGGAGGCTCTGAGGACAATGAGGTGATTGATGTAGCAGTGCTCTGGAAAATAATAGTGGTATTTAAGTGCTTACTATGTGCCAGGCGCTGTACTAAGTGCTGGGGGGGCAGGGGGGAGGTCATACAAGCAAATCAGATTGTCGTCTTATGTGAAAGCTGTGACTATTTTTCCCCTTCCATATCTGACAGACTATCACATCCCACCTTCAACCCCACCCCCCTCCAAATTACATCTCCAAGAGGCCTTCCCTGGCTTGGCCCTCATTTCCCCTCCCCTCTGTGTGGCCTTGGATTTTGGATCTGTGTCAGGATCTGTGACACACTTGGATCTGTGCCAGGGAGTGTCAGCTCCCTGTGGGCTGGGATCCTTCCATTAACTATTGTTCTCTCAAGTGTTCAGTACAGTGCTCTGCACACGGTAAGCACTCCAATGAATACCGTTGATGAACTATCCTGACCTGTTTCGTGGAGACCACTCAGGAAGGAGTTAAGTTACCTTAAATGGAAGCTGGGGGGTTTGTGGGTGTGTAAATTGCTTGCTTTGGTTCCAGTTCCTTTTGCTCTTCCTTATCAGGCAATCCAGAGCCATAATGGGGTCATGTGGTGGGAGGTTTGCCCCAGGGGGAGAAAAGGGGAAGAATGCTTAGATTGGAGATGCAGCCTACACAAAAGGAAAATCCAAGTTTAGATCTGTCTCCTACCTGTGCTGGCTCACCCCTATCTTAAGACACCAACATTCCTGAGAACTGCCTGTGAGAGGGACCAAGCATGTGGACAAAGGCTTCGACTTTGGTTTCACGCCCATCCTATTCTTTCTCTTATATTTGTCCTCAGAGCTGAATCAGTCAGTGGCCTTTGAGCACTTACTGTGTGCAGAACACTGTACTAAATGCCGGGGAGAGAACAATACAACAGAGCTGGTAGACGTGTTCCTTTCCGTCCAAAGAGCTTACGGTCTCCGGGGAGACGAATATTAAATAAATTACAGAGATCTAAATGCTGCTGGGCTGAAGGTGGGGTGACTGTCAAGTGCTAAAAGGGTAAAGATCCAAGTGCATAGTTAACACAGAAGGGCGGAGGAGTAGTAGGGGGGAAAAGAGCTTAATTGGAGAAGGCCTCGCGGAGGAGATGTGACCCTAATAAGGTCTTGAAGGTGGGGAGAGTGGTTGTCTGTCATATACGGAAGGGGAAGGATTTCCAGAGCAGGTGGAAGATCTAGGCAACGGGTTGTTGTGGCAAGATAGATAAGATTGAGGTACATTGAATAGGTTGACCTTAGAGGAGTGAAGTGCGTGGACTGGGAAATCAGCGAGGTAAGATAGGGGGCAAGGTGATTGAGTGGTTTAAGGCCAAGGATAAGGAGTTTCTCTTTAGGGGGCAAGGTGATTGAGTGGTTTAAGGCCAAGGATAAGGAGTTTCTCTTTAATGTGGAGATGGATGGTCAACTGCTGGAGGTTTTTGAAGAGTGGAGAGGTAGGGACTGAATTTTTTGTAGAAAAATGATTCAGGCAGCAGAGTGAAGTATGGACTGGATTGAGGAGAGACATGAGGCAGGGAGGTCAGCGAGGAGGTTGATGCAGTAAAGATGGGATAGGATAAGTGCTTGAATGTGTAGTAGCAATTGGGATGGAGAGAAAAGGGTGGATTTTAGCAATGAAAGAACCAACAGGATTTGGTGACAGAATATGTGAATTGAATGAGAGAGATTAATCGAGTGTAATGCCAAGGTTATAGGCTAGCGAGATAGGGAGGATAGTGGTGTTGTCTATGGTGATGGAAAAGACAGCGTGGAGGACAGGGTTTGGGTGGAGAGATGAATTCTGATGCCAAAGCAGGACAGATCAAGGTTTCTAAATTGACACATGCCCTAAAAGTCTTTAAGAATCTATTCCGAGTAATGCAGTGCAAACGAGCCCATCCTCAAGTCTCCCTCTTTTTCCCAGGTCTTGTTCTCAGCATGCCATCAGGGCCATGAGAAGCAGCGGGGCTCAGTGGATGTTTGGTTTTATTCTCTGTCCCCCCCACTTTTAGACTGTGAGCCCACTGTTGGGTAGGGACTGTCTCTATATGTTGCCAACTTGTACTTCCCAAGCGCTTAGTACAGTGCTCTGCACACAGTAAGCGCTCAATAAATACGATTGATTGAGTCAGAGGTCATGGGTTCCAATCCCGGCTCTGCCACTTGTCAGCTGTGTGACTTTGAGCAAGTCGCTTGACTTCTCTGGGCCTCAGTTCCCTCATCTGTAAAATGGGGATTGACTGTGAGCCCCACGTGGGACAACCTGCTCACCCTGTGGCCCCCACCGCTTAGAACAGCGTTTTGCACGTAGTAAGCGCTTAACAAATGCCATTAAAAGGGGGTAACCAGTAGATTTGATGGACTTCTCGGCTGGTTTGGGGTTTTCTGACAGCGCCGCCCAGGCCCGCTGTTGGGTAGGGACTATCTCTATGTGTTGCCGACTTGTACTTCCCAAGCGCTTAGTACAGTGCTCTGCACACAGCAAGCGCTCAATAAATACGATTGATTGATTGATTGATTGAGAAGCACGTGCGAAGGTGAATAGTTTTCACCAGGTGGCGCTAAATCTCCATCTTGTTCGATTTTGGATTCTCTGGCTGATCCCAGGGAATCTACTTTTCCATTTGATTTCCAGACATTGTCCCAACAAGCAAAATTAAAAAAAAAAGTTCAGTGCAGGGAGAACATCACTGAGTCAGAGTCCAAGAATAATCTGGTGAGCTAAACTGTTTGTGCTTACCAAGACTCCGTGTCTCAGAATTTTTAGCGTGTACTAGACAAGTCAGAAACTGTTCGATTCTCATTTCATAACTGTAGTGAATCTAATCTGCAGCTTGCGCCCCAAATTAAGGGCTAGAAAGTGTGCTTTATTGTAGAGTTGTAAACTCTTTAGACTGTGAGCCCACTGTTGGGTAGGGACCGTCTCTATATGTTGCCAACTTGTACTTCCCAGTGCTCTGCACACAGTAAGCGCTCAATAAATACGATTGATTGATTTAGGACTGATGAATGATTTCACTTCAGTGGCCTTTTGGTCCTTGGTCCTGTGGCTTGATGGAGAGGTGGCATTGATCCGACACAGGGCTGTCCCCACCAGAGCCTGGCTCCTTCAGCCGGGATAAGCAGATATTTGGAAGGATAATGAACTTCAGGCAAGAGGGCCCATAGGCTCAGGCACTGATTTGTGGAGAGTGCTCAGTGTTTTTTTCATTCATTCAGTCATATTTATTGAGCTCTTACTGTTTGCACAGCACTGCACTAAGCGCTTGGGAAAGTACAATGCAATAAACAGTGACATTCCCTGCCCACAACGAGCTTACAGTCTACAGTGGGGGAGACAGACATCAATACAAATAAATACAATTACAGATAGGTACATAAGTGCTTTGGGGCTGGGACTGGGGAAGAGCAAAGGATAAATACAATTACAGATATGTACATAAGTGCTTTGGGGCTGGGGGGGTGGGGGGGGGGGGAGAGCAAAGAGAGCCAGTCAGGGTGACACAGAAGGGAGTGGGAGATGAGGGAAAGTGGGGCTTAGTCTGGGAAGGCCTCTTGGAGGAGATGTGCCTTCAATAAGGCTTTGAAGCCTTATTTCATTAGGCTGTAACCTCGTCGTGGGCAGGGAACATGTCTGCTAACTCTATTCTATTATACTCTCCCAAGCACTTAGTACAGTGCTCTGCACATAGCAAGTGCTCAATAAATACCATTGATTGATTAAGCCAGAGAACCCAGCCAACTCTCTTGTGATAAGGAAGAGCAGCCTTTCCCAAATCTTTGCTTGCACTTGGAGACGGTCCCTCTTTGGGATAGGAGAGTTCAGCCCTATGGGATGTGGGAGTTTAGCTCTTGGGAGACTGGTTTTAGGTTGAACAGTCTATGATTGAGCTTCTCGAACCCAGCCAACTCTCTTGTGATAAGGAAGAGCAGCCTTTCCCAAATCTTTGCTTGCATTTGGAGACGGTCCCTCTTCGGGATAGGAGAGTTCAGCCCTATGGGATGTGGGAGTTTAGCTCTTGGGAGACTGGTCGGAGGTTGAACAGTCTATGAATGAGCTTCTCCAGAATCTTCTCTCCTCTGCCAGTCTGCCTCTACTTACGTCATCACTCTTCAGCTCCCCCTCTCTTGCCCCTGCCCTTTGTTTCGGTAGTGTTTCTCTAACTCATATGCTCCTCACTCACCCTCCTGGATCTCTCTTCATGTGTTCCAAGTGACTGAAAATTCACCTCAAAACCCATCTTCTCCAGGAAGTCCGCCATGTTGCCCTTCTTCCAAACTCAACTGAGAAACTTAGTCAACTTTCATTAGCATTTATGGAGGGCTGACTGCAGGTGAAGCTTTGGACTAGGTTTTTGGGAAGACAGTCCCTTCCCTTAAAGAGTTTATCGATCACTTGATCAATGGTATTGATTGAGCACTAAGTGTGTGCAATTAACGCTTGACAATTCAATTCACATATTCTGTCACCAAATCCTGTTGGTTCTACTTTGACATTGCTAAAATCCACCCTTTTCTCCCCATCCAAATCGCTACTACACATTCCAGCACTTATCCTAGCCCATCTTTACTGCATCAACCTCCTCGCTGACCTCCCTGCCTCATGTCTCTCCTGTATTAAAGCACTGTACTATATACACTTGAGGGAGTACAATAAAACAGAGTTGGTGGGCACAGTCCCTGTCCACAAAGAGTTTACAGTCTAGAGGGGAAGGCAGATGTTATAATAAATTACTGATGGGGGGGAAAGGCAGACTGTAAGGACATGAACTTACATACTGTGGGACTGAAGGTGGAGTGATTATCGAGTGCTCAAGAGGTACAGATCCAAATGCACAGGTGACGCAGAAAAGAGTGATTAGGGGAAATGAGGGCTTAGTCGGGGTGGGCCTCTTGGAGGAGATGTGATTTTAATAAGGCTTTGAAGGTGGGTAGCGTGATGGTCAGTCGGTTTTGAAGGAGGAGGGGGTTCCAGGCCAGAGGAAGGACATGGACAAGGGGACTGCAGTGAGATAGGTGAGATCAAGGAACAGTCAGTGAGTGGGCTGGCTGATCAATCTCAAGGTTGTTAATCTCAGTTTGTTACATAAAGAGATGTCTTTTCACCCCTCCTCATGACTCTAACCCCTAAATCAAATATACTTGTAGCTTCTAATAACACGAGGGAACAGGTAAAGCAAGTGGGGAAGACATATACAGCTGAATGGTTCAGTGGTAGGTTTGTTATGTCTACAATCAATCAATCACTTTACTAAGCCCTTGGGAAAGTACAATAAAACAGTATATACATTTGACTAAAGACCGAACAGGGGGAAAGCATAGCAGGGTCTAGCAGGGCTCCTATAAGGCTCTTACTGGAATGATCCCCTGATTTGAAAATGCCTTGGGTTGCGGGGAGGTGGACAATTCATTCATTCATTCAATCGTATTTCTTGAGCGCTTACTGTGTGCAGAGCACTGGACTAAGCGCTTGGGAAGCACAAGTCAGCAACAGATAGAGATGGTCCCTACCCAACAATGGGCTCACAGTCTAGAAGTGGGAGACAGACAACAAAACAAAACAGCAGCATGGCTCGGTGGAAAGTGCCCGGGCTTTGGAGTCATCGGTCATGGGTTCAAAGCCCCACTCTTCCAATCGTCGGCTGTGTGACTTTGGGCAAGTCACTTCACTGTGCCTCAGTTACCTCATCTGTAAAGTGGGGATGAAGACTGAGCCCCATGTGGGACAACCTGATCACCTTGTAACCTCCCCTAAGCTTAGAACAGTGCTTTGCACATAGTAAGCGCTTAACAAATGCCATCTTCATTATTATTATGAACGGGCTCACAGTCTAGAAGGGGGAGACAGACAACAAACCAAAACATGGAGACAGGTGTCAAAATAGAACAAATAGAATTAAAGCTCTATTCATTCAGTCGTATTTATTGAGCGCTTATTTTGACTTGTTCTGGTTGCCCTGGTGTGAAGCCAGGGAGATGGGGGATTCTGGCTGCTTAAAGTGGCCTGGATCTTGTTGTGAGTCCTTTCTGAGGATGGAGCTGGAAGTCATGTATTCTGGCATGGAAGGGTGGGCTACTGGAAGCGCAGGATGGTGAGGATAGCATCTCCAAGCTTTTTCCTGGGGCTTTGGGTGTGGGAGGGGTCTCTATTAAGAAAACTTGAAGGGAGGAGGAAAAGGAGGGAGCAGCTCTTGCTCATGACTTTAACTCTCCTTGTCTTATGCCGTCGAGTCGTTTCCGACCCCTAGCAACTCCACGGACACATCTCTCCCAGAACACTCCGCTCTCCATCTGCAATCGTTCTGGTAGTTGTATCCATAGAGTTTTCTTGGTAAAAAATCCGGAAGTGGTTTACCACCACCGCCTTCTGCGCAGTAAACTCGAGTCTCCGCCCTCGAATCTCTCCCATGCCGCTGCCGCCCAGCAAAGGTGAGTTTCGACTCGTAGCAGATTGCCTTCCACTCGCTGGCCACTGCCCAAGCCAGGAACAGAATTGGTAGGCCTCTGTTTGACTCTCCCTCCCGTAGCCGAGACTGGTAGAGAACTGGAAACTCTCCAGGTGCCATCCTGAGAGGGGTTAACTCCCCTAGCCATACCCAAATGGAAGAGCTTTACCTCTTGAAGCTAAGTCCCCTAGACCCCTGAAGTTGGAGGCGAGAGGAAGAGATGCCCTCCAGATACCAACCGGCCTTTCAGCTGCAGGCGCGTTTTGGTTGACTGTAGATGATTCATCGAAGAGGTCCGTCATGTGCCAGCTTGTGAGGGATCTCGAATCTTGGGGCCTCTGGAAAAAAAAAAATAAAATCTCCCCCCAGACTGCTGAGTCAACACATCCCAATGTTGTGGTTGGCATCTGGGCTCCTCAGTGCCAGAGGGAGAGGAAACTTCTGAACCAACTGGCACGGTAGTTGATTCCCATTGGCATGAGCCTCACGTAATCCCTCCATCGGCCATTTTTAAAGGGAGAGAATTTTTCTTGGAAATAGGACCCTGATGGGTGAATGGGGGAGGGGGCGATAAAACTGTAGTCCTCAAATTATCAAATAAACCTTGGTCTTGGAAGCTTCTCTCTGATGTCCTGCAAGGGAAGGAGGCTCACTGAGGAAATGTCCCATAGCTCTAGACCTTGGACCGGATTGGAAAATCCCTATCCCAGCCAGGACATGAAATGCATCTTTTTTCTTTCCCAGGGCCCTGTTCATCCTGTTTTTAAATGCCCCAAACCAAGGGTCCTGCCGACCTGCTCCCAAGCAACCAATTCCCAGGCCGTGGTATGCCGCAGAGGGGCGATCCCAAGGGCATTTAAACAAGAAAGCGTGGCTTAGCGGAAAGAGCGCAACACTGGGAGTCGGGTGACCTGGGTTCTAATCCCTGCTGTGTGACCTTGGGCAGGTAACCTGACCTCCATTCCTCAGTTTCCTCAACTGTAAAATGGGGATAAAATGCTCATTCTTCCTCTCTTCTAGACTGGGAGCCCCAAGTGGGATGGGGACTGTGGCCGATCTGATTATCTTGTACATACCTCAGTGTTTGTACAGAGTAAGCATTTAGCAGTCACCACAGTTTTTATTTCTAGCAAGCCCCAGGACTTGAAACGTGGAGAGCAGGGTTAGGGGAGGAGGAGTTGTATCTTACTGCTGAAGAGCTTCCTGGGGGCCAGGGAGGGAAGCAGCATGGCACAGTGGATAGAGTACAGACTTGGGAGTCAGAAGGTCATGGCTTCTAATCCCAGCTTCACAACTTTTCTGCTGTGTGACCTTGAGCAAGTCACTTCCCTTCTCTGTGCCTCGGGTACCTCTCCTGTAAAATGGGGATTGAGACTGTGAGCCCCACATGGAACATGGACTGTGTCCAACCTGATTTGCTTATACCCACCCCAGTGCTTAAAACAGTACCTGACACATAGTAAGCGCTTAACAAATACCGTTGTTGTTATTATTATTCTGCAGTCCAGAGCTGGCAAATGTGCTGGTATAGCTGGGTCCCCACTTTGGC
The DNA here is from genome assembly GCF_015852505.1 of Tachyglossus aculeatus. Classification (NCBI taxonomy): domain Eukaryota; kingdom Metazoa; phylum Chordata; class Mammalia; order Monotremata; family Tachyglossidae; genus Tachyglossus; species Tachyglossus aculeatus. The sequence goes on along the minus strand of NC_052101.1, from coordinate 95,082,039 downwards.
ACTGGTTTGTTGCCTTGCGGCTGTAAACATGAGAATCTATATCATATTGTTCCGGCCCTGTTAACTGTACAAATTATGGGCCCCGTTGTCTGTGAACATTTTTTTAGACTGTGAGCCCACTGTTGGGTAGGGACTGTCTCTATATGTTGCCAACTTGTACTTCCCAAGCGCTTAATACAGTGCTCTGCACACAGTAAGCGCTCAATAAATACGATTGATTGAAAATATTTTGCAGTTGAAGAGACTTCAGATGACATTTTAGGGAGTTCAAATGAGCCCCTGCCCTTGATACAGACCCATTTTGATCCTGGGGGTTAGATAGGCTTAGTTTCAGGAGCAAACACACAGGAACACTGGGGGCTTTCGCGGCAGAACAGAAAGTACCAGATTCCCTTCTTCCCTCCCACGCCGGGGGCCTCTTTCCTAGCTTGTTCTTCTCCCTGCTCCTAATCGAAAGAAGCGCCAGATATTTGATTCCGCACTCTTCCCCCCGCCGCTCCAAGGGCATAAAAAAGGGTGCTAGATCTCTAAGACACTGGAGGGATATCATGAGCTGGAGGTCTCAATACTCATCCCAGCTCTGCTCCTCCAAATGAACGCCTGGGTGTGACCGAGAGAGTGAAGGCATGAATCATTTCATGAACTGTTCTGTAAATCATCCCCTGAAGCCATCTCTTCTTCAACAGCAAAACACTGCACTGCGAGGCTCTTTCAAAGACAAAACCTCGCCAGGAATATGTTTTAGGCAAGAGCTAAATGGATTAAAACAAGTCCGAAGAAAAAGGCTCTTTTGTGCTTTGTCCTGTACCTAAACTCTGACATCATTGTGAATCGCCAGGGAATCCCGCCAGGGAATCCTTCTGGCCTTTGGCGGCCGGAAAGCGTTGTATTGTAGTTTCCTAAGCACTTAGTACAGTGCTCTGCACATTGTAAGTGCTCAGTAAATACCATCGATTGATCGATTGGTGAGCTGTCACCCCAAGGCTTGACCCGGTGGGCCCAACGTGGCCACAACACCTGGCAGTAGGGCCTGGCGAGGGGGTCGATGGGGAGAACCGCTGGCTGCCAGAGTGGTCCGTGACTTGGAAAATGAAAGGAGGTGAGAGCTCGCTGTGCAGTGTCTGAGTTTTCATGTCTCCGGGCAGCAGCAGGGTGACTGGTAAGGGGCAGGCAAGAACTTGTCCCGGGGAGCTTCTGGGTGAGGAACTGAATGTTTCCCTAATGATTTTCCCTGCAGAATGGCTGAGAGCAGATGTCACACCTGGCAAGGGAAGGGGCTTGTTTCTGCGTTTTCCCCCCACAAGTCCGGGAGCAGGGCAAGGGCTCTGGAAAGGCTTGTGGTCCTCCTGGAGCCTTGGAAAGGGACTGGCCTTTTGTGGTGGGAGTAGTGGAAGAGGGCAGCCCAGAAAGATGGAACCCTTTACATGCCTTCCTGGCTGGCGCAAAAGGATGTGGTCTCCCTGCCAGGGTACCAGGGGCTCATTGGCATCCTGCCCATTTCCTGCTTGGCAAAGGGAGGAGGTTGAGCTGAACTTGCTCAGAGCTCGAGGGGACTGGAAAATCAGGGGCCCTTAGTTCTCAACCTGACTCTACCCCATTATGCTCTGTGACCCATTTGAGTCTCGGTTTAGCACCCGTAGGAGGAGGATGCTCTGTTACAACAATAATGATTCTGGTATATGTTAAGCAATCAATCAGTGGTATTCATTGAGTGCTTACTGTGTGCAGAGCACTGTACTAAGTGTTGGGAAGGCAAGTCTATGTGGAAGGGCCATTCATTGACGAATAGATGAAAAATGCGTCACAGTAGGTGTAAATGTTAAATGCATGTGGACTGAGCAAGTCTGTTCCTCATGGGGCTCCCAGTCTATGGGGGAGGGAAAACAGGTATTGAATCCCCATTTGACAGATGAGGAAACTGAGACCTGGATAAGTCAAGTGACTTGCCCAAGGCCACCAAGTGGGCAAGTTGCGGAGCCAGGATTGGAACCCACGTCTCCTGACTCCCAGTCCCATACTTAGAATGTGAGCCTCTTATGGGACAGGGACTAATTATCTGGTAGCTAACCCAGTGCTTAGTACAGTGCTTGGCACATACTAAGTGCTTAACAAATACCACAATTATTATTATTTCCTCTAAGCCACACTACTATCCGTTTTTGTAGGGTGCCCACTTCTGCGGTGTGATGCTTCCAGAATCATAATGGTGCACTCCCTTCCAGAACTTAGAAAAACGAGCAAATTACCCTTGCTGTGGGGCAAAAGAGGCCCCCTAGCCCAATATCCTTGTGCTCACCCCCAACTAGTCTGTGCCCACAGAAGGAATGCTTGGGTCATGGGAAAGAGATGGGCAGCAAGACCTCTCCTCGATGGATTTCCTAGAGATGTTGGCAGTTAAATCTGTAAAGTCGGCATAGAATGTTTCTCTTAAATGCTCCATGTACATTTTCTTTTATTCAGTCTCCTCAAGCCTGGGGCTTCATGAGCCCCCGTCCCCTGCCGTCTCAGCCCAGGGCTGTGTGGGGCAAACTTCCCTTTCTGCTCCCCTCCTCTATACTTTTCCAAAGCCAGGATCAGTGGCTGTACTGAGAGGTAAGGAGGCAGCAAGGTGCCTCTTGGCATACTTCTCTGCTGAGCAGCAGCAGTGACCAAGGAGGGTGGGAAGGGGTGAGGGTGGTGGCCACGAAGCCCTGTTCCCCTTGCCTGTCCTAGCCCTCTCAGCCAAGCCACTCTCTCCTCATGTTGAATAGACATGACCCATGGCCCTCAAAGAACAGGCTTTAGAAAAATATGTGGGGAAATAGGGGAAGGTTCAAGGGAGAATCAGTGGTATTTCTTGAGGGTTTACTGTTTGCAAAGTACCACACTAAGCACAGGGGAGAGTACAGTACAATGGAGTTGGTAGACACATTCCCTACCCACAAGGAGCTTCGAGTCTAGAGGAGGAGAGAAGGAGAGGGCGGTTTACAGAGAGCCCTGGGAGCCAGGAGAACAGTGTCCATGCGGTACACATTGAAACAAACCTGCTAATTGTCTCTCGCTCACAAGTGGCCTGCCTCTGACCCACCACCCCCAGCACCCTCTCTTCACCTTTGTCAAACCACATCCCTCCTCTCCTTCCAAGCCCTTCTACAAAGTCACTTCCTCCAGGAGGCCTTCTCTGATTCATTTTCCACCTTCCCGCTTCTTGCCATCCCTCTGCTACTGATCGCTCAGTCCACATGCATTCAACATTTACACCTATTCGTCAATGAATGGCCCTTCCACATGGGCCTCGTTCCCATCCTGCCGCACATCACCACGGCAGGAAGTACAGGAGCAGCAATTATTATGTCTACTCGCTCACCCATTTACAATGTCAACTCCTCAAGGGCAAGGGTCACATTTTGTACTCCTCTACTCCCCCAGGTGCTGGTACCCTGGTAGAGGCCTCCGCACCTGTGGGTGCTCAAATACTGGTTAATGATTGAATGAGTGCTGCACCACAGGACTGGAGTCCCCAGAATCACAGGAGTTTGTCTCTAAGACACTTGGAGGGAGATCAATAAACCTGTTTTTTGTGCTAAATAGCATATTGAGTTGACTGGATTGAATCATAGGGAAACAGTCTCATTCTTTAATAGGGGAAACAAGACAGACCCTGGTAAGTCTTCACATTCACTCTCTTGCCCTGGGCACTGAATGACCACAGGCCAGCCCGGTCTGTGAGCTTCTGGTAGGGATGATTCCTCTCTCGCTGATGCCGGGCAGAATGGGATGGTGGGAAGAGACCATGGGCATCATCCTCTACTCTATCACTCTATTACTCTATTTATTTATTTATTTATTTTACTTGTACATATCTATTCTATTTATTTTATTTTGTTAGTATGTTTGGTTTTGTTCTCTGTCTCCCCCTTTTAGACTGTGAGCCCACTGTTGGGCAGGGACTGTCTCTATATGTTGCCAATTTGTACTTCCCAAGCGCTTAGTACAGTGCTCTGCACACAGTAAGCGCTCAATAAATATGATTGATGATGATGATGTATATATGTTTGTACATATTTATTACTCTATTTTACTTGTACATATCTATTCTATTTATTTTATTTTGTTAGTATGTTTGGTTTTGTTCTCTGTCTCCCCCTTTTAGACTGTGAGCCCACTGTTGGGCAGGGACTGTCTCTATATGTTGCCAATTTGTACTTCCCAAGCGCTTAGTACAGTGCTCTGCACACAGTAAGTGCTCAATAAATACGATTGATGATGATGATGATGATCCTATTTTTAGAACATTGTTAGGCAACACAAAATAGACTATCGCCTATGGACAATTAGACGTTCAGCTTTTACCCCGCTAACAGATTAGGGTCCTATTGGAAAAAGCAGGGGATGGGAAGTCTAGATACCCAGATTCTAATCCCAGTTCTACCCCTGCCCTGCTGTTTGACCTAGAGTAAATCACAACCTCTCTGAACCTCACTTTCCTCATCTGTAAAATGGAGATTAAATACTTGTCCTTCTCCCCGGTAAGCCTGTGAGCCCGTTGTGGGACAGGAACTATGTCCAATTTGTTCGTTTTGTATCTAGCTTAGTGCGTAGCATAGAGCAGTTGATTTAATGAATATCATAATTATTATTATTATCCTGCATTCCCAATGCATGGGTTGGCCACCAAGGGGAACTGAGAAAGGGTTGGACCTAGAGGCTAAGGTTTCTCCTGGAGCTGTGGGCTTGGACATACACTTCCTTCCCCTGGAGCAGAGTCATGGTCACTTCAAAGTCATCTCTCCCTCCTCATTTCCCTCTTTTCCTCTCCTCTTCTTCCTATTCCGCCACTGCCCCCAGCCTGGAACGGAATAGCTCTGACCGCTTCTGGCTTCACTATGGCACTCTCCAGCCAGCTGTCATGAAGAGGGAAGCAGACAGCTCCCTTGTCCTTGGAGCTGCAGTTCTGGACGGGATCCCAGCGTGACTCCTCCGCAGGCTCCTCCAAAGTGTCTCCAACGTGGCACTTCCAGCTACAACCCCCTCGCTGCATCCTTCCTCTGGCCTGGAACTCCCTCCTCCTTCATATCCAACAGTCCGCCGTTCTCTCCACCTTCAAAGCCCTCCTAAAATCACACTTCCTCTGAGAAGCCTTCCCTGACTAACCCTTCATTTCTCCACCAATTCACCCTCACTTCTGCATCGCCTAGGCACTTGGGCCTGTGCCGCTTAAGCACTTTGATTCTCTCCCCACCCCAGCCTCATGGAACATAGGTGCATATCTTTTATTTATTTTAACATCTATCTTCCCCTCTAGACTTCTCCACTAGGCTACTTGAGGGCAGGAATCGTGTCTGCCAACTCTGTTGCACTGTACTCTCCCAAGCACGCAGTAGACTGCTCTGCACACAGAAAGCGTTCAATACGTGCCATTGATTGAGTGAGTGCTGCACCACAGGACTGGAGTCCCCAGAATCACAGGAGTTTAGCTGACTAAAGATCCAGGTCTCCCACTCACTGCCTGCTTGCTTCTCTGGCTCAGGGTGGTGCTTCAACAGGCCCCAGCTTGCTCTCTGCACTGGGCCAGGGCCCGCTTCTCGAGGAAGGGCCCAGTTCTGGGTCTCAAAGGAAGATGGATGGCTTCCCCCCCACCCCAGGGTCAGGCTTTCCCCCTCTCCCGAAGTGCTGACGGACTGCGGCTAATTGGCAGGAATTAGACCCAGCGCTTGGGAATTAGACCCGGAGGAGGTAAATGAAGTGAGTGCTTGAAAACCCAAAGCAGAGGTACCTCCAATCAGACCGCTCAGAAGCTGACAGGAATGACATCCAGACAGCAGCCAGTCTCCTTTGCAGGCACTACCAGGGGAAAAAGCTTGAGCGGGAGGGGAGGGGCAGCTGCAGCCATAGGCTACTTTGGTCAATTCATAGCTAGTTGGGCCAGTTAATGGGAAGGGGGTTAAGGGAGACTTCACCACCCAGATTTATCCACTGGAGATGGCTGGGGCCAGGCAGGGGAAGAAACCACCTGGCTCTGCCCTGGGCATCTTGGGAGCCAAGGGTGCCTGCCAGCTGCGCTCCAGCTGAGCGGGAGTGCCAGGGCCTGCCCGCAGTTTGAGGGTGCCTGTGAGCTCACCTGGGATGGAGTGTACATAGGAGAGGGTTCCCATGGAAACTGGCAGAGACATGCCCTGATAGGGCAGTGCAGAGCCTCTCCCAGGCCTTTCTTCTCTCCCTCAGGTGGGCAGCGGGCCAAGTTGCTGAGGGAGCAGTCGGTTGCCGGCAGCCAAGGTGGAAACGTGCGGTGCAGGCCCAGTCTCGCCAAGACTCCTCAAGGTGCAGGACCCAAGGCCAGCTGCTGCCAGAGGACCTGGGGGGCACCGCCCTTCCCCAGGGGAAGCCAGGAGCCAGGTTGTGACTGGGGGAAGGAGCCTCTCCTAAGAGGCTCTGGGGGAGGGGGCAGGGACAGCATCCCAAGCAGGGTTCCATTTGTCTTAGCTTGTGCCAAACCACTGGGTCCAGAGGCTAGATGGCCTGCTCCCTAAAGAGGCCTGGTGGTCAGTGCCCTGGCCGTTGTCTTCCTGTATTGATGCAGGGGCTGGACCCTAGAAGTCCTGCTTCTCAATCGGCAGCCACTGAGTGACTCTGTCTCCAATATCAGTCTCAGCAGAGGGGTTTCAGGAGGCTGCCTGGGGGGAGAGCGAGGTGATTTACCCAAAGAAAAACTAGCATTCGCTCTTCTTGGGCTGCCAGGTTTAACCTAGGACTGAAGGGAGAGAGACGATTTCAGCTCCGGACCCAGGCTCCTCCCATGAACCCCAGATTCCCTCCCAAGAGCTGGTTCCCTTGGAGAGGGAGCTTGGGGTGGGGCCCCTGCAGCCTGCAATCGATCAATCAATCATCTATTGAATACTTACTGCACGTGGAGTCAGAGGTCATGGGTTCAAGTCCCGGCTCCACCAACTGTCAGCTGTGTGACTTTGGGCAAGTCACTTCACTTCTCTGTGCCTCAGTTACCTCATCTGTAAAATGGGGATTAAGACTGTGAGCCCCACGTGGGACAACCTGATCACCTTGTATCCGCCCCAGCGCTTAGAACAGTGCTTTGCACATAGTAAGCGCTCAACAAATGCCATCATTATTATACTAAGCTCTTGGGAGAGCACAATCCAACAGAGTTGGCAAACACATTCCCTGCCCACAACAAGCTTGCAGTCTAGAGGGGGAGGCAGACATTAATAGAAATAAATAATTCACCTCACCTCTGCCTGATGGCCAAGCACTTAGTTCAGTGCTCTACGTGCAGCAAGCGCTCATTCATTCATTCAATCGTATTTATTGAGCACTTACTGTGTGCAGAGCACTGTACTAAGCGCTTGGGAAGTACAAGTTGGCAACATATAGAGACGGTCCCTACCCAACAGTAGGCTCATAGTCTAGAAGAAAAGAAAGATAAACGGGCCCGAGCCAGCCAGGAGACGAACCTGGATCTAAGCGCTCAATAAATACAGTTGATTGATTGATTGATTGAGTTCCTGGCAGCAGTCAATTCATGGCAGCAGGCTCCCCCTTGGTTCTCTCCAAGGGCCCACCCCCAGACCCAGTGGGACTTGGGTTTGTGCTAGGGAAAAGTTTGATTTATGTCGTGTTGTCTCCCTTTGAAGAGGATGTCAGGTCAGGGGAGGTCAAGCACTATAGAAACCAGAGCCTGGGAGAAGCCTTTGCCTCAGCCTTCCTGTCTGGCAGGGAGGAGGCTGCAGGAGCTGGGGGATCCGACCCCATCCCTGAGTAGTGTCTCTTATCTGGGGGATGGGGAGTTGGCAGGGAAAGAGATGCGTTGCAATCCTCAGTCCTGCCCTTTGCAACCCATCCCTGTTCACTCTCCTACCAGCCCCCTCCAGGCCGAGGAATGACAGCCACGGGCACCTCAGAGACATCGGAAAACTGATGCTGAACCTGTGGCTCCCAGGGGAGATGACGCCTGGACTCTGGCCTCTCTGGACCTGCACTTGATTCGTCTCCTTCTCTGAGGTAGTCTCAAGGGACAGCTTCCCTGCTTCTGCCCCAGTCCAGAATCCCCAGAGTAACTCGGTAGGAACCGGTCAGGTGCAGGCAGGGTCTCCACGAAGCCCCAGATGCCTTTAGCCTTGGTTAGGGTCTAGTCCTCATTGGCCCAGGAAGGAGCACAAGAAGACAAAGAGAAGTCACGTAGCCTAGTGAAAAGAGCACAGGCCTAGAAGTCAATAGACCTGGGTTTTTTTTTTAATGGCATTTATTAAGCACTTACTATGTGCCAAGGTCTGTTCTAAGCGCTGGGGAGGTTACAAGGTGATCAGGTTGTCCCACGAGGGGCTCACAGTCTTCATCCCCATTTTACAGATGAGGGAACTGAGGCACAGAGAAGTTAAGTGACTTGCCCAAAGTCACACAGCTGACAATTGGCAGAGCCGGGATTTGAACCCCTGACCTCTTACTCCAAAGCCTGTGCTCTGTCCACTGAGCCACGCTGCTTCTACTCCTGTCTCTGCCAATTGCTTTTGTGTGACCTTGGACAAGTCACTTAACTTCTCTGTGCCTCAGTTTCCTCACTTGTAAAATGAGGATTAAATTCCTGTTCTCCCTCCTACTTAGACTGTGAGCCCCTTATGGCACAGGGAGTGTGTCCAATCTGATTCACTTGTATCTACCCCAGCGCTTAGAACAGTGCTTGACACATAGTAACCGCTTAACAAATATAATAATAATAATAGTAATAATACTATAATAAAGGTTAGGACTTTTCAGACTGGAAAGATGCAAGCACATAATAATGATAATAATAATAATACTGAGAGAAAAAGTTAGGATTCTTCAGTCTGGAAAGATATAAAAGCATGAAGGGAGCGGGCAGAGCCAACACAGAATTGGTTTTTGCCAAATCCCACAGCACTGGTTTGAGGGAGGCAACCATTGAAGTGTGAAGCTGGAAGGGTCAAAATGAACACGAAGACATAGTCTTCCCACAGAGGGTGGTAAACAGCCACGGAGGGCAGCTGTGCCCACAGAAAATATCAGCCGATTCAAAAGGGGATTGGATAAATTCATCGATGAGTAGTTTACAGTGGTCTATTAGAGAGAAAGTTTGAGATGTAGGAGGGAAAAATGGTGCTGATCCGTCCCTAGCCACGAGGACGGATATCCAGGAAGACCACCGTCACCCAGTTCCTCCAAGCATGGAGTTGTCCCTGTGGGAGACAGAATGTTGGCCTGGAAGGACTATAGGTCTGACCCAATCATGGGCCTGCTCACGGACTTGTGAATATCCTTCAGCCATAAACTTTGTAGGGAAGGGTAGGAAGGGAGGGAGCAGTGGCAGGGAAGGGAGTGTCCATTCTCAAATCGATTCCTAATGGAACTTTGGGGTCTTTGGGGATTTGGGGGGAGTGGACTAAGCAGTGTGTCCCGGCTCCTGGTTCTTTCCCCATCCTAACGACATCCCAGCCCTTCCACGTGTCCATCTATAAAAACGCCGAGGGTCCCGGTTGCTCCCTCCCGGCGATCACTCAGGATCATCTGCCTGACATTGACAGTTGGGGCACCTGGGACCAGTTGGCTTTGGGAGCTGTTTTCCCTCTGCCCTCGGGGTCCTCCGACCAAGTTGGGTGGAGGCTAATGGTGTGAGCAGCGGGGGTGGGGTATCTGTCCTGGGCCCAGAGCTGGGGCTTGTCCTTTGGGAAGGTCAGACCTCAAACCTAGGAGTGTTTGACAAAGTAGCGGCGAACTGCAGCTGCAGCTGACAGAGCTGGGAGCTTAGTATACAAATGACTGAGTAAGCGGAAACAGGGTAGAGGCCGGGCCTTCCCGCGTAGGAGATAGAGATCTGAGTTTCTCATCAATGCAGCTGGACCAGTCCTCCTCCCCCTCACCCAATTGCTTCCGTTGGAAGGAAGCTCCTGGACAGGCATTCAGTCTAACCCTCGGTCTCTTCCCTCAGTTTTCAGGGATCCAGCTCGGCATCTCTGAACAGTCTGCAGAGAGGCCGGGCAGTGCCAGATGTGGTGAGATAGGCTGGCATTGGTGACTCCAGGCACCCTGTGAGAGCTGTTATTTCTGGGGATGCCTCAGCTCGTTGGGGGCAGGGAATGTGTCTGTTTTTTGTTACATTGTACTCTCCCAAGTGCTTAGTATATAGTGCTCTGCACGCAGTAAGTGCTCAGTAAATACGATTGACTGACTGACCACGGGTCTGGTGGCTGGGGTCCTGAGCCATGGTGGGGGCAGCCCCACCAAGCTACCCTGGTAACCAGCTGGGGGTGACCTGGAATCTGACCTTCAAACGGAATAATACTCCCTTCAGGGGAGGCTCGAGGCATGGGGCAGAGAGGCAGGGTCTCCCCACACTCCCAGACCTGCAGGGGCAGGACTTTCACTCCAGGAGCTGAGGGTGGGGCTGGAAGAGATGCTGATGAGAGGTCGGGGCTGGAAGAATCCAGGCATCGGGCGGACAGTGACCCCAGATGAGTCAGAGACGGTGAGGGTGGGGGGAGCTGGGCCCTGTTGAGTCACATTCCATAGTTGGGAAACAGTATCTCCACCTCCCCTACCTCCTCGTCTCGGAGGCTAGGGCCAGCAGGCACCTCCTGAGGCCTCAGATCTTCCAAATATCCTGCCTCATTCCTGTCCCTCTTAGGGCAGCCCGCCACCATCGTTCCCAGCGGAAGAGAGTATGCCAACCAAGATGCTCCTTGGTGACTGTGGCACAAAGGAATCTTCAGTGTTGTCATCTAGATCGCTGAGGAGGCCCCAAACTGTTTCCTGTGGCAGCTCATCCAGCTGGCCAGGCTTTCTGCCACCGAGACTTTGGGAATCTCCTGGAGTTGGGGAAGCAAGGCCCTGGGGGCGGTACGAGGGACGATGGGGGAAAGTAGGCGGGAAGCTGGGTGGCTGGAGGAAGGGTCCATTAAAGGGACGTATAGAGTAGGAGTGAGATTCCGGTTGCTGGCCTCTCTCCCAGCCACCTCTCTGCCTCTTGCAGCCTGTGGCAGGAGCAGACGGTATCTGGGATGCATGGAGCAACCCACCCATAGGCCTGCAGCCAGGGCTCTGGCATCCAGGCTAGCTATCAAACAGGCCTGCAGGGCATATCCCTTCCCTCTGCCTCCTCTCCTTTCCCTTGCCCTGGAGCCTGGGGGCTGAATGAGCTCAGCTTCAATTCAAGGCCTGCCAAAGGATCCAGTGGATTCAGGAATCACTTACTTGCCTTTCTTGGGAGGTGAAGGTTTGGCTCTGTCCCAGTTTGGCCTTGGGCCGGGAGAGCCAGGCTTTAGCTAAGGGCCCCCGTGGTTCAGGTTTGGTGGCCCAGCTGGTCAATTCATTCTCTAAATGGGCTGCCTCAGAAATCCCCTGTGATTTGGGGGCCTGGGAATTTCCAAGACTAGTGGAAAGCGCCCAGGCCTGGAAGTTGGAAGGCTTGAGTTCTAGTTCTGGCTCTGCCATTTGCCTGCTGGGTGATCTTCGGCAAATCACTTGACTTATCTGGGCCTCAGTTTCCTCATCAGTAAATGGGAGATATATTCCTGCTCTCCCTCCTCTTTAGACTGTGAGCCCTACTTGGGACAGAGATTGTGACTGATCCGATTATTTTGTATTGACCCCGGTTCTCACTACAACGCTTGGCCCGTAGTAAATGCTTAACAAATACCACAGTGATGATGATGATGATTCCCCCATTTTACAGGTAGGGGAATTGTGGGGAAGCTGGCAAGTGGCAGAGTTGAAATTAAAACAGACTTTCCAAGCCTCATGGCTGCTGCTGCCTGACTTCTGCCTGACTGGCTGGCTCAGAACCCCTATGTTGTACTAGCAACATCTGTGTTAGACCTGTGGATAGTTTCCAGCCCTAATCCAATCTGTTCCATTGTTTTTCTAAACACATATACACACGCACCCACACACATTTACACATTTGTACCTATGACGTGCCGGGCTTATAACTCCGGGAATTCCATGGCTGAAACTCAGTTTCTGTAATTCAGGATCCCCAGTCTTCCACTCCACTTTAGGGAGTGTTTCCCAGCTAGAGCACTCTGAGATGACATGGTGGTTTCTGCCACCATCCAGTGATTTGAATGATTTGCCCCCTTTCCTCTGGCCTTCCTCTTTCCTCTTACCTTCTCACCCCCAGCTTTCATTCATTTAATTCATTCAATTGTGTTTAATGAGCACTTACTGTGTGCAGAGCACTGTACTAAGCACTTGGGAAGTACAAATCAGCAACATATAGAGACGGTCCCTACCCAACAATGGGCTCACAGTCGAGAAGGGGGAGACAGACAACAAAACAAGTAGACCGGAATCAGTTGGGGTTCCGTTGTCTAGCCCAAAGCCATGGCTGAAAAATACCTGCCCTCCTGAAGTGCCTTTTTGTTTCCTCTCCTGGTAACATGGATGCCCAGAGAACAAGACACACAGGTCTTTCTTTTTATGCAGGGAGGAAAAAGCGAAAAAAGTATTTTACTCAAGTGTAGGTTGGAACATTAAGTAAAAGTACAAACAAGGGCTAGGCAGTTGAACCATTCTCAACCGCGTGGGTTCCTAGGCCAAGAGCCTCAGGTAAAATCCTCTTACAGAAAGCAGTCTTTCTCTTTCCTAGACTCTTCCCCAAACTAGCGTTCCATCATCCTGGAATTCTCGAATGGTGGCTCAGCCCGTCCAGAGCCGGCATCGATCCAGCTCTCCTTCTGCCCATTCACCTCCACATCAAACAGAAACTCCTTACCATTGGCTTTAAAGCAGTCAGTTAGCTCACCCCCTCCTATCTTACCTTGCTGATTTCCTACTACAACCCAAACCTCACACTTCACGCCTCTAAGTGCCAACCTATTCTCTGTACCTCAATCTTATCTATCTCGCTGCCAACCCCATGCCCACATCCTCGGTCTGGCCTGGAACTCCTTCCCACTACATATATGACAGACCACCACTCGCCTCCACCTTCAAAGCCTTATTAAAATCACATCTCCTCCAAGAGGCCCAAGAGGCCTGCCCCAACTAAACCCTCATTTCCCCACATCCCTCTCCCTCCTGTGTTGCCCTTGCATTTGGATTTGTATCCCTAATTCACCCCACCCTCAGCCCCACAGCACTTATGTACATAGCCATAATCTATCTTCATATCTCTTTTCCCCCTCTGGACCGTAAGCTCCTGGTGGACAGGGAACATGTCTACGAACACTGTTGCGTTATACTCTCCCAAGTGCTTAGTTCAGTGCTCTGTACACATGAAGTGCTCGATAAATGCCACTGATCGAATGATTACTGTCTTGGGCCATGCAATGTGCTTCAGTCTCCAAGTGGCTTCTCTAGGCACCTCACCCGGGGCCCCCTCCTACTTCAACAAGCCGGGCACAGCCAGAAAAGGCTCAAGGCTTCCTGCCTGGCTTCTGTTTGGCCCTTGGTCTGGTCCTAGCCAATCCCAGAAACTGCATTTCTTCAGCCTATTGCAATGTTTTCTAAAGAGAGAAGTCTCTGAGTTGTCCCCTAGGAAGCTGGCAGAAGCTGGGAGCCTACAAAATTGCCAATTACTTCTCTTAGGGAGCATTTAAGAGGCAAATCCCAAACCTTACAGTCCATAGATTCTAGAAAATATACTCCCACACTAGGCAGTAAGTTCTGGAGAATCTGCTTATCCCTAACTGGATTTTAAAGGAAGGGGCCTGGGTTTGCCAGTCAGAGAAACCGATCCAAGGACCCAGGTGTCCCAGCTACTCTGCTTTTTCCGGTTGGAACTGAGCCAACTGAGACTAGGCTGGTTAATATAGGAGTGAGGCAGGGCTCAGCTTCTTTAGCTTTGCATCTCTTCTCTCTTTAGGGCCCCAGCACAGGCCTGACCCTCCTCCTGCCCTCATCTCTCTCCTGCTGGGCTCACCCAGATGGTTTCAGAGGTGCAGAGAGACGGAGAAGGGAAGCCCTTCCTGCTTTCTTTGTTGATATGTGGGATTCCTCCAGGATGAGCCTCACTATGCTGAACTGTGTGGGTGGTCTCAGTCCCACAGTATCTGGGAGACAGTCCTGTCCTCCAGGCATAGCTGGAGGTCAGCTTCACTGGCCCAGGGGGTCCTGGATACTGGAAGATGAATTGTGATTTGGAGTCTGCCCTTGGATACATATCCATGTGTACACACATGCACACGTAGATGTGTGTATGTGGAAATGCAAAGTTCTAAGGCTGAATAGTCCTTGGCTGTAAAATTTTGCATAGGCTTAATCCAGACTGTGGAAAAAAATGTTGGTATTTGTTAAGTGCTTACTATGTGCCAAGCGCTGTTCTAAGCACTGAGGGGATACAAGGTAATAAAGGTTGTCCCACGTGGGGCTCACAGTCTTAATCCCCGTTTTATAGATGAGGGAACTGAGGCGCAGAGAAGTTAAGTGACTTGCCCAAGGTCACACAGCTGACAGGTGGCGGAGGAGGGATTAGAACCCATGACCTCTGACTCCCAAGCCCATGCTCTTTCCACTGAGCCAGCAAGTAGGGGCCAGTAGTAGTAGCAGTAATAGCACTTATTAAGCGCTTACTGTGTGCTGAGCACTACTAAGTGCTGGGAAGGAGTACAAAGGTGGGAATTAGACATGGTCCCTGTCCCTCTGAGGGCTTGCAATCTCCAAAAGAAAAAAAAATCAGGGAGAGGGGACTGGTGACAGACAGATAGGAGGGGCCATTGGTTCAGGTCACTGAAGAGTGGTTGTGCCTCTCTTCACTGTCTCCCGTGTCAGACCTGCTTTTATTGGGTAGAACTGTGGCAACTGTTACAACACCATGCAGTCTCCTGTGGGCACCACTTGTAGCCAGTCGGTCAGTCAGTCGTATTTATTAAGTACTTACTGTGTGCAGAACACTGTATTAAGTGCTTGGGAGAGTGCAATATAATAATAAAACAGAGACATTCCCTGCCCACAGTGAACATACAGTCTAGAGGGGGAGACAGACGTTAATACAAATAAAATTACAGATATGTACCTAAGCACTTTGGGTGGGGAGGTGAATAAAGGAAGCAAGTCAGGGCGACGCAGAAGGGAGTTGAAGAAAAGGAAAAGAAGGCTTAGGGAAGGTCTCTTGAAAGACATGTGCCTTCGATAAGGCTTCGAAGGAGACGAGAGTGATTGTTTGTCGGATATGAGGAGGGAGGGCCTTCCAGGCCAGAGGCAGGACATGGGGAAGAGGTTGGTGGCGAGACAGACAAGACAGAGGTACAGTGAGAAGGTTAGTTTTAGAGGAGCGAAGCGTGTGGGCTGGGTTGAAGTAGGAGAGTAGTGAGGTGAGGTAGGAGTGGGCAAAGTGATGGAGTACTTTAGAGCCGATGGTGAGGAGTTTTTGTCTGATGCGGAGGTGGATGGGCAACCACTGGAGTTTCTTGAGGAGTGGGAAACACGTCCTGAATGTTTTTGTAGAAAAATGATCCAGGCAGCAGAGTGAAGAATGGCCTGGAGTGGGGAGAGACAGGAGGCTGGGAGGTCAGCAAGGAGGCTGATACAGTAATCAAGGTGGGATAGGTTATCCCACCTATGTATTCTCTCCCAGCACGGTAAGTGCTTAATAAATACTATTACTACTACTACTGCCCTTAAAGAGCTTACAATCTAATGGCAGAGATTTAGGACAAGTCACTTCTCTGTGAAATATGCTGAGACCCCAGTCCCAACCATTTCGCTGGCTCCTCTCTGGAAACCAATGGCAATGGAGTGGAGTCCTCCTTCTTGGCTTGAAGCCCAGCCCTGCCCAGCCCAGAACAGCCCAGACCAGCCCCAGGCCAGGAGCACCAAAGGCTTCCTGTCCTGTCTGGGGCAAGAGGCTCTCCCACTGCCCTGGGGCATTTTCTTGAATATGTGTGGATCTAGCTGTTGGGGATGGTTTCCTGCTCCCTGGTTGAGTCACCCCCTGCTGCTGGCTCCCCTCCCTCCCTGAGCCAGACTGTCAATCTGTGGGTCTGTCTCCAGAAAAGACCAAACCGCAAGGTGGGATGACCTGAAACTCACTTGGAGTCACTTAGAAGAGAGGGCCGGAGGGGTGTTGGTGATGATGTGGGCAAAGAGGGGAATGGGGACCCGGGAAGGGAGAAGAGAGAGAGAGATAGAGTGAAAAAGTCAGTCAATCGTATTTATTGAGTGTTTACTACGTGCAGAGCACTGTACTAAGTGCTTGGGAGAGTATAGTATAACAACATGAGAGAGAGAGAAAGAGAGAGACACAGAGAGAGAGTTCTTATCCTCCATTATGGCCCTAGAAAGCATTCAGTGAAAACTAGAATCACCACGGAGCTCTCAGGTGACTCTTTGGCAGCTGAGATTTCTTCTCCCCATCTCCTTTCCTCACTGGTCCCAAAGGTGGGAGACCTCATCTGGGGCCCCCTCTACTCCCTCAGGCCTGACCCTCCCTTTGGTGTTGGGCACCCGGCCCCACCACGCCCCAGCTCAGGGACCCCACCTCAGGCGCCTGCCAGTCTGAACAAGCCAAGGAGACAGAATCCTCCTCCCCTGGCCCCTGTTCCCCTCCTGGCCCGCCGCCCAAATTGGCCCCTTTTTCAGAACAGGGAGTGGGTCCAGCCCCTCCTCTCCCTTCACAAGGCCCCTGCCCTGTTTGCATCTCAGACCTGGGGGGTTCCCAACTAGGGCTGTCAGCACAGCCAGAGAGATGGATGCCTTAAACTTTGGGCTTTTCAGATCTCGGCATTCCTACCCTCCGAGAGCGATATCTTCCAGGGTGGAAGCCAGTCTCTCTAGCTGCCCTACCCCAACACCCCACTCCAGGTGAGACCCAGGAGCCCAGCTGACTGGTCTCAGGGGACCGTTGGGAAAAAACTAAAGGAAGGCATCCCAGGCCACTCAGACACAGAGACCAACAGAGGCAGGCAGAAAGAGATGTGTCAGAGAGGGGACTCCAAGGAGCTTGTCGATTCTTCCCTTCTGTCACTTTCTCTTCCTCTCAGAGTAGATGGAAGCAGCTGAGGTTTGTCTCCCATCCCTGGGGCCCTCTCTGCTGCTTCCCACCATGGCTGGGGGTTTCCGAAGCATTTTTGGCAGCACGGAAGCCCCTTCTTCTTGGACCTGACTGCCATCCCCTGAGGCCCCCAGTCTCTGCTCTCCCTTTTTCTACCCATGCCCTGGTCCCTGATGTGAACTCTGCTTAGAGTGCAGGGAAAAGTCTTTGGCCACGGTTGGAAATTAAGGAATTGAATGTGGGAGCCACTAATGGGGCCGTCTGCCAGAGTGGATCCAGTTTCCCCCTGAAAGCCCAGGGATGGGATTACTCTGGTCTAGTGTGTCGGGGATCGGGGTGGGGCTGTCACTACCAACCCTGGGGGTGCACTTTTGGGCTCGCCAAGACCCATTCAGGAAGGAGGCTTCCTCTACATGCAGGTGGGGCATTGCTCTGTGTCTCTGCTGGCTCTTTGCTTGCCCAACTCCTCACTTCCAGCCGCCCCCCACCCCGTGCCCTT
This sequence comes from Tachyglossus aculeatus, assembly GCF_015852505.1. Taxonomy (NCBI): domain Eukaryota; kingdom Metazoa; phylum Chordata; class Mammalia; order Monotremata; family Tachyglossidae; genus Tachyglossus; species Tachyglossus aculeatus. The sequence goes on along the minus strand of NC_052101.1, from coordinate 95,064,601 downwards.
CCCATGCCCCAGTTTCCCCAGCCTCATGACTTTTCCCAAGTTCCTGGGATCCTCTAGAGGGGAGAGCTGCTGGAGAGGAAATCCCGAGTCCGTCCTTGAGACCTTTTGGGCCAGGTTGGGAGCTTGGCTCTCCTGTGAGGCTGAAGGCTCAGATGTCAGGCAGATGCACTGGACAGGACTCCTAGAGGTGACTTAGCCTCCTCCTGTGCCAGGAGTATAATAATCATAATAATAATAATAATAATGGCATTTATTACACGCTTACTATGTGCAAAGCATTGTTCTAAGCACTGGGGAGGTTACAAGGTGATCAGGTTGTCCCACGGGGGGCTCACAGTCTTCATCCCCATTTTACAGATGAAGTAACTGAGGTGCAGAGAAGTGAAGAGACTTGCCCAAAGTCACACAGCTGACAATTGGTGGAGCCGGTATTTGAACCCACGACCTCTGACTCCAAAGCCCATGCTCTTTCCACTGAGCCATGCTGCTTCTCAACAACAGGGGATCAGTTTACTGCCTGGCACTCAGTGGCACGGTCAGTCTGCCCTATCCCTGATCAAGCCTCCATCTGAGGTCGTTGGGGCAACATTTTGACAGACGCTTTCCCCAGGAGTGCCTCTTTTTGGAATTAAACCTAGAAGCTTGTAGCTCTATTATTATGTACTACTGTATTTATTGCATATTTTGAGTATTTATTTTATGCAAAACATATTAACAATAACAACAATAATAATAATGTACTTGTTAAGTGCTATGTACCAAGCACTATACTAAGCCCTGGGTTAGGTACAGGATATTCAGGTTGGACACAGTCCCTGTCCCACATGGGGCTCACAGTCCAAGAAGGAGGGAGAACAGCTATTGAATCCCCATTTTACAGACAAGGAAAATGAGGTACAGAGCAGTTAAGTAGCTTACCCAAGGTCACTGAGCAGGCAAGTCGCAGAGCTGGGATTAGAATTCAGGTCCCCTGTTTTCCAGGCCCAGGCTCTTTCCACCAGCCCACGCTACCATTCACTGGGGAAAGGTACAGGAATCAATCAGTCAATCGATCATTGGTATTTATGATGCATCTTCTGAGTGTTAAACACTGTTCTAAGTGATTGGGAGAGTACAATGGCAGCGAGACACCCATTTCCTGTCCTCAAGGAGATCATATTCCAATGTGGGGAGACAGGCATTTATAAATAGTGAAAGCAGGAGGAATAATAAGGATCAAACAGGAAGTAGAACAGCTATATCAGGATGAAATAGCTAAATAACTGGTTGAATGATATGAATCCAATCAGTCAGTGGTACTTATTGAGCACTTACTGCATGCCGAACAAGTACAATATAATAGAGTTGGTAGACATATTCCCTGCCCACAAGGAGCTTACAGTCTAGAGTGGGAGACAGACATTAACATAAATTATGGATGGGTGCATCGGTGCTGTGGGGCTGAAGGAGGGATGAATACCAAGCATTTTAAGGGTACAGATCCAATTCAGACACAGTTCCTGGCCCACAGGGGGCTCATAGTCTAACAGGGGACCTGCCAAAAGATACAGAGGGAAAGAAATAATCAGGGAAATAGGGGAAAAACAACAGTACAACACCACCGCTACCACCACCACCACCAATAGCAACAAGAAGACACAGAGCAAATGTACTTTGCTATTGGAGGGAAGATTCCTCAGGCTTTTCACTGCTCCTGCCTGGGCTGACATAAGTCTGAACTGTCACAACTCTAGATCTAGCTCTGCCATGGAACTGCTGGGTGACCTAGGAAAAAAATCATTTGTCTCTCCTTGAGCTGGAATTTTCCCCTCAGTGGAGAGGGAGGCCACCTTTGGTAGCGGAAATTCCAGAACAATTAAAGGGGAGGGGTGGCAAACCCCCTTCTCGGTTGGAAAAGCTGCCACCCCAGTACAATGGGATGCTGTGACTCCCCAGCAAAATGGAAAATTCCAGCCCAGAAATCCTGCGAATGCAGGGATGGTGAAAGTGGCCACGGCATTCCTGAACTTTGACAACACTGACCTCAGTTTTTGAACTCTGGGGGACAACAGAAAACTCCTCATCTTCCCAACCAAACTCTGTCCTTCCCAACTTTCCCATCGCTGTAGACAGCACCACCATCCGCCCTGTCTCGCAAGCCCATAGCCTCGGCATTATCTCCAACTCATCTCTCTCATTCAACCCACATATTTGATCTGTCATAAGATCCTGTAGGTTCAACCTTCACGACATTGCTAAAATCTGCTATTTCTTCTTCAACCAAACCGCTACTATGCTGATCCAAGCACTTCTCCTATCCTGCTTCGACTACTGCATCAGCCTCATCACCGACCTCTCTGTTGTCTGTCTCTCCCCATGCCAGTACACACTTCACTCTGCTGCCTGGGTTGTTTTTCTGAAAAAAAGTTCAATCCCCTTCTCCCCACTCTTCAAAAACCTCCAGGGGTTGCCCATCCACCTCTGCATCAAACAGAAACCCCTTATAATCCGTTTTTAACCATTCAATCAGCTCTCCCCCGCCTATCTCATGCTGCTGATTTCTTACTCCCACCCAGCTGGCACATTTTGCTCCTTTAGTGCCAACTTATTGTACCTTGATCTGGTCTATCATGCCACCGACACCTAGTCCATGTCCTTCCTCTGGCCTGAAACTCCCACCCCCTTCATATACGACAGACCACCACTCTCCTCATCTTCAAAGCCTTATTAAAGTCGCATCTCCTCCAGGAGGCCTTCCCCGATTACTCCCTCTTTTCCCCTACTCCCTCTCCCTTCGGTGTTGCCCTTGCATTTGACCTGTACGTTTTAAGTACTTGACAGTCACTTCACCCTCAGCCCCACAATACCTATGGGCATTATCGGTAGTTTATTTTAATGACGGTTTCCCCCTCTAGACTGTAAACTCCTTGTGGGCAGGGAATGTGCGATTAGTACGGTGTCTTGCACATAGTAAGTGCTCAATGAATACCACAGATTGATGGGTGGCACCGGTGTCTTTGCAGCTGTCTTGTAGGGTGAGAGAAGAAGACTGGCCAGACAGAGGAGGCCTGGGAGAGACGGCTGCTTGGAATGGAGCCAGAGAAAGAAAAGTGACTCCTTGCTTTCTGGGGCTGTGGTGGAACATGTTGGGCCCAGGGCCGGGGTGGGTTGGAAGAGGAAGAGGGCCTGTCAGGTCTGCTGGGCCCCTTCTGGGTTAGTCATCCCCACCTGGTGTCTGAAGCGCGCCCCAAAGCTCCAGGTTTGGGGGCCGGGAGTGGCCGAGGCTCTCTGGGGGGTGGCACCCTGAACGGTGGGAGGGAGCTGAGAGGGCTTGAGTCTTCAAGGTAGGTGGTGGAGCTGGTGGCTGTGGCCCTCCCAGCCTTTCCAAGCCTGCTGTCTTTTGATTTTCCACCCCACACCACCCCAAGCCCTCGCCTCTCCAGCTCTGGGCTCATGGCCAAGGGATGAATTCCTGGCCCTGGCTGTCCCCTCTGCTAATTGGGGCCAGGTCTGTGCCCTGGGCTCCATTAAACGGAAGGCCGCTGGGAGCAGGGATGGGAGGGAGGTTAGGGAGAAGCCTGGATCCAGGGCCCCTAAGTTCCCAGCGGCCTCTCCCTCTAGGGAGTGAGGATGCAACCAGGCTGCCTTCGGCACTGTGCCTTTAAGAGGAAGATAGCTACCCCTCACCCTCCTGGGAAAGTTTCCTGGAGCCAGGGGGGCTGCTGAAGCCCAGGGTAACTCACTGGTGGGATGGGCTTAGCCAGTCCCTGGGCAGGCCTGGCTCTGCAGGAGCGGGAAGGTTCTTTGAGGAGCATGGTGGAAGACCCCGGCCCCGTGTCTCCAGACAGAGCCAGGGAGCCAGGTAAACCCAGGAAGCTTGCAGCAGCAGGACCTATCACCATCTTACCCTAGCTAGGTTCCTGTCCTCCCACTTTGGGTTTTGACTTTGGCTTCAGGATCTCCCCGAGACAGACAAGCCCATGGTGATGAAGAGGAGGCATGGCATTGGTGCTCTCCTGGGAGAATAGAAAGGCCTCTTTCCCGGCATCCGTGACCAGCAGCTTCATCTGAGAATTGAGTGGCCGGAGATGGGACCCGCTGTTTGTTTTCCTTCCAGGGCTTAATCCACTGAGTGGGGGGGCCCGGAGCCTGTTTGTTTGTGGAAACCGCTTCTCTTGGGCTTTGGTTTCTTGTGACCATGTGGATGTTGGAACAGAACCTCTTGCTCCAGGCCTTGGGAGACCTTCTAGCCATATCCTGGTGACTGTGTATCTGGGAGCAGCCTGGGCTTCCCCAGAAAGCAAAATTCCTCCAACTTTGGGGACAGAGGAGAGCTTGGGAAAGAGACTTTTTCGGACCAGAATCTGAAGAAGGCAGAATCTTTGCTGGCTCTCTGCTGACTGTCGTAGTGATTGTGTGCAGTGGGGTGAACCTGACCCCTTTTGCACCTGAGGATACCAACCTGGGGGCCTAGATTTTGACCAAGGATGACTCCAGGATAGCCAATGACCCCAACATCATCATCATTTATACTGAGTGCAGGGGCTGCTCCCCTCGAGTGCAGAGGTTCCTGGAGACCCTGGACTGATCAATCAATCAGTGCTATTTACTCAGCACCTACTGCACGCAGACTACTGAATTAAGCCCTTTAGGGAGTACAATAGAGGAAGTAGATAGAATCCCTGCCCTCAGGGAGCTTACAATCTAGCAGAGGAGACAGACATTAAAATCAATTACAGGTAGGGGAGGCAACTGACTATCATGTTGACAGAAGTATTGTGGGAGTAGGTGAGGGATAAGTATAGGGGGCACAGACTCAAGTGCATAGGTGACACAGTAGGGAGAGAAGTTAGGATGAGGAGATGAGAGATTAGTCAGGGAAGGCTTCCTGGAGGAGATGTGATTTTAGTAGGGCTTAGGATGAGTTTAAGTCTGGGAACCCCTTGTCTTTTCTGTCCTGGCATTTGGAAGAACTGGATCCTTTTCCCCCTGACAAGGAGGGAAAGGAAGGGCCAGTGTGGTTCAGCCATCCATTTTAAGCAATCAATGGTATTTATAGAGTGCTTTGAGTGCAGGGCACTTTACTAAGCGCTCGGGAGAGCACAATAGAGTGGGTAGACAGGATTCTTGTCCTCAAGGAGCTTACAATCTAGTGGGGGAGACAGGCATGGAAAGTAAATTACAGATAGGGGACACAGCAGAGTGTCCATCACCGACACCTGCCGGTCTCACCTCCGCAACATCGCCAAGATCCGCCCTTTCCTCTCCATCCAAACGGCTACCTTGCTAGTTCAATCTCTCATCTTATCCCGACTGGCTTACTGCATCAGCCTCCTCTCTGATCTCCCATCCTCCTGCCTCTCCCAATTTCAGTCTATACTTCACGCTGCTGCCCGGATCATCTTTGTGCAGAAACACTCTGGACATGTTACCCCCCTCCTCAAAAATCGCCAATGGCTGCCAGTCAATCTATGTATCAAGCAAAAACCCCTCACTCTCGGCTTCAAGGCTGTCCATCCCCTCGCCCCCTCCTACCTCACCTCCCTTCTCTCCTTCTCCAGCCCAGCCCGCACCCTCCGCCCCTCTGCCGCTAACCTCCTCACTGTACCTCGTTCTCGCCTGTCCCGCCACTGACCCCCGGCCCACGTCCTCCCCCTGGCCTGGAATGCCCTCCCTCCGCACATCCGCCAAGCTAGCTCTCTTCCTCCCTTCAAAGCCCTACTGAGAGCTCACCTCCTCCAGGAGGCCTTCCCAGACTGAGCCCCCTCCTTCCTCTCCCCCTCCCCATCCCCCCTGCCCTACCTCCTTCCCCTCCCCACAGCACCCGTATATATGTTTGTACAGATTTATTACTCTATTTATTTTACTTGTACATATTTACTATTCTATATATTTAGTTAATGATGTGTATCTGGCTTTATTTCTATTTATTCTGATGACTTGACACCTGTCCACATGTTTTGTTTTGTTGTCTGTCTCCCCCTTCTAGACTGTGAGCCCGTTGTCGGGTAGGGACCGTCTCTATATGTTGCCAACTTGGGCTTCCCAAGGGCTTAGTACAGTGCTCTGCACACAGTATGCCCTCAATAAATACAATTGAATAAATGAATGAACACAGGAGAAGCAGCGTGGCTTAGCGGAAAGAGCACGGGCTTGGGAGTCAGAGGATGTGGGTTCTAATCCAGGCTCCGCCACTTGTCTGCTGTGTGACCTTGGGCAAGTCACTTAACTTCTCTGTGCCTCAGTTACCTCATCTGTAAAATGGGGATTAAGACTGTGAGCCCCACGTGGGACAACCTGATTACCCCAGCACTTAGAACAGTGCTTGGCACATTGTAATCGCTTAACAAATACCATTATTATTATTATTATGAGTGCTGTGGGGCTGTTGGGTATCAAGGGCCCAGTACCCTGCTTGCTTAGGGAGGGGGCTCAGATCTTGGGAGTAGGGCCTCAAATTCTGGGAACAGGGGGAGCTCAGAGTTAACGTTTCTAACTGATTTCTTCTTCCAGTGACTAGTGTTGAGGGGTTAGCCCGGAGGGAGTTGCCTTTGGCTAATCCTTGGGGGCAGGCCCAGCCCAGGAAGAAGTCACATATTTGCCCCGATTTGTCCCCTAACTCCAAGTTGTCTCACCTCTAAAAGATTCCCAGAAAGCCAGGCTCTGTTCCCAAGAAAAAGGAGACCATTTTAGTCTAGAATGCCTTGAACTCTCCAGGGGTCCTCCAGATTGCCTTGAACTCTCCAGGGGTCCTCCAGATTAAAGACAAGATGGGCAATCCACCTGAGTAGAAGTTTATGTAGCAAAATTTTAAGGTTTAAAAAGGGCCCAGATCTTTAACTGGTATCTGGTCAGGCCCAATTCCTGGTTTGGACAGAAATCTATTCTCTTATTTAGAACTGGTCCCCCAGGGCTAGCCTGAGCCAGAACCAATCTGTCCTTCAGGGATGAAAAGCTTCATCGCCTGGCATTTAGCCACTGCCCAGAAGAGCAGGGAGGCCTGGTGCCAGGGAGCAGTCACTGATCTGCCTTCCCTGAACTGCCTTGCCCCTGTTGCTTTCTATCCCAGACCAACACCCAAACCCAGAGGCCTGGGTTTTAACCCTAGCAGTGAGGTAGCAGTAATAATAGTAGTAGTAGTAGTAGTAGTAGTAGTAGTAGTAGTAGTAGTAGTAGTAGTAAGTTAGTTGTAGTAGAAGTAGTAGTAGTAGTTAGTTAGACTGAGCTCCTGATCGCCCCTCCTAAACCCTGTCCTCACCCTGACTTTCCCGTCACTGTGGACGGCACTACCATCCTTCCCGTCTCACAAGCCCGCAACCTTGGTGTCATCCTTGACTCCGCTCTCTCGTTCACCCCACACGTCCAAGCCATCACCAAATCCTGCCGGTCTCACCTCCGCAACATCGCCAAGATCCTCCCTTTCCTCTCCAGCCAAACTGCTACCTTGCTGGTTCAGTCTCTCATCCTATCCCGACTGGATTACTGCATCAGCCTCCTTTCTGATCGGCCATCCTCCTGTCTCTCCCCGCTTCAGTCTATACTTCACTCTGCTGCCCGGATTATCTTTGTACAGTAACGCTCTGGGCATGTCACTCCCCTCCTCAAAAATCTCCGGTGGTTGCCTGTCAACCTTCGAATGAAGCAAAAACTCCTCACTCTCGGCTTCAAGGCTGTCCATCACCTCACCCCCTCCTACCTCACCTCCCTTCTCTGCTTCTCCAGCCCAGCCCGCACTCTCCGCTCCTCTGCCGCTAACCTCCTTACCGCGCCTCGTTCTCGCCTGTCCCGCCATCGACCCCTGGCCCGCATCCTCCCCCTGGCCTGGGATGCCCTCACTCCACACATCTGCCAAACTAGCTCTCTTCCTCCCTTCAAAGCCCTACTGAGAGCTCACCTCCTCTAGGAGGCCTTCCCAGACTGAGCCCCCTTTTTTCTCTCCTCCTCCCCTCCCCATCACCCCGCCGCCCTTCCCCTTCCCCACAGCACCTGTATATATTTGTACGTCTTTATTATTCTATTTATCTTTTTGTACATATTTATTACTCTTTATTTTATTAATGATGTGTACATAGCTATAATTCTATTTATTCTGATCGTATTGACGCCTGTCTACTTGTTTTGTTGTCTGTCTCCCTCTTCTAGACTGTGAGCCTGTTGTTGGGTAGGGACCATCTCTATATGTTGACAATTTGTACTTCCTAAGCGCTTAGTACAGTGCTCTGCACACAGTGAGCACTTAATAAATACGATTGAATGAATGAAGTAATAGTAGCAGCAGCAGTAGAAATAGCATTTACGTAATCCCCCCTGGGTGCAGTGCATTTGGGAAGCACAAAACAAAGTGACACACTCCCTGCCCACAAGGAGTTTCCAGTTTATGTGGGAGGCAGACATAAAGAGATTTACAAGTAATCAAAATGAATAATTGAATGTACAATTTATTAAACACATTTACATAAGTGTTAAGGATGGGTTTAGATGGGCACCTAAGTGCTAGAGATGGTTGATGGATGTATCAGCAACTTGAAGTGCTCCGAGTTAATCCGGGAAGCCTTGTTGGAGGAGGTGGGATTTCAGAAGGACTTGGAATCTGGGGAGAGATGTAGTCTGTCAGATCTGGAGAGGGAGGGAGGGAGTTCCAAGCCAGGGGAATAGCATAATTGAGGGGTTGGAGGCAGGAGAGTAGAAAGTGAGATGCAATTAGGTTAGTTTGGGAGGAACGAAGAGAGGAAACAGGGCAGAGAGCCTAATGGAAAGAACACAGGTTCTGGAAGTTGTAAAACCTGGTTTATAATCCCAGCTCTGCTATTGACCTGCTGTGTGACCTTGGACAAGTCACTTAACCTCTCTGAGCCTCAGTTTCTCTAAAATAGGGATAAGATGCCTGCACTCCTTACCTCTTAGATTGTGAGCCTCGTGAAGGACAGGTATTAGGTTTAATCTGATGGTTTTAGCATTTATCACAGTGCTTTGGTACATACTACATGCCTGAGGAATACCATTATCATTATGTAGGGTGGATTGAGTTGGTGTAGAGCCTCGAAGCCAACGGTGAGGGGTTTTTGCTTGATGCAAAGGGATTCGGGAAGCTAGCGATGTAAGCGACAGTTCAGGAAGATGATTCGTGCAGCCCCCAGTATTGTAGATTGGAGAAGGGAGAGGCTGGATGCAGGGAGACCTGCAAAGAGGTTGATAAAATAGTCTAGCCGCAGTATGACCTGAGCCTAAACTGGGGGGTAGCTGTTCGGATGGAGCGGAAGGGGCGGATGCAGGAGATGTTGTGTAGGATTTGGCAGGAGGTCGAGTGTGAGAATTGAAAGACGCGAGGAGTCGAGTTTGCAGACATCTGGGATGAGGAGGATGGTGGTGTTATGGATGTAGATGGGGAAGATAGGAGTAGGTTTAGGAGGACAGGAGCTTAAGCTTTAAACTTGTAGGGATTGTCTCTATCTTTTGCCGAATTGTACTTTCCGAGCGCTTAATACGGTGCTCTGCACACAGTAAGCGCTCAATAAATACGATTGAATGGATGAATGAATGTAGATGGGGAAGATAGGAGTAGGTTTAGGAGGAAAGGGGCTTAAGCTTTAAGCTTGTAGGGATTGTCTCTCTCTTTTGCCGAATTGTACTTTCCGAGTGCTTAATACAGTGCTCTGCACACAGTAAGCGCTCAATAAATACGATTGAATGAATGAAGCATGTGGAAGTTGGGGAGGATGGGGACAGGTGAATAGATATCAGGAGTTGGGGGTCTTAGACTCCTACACCTCCTAGTCCCATTTTAGACTGTGAGCCCACTGTTGGGTAGGGACTATCTCTATGTACTTCCCAAGTGCTTAGTACAGTGCTTTGCACACAGTAAGCACTCAATAAATACGATTGATTGCTATTACTCTCTGAAGCGGCGGCTCACAGCCGCATACTAAGTTAGCCGGGGGCAGAGAGGGCTTCTGCCCCCAGCGTGGCTCAGTGGAAAGAGCCCGGGCTTTGGAGTCAGAGGTCATGGGTTCAAATCGCAGCTCCGCCAACTGTCAGCTGTGTGACTTTGGGCAAGTCACTTCACTTCTCTGTGCCTCAGTTACCTCATCCGTAAAATGAGGATTATGATTGTGAGCCCCACGTGGGACAACCTGATCACCTTGTATCCCCCCAGTGCTTAGAACAGTGCTTTGCATATAGTAAGCGCTTAACAAATGCCATCATTATTATTATTAAAGACTGTGAGCCCACTGTTGGGTAGGGACTGTCTCTATGTACTTCCCAAGCGCTTAGTCCAGTGCTCTGCACACAGTAAGCGCTCAATAAATACGATTGATTGCTATTACTCTCTGAAGCTGCGGCTCACAGCCGCATACTAAGTCGGCTTCTGCCCCCAGCGTGGCTCAGTGGAACGAGCCCGGGCTTTGGAGTCAGAGGTCATGGGTTCAAATCCCGGCTCCGCCAACTGTCAGCTGTGGGACTTTGGGCAAGTCACTTCACTTCTCTGTGCCTCAGTCACCTCATCTGGAAAATGGGGATTATGATTGTGAGCCCCCCGTGGGCCAACCTGATCACCTTGGAACCTCCCCAGCGCTTAGAACAGTGCTCTGCACATAGTAAGCGCTTAACAAATGTCATCATTATTATTATTATAGACTGTGAGCCCACTGTTAGGTAGGGACTGTCTCTATGTACTTCCCCAGCGCTTAGTCCAGTGCTCCACACACAGTAAGCGCTCAATAAATACGATTGATTGCTATTACTCTCTGAAGCGGCGGCTCAGAGCCGCATACTAAGTCGGCTTCTGCCCCCAGCGTGGCTCAGTGGAAAGAGCCCGGGCTTTGGAGTCAGAGGTCATGGGTTCAAATCCCGGCTCCGCCAACTGTCAGCTGTGGGACTTTGGGCAAGTCACTTCACTTCTCTGTGCCTCAGTCACCTCATCTGGAAAATGGGGATTATGATTGTGAGCCCCCCGTGGGCCAACCTGATCACCTTGGAACCTCCCCAGCGCTTAGAACAGTGCTCTGCACATAGTAAGCGCTTAACAAATGCCATCATCATTATTATTATAGACTGTGAGCCCACTGTTAGGTAGGGACTGTCTCTATGTACTTCCCCAGCGCTTAGTCCAGTGCTCCGCACACAGTGAGCGCTCAATAAATCCGATCGATTGATTGATTGATTGATTTCCTTAGACGGTAAAGTTCGCCCCAAGCCAGGCAGAAACCCCCCTTTCCCATGTTGCCCCGAAGCCAACGCCGCCGGCCCTGGCCCCACCCCAGCTCGGAACCATCTCTCCCGTTTTAGGAGAAGCCTCTGCCCGCCCGGATTTGTTTGGATGGAAAGAGGGGCGGGGGGCAGCCCTTTCCACCTGAGGGGCGGGGCCATTGGTCCCGTCGCGTCCCCCTGCAACCACGGCCCCGCTGGTGGGCCGCACCCCCTCCTTTTCTTTTTTCCCTCCCTTCCCTTCCCTCCATCGGGAATTCGGGACTTTTTCTCGGCGGCGGAGAAGGAGTGCGGCAGGGGAAGCGGCCCCGGACAAGCAGCCGGGGCCCCACCACGCCAGGTAACCCCCCTCTCTTGGGGCGATGGGGGTCCCCTCTCCCTGCCGTCCTGCCCGCGGGCCTTAGGTCCCTCCCCTGCAGGGCCCTTCCTCGCGTCTTCCCCCAGTTTTAGACTGGGAGCCCACTGTTGGGTAGGGACTGTCTCTAGATGTTGCCAACTTGGACTTCCCAAGCGCTTAGTACAGTGCTCTGCGCACAGTAAGCGCTCAATAAATACGATTGATTGCTTGATTGATTATAGACTGGGAGCCCACTGTTGGGTAGGGACTGTCTCTATATGTTACCAACTTGGACTTCCCAAGCGCTTAGTCCAGTGCTCTGCACACAGTAAGCGCTCAATAAATACGATTGAGTGATTGATTGATTTTAGACTGGGAGCCCACTGTTGGGTAGGGACTGTCTCTAGATGTTGCCAACTTGGACTTCCCAAGCGCTTAGTACAGTGCTCTGCACACTGTAAGCGCTCAATAAATACGATTGAGTGATTGATTGATTTTAGACTGGGAGCCCACTTCTTTTAGACTGGGAGCCCACTGTTGGGTAGGGACCGTCTCTATATGTTGCCAACTTGGATTTCCCAAGCGCTTAGTACAGTGCTCTGCGCACAGTAAGCGCTCAATAAATACGATTGATTGCTTGATTGATTTTAGACTGGGAGCCCACTTCTTTTAGACTGGGAGCCCACTGTTGGGTAGGGACTGTCTCTATATATAGTTGCCAACTTGGACTTCCCAAGCGCTTAGTCCAGTGCTCTGCACACAGTAAGCGCTCAATAAATACGATTGATTGATTGATTGATTTTTAGACTGTGAGCCCACTGTTGGGTAGGGACTGTCTCTATATGTTGCCAACTTGGACTTCCCAAGCGCTTAGTCCTTAGGCCCCGGCAGGGCCCTTCCTCGCGTCTTCCCACAGTTTTAGACTGTGAGCCCCCTTTTAGACTGTGAGCCCACTGTTGGGCAGGGACTGTCTCTATATGTTGCCAACTTGTACTTCCCAAGCGCTTAGTACAGTGCTCTGCACACAGTAAGCGCTCAATAAATACGATTGATTGATTGATTCCCAGTCGGGGGCTGGACCATATTCAGAGAATTTTCCCCCGGGGCAAGCTGGCCTCATAACTCATCACCTACCTTTTAGACCGTCTCTATATGTTGCCAACTTGTACTTCCCACGCGCTTAGTCCAGTGCTCCGCACACAGTAAGCGCTCAATCAATACGATTGATTGATTAATTAATTAATGGTGGCGTTTATTAAGCACTTACTATGTGCCAAGCACTGTTCTTTTAGACTTTTAGGCAGTCTTTTAGACTGTGAGCCCACTGTTGGGTAGGGACTGTCTCTATGTGTTGCCAACTTGTACTTCCCAAGTGCTTAGTACAGTGCTCTGCACACAGTAAGCGCTCAATAAATACGATTGATTGATTGATTCTAAGCGCTGGGGTAGATACAAGGTAATCAAGTTGTCCCACGGGGGGCTCGCAGACTTCATCCCCATCTTCCAGATGAGGGAACTGAGGCCCAGAGAAGTGAAGTGACATGCTGACCACGGGTGGAGCCAGGATTTGAACCCATGACCTCTGACTCCAAAGCCGGGGCTCTTTCCACTGAGCCACGCTGCTTCCCCTGATTGATTACCACCCCTCCATCGCCTCTTCAGGGTTCCGGGGAGGCAGGAGCCTTAGGGCCCCAGCCCCGGGAGACTGGAGGAAGCTTGTAGTGGAAGGAGCCGGAGCTGTTTGGGGGTAACCCCTCCGCCCCCCACCCCTCGAGCTGCCTAGACTGTGAGCCCACTGTTGGGTAGGGACTATCTCTATATGTTGCCAACTTGTACTTCCCAAGCGCTTAGTACAGTGCTCTGCACACAGTAAGCGCTCAATAAATATGATTGATTGACCGTCTCTATATGTTGCCAACTTGGACTGCCCAAGCACTCTGCACACAGTAAGCGCTCAATAAATATGATTGATTGATTGATTGACCGTCTCTATATGTTGCCAACTTGGACTGCCCAAGCGCTCTGCACACAGTAAGCGCTCAATAAATACGATTGAATGAATGAATAGGGGCGTTGGGCAACGGTCTCATCCCCCCACCCCACCCCACCCCACGATGGGTTCCCAGGAGGGCACAGAGGCAGAGCCACAGAGAAGCAGCGTGGCTCAGTGGAAAGAGCCTGGACTCTGGAGTCAGAGGTCATGGGTTCGAATCTCGGCTCCGCCACGTCTGCTGTGTGACCTTGGGCAAGTCACTTCACTTCCCTCATCTGTCAAATGGGGATGAAGACTGTGAGCCCCCCCGTGGGACAACCTGATCACCTGCTAACCTCCCCAGTGCTTAGGACAGTGCTTTGCACATAGTAAGCGCTTAATAAAATG